>NC_090930.1:220797203-221422203 GCF_040938575.1 Ambystoma mexicanum
TCTCAATGCCTAAGGATCATTACAACTTGGCCCAGAGGTGCTTGCATAAGCCAGAATGTATTTGTTAATTCATGCATGATATTGGCCTAATACTGGCATCTCATACCTGCAGCCATTGCATTGTAGTTAATGTAATCATCCATCAAAGAAAAACGTGCACCTCATGGTCAGAGTTGAGCCCAAATTGAACACATCATAAATTGCAGATATATTTTGGTTCAAGTTGTCTAAGCTTAAGTTCAAGTTTCCCTCCCCTGATACCTAGCTGTGCTTTCCTTAAGCCAATAAATCGCATATCCTTAACATCATCCATTTCATGGCATTCCTGCCAGTGTGTTGTCAACGGAAGCCTCAGGTCCTATTTTGTTCAGACTAGAGATGTGTACTCTAGCCCTAGTATGTAGTTGTCTAATGGTGCTTCCTACGTACACCTTTTTGCACACACACAATATTGCGCAGACCACAAATTGTATTCAACAATTAATAAAATCAGTAATTTTGACTTTGATTCACTGCTGGTTTACAAATTCTTTACTGTCAAAATGTGCAAATCTGGCCATGCCGCAGCTTCCACATTTATCAAAACCCATTTGTGGGTTTTAGCCAATACGTGCCCTTAGAACTCTTGTCAGTCAGCATGGAGGGACACAGTTTGTTTTTAATTGTCGGTGCTCTGGTGTAGACAAATGATGGTTTCTCATTTAGAAAGGGTAGACTGTCTTTATCCAATCGTAAGATATCCCAGTGTTTGTATACAAGTCTGTATACTGATTTGGCATCTCTTGTATACTTGGTGACAATATCTATATTGCTTCTAGAATGTGACTTGTCCTTCTCCATATCGGGTATTCGAAGCATATCTGCCCTAGGCTTGTTATCCACATTCTGGTGCGCTTGGGAGATTGAGGATGCATCATAACCTCTCTCAGTGATTCTCCTGGCTAATAATGTTCCTTCCTTGGAATATGTCTGATCACTACAGCAGTTACGACGTGCTCAAAAGTATTCACCCACTGGTATGTTCTTAATGGTGGATTTACGGTGACAGCTTTCCGCAGCAGCATGAAATTAACCTATGTTGGCTTGCGGAAGGTTTTTGTTTCAATTTGTCCCTTGTTTCTATGTACATTGTAAGGTCGAACAAAATCAATAGAGTTTTTGCTAGACCTACTGGTCAATGTAATACCAAAGATATTATTATTTAAAAATTCGACATATTTCTGAAAATATTGAGTAGGTCCTTTCCAAATTAGCAGAACATCATCTACGAAGTGTGTCCATAGAATCACATTAGCCTTGAACTCTTCTTGGCGCAATGCGTTTGTCTGTTTGTAATTTGACATAAATAGGTTACCCAGGGTGGGTGCAAATTTAGCTCCCATTGCTACTCCCTTTACTTGTGAACAATGCACACCATCAATAGAAACACATTATTGCTAAGCGTACATTTTAGAAATTCCTTCAACATTTCAACATGCAAATAGTAAGAAGCCGAGTGGCCTTGAAAAATATCATAAATAGCACTTCAAGCCAAATCATAATCAATTGATGTATATAGTGCTGTAACATCCATGGTTGCCAAAAGATAATCATCCTTCCACTCTATAGTTGATAAGATTTGAAGAACATGTGTACTGTCTTTGAAATACGTGGGCATTGCCAGAACAAATTATCACAATATGTTGTCAATATAGGTGGACAAGCCTTCCGTCAACCACCCTATCCTACTTAAAATGGGATGGACATCCGGTAATTCATCATACTCTTCACGTATTTTGGGCAGGAAATACATCACAGGCCTAACCGGGTACTAAATGTTCAGAAAGGATCTTTCATCTTCCGAGATAGCGCCCTTATTATGCCCTCTGTCTACCAATGAGTGTAGTTCAAGTGTAATAGTTGTAGTTGGGATGGTCGGTAATGCCATACAGAATCCTGGTGTTTTAAGATGTAAAGTGAGCCTTCCCCTCAATTGAACAATGTAATGACTTCAAGGCTGGCAGAAAGAGCAGACCCCATCATTTATTTTCGTACAAGTGCAGAGAGGAGGTGCAGGTAGGAGCTGCACATCCCTAGTGTAGGCTCTTCCACCCATGGGGACTCTTGGGGGCCTCTTCTGGGGGACTCTGCAGACACAGGCTGCTGCTGAAAAATACAAATAAAATCCACAAAAACTGGGAATTTGCATAGCTCAGACTAAAGCACAGGAAACACAACTGTCTAGCTAGACATTTGTGTGAGGACAACCCCTACAAATATGATACATTTCCCACCCCCAACAGTTCGTACTGGTGTGATGCCTTTCCCACCCTTAGCAATCCATCCAAGTGACATACATTCCCTGTCCCCAACATTCCATACAAGTGCAGCACAGTTTTTGTCCCTCCAAGAACACCCCATCTCCCGCTCCTAACCATCTGTCCTATTTTGACATGCTTCTCATCCCCAAAACTTCATCCAAGTGTGATGCACTTTTCATCCCAAACTGTCCATCGAAGTGTGAAGCATCTCCCACCTCCGCAATAAATCCCTGTGTGACACACTTCCCTTTTATAAACTATCCATCTAGGTGTTATACATTTCCTGCCCCAAATAGTTTATTGATGTTTATGAAAGTGCAATGCAATTGCAAACCCAACAGTCCATCTAGGGGAGCCAAACTGAACGCTGCATCCTACAGATGATACATAGGCCTATCTCAGGAAACAGCATTGGGTATAAGGCTTAGCTATATAATTATACCAGATGCAGAATGTGTTTAACTTACTTATACAGGCAGAGTGTGCAATGTGGCTAGTTTACACAGTTCAGCTATATGCTGCATAAGGTTAACCTATGCTAGTAGGCTAAATTTTGGTCGGTGTATGATATCAGGTAGTTAGGGTGGTGGTGTTTGCTGGAGTATATTCATGACTGTACTCCTGGTTGTTCTGGTAGGTTTCCCTTGCTGGAGTTTGCATGGTGTAGCTCGCTGAGTTGTGTTGATGGGGGTCAGTCCCTAAGGGTTGGTCTTAGTTTGTGTTGTGTGTGGTTAATCACTGGTTTCATGGAGTTCTTTTCCATGTGTTTGATCATTTCATGGTATCTAGATTCTGTTGAGACGTTTCCCTTCCCTTCAGCACTGAAGAGCCAGGTTTTGAATTTTAGAAGGTCTTCTGTAGTCTGAATTTCTTTCAGGAGGGTGTTCTAGAGCTTTATGGCTATGCAAAGGAAGGCTGTTCCTCCTGATTGTTTTCCTAATGTAATGTTTAGGTTCTAGGCAGATTTTGTCAATGAGTATAAGTGTTCTTGCTGGTTTCTAGATAAGAGACAATGTGTACTGTGTCATGTTCAGAATATATAGCTTTTAAAAATTAATTGAATTAATAAAGAAGACTATATTTTTTGTAATTAATTGATTGTGAGAGTGAGATCCATACTATAGGTGATCTAGAGAATCACCCTGATCACTTCTTTGACTATATTGAGCTGTTGGTACACATCTTTGTGGTACACATCTGGACATGATTTGTTGCATGGAGGCTACCAACAGGATGCTGTTCTGGACTGACAGGACCATCCAATGCAACAGGCTCTTCTACAGCTGCAGCAGTCACTGTCGTCCACATTCCATGTGTCCAGCATGACAACCTGGGAGGTGAACCCACCCCACACATTCAACTGCTCCACTCCCACACCACCATTAGAGAGTGTATCAGAGGATCAGGAACCACCTGCAAAGAAAAAGAATGGCAGGAAGTGAAGTGACAACAGCATACAACATAATGATGCTCTCTTATGTACACAGAGATATTGGCATTGCACACATTTGTGAGGGAACTTGTTTGCTGCATTGACTCATAACTCTAGTTGGTCCAGATTGAAACCAAGCCAGGTTGCGGCACATGAGGAATCATGTGTGCTCCATGGACCCATAGCCACTATTGGGCCAGATTGACACCAGAAAGCAGCAAATGAGAGAACGTGTATGGGGTGCTATTGACCCCAGAACACAATTTCGGATGTACATCATTATCTCTCCTAGAATGAAATATGTAAATTTCAAGAGGTACGTTGTCATACTTTGGCAATTGTTCTCTGTCCTTCTGCTTGTCTTCATATGTACCTAGTGATGGGCACATGAAATGTATTTTCTGTGCATATTACTAGCTACTGGACAGGGGTCCTGGGAGGAGATGGCAATGTTGAATGAGTGTGTTGGTGAACCCCCCCCCCCCTCTGCTGCAAGCATACACAAGGACATGCAATTTGATTTAATGTGCCTTTGCACTGCAGAGGAATTGCTGCATCTGCTACAACTTTTCAATGAGGAGGGTTGTGCTATTGCCAGAGGATGTAGACAAGGATGTTGGTCGCAGTCTCGTAGGGCCTGGCAGAAGGTTGACCAGGAAGTTTTTACTGACCGGTGGCTCAAAGCCAACAGCGATTATGGTGGTAGTGGAGTTGATCCCTGTACATCTGTTTTCAAATCTTTTGTTAAATTAGTTGATGATCTGGCCCCCCCTGTAAACATGTTTACGGAAATCTAAACTCACAGCCGCCTGGTTCACCTATGACCTTCGAGAACAAAAACAGGCTTGTCGTTGTCTAGAAAGAAAGTGGCGCTGTAACTACCTTGAGGAAGATTGTACTTCTTATAAGCTTGTGGTCTCCTGTTATCATAAAATGATTTTTGCTGAAAAAGCCACATTTTATGGCAACCAAATAACTGATGTGCCATGCTCCTCTGGGAACATTTATTTGGTGGCTAAGGAACTATCCACCCTCTCTTCTAGAAAGCCGGCTAAATTACCCGATTCTCAGTCACAGTTGCAATTGGCAATTTTTTCATTGATAAAATGTGTGATATCTGCCAAATAATCAAGGACGGGCAATCATCTGACCGGTTCAGCCAGCCCCTAGTCAAACCGGCTGATGTAGCACTTGATCCACCTCAGCTTAACAATTTTTGTCTTAAACCATAAGACAATGAAGTTTTAATGTGTGCATTATATGGCCTTAAATCGGCCTCACCGCCCGATGCAGTTCCCCTTCAGATCTTAAAGTCTCTAACTCAAAGGGTGATCATTCTGTTTACTAATGCCCTTCAGCACTCTTTTTCTAACGGAACTTCGAAGCATGCTGTGGTCGCCCCTCTCTTAAAGAAAGCCAATTCAAACCCCCTGCAGGTTGCTAACTATCACCCTATCTCCCTCCTTCCGGCTATTATGGAACTGATGGAGACAGTTATTACTTCTCAGTTCTCGAAATTCTTGGAGAACAATGATTGCCTACACCCTTTCCAGTCCCGTTTCCCTCCCACTATGGGAACGGAATCTGTTATGATTTCGCTACTTGGTGACTTAGCTCTACTTCCAGACTGCGGAGAGTCTGGTGTCCTTATTTTCCTTGATCTCTCTGCTGCTTTTGACACAGTGTATCATGATATTCTACAAACATGATCGGAGCAAGCAGGGGTGTTAGGCTCCCTGTTAGATTGTTTCAGAACATTCCTTGAGGGCAGGTCTCTGCCGATCTCCTTTCAGGATTGTTTCTTGCCCACTCTGGGGTTGACCTTTGGGGTCCCCCAGGGCTCGGTACTCTCTCCCCTTCTCTTTCACCTGTATGTCCGACCCCTTGCTGATCTCATTGCTGATTGTGGCATTCTTTTCTATACTTATGCTGATGATAGTTAGTGTTTAGGCTGGAATCCATTCAAGCTGATCCTCCTAGTAAACATCAGGACTGTTTGGACAAAAGCAGGGAATTGGCTAAAACTTAATGGCAGCAAAATTGTGATTTTGGTATTTGGCCCACACAGTGCGGACATGCTCTGGATAGACCAATACCGGCCTGACTATTTGGATCCTTGCCCTGCTGCATGTTCATCTGTTAAGAGTTTAGGCGTGAAGTTACTCCCTGCTGGCTCTCAAGAAGTGCAGATCTCAGCAATATGCAGCACATTCTCCCTATGCTTCCACCGACATGTTGACTACATTGGCTACCTCCATCATTATGGGGTCCTTGGATTATTGCAATGGTATTTCTCTGGGGAAACTTAAATACCAAATCCAGCAGATGCAGGTGCTTCAAAACTCAGCAGACAGACTAGCGCTGAGGGCACCCCGGATGACTGTCTTCAGAGTTCTTAAGACATCTTCACTGGCTTCCAGTGGCATCAAGGATAGATATTTAAGACGCTCTGCATCACTCATCGTGATATGCATAATTCTGGTCCTGACTACCTCAAGAGGAAGATTTGATGTTATTTTCCTTTTCGCAGGGCACTAAAAACCTACTTGTTCAAACTCTCCAATGTGTTTATTTCTGATGTGTAGATGTCCTTTTTGTTGGATTCACTGCCACTCTCACAGCGTGCAAGTGCGCTATATACATTTTAAATAAATACATATGCAGATGACAGAGACTGTTCTTCAGCACTGTAAATATACGTTATATCAATGCATATGTCCTTGTGTGTGCTCAATTGTAGCTTAAGTCTGCTGCTGTTTGTGGATTGCTCACAGGTGCATGGAGCCATAATCTGACTGAAAGGCAGTATCACCCGTTGGAAAATTGGGACACACATTTGAATGATCATGTTAGATTTGTGACGTGATCATAGAAAATACAACACTGCAATGCCCTGTTTGTTTATAAGCAGTTACCAATCAGCCATGTCCTCCTATCGGTCATGCCACTCACCTTTTTGATGGATACTGTGCAATGAAGGACGGCATTTGCGACGGCAGTCTGCCATTGCTCCCTTGGTGTTGTGGCAGTGCAAATGGCTAATTGGTGCTTGTTACATCACAGTACAGTATGTCCATTTGATCATACTCGTGATTAGCGGTGAGGTGGCAGTTTTGCTTCTGCCACTACTCCCATGCTTTTTTGGCAGATAGCTGGCGGAAATTGCATTCATGCCACAGAGCAGAGTGTACGATTCACAGAGTGAACAATATCACACAGTATGATCATCAGCAAAATTACTTTGTGTAAGTGATAGCGGTCTGCTTTACAAGAACATTAACATCATTGCCTACTTTAATTTCCTGGGTCTATCTATCTATCTATCTATCTATCTATCTATCTATCTATCTATCTATCTATCTATCTATCTATCTATCTATGTATCTAACTACCTTTATACATGTGAACATTTGTGGATGTGTGGCTTGGTGACGCGTTATTCCTTATAAAATTCCACACTGTTACACCAATCTGCACCTGATTTTGCATAGTTACCTGTTAGGACCCTCCAGACAATAATGGCTACATGACATTTGGGCACCCACCCCTTTCCCTGGATTTCAGTACCTTCACACATGAGACGGTTGCCCGATATTGGCGAAACATCAATGTGGTTGTAGGAGGACCGGTCCTCAACCCAAGAATGCACGGTTTCTGGGATATTTGCACCGCAATGCACTGCAATGAACTGCACCATGCCAGAGAGCACTGTAGGTCAGAGTATAGAGCAGTGCACCAACTCTCGCCTCTGCCTGTCTGCTTCAGGGTATGTCAGCCAACCACACAAGCCAATTCACAGTGCAGTTTACTTCAGAGTGCAGAGCACATTAAGTGATAAACAAATCAGAACATTAACGTACAGGATCATTCATTTTCACCAATTGATGACAGTGTTGGCATGTCTGTCCACACGACCCGTTCAGAGAATGGTTACTTTTTGCTAGTTAAATACTAATTTTAAACAGTAGAACGACACATGAAAATAGCCATGGCATAATTTGAGCCTAGATCTCTGTTTAAATATCATTATTCCCCTCAGCAATATATGGGGTCTGGCATTGATTACATGCTCATGAATATTCCCCGTTGTCAGGCTGGGAATCCTCAGTAAAAGAAAAAAACATTTTTTCTTTCACTTACAAAGTATATTTCCCCTTTAAACCAATTACTCTGTTCTGGGTAATGGGCCTCTGCCCCTTGCTCCGAGCAGGTACATGCCCCACCCAGGACCGGCCTGTATGAGGAGTCATCTTCTAAATTCTTTCAGGGTGCCTAATCTGTGGGGACCCAAGACAAGGCCAAGAACTGCAAGTCTGAGTCCACTGGGTTTGAGGCAGAAGCTGGTCCCAAGGTGGACAGGGCACGATTGACATCACCCTCTGCCTCCAATGCCAGCCGGCAATCAAACTCCTCCTCGAAAAGGAAATCATCCAACCTGACTTAACTGCGGGAGAAGTCAGAGGAGAAGAAGGCCGAACAGCCCAAGCAGGCCCAATCGGCACAGGATAAGACTTTGTCGACGATATAGTTGGTGGCGGCTGCTGTCATGACTGCTGGGGGGGCTAACGTCTTCAAGGTAGCCCCCACAGCACAGAAGTTACCCCTGCGCCGCAAGGCACGACTCGGCCACAGTGACTTTTGCAAAGTTTGCTAGTATGCCATAAGAGGGGAAACAGGCTCGGGCCCGGTTCAAGCACTGCAGGAAAAAAATGGGGATTAGAGGCCCCAAAACAACCCCCCAGGCTGTGGCCCAAGTCATGGAGTTCTCATCCACGGACAACGAGCACCAGGAGTCCTTACACACGGTCCACAAAAACATGGAAGAGGAGGGCGATGACAGTGACAATGACGCAGGCCCTAGTATTTCAATCCCACAGCTCAGCCGAGGGATGTGTCTCTGGACATTCTGTTGACCCTTCACACAATAATGTCAAGGAGCCAGAGGTGGATGCCACCAGGCACAGTTTCAGTGGTACCCGAGGCCCCTGTTCAGCCTCCAACGAAGAAGTTGAAGTACCAACTGAAGCCCCCATTTCAGCCTCCACATCCGTATCGGGCTCCTTCTCCCCCAACAGACCCATACACGCGTGTGGGATGGATACGGACATGACTACGGATGACGACAAGGATATTGTCGCAGCGGACGGCGAGTCTCTGCATTTGGATGCACTACCTAGGGCATCCCCACCAGACGAGGTGGGGTTGTTCCACTACATAATGGCCTGAGTCTCCAAACTATTCCAGCTTGTGCCCGAAGAAACCAGGAAGGAGGGTTTCTTGCATGGCTCTGGCCAAACGGGATAGGCTCGAGAAGAAGTATCGGGTGCCGGACTCAGCACCCAAGTGCCTGAGGCCATAACCATTGCCGGATTCTGTGGTACCGGCAGCAGCAAGGAAACGGCTAACCCGTCCTCGTCATCTTCGCTCCCTCCGGGCAGAGAGGGGAAGAAGATGAACAGAATGGGAAGGAAAGTGATTTACGCCACAGCGTCCACTATCAAGGTGGCCAACACACTGGTAATCCTAGCCATGTATGACAGGGAGCTGTGGTACAAGACCGGGCCTATTCTGGAGTCCATCCCTGAAGATAAGAGGTGGGAGGCAATCGCTTTTTTCCATGAGGGGGAAGTAGCGTCAGATCATGCCAGTGGCGTTGGCCATCACCAACACAGGGTTCGGACAGATGGGGAATGGTGTCTGCATTCTTTGACAAGACTGGATGAAGGACACGAGTTTCTGGAAGGAGGTCCAGGCGAAGGTGTTGGACATGCCCTTCGATGGAGAGAACTTGTTTGGGAAGGTTGTCCACCGGTCCGTCCCGGCCATCAATGGGGATGCAGAGACGGCCCATTAATTGGCCACTCTTCAGCAGCAGTGCTCTTCAGCCCTCCAGATACCTGACTCAGGAAGCCTACAGAGGCAGTCGCCAGGCCTATGGTACAGGAGTACAGTGCTGCTGTCACCCACAGGGCAGGATGCCGGCTTTGAAACAGGCCTGAACTTGCCCGGACATTGGGCCGCCATCTGTGCACCCTGGTCAGAGGCCAGCTGATGAGGTTTGTCAGTGAGTAGAAGAAGCTCACCCTGACAGATGGGTACTGAATGCTCTCACTCAGGGGTATACCCTGGAGTTTCAGTGCAGGTGTCCCTGGATCCCTCCCATTAACCGTCATGAGTAGCACATCCCTCAGCTCATGGAAGAGGTAAGGGCCATGATGTAAAAAGTGGCAATAGAGCTAGTTCCCCAATGGCTCCGCAGTCTATTCCAGATACATTCTGGTCAGAAAGAAGACGGGGGGCTGGTGGCCCAATCTAGACCTACAACATCTCAATAAATATCTAAAGTCCCAAAAGTTCAGGATGGTCACCTTGCAGCACATGGCCGGCCAGCTGGAAAAAGGAGACTTCTTGACGTCGTTGGACCTACTTTCACGTCCCCATTCACAAGAAACATCGGAAGTTCACAGGGACAACACTACCAGTTCAGGATCTACCATTTAGCTTGAAGTCGGCCCACAGAGTGTTCACAAAATGCCTGCCATGGGTGGCTGCCCATCTACACCTACAGGGCATAGATGTGTACTGGTACATGGAGGACTGCCTCATTCATGCCAGCTCGTGGGAGCTGGCCATCGGGCACATGGAGACGACCATCCAGCTACTGATGGATCTGGGATTCTCTATCCACTATCCGAAATCCTGCTTAACACCATCGCAGAACGCGCTGTTCCTAGGTGCCATACTCAATCTGGTGTCTTGCCTGGCATTGCCTTTGGAGCAGAGGGTAGCAGCCATGCAAGGGAAGGTGCAGTGACTGTCACCGATGAGGACGGCCACAGTGTGGGCCATCAAGTCGTTACTTGGCTTGATGTCCAGCTCTGCAGGTTGCAAATGTGGCCCCTTCAGGATTTCCTGGACGCTTGATGGATACAGGTGTATGGAAGCTTCACAGACAAGATCCCTCTCTGCGACAAGTTTCGTCAGGTGATAGAATGGCGGGGAGTCTGCTCCAACATCGCCCAAAGCACGGGATTTCAAAACCCCCATGCCAGGTGACGGTCACCACAGACGCTTCCCTGGCTGGGGAGCACACACCAGATGTCTGCACACCAGAGGTCTCTGCTACCGGAGGAGAAGGATCTCCATATCAACACCCTGGAGCGCCAGGCATTGTTCTGGGTCCTTAGGTCATTCCTTCCATCTCTGAAAGGCAAGGTGGTGAGGATCTTCATGGGCAACACCACCACCATGTTCTACATCAGGAAACGGGGGAGCACATGATCCCCAGTGCTCTCCAAGGAAGTGCAGGACTTGTGGCACTGAGCCGTTGGACAGGGGATGTCCCTCGCCCCTCTTCTCCTAGCGGGAGTCAAGAACACCATTGCAGACTCCCTCAGCAGGGAATTGTGCTCCTGCCATGAGTAGGAACTTCGGCAGGACCAGGTGGACCATGCCTTCATCAAGTCAGACAGGCCCCAGATAGATCTATTTGCAATGGATGCAAACTCCAAATCCCAGAGGTTTGCCATCAGATTCCACCATCCAAGGAGCCTAAGAACGCATTCTCCTTCCCATGGGCAGGGCTGTTTCTGTACGCATTTCATCCATTCCCTCTTCCGCTATGAGTCATCAACACACTGCATGGCTGAGGCAGATTTGGTACAAGATTCTTCTGAGCCTGCCAGCGTTCTTCTCACCAGAGAAGGAGGCTCAATCCTGCTTCACAATCCAGGATCGCTGAACCTCAGGACTTGGCTCCTTCAGCCCTAGAGTTTTCAGGTTATGAGTTGCCAGCAGACTGCAGGTAGGTCTTAGCCAAAACCAGGCTGTCGTCGAGCTTGAAGTGCTATGATCACAAGTAGAAGCGTTTTGCTATGTGGTACCAGTCACAGAAGAGTACCCCTTTCAGGTTCACTGCCCCACAGATTCTGCTGTCCTTGTGTCATGATTCCTGCCCCTCATGTCCCCAGCCCTCCAAGATGTCAGGCTGGAGCCAGGCCATGATCACCTACGTGGCCCACAAGGGCCTCTCCATCCCTCCAAAGACCCACTTGGAGTCAGACTTGGCGCTTGTGGCACCAGACTCACTCACTCCCATAGGATAACATTGGGGATTGGACTTGTAGTGCATTGATGGGGACAAGATGGATGCCCCCACATATTTTGGTTCCCAGATCTGCATGTGTGTCTAGTCTTTTGGGTGTGGTTCAGCCCAGAGACACCTGGGATACCCAGAGACTATTTAGGCCACACCCAGGCTGACAAACATGCTTTGCGTTTTCTGCACCTGCAGCGCTCGTCTGCGCTCAGCTCCTGCAAGAACAAGAACACTGTTAGGAACAGCCTTACCTTGCAGCGCTTCTGCCCATCATTCATCGCTCCTTCTGTTCTGCGGGCATCTTCGGCAGTGTCATTCCCATCCCGGCACGCCGCTTCCTAAGGAAAAGGGAAAAGAACAGAAAAAAGGCGTTAGTAAGCATTCTGCAAATCTTTGCTTATTTTTAAATACTGTACAAGCTTCAAACGCTTACCTGAATCCCAGCCGCTCTGGGGGAACTCTGTCTCCAGAACTTCTCATCCATCTGCAAGAGGGAAAAGACACTCCAGGTTAGGGTGGAAACATTTAGAGGCGCTGCATACTGCGCTTACCCACCACATTTGTTCTTCATAACTGCCATCCACGCTGAGAACGTTGCAGCACCTAAAAGACACAGAAAAATAACTCAGTTCAATGCAAATGCGAAAGGGGTGGATCGCGCATCGCGCTCTCACTCACCTTCAGCGCTACTCATCTCAGCAGCACATCGCCATCCCCGGACACCGGCCATCATCTAAGCAGGAAAGGAACGAAGTTAGAGAACTGTTCAAAAGACTCATTATACTTACCTGTCAGACTCTTGCCAGTGAAGTAACTAGGCAGCAACATGCCTGCATCAATCAACGCGCCCCTGCGCTGAAAGCAGGATGGAGAGCACACTATCCAAGAAAATAAGGTGAGCTGTGGATCAAAGGGAAGGGTTGGACCCCGGGGAAGAAGGGATTCAAGCACACAGAGAAAATAGGGAGTTAAACTCTACCAATCCTGTGTTTCAGGCCCAGTCTCCAGTCGAATAGCATCCAGGGAAGGGTTTGAGGTCGTTAGAGGTCAGAACAGGCTGAGTGACGTCCCCGTGGATACCAGGTGAGCGTTACACCTTGCTATCCTTGGCGATGGCCAAACTGGCCAACCATCAAGTTACTTCTGGCAGCTATCTCCTGCTACACCAGGTCACCAGGAAGATCATCACCATGCTCCCACCTCAAGGAGTTTCTCAAAAGACTTTTCACATCTTTCCGCTGGTGAAGGCTCCTTCCCTCAAACTCAACATGGTTCTGACGAGGGTCATTGAGGGCCCCATTCAAGCCTCTGAATCAGCACCACTCAAGTTTCTCTCGTAGAAAATGGCATACCTAGTGGCCATCACCTTTGCCAGAAGTGTAGGTGAGATCCAGGCCCTATACTTCAAGTAGCCATACCTTACTTTCCATGAATCGAGGTTGGTGCTGTGTACGCACACCGGCATAATGCCAAAGGTTCCATCGGAATTCCACCTCAACAAGCCTTTGGTGTTACCTGTTTTTTCCCCAAAACATTTATCACCGGCAGAAAGGGCATTGCACTCGCCGGATGTTGCTCATGCCCAGAATCCCAACGTGACACGCATAAATAGTTTTTGGAAGACTTCAGAGCTGTTTGTGAACTTTTGTCATATGAACCATGGGAAGGCCTTGTCCGCGGCTTCCATATCCAGATGGCTCTCCGTCTGCCATCGGCTGGCTAACCAACTGCGTCCTGGCAACCCTAGAGCCCACTCCACCAGAGTGATCACTGCGACAACGGCGTTCCTGTCTGATGTACCGCTGCTCAACATCTGAAGGGAGGCTACATGGAGGTCCACACACACCTTCACAAAATTCTACTGCATCAACAGGGATTCCAGACAGGAATCCAGATTCAGCCAAGCAGTGCTACGCAACCTGTCTGCTTGAGGTGATTCTGTTCCAGGGTACGTGTAAATGCTTCTGTTGAGACATGCCACCTCCCGTGGTTGTGTAATATTGTAGTGCTATGTATTCATTATTCATGAGCATGCAAACCCTACCTTCGACCTCTCTTCTTCTGTCATACTGCCACTTTGTGTGCTTACCAAATCTGAAGATGGCTGCCACGCCAATCATTAAGATGCTCTCTGAAGATGACTGCCACGCTGCCATTCTACTGTCCCTGTCCCTTGTCGTCTACTTGGAGAACCTAAGGCATATCTTGCACTCCACCTCTTTATAGTTCGGGTGCAGACAGTAGAGGCACTGGAGGTGCTTGTCTTCAACAAACACATTCCGTAGCCCGCACTTGATGCAGGGCTTGAAGAGGGGCTTTTCCTCCTTCTTCTCCTTTGTCATGGTCGGAGGGCAAGAACTAGGCCTGATGGCCTTCCAAAATCTTCAACGATATTCGCCCTGGAGGTGCACTGTAACTGACTTACAATGGACTCCCGATGTCGGCAGATGGGGAAGAGAGCACACAGGCTCTTTCAGAACAAAAATAGAACCTTTTTCCATCGAAAACATAAAAAAACACAGAAGTAGTTTACAGAGCAAACTCGAGGATTACCAACACTGAAGCGTGCGGTAAAAACCTGAAGATGGCTGCCACAGGAGGGACTTAGGGATTGTCATTGGATGGGGGTAATATGACCCAGATGTCAGTGATTGGTTTAGAGGAGAAATACAGTTTGTAAGTGAAAGCAAAACTGTTTTTTCTTTTACCGAGGATTCCCAGCCTGACGATGGGGAATATGCATTTCTGAAAGCTACCATCACAAGTGCTCAACCTAACTCCTGAGTCCCAGCTACTATAGCCCTCACCGATAAAAAACCATCCACCCAAGTAAAATATAATTATGTAAATCAATGGACTTGTTTTATTGACAGGGACTACTACTGCTCCTCATTATTGACAGCCTGTCCCCCACATGCAGATGTGGATTTACACCATAGAAATGGAAGAGGCTAAAGACCCGAACTCCATTACCTGTTCAATGCAGTTTAGTTTTGGGACCAAGATGGATTGCAGCCCATGTTTGCCATAAGAAAATATGTCCTTAGCATCATAGATTTTAGTTTTGGGATAATGGTAAAACTCGTGAAGGTGCTATACACTGGCTAAAAAAAACAGTGTAGATATGTCCAAAGGCTGGCAATGGCCCAAGTTTTCCATCTGCTTATAACCCTTGGATCATGCATAAAAACAGATGATTTATGTTTTATTTACATAATAAAATATTAGCAAAATGTGTATTAGGCCAGATTCCTGGAAAATATTAGACTAATATTAGAATTGATATATTAAAAGGAAGAGAGAGATTTGTTTGTGAAAACCTTAATGGGGCATTTTAGCATTCACACAAATAGGGTAGAGAGCATGGGTTTCAATAACGGGCAATAGTTTATCTCTTTCACTGATATCACATCAAGCATTAATGGAGACCACTACATGCATCTCTTTGAGACACACTGTGAAGAAATTCTTGAAAATTATCATTGTCGTGCTCATAGCACACAGCAAGAAGATGATGGCTAAATATGAGAAGACGTTTTTCAAAGGCATAGAGACAGCAGAGGTCTAAAAGAAGGATGTGTTTTAGCATCCATATTGTGTATTTCTAAATTTCCAATTTACCTGTCACCCTCAAAAATACCTGTGTAATTCTATCTAAATTGGAAACCCACCATATAGTATCTTTAGTACACATTTATTCAAGAGTCATAAATGTCTTCTTCTTCTTCTTCTTCTTCTTCTTCTTCTTCTTCTTCTTCTTCTTCTTCTTCTTCTTCTTCTTCTTCTTCTTCTTCTTCTTCTTCTCCTTCTTCGTCTCCTCTGTACAAGTAAAATGTCATTGAAAATATGATTCCCTGTAAATACATGCCAAACAATAGAAATTGGTATATAGAGCCATAGCTGATTGAGAAAGTGAAACAATTAAGTGCCTTGAAACACAGCTGGATGATACATTATGTGGGATGTTCTGACCCACGGACTCTGCCCTGCAAAATCACTGTGTGCTGCTTTCATCAAAAAACAACAGAATGGCCGCCGGAAAGCCTTATGCGTGCTAAAAACCACTGAGAAGTGCTCAGGGAAACCTGAGACATAGGCTGCCAAATCTATTTTTGGCTATGTCATTGGTAAAACAGGAGACCAAACTGCCAAAACCTATCATTGGGCTGCCCGCAGAGTGAAATGGAACTGCTTGAAAAGGCAGTGCTGCATTGCCAGGAAAATCCATAAGTGTTTAAAATCTGTTTTTCCTTGGCTGTTGAAAGTACAAAATCATGGTTCCCAAACAGCAGAGAAGATTCAACATCCTTGTGGGGTGTTCACCATCACTTTATTCAAGGAATCCCCTTAAGCACCATGACAGGAGAAACACCTTTCATCATAAAGAAATCCACATCCAAAAGGTGCTTGCTTGGGAAAATATGTCAGAATATGGGTGCAGTACTGCCGCTCGCCTGCGTCCTAGCTGTCATTACTTATACTGTGAGTTTAAAACTTGTGTCTTAAATCAAATTTTAGAAAAGAAGAGACTTGCCATCAAAAGCAATAGGGGTGGCTACAGCTCAATATCTATGTTTGAAAAAGACTGAAATGAAGAGATCTCTGTGTATATTTGCTGAAAATGTAATTTTATTGTAGAAAAGACAATTGTAATCAGTGTTTCAAAAGTGAACTAATGCAGCCACACTGGACTTCAAAGAAATTCCACAGTTTCTCCCAAACAAAAGCATCTTCCCCCCTGCTCTCAGCTCAGGAACTGGCAAGGGGTTGTGAATGGAGGTGGGAGGGGATTTGCTCTGCAGCTCTGGGAAAGAGACTAGAGGCTTCTTGAACTGAAAGGAAATGCAAATTCGGGTGTCGACAGAAAACAACAGCTGGTAGGAAGAGGCTCAGGTTGCTATGGCCCAGCCAAACCTTGGAGGCGGGAACAGACAGTTTTGTTTATTCTGAAAGCACAGAAAAGTATATTTCGAAAAGGACTAACACAGAACTGTGTGAGATTGTAAAAATTGTAAAATTACAGTATTGTTAATATGACAATTCTGGTCACGTTTTAAAACTACTCTGGAATCTGTGCGATCTTCAGAGACCGGACCACTAAATTGTTGATATTGTAGCAATTGTGATCATGCTAGGAATATGAAAGTTTACAGGTTTATGCCCAGATGTCATGCGCATGTATGCGGAAATATGTGTACACATCTGACACTGGGTAACCAACCAAAAATGCGAAAAACTGTCTGTTTTGAACCGAAACTATCAAGAAGATGGGACTTGGATGGATACGTGTTCTATTTAATATGTGATGTGAATATGTATTATTAGCAAGTTGGTGATATTGTAGATATGCTTTCTATGAAAAATAGATTTTCTGTGTAGAAACAAAGGGGGGGGGTTTCCTTGGACCATAAACACAGCGTCATCATGACACATCATGACACTCTGGTTGCTTCTCAAATCAGGGGAGAGGAAATTCTCTGACCAATTGGATTGGGTTAGTATAATCAGCCTACCCACCCCTTTGGAAAATATATAAATAGGGACTGTTTAGGACCTAGAGACACGCACATTCACCCATCAACTGATTTACTGGCGAAGCGCCCTGCAGGAGAACCCAGATCAAGACTCCAGAACTCTGAAAGCAGAAGGCCTAATGCTAAAGCTGAACCCTTCTCAGCTTGGCCTTTAAAATCTTGCAACCTGATTTTAACCACAGACTTCCAAGGGGCACATCAAAATTGAAGAGCCTGGATGTGCTGTTTTCTGCTTCTTGCCAAGAACTCTTGCCAGAACCCAGAGATCCAAACCAGTAGAGCAGAGCTGTAACCAGATAGCTATAACTCCAGAACCAACCCGTCAGATCCAGTTTGGAGGCCATGCAGAGACCCAGTGCTGTGCTGCGTGCAGAACCGGGTGCCTGAGTCCTGTCTGGTGGGCTAGCAGAATTCCAGTCAAAAACCTTTGACCAGATCTTGACGGGCCTATTCTAAACCATAGTTGTGAGTATTTAGCATATAATTGTCCTTAGCCAATCTCTTATCTTTAAGTGATCATATCCAACCCATTCCAACATATCCATAACTACATTGCAGAATCCCTTTTGTCTTTTCTGAATCTTTCCCTCATCCATATAGTCCTTTGTTAATTGTAGTGATAAAATCATCTTTGCGCTGATATATTTGCTGAAGAAAGGCAAGCGTCTCGGCAGATAGAAATCATCCGGGGGAGTCACTGGATCGGTGGCTGTGCTGTCGTGTAGCTTGTGGCTTCATAGACTCCCTCATGTAAAAAATCTTTGTTTGTAATATTCAAAAGCGCATCTTTCATTTGAAAATCTTGACTCTTTTGAGAAAAATCAACCTCTACTAAAACCTTCATAACTTCTGACCTGTACATGCTAGAAACGAAATGTCAGATTGAAGCTAACATCCTCAGCTTTCAAACGAACCAAGAACCACATTCCATCTCCTTATAGTTTTTCTGTAATCACATTTCTCGTGCGCTGAAAAGTTTGCCACAAATCTGCATTTGGCTCAATTTCACCACATGTAACCTCTGAATTCAGTTTCCTATCTGCCAGTCATTCAACCATCATTGCCAGTGTTTACCTGAAGCTATCCAAAGCAGCTCCCACTAGTTTTGAATCCAATTTAGAGAATTAAATCAATGTTTTGCATTTTTCACATTCATTCAAAACCACATTCAAAAGCAATTGACCTGTTTTTAAATCATGCCTGTTTCTCTCTAAGTTTGCTGGGGGAATTGGGATTGAAACTGCATTTGTAGAGTGGGTATTCCTGAAACCTGTTTTCTCCCCTTCCATCTCTATATTGCATATTAGGGGGGATTGAGTAGTATCAGGGGGAAAGAGTGATTACATTGCATTTGATTGAACACACAAATGTATTATTCCTGTGCTGCATTCATTTCCTATCATGCATTTCATTGAACCCACACAAAGTTGTATTCGATGCTACATTATTCTTCTCATCCATACTCCTATTGATTAAAGAGATTGTTGATTGTAGTATCACCCATTGGTGATCATTGATTGTATAAATATTAATAAGTGTGATATCTAGATATTGTTCAAATGCATAAAAGTGTTATATATATATCTTGTTCAAATCCATCAAATAAATCGTTTAACTTTGCAAAACAACCTACTTATTGGTTCAGTCAGACCGGAGGGGATTCAAAGAGAGGGGCGTGATATAAGGGTACATCATTCAGAAATAATAGAACTTTAGACATAAAAATATATAATTAAGGGTCCCAGCTGGGCATCTCAGGCTAGGCATTGACTTAGGTGGAGTGCTGGGTTGAAACCACTTACAATTAAAATGGCTGGCAATGACACAAATGTTTAAATACGGGCACATACTTGGGCTATTTTAGACAAAAATGGGAGTGTGTCTCCTTTGCCCTTGATAAAGGCTTTAAAAGGAACATGACACAGATCCAGGGCTACATTGATAAAAGCTAACATATAAACAAAATGTACCAGCTAGTGTGATGAAATGATGTCTGCCCGCAGTAGTACAAGGCTGAGTGCTGGCCTACCTCTACAGAACAACAGTGATCCCAATCACGAGGCTGAAACAGGCAGAGCTAAGACATATACATCCTTTGCCTTTTGTGGTAACATGGGCAGGGGCAGGATATCCTCTTAAGAGGGGTCTGAATGTGAGCTAGTAGCAACCCAAACTTCAATACTAAAACAGTCCAAAAATTAGGAATGTTCAGTCAAGTTTCTATTAAAAAAAACACCACAATACGCATAAACACTGTATTAGGAAATACTGCAGAATGTAATTACCACTCTGGATGCTTAACAGTGAGGAGAAAAGAAATAAAAAACCACAGTGTTGAAAAAGAATATGTTTCTTGAAGGGAAAGCTGTGAAAGCAGGATATGTAGGATATGGCAAAACTGGATGAGGGAGTCGAGTGTTTCGAATAGTACCCTTTTCTATTCTTGGCGTTCAATGGTGTCAAAC
The DNA here is from genome assembly GCF_040938575.1 of Ambystoma mexicanum. Lineage (NCBI taxonomy): Eukaryota > Metazoa > Chordata > Amphibia > Caudata > Ambystomatidae > Ambystoma > Ambystoma mexicanum. The sequence goes on from NC_090930.1 coordinate 220,817,033, forward strand.
TAGGATTCTTATTGTTGCCTGGTGGTTCCATTCAGGTTCAGATGTGGTGAGCTGCAATGATCCAGATGGGGAGAAGGCATAGAGTCGGCTTTGAAGTGAGGCTCATTATGGATCGATGTGGCATTCTAATGAAGCAAGATGATGTGGCCAATTGGGTCGCTTGATGCAGGTGGCTCGATGTACTTGGCTGAGATGTGGTGGTTCAAAGTCTGTTGCAGTGGCAAGCTTCTGGTTTGAGCCGTGGCAAAGATGGGCTCAGATGGCACAGTGCAGCATCAAACTGGTTCAAGAATTCAGAACAGCAGGTCAAATTTTGAATGTTTTCCAAAGGATGTTTTGACAGGTCCTGCTGGTTCAAATGGGTGAACAGTGCTGAAACGCGATTCATTCGGTTTGGGGTGATGAAAGCAAGAATCCTGGATGTTATGGTTCTCAGGATGCTGTTTGTCAATCCAGGGGCACAGGGACAAAATAAGTATGTGTTCTCTTCCTCCCAAACCAGGAGAGGAAGGTTAATACCTGCAGGAGTCCTTCACCTCCAGAGAGGCCCTGGGCATCAGTCTGGCTCGCAGAGAGGCAGGTTCTTCTCAAGCAGCAGCTCACCCGAAAGTCCCTCGTGGAGTGGTACGGAGTAGATCTTGCCTCTACGTTTCAGCTCTCCTTCTTCGCTTCAATGGCTGAGGACTTTGGAAAGATCAAATCTCACAAAAGAAGTCCAAATGACTTATTCTTGCATTGCAGTAATGAATCAAAGAACAGGTTGGTGAATCTCTGTTTTATAAGATAAAGGGCCCATGGTATTGGAAGAAAGGAAGCCTGCTTTAAGGGTCCAGTCCCTATCTTTTTGACACAGGTATTTCCATTATTACATCATGCCCAAAGTGCTTTGTGGTAGAGGAAGTGTATAAAGGAAGAAAGGAGAGGTGTAGAGAAAAGCAAAATGATGGAATCCTTCCCCAATTATGCTGAGCTCCCTCTGGCTACACTAACCCTGTCCCCTTATCAAGCCCATAGAACAAAGGTGCATTGTAGTTAACTGCACTCCAAGCAGGAGAAATAAAAGAGGTTGGGGTGGCACATCTGAGGCTGACTTTCAACATGCTTATTTTCTTTTCACCTGCTTGGAGTGCAATAAACAACCATAAGGCACTGCCCTTTTTTTTCCAAGTTCTTAGTGTTAGGCAGAATACTATGCAGTTCCCTTAGGGAGCACTACAGAAGATTAGGACTACAGGTATATGCAATAACTCCCCTTTGGTATCAGTCTGTACCACACAGATTTAGTTGGTAGCTGTGGCTGAGCAGTCAGACTTATCTCAAGAGGGAGATGAGCAGTATTCAGAGTTTACACGATAGGACTACAGTACTATTAAACAAGGAAACACTGACCAAAGCTTTGTATCAAAAAGAATATATATTTATTTTACACACTCTTAAGTTCAACACACAAATCACTATCCTTAAAGCAAGTTAAAATAGTCAAGAAAAGTATACACAACTCCCTATTTAAATTGTAGACAAGTTTAAGCAAGAGTGAAAACTGGGCAAAACGGCACAGTGTAGAAATGGCACTCTAACAATTTCTTCAGAGGGAGGGAACGGACATGTAATACAGGGTTAGACTCATAAACACACCAGCAACACTTCCCCATTGGATTGTGAACAAGTTAGGCAAGGCAGTACTTTAGCATAGGCAATACTTAGGTGAAAACCAAGCAAAATGGCATGCCACAATATTAAAAAGGGGGAAGGAAAAGGTGGGTATAAGAGTTTAGGTGCACCAACACATTTCATGATGTAAAGCAATCTAGAGAAGGTAGTTTTAACAGATTTTGCCAGAGTCAATAGGCCTGTGCCAGCGTTAGTGGTACAAGGCAAAGTGCCCAGGATCAAACTGATCTAGTAGCTGCAGTCAAGTCTTTGTTTAACGATTTGAAAAGGTAGTTGCAGAAGGTAAAAAGATAATGTTAGACGATAGGGGCGGCCAACCCAGACAGTAAGTAAAGGATTTAAAGCACCTTTAGCAGTACCCAGCGAAACGGGCAGCCTGGCGGAACAATGTACCTTGAAAGTGGAAGAGGATCCTGCGGTGGCGGTAGTTCCTGGCAGTTCCTGCAGTTCGGGAGATCCAACAGAGGAAGAGAGGCTCTCGTTGTAGCGGAAGGTTCGAGTTACTGCACTGCCCAGGGATGAAACCAGCCACAGTGCTGCCAAAACAAAAATAACGCTCCTTTAAATCGCGGTCATGGTGGACGGGTGCCTGGCTATCCGGACTCAACCAAGGCAGGTCCTGGAAGGCGATTGGTGAACTGGTTGGCCCCACCAGCTCAAGGGAAGAAGACTCTTGCAGGTGAAGATCTTCTCGAGTCGTTGGAGAAAAGTGGTGAAGATCTGCAGCAGGGCTTCACCGGTGGTTCAGTCATTGCAGATGTCTTCAGCTTCTCTCCTCTTCGGGTTTCTTAGTTCCAGTGGCAACGTCTTGTCCTCCAGTCCTCAGAGCCCTGCTTTTATGCAGAAAAACCCCCATTCATACAGCCTATCTGTCACTCACACAATGGGGTCGCTTTCCTGGCGGGATAACCCCCCAGCCTATCAGGGCACAGTGCGAATTGGGTTGCCCAAGTAAGACTGTCCAGGGTGCCTATTCCCCCTCCCACACATCCTATTTATCCCAGACTCAGTGGTGCCGACAGGAGGTCTTCTGTGTAGAATCCCGCCAAAAAAACGAACAAAGGATCCCCGACCCGGGTTAGGATTTCAGAGAACGAAACGAGAAAGAAATATTATAAAAGATCTGGCAATAAAAACCTACCGGAGTAAAGTTAGTAATAAAATAAAGTGGCAGTATGTTAGAGGCTGTCAGTAAAAGTCGTAGCCTCGAACAATGGGAAAATCCGATAGGAAAATATTCGTGGTCGAAAATTTATGGTAGTAACTACTGCCAACAGGCAGAAACTTTGAAGAGAGCGACTGGACAGTACCCTCTCGAAAATGAACACTAGGGAAAAACTATTATCCCTTTCCAGTACTTCCATGGTAAAATGGGTTGTACTGGTTTTGTTCATAACTATTGACTAGTTAAGTCAATGGGGACTTTACATGCCCTGGCAGACAGTAGTCAGTCCCAGGGTATGGAGTCTATGTCTGGGGGTCACTATGACACCCCTGTGTTACTGCACTGAGGGTGCTGTGTAACACACATGTACAACGATGATATCTATGAGGGTGAGAAAAACCTCATAGACCATGTACACAAAAATAGCCTAAAACACACATCAGCCATCTGTCTAAGAGTGGGAAAACGAGTCTCACTCTTAGCAGGAGAAAAATAAATTAACCCTTTAAATCCAGCAAAGCTGCTGAGGGACTCTATAGGTAAGGGAAATTAGCCTTTGAAGAGAATTCTCCCTAACACTTAGGAATAGTTATGGTATATCCCAGAACATGGTCCCTCAGGATCGACTTATAGTGTGAAATGCATGGGATCCAAGCGTACATTTACTGCCTGTGTTGTAGAAATGAAATTGTATTTCATCAAGATTTGTTGTTTGAAACTTTTCCATGGAACACAAAGATGTTGTACATTTTGTATTTTTTTTTGAAGATGTGATAATTGCATTTTACTATACACTGCATGTATCTTCATGGGGGGCCTTCTATGTTCCTGACTAAGAGTCAGAAAAAACATAGTCATTTAAGTTGGCTCCCATTTCATAGGTGGCCTTTTGGTGACTGGGCTGCATAATTAGTTGAATTGAATCATGCATTCAAATGAATGATTTTGTGGTGCCCGTTCAGACTTGCTTGTATATTTTATTGTGTGAATAAGGCACAGATTAATGTATATGGAATGTTAAAATCGTTTTATTATTAAATGATGTGTGTAGCCAATAACTGTGGATTACTTATACTTTCTATGCATTAATTCTATGAATTAAACAACATTTAAGGTTTGTATAAACCAAAAATATACTAAAAAGAGAAAAAAAAGTGATGTCACCTGTTTGCTTACACACACACACTAACTCTTTATGCCTTCAAAATATTGATATGAAACTATGGTTTGGTCCGTCCACTGCACATATCCCTCAGAACTTCTATTGACAGTTAAGTTTAACCAGTCAATATAACAAATATAACAAATATAACAAAATCTAAAAGTAGATATCTAACCATTTATTGGTACCAAATTAACACTTAAAATACTATCTTTCAACAAACAAAAATGTTTTGTCACTGACAAACAAAAATGTTTTGTCACTGTTATATTATTGTCATTCTATCACATCAATACATAAAATGTAATCACATTTCATGTACAATCATAGTAAACATTATAAAATGACAATAATATAACAATGACATGTATGAAGGTGATTTACCATCCCTGAGGAGGACCTATGTACTTTGAGGTCGAAACACGTGTTGGCAGGATGAAGAAAATCACCACAATGTAATAAATATGATTTTTTTTTTGTTTGTTGAAAGATAGAGTGTTAAGTGTTAATTTGGTATCGATAAGTGGTTAGCTATCCAAATCTGGTTAAACGTAACCGTCAATAGATGTTTTTAGGGCTATGAGCAGTGGACAGACCAAATCATAGTTTCATATTCACTGTCTGGTATCAGGCTCGTTGGGGGACTTTGAGCCTGTTGTTGGCAGTCCTTGCAGCAACAACATCCCTAAATATCTCGCAATTCAAGATATGGAAGCAGATAATTAAGGCTGGTACTGTCACCGGGGTCGGTGATATCTTCGTCCGACAGTGTAGATTCCGAGATCTCCCCCTCCCCCGACTCCTCACCTTCTTCTTCCTTCCAAGAACCCTTCTTTTCCTTTGTTCGTGATCGGACCTTTTTTTATGTAGATAGGGACGACCCCGGGAGGAAGCCACCGTGCCCCCCAAGAAGGGAGACCAAGGGGCCCCTCCCCCGGGAACGACCAGGAGGGGAAAAAGCCCTTAGGCACAAAAAACACTGTGCAATCGCTGGGTGCTTTGGAGGAGTGGAACCAGGAATCCTTGTAGGGTGAATGCTGGTATGTGGTGTCTGGAGGCAACATGTGGGAGAGAACCCCCAAGGACACTGGCAGTCCAGTAAGCGGTCCGAGGAACTGGTACACGGGAGGCTAGAAGTGGAGGTAGCAAAACGGTAAGCAAAGGCAGTCCGGGGAACAGGCAGGAGACTGGTACACGGGAAGGACACAGCAAACTTATCCGAGTGGTAGGCGAGAACAAATCCAATGGACAAAGCAGGGAACTGGTACACGGAAGAGACGGAGCAGAGCGAAACAGTCAAGAGAAAGAAGAGCGGTAAGTGAAAATGGGAAGGACGGAGGGGAAAGCAAGTTGGAAGGAGGGGGGCGAGAGAAGCAAAGCAAAGGGAGCGGAAGAAGGGCAGGCTGATACAGCGGAGGAACGAAGGATGAGCAGAAAGGGAGCCGGACTGGGCACGAGGACCCAACCGGCGGAAAACGAGTAACCAAGGTAGAGAGAAACAGAGAGCAAGCAACTCAGGGCTATCGGAACGAAACCGGAAGCGTTGCAACGCGTCCGTGACCCGGAAGTGGCTGGTTAAAACACCGGGCCGCGGAGCGCTCAACCAATGAGAACAGAAGGAAAGTGAAACCAGGAATTAGGGGGCGTGGCAGAAAGCCGCTGGCGGACGGGACTAAGTTCCGCGTCGCCAGCGGCTCCATAGACGCCAGGAACTCGGCGGCATGACAGGTATGCACAGAGGAGTATTAGTATCCACCTCCTTCTTGTTTTTTTTTTTTTTCTAGTACGTTCAAAATGTTGTTGCTACTGCCACGGTTTTACTTATTTAAATTGGTTTTAACTGGATATCATTTGAAAAACAACACTAAAGCAAACATGAACATGAATTCGCATCTTCTAACATTGGTGGATTGAAAAGTAAAAACCACACCTATCCATAGCTCTGTTGTGTAAATATGCGAGACATGGCTTTTTATTCTTCCATCTGACCTTGCTCGTGCACAGAAGGACGTGTTTCATCGTTCTGAAGCACATAGAACAGTGAACAGTGTATGATGATTTCAATGGACCCTGACAAATAGCATTAATTGAATCTCTGTGCATCGCTTTCTCAAATGAATGGATTTATTTGTAATACTGCAATTGGCCATTCGGGAAAACAAGGGGAGGTATTCCCTTTTACTACCTCCACATGAATATCTCGTGAAAAAATCCATGGGAACACATCATTTGTTGAACGACTTTGATAAAGTGCTATTATGTGCGGTGAGTTATTCATCTGCAAAAATAAAGAAAGACGTACCTACTTTAACCATTGGCAGCACAGCTGCAGAGATAATTAACCTTCTGACTTCAGATAAAGTGGTTATGTATATTTTAGTGCGGCTCCTGTCCGCTTCCCTTTAATTAAATGCTTTGAGGTTCTCCACACAGAGCCCTGCGGTAACACCACGAGTAACTGATATGCCCAGAATAGAGAGTTAGACATTGCTTTTAAAGTCATGTGAAAAATATGGTGCTTGTTGGCCACGCTTTACTTTATGTAACACATATCAGGTAACGAATGTAATTAAACGAGGAAGGAATTTTTCAAAGTGCAAATGGTAACTAACTTAGCTTCCCAGAGGAATACAACGAAACTACACTGACATCTTGAAATAAAGCTTTCAGCTACTTCACAGGGAAACTGTTCCGCCAATCGTGACCTAGAACGAAATCATTTTGTAAATACGTGAAATTAAAAGATACCAATCGGAGAATGTGCTGTACATTACAGACCCAAGTGCGTGTGCCCTGCCCACCCACCCTCTCTTTTTCATAATCTCAAACTAACTTTTCTCGCCAAAATGTCAAAAGCACAGCAAGCACAGTTGCCTGATGCTTAGCTCAACATGGACACACCGTCAGACACACCTAACCCCGTGATGTATCACCCCTTTCATTAAACATACCTTTATCACATTCCTTGCTGCCACTTCTGCAATTAGCCTCCTCATCCGAGGTTGCCATTTTATGTGGACCTATTGTTTCAATCTTTGCATTCAAATATCAGTCTGATTACGAGAGACCTTAATTTCCCCATCATCACTAGGAACCATCAAATACAACTTGCCTCCACTATATCCAGTAAGACTATATAAGCTTCTGACACACACCAATGGTAACCCCTTGATTTCATTTTCTTAACGTCCAACGTCCACACCTCTGTCCTTTCTGTTGACCTCTCTCCCATTGATCACTCATTCTTTCATTTTGTTATCACTGTCCCCGATCCAGTTGCTCGTATTCCCGCTCATCTATTGCCAAGGGAAAGCCCAAACCTTATTCTATCTCTCACTATTTGGACCAAGTAAACCCCTCCCTTCAAGCCCTCCCTCGTCAGTTGTCCACTCCATTGAATTTGACTTAACTGAGGTCAATGACACACTTGTCACATTCTCTAAGTATCTCTATCCCGCTTGCTCCTTTAGCCCTCGTGCCCCTGAAGGATAACCACCCTCCTCACCTGAAACCATACATGCATTACGAAATATGCTGCTGCCATCAAGATCACTTCACACATTCCTTACTGCTTTTAACACTCACTGCTGCTCTTGACTCTACAAAACCATATTACCATCCTGACCTTTATCTTTTAATTCACACCTACTCCATCTCCAAAATCACAAAAGTATGTGAACCCTTGCCAACACCTCTGCCTCTTGCACCCCCTCCCTCATTTCCATTTCCCATAACCCCAAACCTCTCTTCTATCCCACTTCCCTATGCATCTATTGACCCTGTTTTACAACAAACAATACAATAACTTGCACCTTCACCTCCGCTCACCTTTCCTCCATCTTCAACCACTCTCTTTCCTTCCGCTGTTTCTCTGCCTGCTATAAAATAGCCCCTGGCATCCCCACTGTTAAGAAACCCAATTCCCACAGCAACATTCCCCGATCTATAAATGAATCCCTTTCCAGCACCACCACTCCACACTTATTGGCCAAATTGTCTTATTCCTCTAGGAGCACACATTCTGTGACCACCATCCTATCTGTATTCTGGAGAAAACACCCCACAAAATATCCCTCACCAATTTTGCTAACCTTCTGAGCACAGCTCACCTCTCCTCAATTGCAATCCTACTTAATCTCTCTGCAGCCTTTGACAGTGTGCACACGTCCTCCCTCCGTTGAACCCCCCCTCCCAAATGGCTTTAATAACATCACAAATAAATGAGTGCCCAATTGTCTCTCAGACCACCTTCTGGAATTCAAATAACTTCTGTCCAATGACTCTCCATATGGGTGCCCCCAAAGCTCCGTCCTTGATCCACTTCTCTTCATTGATTCACCAACACCCTTGGCAAGTTCATTTCATGGCCTGTACCAATACATCTTTGCAGATGGCACCCAGATGTCATTTTACATTCCCTCCTTTATCTCCAACATCTCTAAAAACCTCACCAGGTATCCTAACTCCATCTCTGATTGGATGGCAGTGTGATGCCTGATGCTGAACTCTTCAAAACAGAAATCAAATTTATCCCAGTGAATAATGCTAATCCAACCTACCCATCTCATAGTTCTTCACTCTTGGTATCTTCATTTCTTAACCCATTGCTTTCAACCTTATTTCCCCCTCAACAGGCATCTTAGGTTCCAACAGTTCATTATGGCCAATTCAACTTGATACGAGAGCAAACCATTTACATATCAGAACATGGTCCTTCCAGCTCAACCACCACTTGGCCAAAACAACCATCTCTTCTCCTGTTCCCAGAACATTCTACAACTGCTCAAGTCTACTCTCTGGTCCCTCACCCTATTATCTGTCCCCCCTTAACAATGTCCTAAATTGTGCTAATCATATCTTCCACAACTTACCTCAATCCTCTCCCACCTCTACTAACCACCACCATGATGGACGCCCCCCTATGCAACACAGAACGCTAAATAAGTTCCTTCTTCTCATCTAAAAATCCATTCAAGGACTCCCCCAAATCCCAACTGCGCTGACTGTATTGCCATGCAAACCACTTTCTCTACTCAATGTTCCTTTTGCTTCTTAACCTTTTCATTCCCAAACCCAGTCTATCGCCTCTCAATTCCACTCATTCACCTTACTTGACCACTCCACTGGAATGCCCGTCCTCTAGATATCAAAACACCTCATCTGTTGAACGGACCAGTACGAGACTCAAACTCCATCTTCTGACCAGTCCCCTAATTCTTTCCCTCCTAATGGCCTAGGTCACCCCTTCCCACTCCACTCTACACATATTGTTAGTTTGTAAATGTGTGATAATGAATACTACCAAATACTGCGGCACTAATCCAATATGATATGCGATTTTGATGCATGTTCTCTATTATATGTCTGGGATGTATGTCCCATTGCCTGCCCTCCTCATCAACCAGTTACTCTAACTGAAATATCCTCAATCTATTATAAAAGTGCCCTACCCAGGTACTGCCTGAGTCTCATTTATTGCTTCTTATGTACGTTGTTTCTTTTCAAAATGGCACCGCACCTTTCAATAAATACAAATGAATGCATGTAATAATAATGACCACTCTACAATTATTGTATTTGTATATAGTTCCCTGAAACTAGGTCATAGTAAATGTGAATAAGAATAGTGGTGTGATGATATGCTTGTAAGGTTTGATACTAACATAGCATATTAACAATACACAAAGATTGTGTTTTAACAAAATATGTCTGACGGCCAGACTTCTTGTGTAGAAGAATTCGGTTTTTTAGCAGGGAACCCCAACCAGACTTCTCCATTCAGCAACAGAAGCTAACTGACCTTAATGGAACTCTCAGGCTCCCTTCCAAAAGAAACCATAGGCAACCCTAACATCCTCAACACACAATTACTAGTGAAGGAAACTTGGTAGAGAGGAAGGGAGAAAGAGAAAATCATGAATACAACAAGGGGAAGATATAAGCTATAACACATACTTCACGTTTCCATTGAAATTGAAACTAACTTGTTTGATAGTCACACACCGATGTACATAATATGTGAATACTACTACTTTTTAAATATTTTATGGTTAGAACATCGTATTGTTCAGTAACATTGTAATGTCATCAAAGGAGGACATGTTCCACTTCTGTATTAAGATAGCTACTTTCTGCACCTCACTTGTATTCACAGCCAGTGGGCTCTATCTCTGCTTCTTACAGAAACATGTCCTCCTGGAGTGTGTATCCTCTGGATCTTTCCTGTTGGCCCCATTGAGGAGCTTGTGGGATACGTTCTGTCAGATCCTCTGTTTGCTGTGCTGAAAGTTCCGTTATTGCATACCTCCAAAAGGTGTCCAATGGTGTGTACTGCTGTGCACTATCCTGGTGTGTGGGAACATTGCCACCATTTCAGCGTTATGCACCTTCATACCACATTTCCTGTAACTTCGTTGTCTCTCACAGGAGAACCACATTGAGGCTCACCTTTGTACGCATGTTTATGCAGTGTTCCCAAACAACCTGACCCATTTGTAAGTTCGAGTTTTTACTGACCTGAAACTCTCATAGTAGTATTTATGCGATGATTTGATATTCTTTCTCATGGACACTCTGAAATGTATATTCATTGTGAGACTGGTACCTGCCTCTGTTATCAACCATCTTGGTCCTTTAAGGAAGCACCACTCTTATCCTGCAAAAATTATTACGTAAGCTGGTACCTGCCTCTGTTATCAACCATCTTGGTCCTTTAAGGAAGCACCACTCTTATCCTGCAAAAATTATTACGTAAGCTGTAGTACTGGCCTATTGGCCTGTGGGACATATTCTACAACCCTGATTTAGCTCAGTGCACCCTTCACAGAGAGGAAATATTTATTTAAAATATGTCTGGTCCCACCCACAAGGACAGCCCAGGCCTGAAATGCAATTTTCCTCTGAACAAGAGTACCATCAGCGACACCAGACACATGTTTCGGTCTTGTCAGGCCTCCTCATTGTGGTGAAGCGGAGCCTCTCTAAATCACAGTGAGCAAGGGGTCCACGTCTGGATTGCCCTGTGTTACTTAGGGTGAATCTCCGATGTTTGACAAATTAAAGACGATTGTAGGAGCCCTTCTACTGAGAATGAACATGGATCAAATACCCCAGGCTGGGCTTCTGAGTACTCTTTTTGAGGGAATACTAGCAAGAGTTTCACTTCCGGCGAGCTGGAAGGAATCAATTGTTGCACCAATTCACAAAAAGGGTCCTAGATCTATTCCCAACAACTATAGGCCAATTGCACTGTTGGAAATTCCTCCGAAGATTTTCGCTTCCCTGCTGTTGAGGGACTTAGTTAGTTGGGCTGGAAGTTAGGCCAGATTGAACCCGTTGCAGACTGGTTTCCGCAAGGGGGCATGAACCAATGCTAACATCTTTCTGTTGGGTCTGTTGAAAAGGGAGGCCCTGGAGAAGTTGAGACCATTATATGTTGTTTTTATTGACTTCTCCATGGCGTTTGACAGCGTTGACTGGCACCGTCTCTGGAGTAATCTCTGGAACTGGGGATGCCCAGAAGCCCTTCTGAATATGTTTGTGGCCTTCCATTCAGACACATCCATTAGGGTGCGGCTAAATACTCAGGGTAAGTTGTCAGGTGCAATAGAGACTACTTAAAGGCTTAAAGGATGGCTTAAAGCAGGGCTGTACTCCGGACCCTCTCTTATTTACTCTCTTTACTTCAGACATAAGCAAAACATTTGAGAACGTCTGCAGCTTCTACCCTCATCTTTCAACCCTGAAACTCTAAATATCTGTTTCATGATGACGAATTGGCATTATTTGACTATACACCAATTGGGCTGCAGCGCAAGTTGGATGTGCTGGAAGCCTATGCTAGCCAAAATAATCTCACCATAAATTTGAAGAAGTCAAAGATCCTGATCTTTTGACCAGGCATGAAACAAAAATATAAAACCTTTCGCTGGTGTCGGAACAGAGAGGTTCTGAAGAGGGTCCCTACCTCTCTTTACCTTGGAACCAAACTGCAGGGATTGCAGAGTGGCTCTGAATTGCAGAACCATTTGGGCTCTAAGGCTAGAATGTTGGCAACACAGGCTTCTGCGATTAATAGAGGATTCAGTCATTTCTCATTAACACCTGTGCTACAATTTTATAAACTTAAGGTTATTCTATCTATAGTCTATGATGGTGAAAAGCAGGGGCTCCCACTCTCAGTGCACAGGGAGGCGCTAGTGGGCCTGTCTTGGAGGAAAGTTCTACAACTTCCAAAAGGAATTAATTATGAAGTGGGTCTCCCTTCTAGTAGGTTATATATCCTCTCTAAAAATCGCTCACTATCAAAAAGTATTTGGCATGCAGAGGAGAGATCAATCTGGTGGGATCTGAAGCTACATTTAGACTCAAAATCTTGGCCTTGCTTCAATAAATGGGAGAAATAATGTCACATAATCCTGAAGGATAGGGCATCTCTAAGGATTTGATTCTGAACTACCCTTTAAAAACTAACAGAAAGCTGAATGAAAGGGACTGGGTCTATACGTTAGAAAATGTAAGATTGTATAAAACGTTCAAAGAGTTCTTGATTGACATAAGGCCAGTGGGGGTGCAACCAACTTACTTATGCGGGTCGGCTATCCCTATTTGGCGTAGGTTTGTGTAAGGATCTGAGAAGTGGCACATTAATTTATGTACTGTAATCATACTGATGATGTCATGATGCTGAAAGTGTGAGGGAATGGAATGTGACAGTGAGAGTTCTAGAGGAGACGGTTGGAGAAACAGAGTGAGCTCTGACGAAGGGGCTGGTGGGTGTTCTTTGCTCTGTACTTAACTAACATACAAACTCTTGTGCTATCATAATAACTGGCACTAAGACATAATAAAAGTGCTACTAATGAAGTGAAGTTTGGTCTTGATTCATGAAAAGCCCACTTCGTTACAATGGCGACGAGGATGTTTGACATCGGAGGCTGTGGCAGGCAGTGGCGACAAAAACGGAGACTTGATGAGGAGGTGTGCTGTCTCTGAAAGAGTCAGCGTGCGTTGCAGAAACCCACCGCTAAATGAATTGGGAGTCACAGAAGGGGTTGCTGGCTTTGGGCACCTATTGTGTGCCACGCTGCCGATCCAGAAGGGAAGCCGTCTGCACGACGCCTAGAGAGCCACGGGCAACATCGGATGCACAGAGCCGAGTACCAAGGAGAGGAACACCCGTCAGCCCCCCCCCCTTCTTAGGGGGCCCCAGGTGAGCGAAGGCCCTATGACTGTGGGGTCTGGGTTGTAAGAACCTGTAAGCGGGCACCATTAGGGGCAAACTTTAAGATTTGGACAGTGCACAAGGTGTGTACGAGAACCCGTTGTGACCGGGATCACATAAAATATACAAGATGTGTATGGATGTCAGATAGAAGTACACAGGGCGTGTATGGGTTCGGACTATTAGTGTGCGCAAGGCGCGTACGGGTATTTGAGGTACACAGGGCGTGTACAGGAACCCGTGGGAGTACACAAGGTGTGTACAGGAGCCTGTAGGTGGCTGCTTCGGAAGTACACAAGGCGTGTACGGGTGTCGGTGTGACGGGTGATCGCGGAGCTTTGCTCTGCTGGACATTCCCGAGGATTGTGATGACGTCGACTGCAGCTCATGATCCAGATATGGTCGCGAGGGGCGCAGAGAAGGTCCTTTTGTCTAATGGAAGTAAAAAGGCGTCATTGGGGAAACGGAAGGAAAGCGATAAGGTGTTGCGTTTGGAAGAGGACGCAACAGGAATACAGGATGCCGTCGCACTATGGAAAAAGGATCAGACTGACATTGCAAGAGGCGCACAATGGAATTGGCGATGGAAATGAAGTTCTTTGTTATGTAAGTCCACTTGAAGAAACTATAAAGCAATGCACAGAGACTGGGGGGGTGCCAAATGTAGTAGTAGAAGAACGGACACAATACCCGGTGAGAGAAACTGGTAATAGTAATATTCCCGAGAAGTGCGAATGTCCTAGGAACTGTTGGGACTACAGAGAAAGGGGAGTTGCTCTGTGCAATGGCTGTTTGAGTGCATACAAGGAATTTAAAGTTCACTGGGAAAAAGTTTGGGGACACTGCAGGTCATGTGGAGAGTTGTTGGGTGAAGTAGGGGACACTTCTGAAATTGTTTTGGAAGAACTGGATCCAGATTTTTTGAGATTTTTCAAGGAATTGTCATGCTATGACAGAGAATATTAGTAGTATTCCTGTAATGGAGTCTGAGAATGTGTGTGTTTGTAGTTGTTGGTGAATTAAGTGAGTGCTTTGAATGGCAGAGGTGAGATATGGCTCTCAATAGTTGGGATATTTAGCATACGAATAGTCATCTTATGGATTTAATGCTCTCTACTTTACAAAAGTTACTTTAAGTGGAAATGTGTAGAAACTGTGAAAATTTGTTGAGAAATTCATGGACATTTGATGGAAAATGAAACTAATGAAAAGAAAGATTCATGTTTATCTTTTTTTCTCTTTTTAGCTTGTCGAGAAATTCAGAGACTTTAAAACACAGCTGTGCAAATTTTGCTGTTATGTTGCACTAAAACAAGTGTGGTATCACTAAGTGTGAATGGAACAAAGTGAATTGTGAATGGAACAAAGTGATTTATGAAGTAATGATATTCTTGGTGAAAATGTCGGGGTGTTGGGAGACATTTAGGTCGCGTTTCTGGCAAGACATGTGTTCTTCAATTTTTCAACTATTTATAAAATGGTATATTGGTTGGTATCATCGGATTCCCAGGTTCAGGTGTGGGGTACGTTATGGTTCTTGAATTTATTTTAAGAGGTACAGGGTATCTCCATATTTGGAGGTATCATAGGTTCAATGATTTTGTAGTATTACAGACAGGAGTACTCAGGGCTGAGTATGGTGAGACATAAGTGTCTGTGTTTAGATTATCAGGGTGTTATGTTTGGGGAGTGGTACTCTGGTTTAGAAGTTCAGTATAAACTTGTTGTGCATTCAAGATAACAAGATGACTATGGGGTGAGTATCACTGAGCACAGAGAGTTATTTAGAAATGTTGTGTTTCTGTTTTCACATTGAAAGTGTCTTTAGGGATCTCGTTTGAGCCTCATTGTAGTTTTGGGGAGCACTGGGATAGTGAGTGAGAGAATTTCGTTTTTTTCTTGAGGTTGTTACCAATTTGGGTGACGTTTTGCACGAATTATAGTTGGTGGCAAATGTAGTTGTAGTTGGTTTTGTTGTGAGAGAGAGAAGGATAGAGCCAGTCTCTATATTGATGTTTACTGCAGGGCCCGCAGTTTGTTGAGGGTTTAGTAGAAATCGTAAAAGTTAAATTTGGAAGGGGATAGAGATTTTGCTTTAGGCAGCATAGATTTGGAGAGTAGTATATTGATATTTTTTTTGTATCAGAAATAAGGAAGGGAGATATGTAAAGTTCTGAGGACTGGTACATTACACATTTGTAAAGATGTAGCACTCGCCAAAGATGACTCTGACATCGTTGATGTCCTGTAAGTCCTTTAATCAATTCCAAGTACATTACATCCAGTTTATCAGGTCAGGTTCATAAAGTAGTAACTTCATGGGGACATCTATGTAAGAATCAGACATTACAAATTGTTTTTGTGTCAGTAATAGGGAGGGGAGATATGTAAGGATCTGAGAAGTGGTACATTACTTTATGTACTGTAATCATACTGATGATGTCATGATGCTGGAAGTGTGAGGGAATGGGATGTGACAGTGAGAGTTCTAGAGGAGACGGTTGGAGAAACAGAGTGAGCTCTGATGAAGGGGCTGGTGGGTGTTCTTTGCTCCGTACTTAACTAACATACGAACTCTTGTACTATCATAATAACTGGCACTAAGACATAATAAAAGTGCTACTAATGAAGTGAAGTTTGGTCTCGATTCATGAAAAGCCCACTTCGTTACAGTTTGCTATGAGGCTGAGGCTAAATTTAAAAGAAATTGAGGGTGTTAAAGCTGGGATCCATAAGGACTTTAGGATTTGCCACCATTGTTTAGAGCAGGACCAAGTACAGAATTTACAACATATTTTTCTACACTGTACGGTTTTGAATGGCAGGCATCACCATTACTTTGACCATTTACTTATACGTTCTTGTGGTCACAATCACTGGTGGAGAGCGACAATGCACTTTTTTTTTAAAGACATTGTAAACAAAATAATTTACTTTAATGTGTGATATATTGTTTGATTATACTTGGTGTGACTTAATATTTAGCAACACATTTAATATAAATGTAATGTGATGTTTTACTGTAAATGTATGTGTTTTTATGTTTGAATTTGCTAAAGGTACACATTTTAACCATATAACAATACAATAAAATAAAACATTTAAAAACAACCATGTTTTAGATCATTGCACCTTTCAAAGTACAATGCGTTATACATGATTGTACACAGCCCGGAGTGGGCACCTGCCCCTAGAACAGGTTATTTGTCTGGGTTCATTCTAGGTAGAGGGGCTCCCAGAACCTTTTGTGTTCTCAGCCATCGTAGTCAGGGTAATCTCCAGAATTCCCACTATGAGCATGTTTTATGATGTTTACCTTAGTGTTCATGGGTGGAATAACGTGATGGTTCATAAAAACCATCACCTGTTCTTTGTAGACTTATTCTGGCCACTTGGTGATTGCCTTAGATCATCAGATACATCCCATGTGCTGTATACATGTAGTGTCTTCTCTTTCCGCATGCCACCATTCCTCAGCTGTCAAAATACTGTCTTAATGCACCTTCTCTAAGGACACTACCACCCACCAATATGGAAGTCTACAAAATCACCTTTAGAAACAGACACAAGAGGCAATCAACTGTCACATTACTTGTAGCAGGCTTCATTTGAATATCATCTACATCTTCTTTGAAATTTGCCAAAGTCTATGCTGGTCTCGGAGAAATTCTGCTTACCCCACTGCTGCTAGCAAATTAATCAGTGGTGTGTGGTACATAAATTAGATGAAAGAACAGCTTGCATGAACTTGAAATTGCACAGTTCTAGGAACAATGATATGTCTTAGTGTCTTGTTTGGTGGTCAGTATACAAGCCTTCCTTACTACAGTCACTACATCCATCTTAGGTTTAATACCATTGGTAGTGATTTCATGGCCCGTGTAGTGCACTTGTTGATGGAAAGGTTTACAGTTTTCTTGTTTGAGGGTGGGACCGCTGTCTGACAGTAGTTTTTCTAGAGCCATTTGTGTGGGTTACGTGTCTTAGTGAAAAACGTTGTCTTGTAAAAGCATTTCATGTTGCACTCTCTGTATGAGGTGTTGGAAAAGGGACGCTGCACTGTCAATCCCGAACATCATGCGTCAATATTGAAAAGACCCCAAAGGAGAGCATGCTTGGGCCTTGAGTCTTGTGTAAGCTTCACCTGGATGCAGGTAGAGCATACATCTAGTGTTCAAAATATGGTTGCTCATACTACCAAACACACCATTGTGTTAATGTTTTGGAGAGGGCTGCAAAGACTTGTATATTGTTCTTGAAATCTAAATAGAGCTGTCATGCTAGCCAGGAAAATGGTGGCAATCCTGTCAGACAACTCTATACGTTAGATAATGCATGGTTTCAATTATTTGTTTTGATGATTTTCTAGACTGTTCTGTAGTCGCAAAGGTACTTTCCTCACTGTTTGTTTTACTGGGACTGCCTGTGAAATCAATATTGTTCTGCATTTCAATCTGGCCAGCGTGCCTAGTTGGTTGTAAAACACAGTTGAAATTCTTCTATAATTTCCTCAGATATTGGCAATAGTTATTCTGCTTGATGTGGGTGTAAGGTCATTTTGAAGTCTGTTGGGTGTTTCCAGCTCATGGTGGGAATGCCTGTGGATCTCAAAGTCACCCTGCCCTTTGTTTCCCTGCCATCATACAGCAAGATGGCTTGAAACCAGCCTGGGATATCTAGTTTGAGTGTGGAGTATCCTTTTGGTAGCATCATCAGTGGATTAGGGCAAATAATGAATTGTGTTATCTGTTTTTAAAAGGCTGTGTGTAATGACTTTACAGAGTGTCCCATAATCCACTATGAAAGAAACCTTAATTCCTAGGATATTGAGCCACAGTGAGCCATCAGGCTGAAAGGCTAACTGTTGTTCTCTGGATTGTGCACCATCAGAACTGCATCCAGTAATTAATTCTTTATGAAGGTTGGGCAGACAACCATCTCCTTCATCTACAATCTCTGCACAGTTGTTTGTGGCATTCCATCTTGTTTGCTGGCAGATCTGTGCAGAATTATTGATTCGTCCACACACTCCACATTCCTGCCCCCATGTATGACAATGCTTTCCAGTCAATTGATGTGTCTTGCTGCCAAAATGGAATCAAATATATTTGTTATCTGGGTTCATGTATCCCATCTGATTCTTGGGTTGGTGGTTGACAGGTTTCTGTTGCTGCTTGCGTGTTTCTTCTCTCTTGTCACTGTACTCCAAATCCTGGATTGCTCCACAGTATTCAAAAATGGGATTCCTTGGTCTAGTGTTGGTTCTAGGGCTTCCCCTAACCTGCCTGTTATTTGATTAATCAATGTTTGTGTAGATAATTTTGTAGTCTAGGATGACTTCTTCTGGAAATGTTTCCAAACATACATGTTCCCATGAATGCCCTGATGGCAGCTACATATTCTTCAATAGTTTATCCTTGTTTTTGTTGTTGCATGTGTGTGGGAGTGAGGGGTCACTCCATCACCCTTATCTTAATATCGGCCTTATGCTGGCATTGGCGTAGATGGGGCTGTTGCCCAAGACACGTGGCATCTATTTTGTGAACCCTCGACTTCATCTTTTTAACCAGGCCTCACTGCGATAATACGAAACGGCTTCTCTCCCCTTAGCAGTGCTGCGCACACTGCACACAGGGCCCCCACCTTTTCTCACTGTTTTCGAGGGTTTCGTAGCTCCATTCTCACGCTCAAGCCGTAGGCAATTGCAACAAAAAACAAATGTAACATCTCTCTCTTCCTCTGAGATCACTGCCCCGTGTGTGAACCGGCCTGAGCTAGGCCTTGCAGCTCAGCAATCTCCACAAACCTGCCCGTGTCCCCTCACTCTCAATGTTGTAAAATTTCTGCTAGTATAATCCTGTGTCCCTGCAGGTTATTCTCTTGATTTACCAGATATGTGACCCTGCCATGAAGCCCACCCCAGCATGCCCTTAGTTAAAATAACACCTCTGTCACAGTTTATTGCCTCCTACAACTAACAAATGTCAACCTCTTTGACAAGTCCAGAGCCACCCCACAATCGATGTTATCATATTGGTCAAGACCCTTAACCTTGTACCCCATATATGTCCCAATAAGTAATGGTGCGACTACACAAGTACAATTTATAGGTTCATGATGATTTGTTCAAAGGAGTTGCAAAGACTATTATTTAGTGCATGTTTTATTGTAGTGTATTATGTTAGCTTAGTTAGCGGCCACCCTGCCTTACAGCAACCTGACCCTCACTCCTGGTTGGACACAGACAGATGGACCTCGTGACGCTCACCCTCCCGCCAGCCCAGCAGCCAACCATGGAGGAGCAGCACCTATATGCGCCTATACAACATGAGCTTGTGTCCAACCATGATGAACTTTGTAACATTTCTGTCTGACATCACTTATGACGTTTTCTGCCCTTATTATCAATTGTAAGTGTATTGTTTGCCAGAACGCTCTTGATGCCAATTCTTGATCAAAAAAAACGAACTCTCGTAACCTGTTCTCTTAGTCTCATTCCCTGTTAGGGTGTGTCTATTTATCTGTATTGCACATGCTAAAACGGGGATGGACCTTTACATTTGGTGACCCCCCGCAACGTGATTTGGGACAGGTGGCCCGAGGCCCCGTGCCGTGCAGTGAGATACGGGACGCCCCCCAGCAAAACCATCGCCTCTGCGGTGGACCAGCCCGTGTGCGCTCAAGGAGAGGGTCCAAAGGTTCCTGTTTACCGAATACCCAACTAAAAAACTGCTTGCCGAGGTAGGCCACGGCTTGGTTGCGGTGCAGACCCAATTGTGGATAGACCGCGAACGGTGGCTCTCGGACTACCCGACTGAACACGTGAGTACCGGTTGCGAAAGTTTCAGAGGGAGAAAAAGAGGGGTTGGCAAAAGGGGAACAGATAACTTTTTCTTACCTATCATGTATAAGGTCATTAGGTTTTTGTGGAGAAAAAAGAGGTAAAAGAGGTACAAGGGATACTAGCGTGAAGGGGGTAGAAAGTGGCACCGCATAGCATTGTCTCGTTCAGTTCAGGTAAATACGTGAAGATTAAGAGAAAACAGTAGGTGTCTCATATATTTAGGAGTAGTAATTTAGAATATTCTTTTTCCGTGTCAGCAGAACTCTTGGTGAGGTAGATTGAGGGTTTCAGAGGTGGGGAGTGCATGAGTAAGCAATGTTGAGGGGTATAAACTAAAACAATTAAAAAGGGGACCAAGGCAAAGGTAGTTCATGTTATATGTTTATGTTTTTTATGTTCATGTGAGACAGTGTTACATGTTGTTCTGTTAAGTAAGTGCCTATGTATTTGTGAATCGAAAAAGAAATAAGGTTGATCAGGAAAATCAATAATGAAATGTGTGAATAGTATGAGAAACATGTTGAATAGTGGCAAATAAGGAACACTTTTTGAAATACTTTGTGGTTCCAGCAAAGTGGTGTAAGTAACAAAGTTGTTGAAATATTGTTGCCGCCAACGGTTAAACAAGGTTGAATAAGGAGTGTCGTAAAATAGAGACTGTTGGCTGATTGATTGTATATTTATCCCCAGAAAGTGAAGTGACCAAAAATAAGAGTACAAGTACACTATCATCGGAGGAACAACACCATTAGTGCACATTTGTCAGCATCTCCCTTTGTATAGTGAGAAAATACAAAAGTATCATAATCAATGGGTGGTGGAAATAAAAGGAGACAGCGTAACGCCTATATGGCCGGAGGGAGGGTCTTTCGACAAGCGGGATCTAGTATCAACACACTTGCTCACGAAATACAGGGGAAAGCAATTGCAGAATAGAAGGGAAGTGCTAGATTTGTGGCGAATGTTCGAGGAAGTAGAACCTACCAGTGTGGTAAGCAATGATGCGATAGTTGAGAAAGAGAAGGTGCCGGAGGGAGGAGATGGAGCTACATGGGGAGAATGCACAACAACCACAACAGAGAATGACACTACCAAAATATACCAGTTGATGACAAGGCCTGCAGTGGGATACAGTGAGCCCCTATATATGCTAACAGGCACAGCACCAACGACTCCGGCAGCAGTGTCTGCCACTGCGCCGCCCCCATATGAAAGAGGAGGGCTGTACGGCCCCACCAGTGAATTTGGCATGGTCAACAGGAGATTTAGACAGACAGCTTGCACATGCACAATTAGAGATAATGCGGTTACGAGCCTTGTGCGACAGGGGCCAGGTGTTGCCAGGTGGAGAGGAAGTACCACCATTAACGTTGGGCGACCTCACACCTCCGCCAAGCGGCACTGGGGGATCCACACCATCCCTGCCACCATCGTCAGCACCAATACCAAAAGGGCAAGAACAAGAGTGGCAATCAGGTGAGTCTCTGTTTCATTTAAATGGCAAACCCGTGAAAATAATACAGCCAGCATCACCAGATAGCCAAAGAGGGGACGCCCAAGAAGGAAGGGAACAAGTGGAGGAAGTAGAGGAGGTATGGAGTGATTTAGATGAGTATGAAGAGGGAGTGGCAGCGACAGGATCTCCATTGCCATTCCCATTCGACGAAGAGGATGAAAGAGCTGCACCAAGATGGCAGGGTAGGTTAAGACAAAGAGAAGGAAACATGCTGGTTAGTAAAACAAGGAAAGGAACGGTAAGCAAGAAAGGGGGAAAAACAAAGCTGCAAATGCCCCTAATACACAAAGGAGCAGGGAGGCCCCACTACATACCATGGGCACAGATGGATAAGAATAACTTGTAGAAACCTCTCCCTCCACTTTCGGGTGGGGCGGGGAAATGGATACATGCATTTGAAAAGAACACAGCGGGAGTACCATTGGCAATAGGGGATGTGAAAAGTTTGCTGGTGTCCTCTGTTGGTGATCAAGCGGACGCAGTGTGGGTGAAGGTGGGGTTCCCCGGAGTGACAATGAGCTGTGACCTCCATGACGGATCACCATTTTACAATGTTAGAACACAAGTATGGGATGCGTTGCGGAGAACGTTTCCAGACATTCCAGATTTACACCCAGTGATGCAGTGCACTATGGCAGAGGAGGAGGAGCTTAAGCAATTCATCCTCTGGGTACAAGACCTGTGGAGAAGTGAAACAGGTACAGCGTGAGATCAATCTACTGCCTTGTTCTACTTTATAATGAATAAGTAACTTCCGAAGGGGGTACAGAAGGCCTTGGATAAAATAGCTGGGTTAGAAGCCAATGATTGGCCCGAGATTCAGAGCATAATTGTGCACCATTGTAGTAGGATCAAAGAAAGAGAAAAAGAGATAGCACAGCGAAGGTTGGCAGACGAGGCAAAGTTAGTACAAAATAAATTAGTGAAGGTCACAGCGCTGAATGCAGCAACATCAACTGACAGGAACGTCGAAGGAGAAGAGGGAGGGGGAAGCGCACCAGCCAGGGCTGCAAGTGGACAAGAGCAGTGGGATGGAGTGGATCAGTACTGAGGGCCCCAATGGCAAGGAAGGCCAGCAAGAGGACGAGGTGGGTACAGAGGACCAAGAGGGGGATTCGGTGGAATGGGAAATAGAGGATTTGGAGGGCCTGGAATGAGTGAGGACCACAATGGTCATGTTGGATCTGTGGGAGGTGGGGGCATTATTCAAGGGAATGTAGAATGCGACCCATAGGTTATTACCAAGGACAGCCCCTGTGGGAAATGAACAGCAGTATGGCCACCTGCACCCAGGAAGTCCATATGGGTTACCTATGGGAGGGCGTGGACAAAATGAACAATATTATAATGAGCCCCAAATGCAACAAAGACAGCAGCCCCAGCAACAACCACAGCAGAGGGGCATGCAACAGCAAATGGCAAGAGAAAATACTGTAGGAAATGCGAACAATAACATTTTTGCAACATCCACTAATGGCGCACCTGCACCTTTTTGTGGTGTAGCGGTGGTAAGAGATACCGTCTTCTCAGTTCCAGGATCGGAGACATATGCAGATTAGGACAGCCCACAGAAAGCACTTGCATGTTCAGTCCTATCCACTACCCTACGTGCAGAAGAGGAACCACTAGTGGTAGTAGAGCTAGGCAACAAACAGTTCATCTTTATGGTAGACTCGGGAGCGGAAATAACATGCCTTATGGAAGGCCGGTTCCCGCTCTCGGGAAGAAATTTGGAAATGCAAGGGTTCTCTGCGGCTATTTTAAACCTTCCTTACACAAAAGATCTTGATATAACGGTGGGGGGAAAAACAGTGCGCACACCTCAATTGTATCACAAAGATACGCCAATAAATTTGCTGGGAAGAGACCTTTTGAGTGAATTAAACATGACGATCTCCTTTACTGAACGGGGGATAGTTTGTTCAACCCCCAGAGTGTGCCCTGTATGGGCGATGCTGATGATCAGCACAATGACAAATGAAGTAGTGGAAAGAGGGGTGCCCTGTGACATGGATATGTTCATTTATGGTATCAAGTTGTTAGCACGAGTGGTGCCAGAGATAACAAGGAAAGAGTGGAAGCTACCCTCAGATTTTGTCTTCCGCCCAATTTTAAGTACAATATATTGTGCCAGGAAGAATTTTGTCTTTTGACCTAGAGGGAGTGCAGTTCTCGAGAAAATGTGCATAGACCCAAACATAATGTTACGCGATCTAACTGATGAAGAATTGTTCACTGGCAGTGAGAGTGACAGGGAAATAATAATGGAGATAAGAATTCCTTGTGATATCATGATCCAGCATAGGGAAATACACAATCCTCTTATGGCTAGTGTTAACGGGCCACCCACAATATTTCAGAATGACATGGAGAAGGTGTTGCCAGAAAAATGGAGCACAGGCCCCCATGATGTAGGGCTATTACACAAAGTTACACCAATCAAAATAAAATTAAGACCAGAAGCCATATTGCCCAGAGTAAAACAGTACCCACTTTCCAGGGAGGCAGAGGAAGGAATACAACAAACAATAAACATCCTGTTACAACAAGGGATAATGGTGCCATCTAATTCACCATGCAACACAGTGATTTTTCCTATTAAAAATGCGAAGGGCGGGGCTTGGAGGATGATCGAGGATTTACGCCCACTTAATGACGTCCTCCAGAAAGAATTCCTATTAGTTCCTAATACAGCATCAATATTGTGTAGCATAACTAATGATGCCACATGTTTCACAGTAGTGGATCTGAAGAATGCTTTCTTCTCAATTCCAATTGACCCAACCTCTCAGTACCTCATAGCGTTCACGCTAGGGGGGGGGCAGATATGAACATTGCAGACCACCAAAGGGATATTGTGAAAGCCCCAGAATTTTTGATAGGATTTTGCATGAAGATCTAGGAAACATTGATGTAGAAAGCACAATAATACAATACGTAGACAATTAACTTGTCTGCAGCAAGAGTGAAGAGCAGTGCAGGGCTGATTCTATAACATTGTTGAATTTGTTGGCCACGAAAGGGTACAAAGTAGACAAAGGCAAACTGCAATGTTGCCTAGCAGAAGTGCTCTACTTAGGACAGCTAATTTCAAAAGATGGCAAGAGGATATTGCCCAACAGGGCAGCAGCCATACGCCATATGATGATACCAAAAACAGTAAAGGACATGCTAAAGTTTCTCAGCATCTGTAATTACTGCCGCGCATGGATACTTGATTACGCGGCATACACGCGCCGACTGCTACAAGCGCCGAAGGAAGCTCAAAATAATAATGTCCCAATAAAATGGGCAAATGAGATGATGACACAGTATTTCAAATTGCAAGATCTCATTGCACACGCACCAGTTCTAGCAAATCCAGATTATGACAGGGACTGCTACCTATTTTCACACTGGAATGGTACCTTAATGACTGCAGTGCTTACACAGAAAACATCGCTACGTCACAAGCCACTAGCCTATTACAACGGAACATTGGATTCAGAGATGCAAGGGCACTTTGCATGCGAACAAGCTCTTGCTGCAGCGGCCTTTGCAATCGAAAAAAGTGCCACCATCGTGATGGGATGCTCAGTGACCCTATATACGGAGCACTCACTCTTTGCTATCCTAGAGATGTCAAAATCAACATTAACGACACAAAAGGTGACAGCCTATGAAATGATATCCAGCCCAAATGTCCATGTGGTCAGGTGTAAGACGGTAAACCCCGCCACATTCATTACTGAACCATGCACAGTAGGAGACATGCAGGAACACGATTGTGCTACATATGAGGGAGAAGAGGATGATATTCCCAAAGTGAGTGAAAATGCATTGCAGGAAGGAGAGATATACTTCATAGATGGATCAGCATCAATAGATAGTGAAACAGGGGAAACGCATTTGGGAGTGGTGGTTGTAAGAATGGAAGAGGAAGGATTTGAGATCATTGTACAAAAACACCTCCCCTCTCATTACTACGCACAAGCAGCATAATTGATTGCACTAATTGAGGCATTGGGCACTGCTTAAAGATGTGCAGTAACGATATATTCAGATTTGGCATACGCCACAACAACAGTACACTCAGGGTTGTCATGATGGCGAAGGAGAGAATTCTGGAGGGCAGATGGGTCACCAGTACAGCATGCTGCATTACTAAATGAGCTGATAGATGCATTAGCAGAACCATCAGTAGTAGCAGTGGTGAAATGCCAAGCCCATACAAACAACACAGACGCAATCTCATTGGGAAATGCGGCAGCAGACGCAGCAGTGAAAGACGCCGCGTATTTCAATGTCGCACCAGCAATTGAATGTATTATCAAAACGCTGAGTACAAACACCTTAGAAGAGGGATACAACCATACACCATTATCCCAAATAATAGAGGTTCAAAAGCACGCACCGGTAGAAGAGCAAGAATTGTGGGCCAAGAGAGGGTGCAAGCAGTCGTCAACAGATTTAATATGGAGGCAGGAACTAACAGGGAAAGTGGTGATGCCAGTGAAGTTGCTGGAAGTAGCATTCCAACAGTTACACTTTCCGACACATGTAACTAAGCAACATATTGCAGCAGACATACAAGAACATTGGATTATTCCGAACCTACAGGAACATTTGTCAAAATTAACTATAGAATGTACCACCTGTCGGACATATAGTTCAGGAATGACATTGAGAACACTACGAGGAACATGGAACATTACGACGTCCTGTGGGCCCATTTAGAGAGCTCCATATTGACTAGGCGGATATTGGAGAAAGATGTAATGGAGCAAGATACCTAATTGTGATAGTGTGCCCCTTTTCAAGGTGGGTAGAAACTGGACCAGGTCCCCACCCAGATGTGAAGTGTGCCGTGAAGTTCTTGATGCGGGAGGTGTACCTCAAGGTGGGGCATATGTGATGTTATAAGATCCGATAATGGCACACACTTTGTGAATGACCTCTTCAAGGAAATAACGTCATTACTGGTGGTCAAGCATAAACTGTGTTCAATTTATCATCCACTGGCTAATGGAATGGTGGAAAGAATAAACAGCCTGCTCAAAAGTAAGTTATCAAAGTTGTGCAACACGCTTAAGAAGAATTAGGTGTATTGCTTGCCCCTAGCACTGTTCCAACTCAGAACGCAGCCAAGTAAAGACCACCATTTGACCTGCACAAAATAGTGACGTGCAGGCACATTAATACGCCACTGTCCCCAGTAAGAAAAGCTTCAGATGCGCACAGAGCTGCTACAGTGCTGGGGGAAGAATTCAAGGAATACCTTACCCAGTTAACACGCGCAGTGCATAGCATTGCACAACAAGTTGAACCACCCTTTACCGAAAATGCTGCAACAGACACTGGAATGCCAGCCTATTTAATGCTATTTTTCTATATTTCTCGTACATTCAATTGATATTATATTTGTTTGTAATTAACATTATTTTCTTCAATAATGAGCATTGTTTCTGTATACAGGCTGTGGATTGTCATTTCATGAAAGCTGATAAAGAGAAAAGGTGAGTTTTGCGATGTGCTGGGACCAGACAGGAGCACACATTTCTTTGACCCATTGAAAGTTTTCTTCAGTTAGTCCACTGAGCGCTTCAGCTTTGCACTCGATTGTTTCGTCATGCCACTTGTTTTCTCTGAATCTTGTTCCTTTTATGACAAAGAATGGTTCTTTAATGCAGATTACTCCTTGGCGCCTGCTTGTGCATGTTTTCTCGTTCTGCAGCAATTCTATTGTAACTGTGTGTTCCTTGGAAGGTGCTCTGAATTCTACATAATACGAGATGAATTAAACACTGGGTGTCTGACAAAGGTACTTCTTGTGGTACAAGTATTTTGGGTGTGCATGATGCATGCGGTATGAGAGAGCAGACGTAACAGCTCTCGTTTGTGGCTTGTTTTGCTGTACCACTCATGTCTGAGTACCATTTATTTGATTGGTCGGGGTGGCGGGGGTCTTCAATTTCATCTAAACCCAGGCCATGGTAGATGTCATATCTTTTCCCTACCGCCCCCCTTTTCTGTCTCCTCCTCCCCCCCTTTCAGGTTATTCATTGTTTTTACTTTTCGGTCCAAAGGGTCAGTTGATGCCCGGAGAAAATGTGTATGTGCAAAGTTTTGTTCGGAGGTGGAACTCTCCAAGATTTCATGGCCCGTATGAAGTGATTTACTGCACACCTACAGCTGTAAAGGTTAAGGGATTGAAATATTGGGTGCATCTGTCTTTTATTTTTTTTTTTTTTTTTTTTGAGCGCGTAATAGTGCAATCCCTCAATGCGAGCAAACTAAAAGCAATGAAGTAGCTAGTGGGTAGGAAAGTAACTATGAAAAAAGTACAAAACAAAATGACGAAGAGGAAGAATTGAAAAGTATTAAGTTGAAAGTAATTATAACTCTCTCTCTCTCTCTCTCTCTCTCTCTCTCTATCTCTCTGTCTCTCTCTCTCTCTTGCTCTCTCTCCCACTCTCTTTTCTCTTTATCAGCTTTCATGAAATGACAATCCATAGCCTGTATACAGAAACAATGCTCATTATTGAAGAAAATAATGTTAATTACAAACAAATATAATATCAATTGAATGTACAAGAAATATAGAAAAATAGCATTAAAGTGTGCACACTATAGAAAGTATTATTTAAGCAACAATGACAAACGTAATGAAATGAATAAATATGTATGCCTGTCACTTAACAATTTTAGATCGCCCCTCCAGATGACACAATGGCCGAAAGGAGTGCACTCACAGATAACGGTACAATTATAGTTAGTGATAGGATAGGTAATAGAGCTAATAAATATTATAATTTAGAATGCGGCGTGAAGTATTCTGCAATATTGTTTTCGGTTATGCTATTTTTATGGCTTGGTAGTATACTGTGTTTTTCATTGTGGAGGACATGAAAAAGGGGGGGGTGGCACAGCTAATACGAGAAGGATCAATACTTATATGGGCAGGTGTGAAAATAATGTGGAATCATAAGTATTCTGTTAATGATTATTCTGTTAATTCAAACCTCACTACGTTGCACATTAATCGCACATCGAGTAATGGCAAAGAAACCAACCAGTATGATGGTGATTACTTTTTGGAGAATGAATCTAACTTGATAAATATTGATGTACGGACAACCATAGAACCTATAATGCACTTTTATGTTGCTGCTACCCAAGAGACCCCAGAACTACAGGCTGGGTACACTGTGAATGAACTCAATGACACAACATGGACAGGTGTCTTTCCCATAAATTATCGAAAAGTAAAAACAATGAATAACCTGAAAGGGGGGGAGGAGGAGACAGAAAAGGGGGGCGGTAGGGAAAAGATATGACATCTACCATGGCGTGGGTTTAGATGAAATTGAAGACCCCCGCCACCCCGACCAATCAAATAAATGGTACTCAGACATGAGTGGTACAGCAAAACAAGCCACGAACGAGAGCTGTTACGTCTGCTCTCTCATACCGCATGCATCATGCACACCCAAAATACTTGTACCACAAGAAGTACCTTTGTCAGACACCCAGTGTTTAATTCATCTCGTATTATGTAGAATTCGGAGCACCTTCCAAGGAACACACAGTTACAATAGAATTGCTGCAGAACGAGAAAACATGCACAAGCAGGCGCCAAGGAGTAATCTGCATTAAAGAACCATTCTTTGTCATAAAAGGAACAAGATTCAGAGAAAACAAGTGGCATGACGAAACAATCGAGTGCAAAGCTGAAGCGCTCAGTGGACTAACTGAAGAAAACTTTCAATGGGTCAAAGAAATGTGTGCTCCTGTCTGGTCCCAGCACATCGCAAAACTCACCTGCGTTACCGCACTAGAAAAACCCATCAAGACCCAGAAAGAAATACCACATGAGCTTTGTTTTCACAGAGAAGGGAAGGTATAAATGGGTGCCAACAAACAATGCAATAAAACAATTATTATTCCGGATATGAAAAAAGGTACAGCTGCGTTAATGGACAAATATTGGGTCTGTGGCAAACAAGCCTACCTGCATCTACCAGCATCATAGAGAGGTACTTGCACCATGGCCACCCTCCATTCAGCTCTTATGGTGATCCTGGAAAGCCATATCCAAGAAGGAAAAGGTTCAGCTGGCATATCGGCAGCAGGGCAATTGGCTGACACGTCGGCAGTGCCCCAACTAGCAATAACAGAACCCCCTTCATACGATCTGCTGTCAGAAAGTGACCTAAAGGACAGACTCTCCTGCAAAAAAAGGTCATCAAACTACATTTCCAACGAATCATCCACTCTCCACACTGAGATTCCAACATAATACAAACTTTTCAATTCCGCCGAGACATTCTTTGCTTCCCTCCTGATGCCAGGACTCCACGCTCGAACAAATGCCAAATGGTTACAGATCATCCGATGAGAGCTGATCCAACTGGCCAACGAAACTGAAGAGGAATTCAATGTTATTAAGGTGGAATTTCGCGCCTTGCGCCTCATGACAATGCACAACTGGTACGTCTTAGACCTCCTCACAGCGATGGACGGTGGTGTTTGCCAAAAAATCGGGAGTGCATGCTGTACATTCATACCTTCTCAAGATGCAGATAATGGGACCCTCTCCCACGTGATCTCAGCAGTATGCAGCCTGGGGGAGAGGATGTCGAAAGAAGGAGGAATAGAGCCAAGCAACTGGTTTGAAAACATGTTCAACTCGATATCGTCCTGATTCAACACTGTAAAGAAAATGTCTTTTCCTGTCATTGTTTTTATTTTACTATTTTTCTGTGTGTGCTAACTAGGTACTGATGCTGTGCAAAATCTATGCCTAACTCAACAATGATGATGGTAATGATGGGTCGACAGACAATGGTGGCTACTATGATAGATGCAAAAATTCAAACTGGAGAATCTAATCCACCAAAGTATCGCATGACAGCTGTATATCACCAGAATGGGTACAGGGTTCACAATCTATTTCACACCACCATAAAAGAACCAAGGGAGCTGCAATGGTACAGGGAAGTGTGGGTGGACCTGGATGGGGATGGAGGAATATATATGACATGCACCTCAGACGAATATGCATGGAAGGGCCTTAGTTTAATGAGCGTATGTAGGGCATGGATGCTAATAAAAGGAACACCTGCTTGGGATGAAGTGGTTGCGGAATCAGAGCATTATCAAAATGAGAATAAGAATAATAAATAGTATGTTACTTTAGATGTAACGAAATGGGGGAATGTGTGGAAGTGAGGGGTCATTTGGGCCTCAACCATACATTCAGTACAGCTTGGACCATGTGCTCTTCCAATGGTCTCCATCGCCCTTATGTTAATATCAACCTTATGCTGGCATTGGCGTAGATGGGGCTGTTGCGCAAGACACGTGACATCGTGGCATCCATTTTGTGCACCCTCAACTCCATCTTTTTAACCAGGCCTCACTGCGATAGTGCAAAAAGGCTTTTCTCCCTTTAGCAGCGCAGCGTACACCATGCACAGGGCCCCCACCTTTTCTCACTGTGTCTGAAGGTTTTGCAGCTCCATTCCCACACTCAAGCTGGAGGCAATTGCAACAAAAAACAAATGTACCATCTCACTCTTCCTCTATGATCACTGTCCCGTGTGTGAACTGGCCTGAGCCGGCCTTGCAGCTCATCCATCTCCACAAACCTGCCTGTGCCCCCTTATCCTCGCTGTTGGAAAATTACTGCCAGTATAACCCTGTTTCCCTGCAAGGTATTCTCTTGAGGTACCAGATATGTGACCCTTCCATGAGGCCCACACCAGCATGCCCTTAGTTAAAATCAGACCTCTCTCACAGTATATTGCCTCCTACAACTAACAAACGTCAACTTCCCCCCCTTAGCCTCTTTGATAAGTCCATACCCACCCCACAATCGATGTAATCATATTGGTCAAGAGCCTTAACCTGTTACCCCATATAAGCCCCAATAAGTAATGATGCGATTACACAAATACAATTTATAGGTTCATGATGATTTGTGCAAAGGAGTTGCAATGACTATTATTTAGGGCATGTTTTATTGTAGTGTATTATGTTAGCTTAGTTAGCGGCCACCCTGTCTCACAGCATCCTGACCCTCACCACGCTTGGACACAGACAGATGGACCTCGTGACGCTCACCCTCCCGCCAGCCTAACAGCCAACCACGGAGGAGCAGCACCTATATGCACCTATACAACACGAGCTTGTGTCCAACCACAATGAACTTTGTAACATTCCTGTCTGACATCACTTATGACATTTTCTGCCCTTATAATCAATTGTAAGTGTATTGCTTGCCAGAGCGGTCTCGGGCAGCAGAGTTCTCTGGATGCCGATTCGTGATATAAAAAAAAAAATAAATAAAAAACTCTCACAATCTGTTCTCTTAGTCTCATTCCCCGTTGGGGTGTGTCTGTTTATTTGTATTGCATGTGCTAAAATGGGGATGGGCCTTTACACATGTTCAAAAGGATGCCTCTCCATCACTGTATTGATCTTGGGTAGGTAGTGTTTGTGCAGAATAGGGATTGTTGTCAGCAATTTGTCTTCCCTTTCACCTGCTATAAGAAGGCTGCCCTTCCACCTGCTTGTAGTATAAGAAGAAAAAGGTTGTCTGTAAACCAGATGGCCTCCTACCTTCAAGCAATGCATCAAAATCACACTATTTCACTGTTGTGGCTCCTGAACTATCTATCACCATGTTTTTCACTAGTGTGCCTCTTACACTATCTATTACCTCTCAATAGATTAGAAACTCTGATCTTCGCATTCTCAAAGCTATAGTGGGGTGCTTCTTTTTTCAGGAATTTGGGGTTGATGCCATGTGTTGAACAGTGGTTTTGCTTCTTGTGGGATTAGAGGTGGTTGACATTGCCACTTGCATTAGAATCTGCAGTTTCACATCCACTTGATTCTGCATGCTGGGAGTGGAAGCCAACAACCCATTTTCAGTGATGTTTTAATGTGGCCTGGGAAACACACAGATGCCTTCATGTTACAATATACATTTTCTCTTTTTTTTAATAACCTGCCTAATACCAAAGAGGATTCTATGCGCGAACCCGGGATTTGAACCTGTGTTGCTCTGCGTCGAGTGCGTTGCCACTGTGTCATACTAACCATAGACAATATCACAATCCTTCTGGTGAAGGAGGCAGTTGAATGAAACAGTGTGTGTTACTTTGTTGGAAGCACAGGTAGGAAAGCAGTTCTTGACTAGACGGTTTATTTTAATCAGTTTATTTTACAGCAAAAACAGAGATTTCTGCATTGAGTCCTTCAGAGCCTTGAACATGGACAGCCAGTGGTTAATTGTGAAGAGGCTAGTCCAGGAATGATAATTGGTTCTTTATCCATGTGGGCCAGGTAAGCAGTGATTGGTAGGCAGGGTCTGTGCATGCTGTGAAGGCATGTATGTCTTTTATGTCACAGAGCCTGGTATGTGGTACACAGATTGACAGCACAGTGCAGAGGGATATGGATATAGTTGATGAGGTTGGAGGACACCCAATCAGTATCCTTCTATTCAAGAGCCTCATATAGGAACAGGCAGGAGGAATAAGGCTAGCTTGAGTAGGTGATGACCCCAGCTAGGGTGCACATGCTCCGGTAAAGAGGAATAGGGTACTTTTGGTTTTGGTGCCTTTCAGGAAGTTGGAGAAGCTTTTCATGAGTTTTTGTAACAATGGTTCACTGACATTCAAGAATCGTGTGTAGAAGCATGAAATGTATTAGCAGGGAAGCTAAACCAGACCTTTGCAGCCAGCAACAGATTAAAACTGTCCTTAGTGTTACTATCACACTCCAATGCAGTAGAATCCATACTAACCATAACGACTCGAGACCACGATGACTCATGAGGGAGTGATGGGAGGAAGGGTTAAAGGGAAGGAGAGCCACAGGAAGAGAAGGAGAAGATATAACCGTGTTGATCTCTCCACCTAACGCAATTCTCTCCCACTGTCGGTCACCCTTCACTGCTCCCTCAATCAATCCTGCTACCAGCTGCTTTGACATCTCTGATGATGCAAGTCCCAATTTACGAGCACGAGGACAAGGTGAGTCAGTTTTCACTTCACTCATAGTACGGAGAGCTTATCTGGCATCTGCAGGAATCCTTCACCTCCAGTGTGGAACTTGGATACCGGTGTAGCTGCAGAGTGTAGTCATTTGTCCAACAGAACTCATCCCCAAACTCCCAATATTTCCTGGGTAAGCTTAGGGGACATATTTCACTTCTGGCTTGGAACCAGTCTATCTTCACTTCATTAATGACAGACTTTCGAATGGACTGAACTCAAAATAGAAGTGCAACACATTCTTCTCTTCTTGAAAGTCCAAAATGAATCAAGGGAGTAGTTGGAACCCCTTCTTCAAAAAGGCAAAAGTCCACTGGCGATAGGAAAAAAGCCTCCTCTAAAAGGTCCAATCTCTGACATAGTGACAAGTAACCCTTGTCTTCTAGCATTGTACCTGTAGTACCATGCATGAAATGGAGGGGGCATGAAGAAGAACAAGATCCACCAAAAATGCAAGATGGCAAATCCTTCCCTCATTTCTTTTCTGCTTGTTCAAGCTACTCTAACACTGCCCCTTCACAAGCTTGCAGCTTCAAATTCCTCTGGTATGGAATGCCTAGTGTGATGCTGGCCTTTGTTATGGGTGCACCTATTTGAAGTATTGTTTGAAAGAGCCCGCCTGGTGAGTGTATTCTAACTAGAGGAGATGTGTTACCAGTGACCCAGAGGATCAAAAGAGTCAGTGTCCCTTATTTTTGTCTTGCTTATTGAAGCCAAGACAAGCAGTCAGGCCAATAATCCATATATCTTTCCCATATCTGGCCTGAGCTCAAAGGGTTGACATGGGTATTATACAAATGTGATCTGACTTTGTGGGTTTAATCACTGTGTGTAATGTGCGTCACCATATCAAGGCAAAGTCTGGAATATTATTGAAGATTATTTTACCACCTGATGTATAGGCCTACAATTATCCTGTTTTTGATCACAAATGCAGTCATTTTAATGCAACCTCTGTCTCCAGTGACTCTGCGTGCCGCAGCACCTATCAAACAGGGCCCAATTTAACAATGAATCTGCTGTGTGCCACAGAATGACAGGTGCTGCACATCAGGAGACTGATGCAGCAAGAGCAATGGCATGTGTGTATTATGCTTTTTAAATTGAGCTTTAAGAAAGGAGGTTCTGAATAGCAGACCACCCTGTCTGAGATGGATTACCCACGTCATTTGACAATGAGTCTAATTGACTGCCATGGGAATCTCAGTGCGTTGGCCTTATTCTACACCTCGTGAATGCACATTTGATTCAAGGTTTTCTGACTTTGTCCTAAGAGTGCACATGGGTTCGTAGCGATTTTGTCTTCTCTGCCTACTAAAGGCATAATGGTTATCAGTGATTTGGCCTTCTCTTCAACCTGGTACATGATCGTGGAGTTCTCATGGTCTTTGCCTTAACCACCTACAAAATGCACATAGGGTTCCGAGTGCTTTAGCCTTCTCCTACGCTTATTACATGTATGTGGGGTTATCATGCTGTACCCTTCTGATTCGCCCATTACGTGCATCTGATAACTTTAGATTTCTAAGCCTTCTAAATGCACTTGTTGTTTTAGTGCTTTGGCCTTCCTCCCCACTTAGTATATGAATGTGGAGTTCTCAGTGCTTTGACTTTCTTGTTTACTAAATTCACATTGGGTACTCAATGCTTTGCTGTTTTCCTCTGCTCACTAAATAAACATGGGATTCCCAGTGTTCTGGTGTACTCCTTTGCCTGCTAAATGCACATGGGGTTCTCAGTGCTTTGTCCTTCTCCTCAACCTAGGAAATCCATATGTGAGTCTATGTGCTTTTGTCTTATCCTCTGCCAAATAAATGCACATGGGGTTTTCAGTGTCTTGGTCTCCTCCTACACCTACTAAATGCATATGGGGTTCTCAGTAATTTGCCCCCTGTTCTGTCTAGTAAATATAAGTGGAGTTTTTAGTGCTTTGGTTTTCTCCTGCGCCCACTGCCTTGCCATCTAGAATTCACAGCACCTAGTGGTATGCAGTAATACAAGTGCAGCAAAAATGTTGCCTTTACATAAAATCACAGCAGAAAATGCCGTGGTTTGACCTGGTAAAGGTGTACCTCATTATACCATTTAAGGGGAGCTGGGGTTGCGGGGGTGTCCCTTGTTCCACTTAAATGGTATAATGGGTTTGGGGGTTGCGGGGGTGTCCCCCGCATCCTTTACATGGATGGCGGCAGCAAAACCACAGCCTTTTTGCCTTGATTGTTTGTGTAAACAGCAATTATTGCTGCGATTTTGACACATGGAACCCACCTAGCCACACATCTACAAATCATATTCCCGTCAAACCACACTCTAATAAAATTCTAACCTAATTACTTTACTCTGCCTATGCACTGTTTTGAATTAAGTCTGCAAATAAAGTCTACTCTATATGACCCTAGCTAGAATCCCATTCCCTAGTTAGCCTGAGCTAATCATCAACTGTCCTGGGTTTCTACTTTCCAGCCTTTATATAGCTGCATGGTCAAATTAAGTAGAACCTCAAATCTTAAAACTCAGAGAAAACCATACAGGTTCTAGTTTTGCTCGAACTGTCCTGCCCATGCATAGTGGCATCCTCCAGCATATTTCAGTGTATGAGGTCGGCCAGCCATTATCTTTTGATGTGCTACAACCTTTTACCCAGTTCATAGTAATTTCTCAACTTGCAAGCAGAATAGCCTGTAGCACAGTATGAAAATACGGGCACATTTATTCAGTATCCCAAACCTGCAAGAACATGCACATTGCAGAAGTCACTGTGAGAAAAGCACACTGCAATGAAGTAAGCAGCCCTATTTAACAAAAAGGCTTCATGCTTAGGCGAGCAGAGGATCCGAATCCATGCTTTAATTAGGCCACAATACACACACAAGCACACACACATATTAAATATTACAATTAAAACATAATTGTGTGCTTTGCAGCTAGGCCATCATCATGTTGCTTGAGCTAGAAAAATCTGTAGAAAAAGTATATAACAAATAATCACCATTGCAGAACACTAGCTAAATGCAGCACACTTAGGCCAGAATTCAGTCTGCTTTTCCCAAAGCACAAAACCTTTCTCTCATAGCAGAATATTAGACAGTTCATTCCAAAGATTGAAATAATTTGCACAGAAATTGAATGCTGCACACTGATAGGTTGGTGCAAGGTCAGTGGAAGCTTCACCAGGAGATTAGCGCATGGTAGTGAGACATACAAAAGCAATATAGAGAGTTACAAAACTCTGTAGGCGAAGACAAGATATTGTGCATTGGTAAACCTTAGATGACACAGACTTTATGAGTTCTCACAAGCTGCATCTTAACAAATGATAACAATGCCACATTTGGTAGGCTGAGCAACTGAAGAGAGGGTCCCGAAGATGCCTCTCTTCACCCCAAATTCATGTCATGACAAAGAGCCAGACATGCTTGCAGCCACCCATATTAGTTTGGATGAAGTGCACCCATGGTTGACAAGTACACTGAAAGGTATCCTCTCAGGCAGCCATACAGACCGAATACAATGCAAATCCTGACACGTGTAGGAGAAGAACCAGAGAGCGTGGACAGAGAAGCCTATATGGACAGCCTTGACTAAGCACTTGCCAGCAACTGGAAAGAGGCTTTTTTCCACGGTGCTGACGTCATTAGTGACAGCACAATTTAGCAGCGTTAGACTTGAAGCACACTTGCAGTCCTGAACTGCACTGCATAGACATACACTCACATACATGAAGAACATGCTTATACATTTCTATAGTTAGAGGACTGATACATATAAATACTGTCAATGCTTTTATTATTTTTTTTACTAGCCAAATGCAGTAACTCAGAACTGCAAGGCACAAGAGATCCTGAGCAGGCTTGCAGATGCTTAATGTGAAAAAAACCTATGGGACTACAGGGATATATATGAAACCTGATAGGACCAAGTGCAACTAACATATAGTATACTTAGAATAACATGAACAGGTAGAGCTCATATGATATGCCTAAGGAAAATGACAGAAGGCTCAAAAGCCACGAAGCAGAGACGGGAGAGCTTACTCAAGGAGCACAGAGCACTAAGCAGGTTCACAGCCAAGGTCAGAGATACGCTGATACATCCCAATATCCAGACGACAAAGGGACCAGCTGCAGAGAAATGGTATAAATCCTCATATATGTGTGCTGCAGAACTCAATTATGTGGTCCATAAACATGTGGTACAGCCAAACAAGACAATGGACAGTCATCTGTGGTAGGAAAGCAGAGCCAATCCCAGCAAGACAGACACAGACTGCAACAAGTATTATATGAGGAGCACATTCTCATAGGTAAAGGTGGTACACACAAGTTACAATACAGACACATAATCGTTCACATCACCTTGAAGAGGTGCACAGAGGGCTGAGAACTTAATCAAGTCCCAGGCCTGGGGACATCAGCTCTAACGAATCACAGTTTAGACAGCCAAGAGAGGATGGCAAAGGGTTTGAACCAATGGTAAGCTAAATACTCTGCAACTATGTAATAGATAGTGTCTTAGGGGACAGGACAGGCCAGCAACCTGACATACATGTACCAGTAGAATAATCTCTATAGGTAGCACTCTTGATACACAATTCCTTGTGATGATAGGTTTTTCAGAGAAGGGCTGAGGTGATGACGACATGCTCGTACAAAACTATGCTGCACGCCATGGAGAGCTGAGATGCCCTGAGAATTCCCATTTTCTTGTATTGATCCCTGTTGGTTTTATTTGCAATACACCACAGTATTACTTACCATTGGCTGAGTCCTCCATTATTCTGGGGAGGGTGTTGGGCCCTCGAAGTCAGGTGGACCCCAGCCATACTATGTCCTACCTGGGAGTTCCTCCCAATACAACCGAAATGCAACATATAAGATGACAAGAGTGAATGGCACAATGCAAAGCAATATGATCACAGAGCCAGGGCAGACATAGCGTCACATTGGCCCCCTACATGATGAATTACAAATATACAGTCTTCTTTGTCACATATTCAGTATCCATTACACTGTTTAAAATAGAAAGCACATTTAATACAGTTGTTTATATTTTCTCATCAACCTAATGCAAGAATACTAGGGATCTGATCATAACTCACAAGAGTAACTCTGCCCCACACCAGAATCAATTGAGACCATGCAACTAGTATAATCAAAACATATTACTGGCAGATAATATTGAATGCAGCCTCTATTATAGTAATGTACTAACATTTCTGCATATGCAAAGCAGCACTGTTGCCAAAAGTAAATGCTTCTGAACAACAGAGTCTTGAAACATAAGGTCACACACAGGGCAGATAAAAACATTCAGAATAAAGTAATCTTCCCACTGGGCGAGTTTGCAAAGTACACTGATAGATACAGTCATAAAATGAGAAGAGAGTGCTGGTGCCAGCTGGGCAAAGTTCCTGAAGATGGAAAATCAATTGTTATATTTTGTCATATGTAACCAAGCTGTTCGATTTAAATTGTTCATTTCACTTCCACTCACCCTGGAACAGCCAATGGGAAATAAGGCTTTATTCATACATGGGTCTACTCCTTCTTTCCAAATGGAATGCTTGAGAAGTCCGGTGACATTGCTGTTCAATGAGCTAACTAGCCTGCCACATGTTTAGAATAAGCCCATTACAATAAAATCATGTGTAGTTCAAGAGACAAAAACCAAGCACTGTGGGGAGTAACAGACTGGGGTGCGCCTAGTCTTCAGTAATAGATCGATAGTCAGCTGCAGCTAAAACAACATACGAGGTTCCCCTAGTCCTCCTTATAAGAATGGCGTAAAACAAAAATGTGTATGTTGTAAGACATCTCAGGAGACACTTGGATCAATTGTTCAATATTAGAAAATAATCAAATCTTGAGTCCAAGTAATTGATTAGTGTGTTGGCATGATGCCCCTCTACTTCTTGATTATAAGTATCAGAACCTGCCACTTTGGAGTCATTCAATAATTTTTCGTATGAATAGAATCGTCTAAGACTGCATATCCATGCCTTAACTTTTAAGGACATCTTTCCAGTTGCTGGCCAATTTTTCCTTCATGGGGATGGGCCTTTGTTACTAGATGTCTCCTCCAAGCACTTCTGGACTTTAAGGTCATATACTAGCAATACCAGGAGCAATATTTCTGACTATTACACCTTGAGGACGACCGTATGGTTGAAACATGTGTCAGAAATTAAATGCTTATCAATTACTTGGATGACTATTGGACTCTTTAGAGACTCAAGATTTGATTAATTTCTAATATTGATCAATTGATCCAAGTGTCTCCTGCGCTCTTACAACATACACATTTTTGTTTTTCGACATGTGTAGTTCAATGCTTACTAGCCAATCATAATAGAGAGCATTGTTACAAATGTATTGGTTTTGATTTTGAGAATATGATATAAGTATGTACTCACTCCATTCGTTTTTTTGAAGATCTGTTAGATACTTCCCTATCCTGGCAGTCTATTACAATAAATGTTTTGTTCCTGTTTCTGGTGCATCTCATTTTTTGGCTACTCTTGGATTATTTTATTGGCATAAGAAGCGACTTGCCATGTAAGTCATTGTCCATAATCTCTTTTTTGTACCTTGTATTATAGGTAAGTCTAATAGACACACTTAGGACAACAATGGCAATTCTTCAACAATTTAATCCACAGTGTTGAAAACCATTTCCCATGTGTGTGTTTTTGTTTTACTGTGATAGGGCCATGAAAAGTACCAAACATCTTTTGTGCTATGATCACACTTTGGACACAGATACAACATGTCAGGCATGCAGAAGTCTAATTGATGTGGCGTGAGAAATACTTGATGCAAAAAGTGACGTTAATGACCTTAAATTGATGATTCTCCTTGACTTGCCTGCCGAGTAGTGTCTGTACCGGGAGACATAATTGCTTCAATAATAGGGACTTAAATGTCTCAGCTGCAAATCCAGGTAAGTAATTCTTCATTGTCAGTCACAATCGAAAATATGGTAAATTGCTCAACCATTAATGTTGCTGTTCTCATGCAATGGGTCAAGGATTATGAGGAAATCTTCCTCAATTATGTCCCCAAATCTATAAACACCCAATCTCTGAAAATGAGTCTGGAATTGCTTTTCAAATTTTATAACGAGGCCCTGTACACTAAAAGGTATGCTATCTGGTGAATAAACAATTGATAACCCAGATAATAGTACATGTATATTTTGATTTACTTGAAATACGAAACAAAAATAGTGTTGATTACAAAAATATATTAGCTAAAATATATCACCATTGGGAATGAGAATTATTGTTTTACTCCCATAAATTGTACTCACAACTCTAAAAAGTAGAAGGCAAATTAGTTCCACTTGAAAATCATATCTGGAGAAAAGCACAATTGGTCTCTGCCTATTCATGCCCAAAAATATCAGAAACCACCCACTCATAGGAAGAGCTCCTATGAGTATTGCTAATTAAACAGAATAATTTGGCAAGTGCCCCATTGTTATTTGCATAACATTGATGAACAAGGGAAATTTAAGTGGGTGCCTATTGTTTTTTTAAGTTGTTCATACCCTCCAAACTAGGTTCCATGTAATAATGTCCCCATAAAAATTTCTCCTGACAAAAAAGTTGCTGTTATTTGCAGAGACATTATTAAATTGAACATGTGAGGGACAACCCCCAGAAGCCCCACATTTTATATTTTATTTTACAAGGGGAGCAGGGAACATCCACGCAACCCATCCCCATACATAATATCACCATATATAATGTTGCCAATGGCTTTTCCCGGCGACATTATGTCTGGGGACATTATGCATGGAGACATTATTACCTGATACCCCAAACTACTGGTGTAAGTTGGTCAGTGACTATATTTAGAGTGTGCGGTACACGGGAGAGTGTACACAGCCTAGATAATTCTTAAATTGTGTCATATTCCGCAATTAAAATGTTGGAAGACAGACATTCTATTCTATGTGTTTAATCCAGTGCTTTTAATTCCTGATCCTAAAAACACTTTTATAGCTGTTTCTTGCATTCTATATTAATGGAACCAACTATGTGCGCATTGTTACATTTTTTAATTTGCAGAGACACTACCTGAAAACTGTTAGGAAAATGCAGTGCACCAAGTTGGAACCCTGGTGGAGTGCTTAGAAGCTAGGGAAATCCAGCACGTAGTACTATATAGTTCACCAGCAACATAAAATAACCCTGGTAATGTGCTGTGAAAAGAAAAGAAAATTCATGTTTGCTTTTAAAATTTGCTGAAAGTGATTCTAAGCCAAGACGATTAAGGGTGTAATTAGTAGAATTCAGTGCAGAATTCTGGCACACCGCGTATTTATGGATTTCCCAATTCATTTGCAGCCGTGGCACAGCGAACATCCACAATGCCAGTTACGCCCTAAGACGCCTCTTGCGCAAGGAAAAGCCATAGAAATCCCCAATATGGCGCAAAGGGCCGCGCTAACCCTGGACCAGCTTATAGGTACCCTACACTGTAATCGCGTGAAAAACTATGCGTACCCTAATCGCGGCAGACAAAATGCGTGAAAATGTACTCATTCACCCCCTTCAATACGCGTACCCCACTCCCAACAGCCAAAATGCATGAAAATCAACTCTCGCACCCCCTAGAATACTCGTACTCTGCCTGCGCCAGGCAAATTGCTTGGAAAAAGTCCCCCTGTGGTGTGGGCTGCCTGTGGGTCATGGTCAGGGGTGATAAGATGCCTGCGGGGCATGCCCAGGGGTGTATGGTGGTTCCCCTGTGGTGTGGGCTGCCTGCAGGTCATGGTCAGGGGTGATGGGCTGCCTGTGGGTCATGGTCAGGGTGGATGGGCTGCCTGTGGGGCATGCCCAGGGGTGTATGGTGGTCCCCTGTGGTGTGGGCTGCCTGCAGGGCATGGTCATGGTGGATGGGCTGCCTGCGGGTCATAGTCAGGGTGGATGGGCTGCCTGCGGGGCATGCCTTCGGATGTATGGTGGTCCTCCATGGTGTGG
Source organism: Ambystoma mexicanum (assembly GCF_040938575.1). NCBI lineage: Eukaryota > Metazoa > Chordata > Amphibia > Caudata > Ambystomatidae > Ambystoma > Ambystoma mexicanum. Next base: position 220,859,644 of record NC_090930.1, read on the forward strand.
CCTGCCTGGAAGGCATGGTCAGGGTGGATGGGCTGCCTAAGGGTCATGGTCAGGGTGGATGGGCTTTCAGTGGGGCATGCCCTGGGATGTATGGTGGACCCCCGTGGTATGGGCTGCCTGCAGGGCAGTGTCAGGGTGGATGGGCTGCCTGCGGGTCATGGTCAGAGTGGCTGGGCTGGCTCCGGGGCATGCCCATGGGTGTATTGTGGTCCCCTGTGGTGTGGGCTGTCTGTAGAGCATGGACAGGGTGGATGGGCTGCCTGTGGGTCATGGTCAGGGTGGGTGGGCTGCCTGCGGGTCATTCCCAGGGGTGTATGGTGGTCCCCCTTGGTGTGGGCTGCCTGCAGGGCATGGTCAGGGTGGATGGGCTGGGTACGTGTATTCCAGGGTACGCGAGTGAGCTGCCCACGCAATTTCGCTGGCGGGAGCGGGTTATGTGTATTTCGGGGTACGCGAGTGAGCTTTACGCGTGATTTCGCTAGCGGGAGTGGGATACATGTATTCCAGGGTACGCAAGTGAGCTGTCCATGTGATTTTGCTGGTGCGAGCGAGGTACGTGTATTCTGGGGTACACGAGTGAGCTTTACATGCAATTTCGCTGGCGGGAGAGGGGTACGTGTATTCCGGGGGAACGCGAGTGAGCTGTCCACGCGATTCTGCTGGCGGGAGCTCGGTACATGTATTCCGGGGTACGCGAGTGAGCTTTACATGTGATTTTGCTGGCGGGAGAGGGGTACGTGTATTCCGGGGTACGCGAGTGAGCTGTCCACACGATTTTGCTGGCGGGAGCTGGGTACATATATTTCGGGGCACGCGGGTGAGCTTTACACCTGATTTCGCTGGCGGGACTGTAGCGATTCTGCTGGCGGGAGCTGGGTACGTGTATTCTGGGGTACGTGAGTGAGCTGTCCATGCGATTTTGCTGGTGCGAGCGGGGTACGTGTATTCCGGGGTACACAAGTGAGCTTTATACGCGATTTCGCTGGCAGGAGAGGGGTACGTGTATTTTATTTCCGAGGTACGCGAGTGAGCTGTCCATGCGATTTTGCTGGCGGGAGCTGGGTACGTGTATTCTGAGGTACGTGAGTGAGCTTTACATGTCATTTCGCTGGCGGGAGCAGGGTACGTGTATTCCGGGGTATGCAAGTGAGCTTTACACGCGATTTCGCTGACGGGAGCTAGGTACGTTTATTCCGGGGTAAACAAGAGGGCTTTACATGCGAATTGGCAGTGCGGCCCCTCCTGGGTGTGCCCTCCCCATGCCCCACAGGCAGCCCACACCACAACGGGCCACCCTACACCCCTGGGCATGCCCCGCAGGCAGCCCATCCACCCTGGTCATGCCCTGCAGGCAGCCCACATCACAGGACCCCCCTACACCTCTGGTCATGCCCCGCAGGCAGCCCATCATCCCTGACCATGCCCCACAGGCACCCCACACCACAGGGGGGACCCCTACAAACCCTGACCATGCCCTGCAGGCAGGCCACATGGCACCATGCACTTGTGAGCCCCAACACAAGTCCCCCCACCAGTGACAGGCACCTGCCAGCAGCCCCTGACTCACGTGCCCCCCACCAGTGACAGGCACCTGCCAGCAGGCCCTGACTCATGTCCCCCCTACCCCACCCCCAGTGACGGGCACCTCCCAGCAGGCCCCAACACATGTCCCGTCACACCACCCCCAGTGACGGGCACCTGCAAGCAGGCCCAGACTCATGTCCCCCCTACCAGTGACGGGCACCTGCCAGCAGGCCCCAACTCATGTGCCCCCTACCAGTGAAGGGCACCTGCCAGCAGGCCCCAACTCATGTCTCCCCATCCCACTCCCAGTGACGGGCTCCTGCCAGCAGGCCCTGACACATGTCCCTCCACCCCACACCCATTTACGGGCACCTGCCACCAGGCCCAACACATGTCCCTCCACCCCACCACCATTGAGGGCACCTGCCAGCAGGGCCTGACTCATGTCCCCCCCACCAGTGACAGGCACCTGCCAGCAGGTCCCCCAAACACAACTTCATAACAATACAGACCCATGGCCCTAATGCCTACCCAAATCCCAGCCCCCCGCCCGCCAGAACAAACACCTAACAATCCACTGCACCCACTCCCTAGTAAATTACCCATGCCATGAGAGTCTGAAAAGAAGCAGCATGCACATGAATAAATGTCCTACAGAGCCACACAGTGGCAATACATGACTGAGCCAATGCTCATACAGACATGCACGAAATCAATCAGAGTAGACCACACCAATAATGCAGATTTATGAAATGTATTAAAAAGAACACCAAATGACAAAATGAAAACCACACATGCAAATGATGAAATAATGAATGCAATATGAAAAAGAAAGTAAAATCCAAGGAAACATTAAAATCCAAGACATGAAAAATGAAAAGTGGTCCATACAAATTATTCTGAAATTGAAAAGCATAAAAAACCATTACTCCATGGGATAAAAAAAAAGAAAGCATGTACATGTCCAGAACTATTTACATGGAGTGCATGGAACAGTTGGGATACATGGAACAGTTAGAGTGCATGGAACGGTTGAAGTGCATGGAACGGCTGGTTGTAGTGCATGGAACGGCTGGTTGGAGTGCACGGAATGGTTGGTTGGAGTGCATGGAACGGTTGGTGGAAAATGCATGGAACGGTTGAAGTGCATGGAACAGCTGATGAGCATGAAACGGTTAGAGTGCATGGAATGCATGGAGCATGAAAGTGCTCGACATCAAGCACCTACTGAAAATTGCCATATCACATCACCACGCTTACTCTCTTCTATACACCACCACTCCACTAGAACACAGCGATACTATGAGACATTCGGTATAGCTGTTCTCATACCAACACCTACCACATACTCTGGATCATCCTAACTAAACACAGCTGGCTGCACACCCGCCAGCCTAGGCGTTCTCCTCAGGCCTTGTGCAGCCAGAATCAGTCTGGTATCACCCTGCCAGAACAAACACATACTCCAGATCTCTGTACCACCACACCTACCGCTAAGAAGCAGCTATCATACGAGTGCGACACCTGCTGCACACATATCTGGTGCACACAAGCACCTTATGATTCTCTCTCTCTCTACTGACTTGAACTACGGTTCCCGAGGGCGTTCAACCTACCAGCGCCTTGAGATCATACCAATGGTACATAAGGCGCTATATAAATGCAACATAACATAACAATGAAAGTCTGAACGGTCCATGATCCCAAAACAAAATGAAACCTACAGAAAACACTATTCAAAACACAACTATATACAAAAATGGGAGCAAAGTCAGTGCACTCCAAATCATAAAAAACAATATGAAACCTAAACCTAAATAACTATATACAAAGGCGGCGGTCTAGTCCGATGGCTCACTTTTTGATGTCCAAGGCCAGGGCATCATCGAACTCCATGTTGATGTAAAAGGAGGTGGGCCTGTTCCCTAGTCTGGAGGTCTCGCAGGGATGCAGCCATGGAATCCTCCAACTCCCTGCGAGTGGCCTCAAGGCACTCAACCCACCTCAAAGCCTGGTGCATGGACTTCTCCACCCTGACCATTGTGAGCCGTTACTTCTCTGCCCTCTCTGCATCTATTCGCTGGCCCAACCGCTGCCACACAGAAGACACGCCCAATCCTGGGTCCTCCTTCCCACCAGCCGATGCCTGCCCCCGGGATGTTGATGGCCCCGAGCCATGATGGCTCCCATGCGGAGCCTGCTGCTGCCTCCAATTAACTGCCTCTGGCACCACAACGGCATCCAGGCTGATGTAATCCTCTGGTGTTGCCGTGCACCTGCCCTGCTTGTTGATGCCTGCACGTCCTCCATTTGCTGGGGTCCAGTTCGTGAGGTGGCCACCCCTGCTGGACCTCCGACTCCCGAGTGTGGTAGGCATGTGTCCTCTACCAGCCTGGCTGCTGGCTCAGGGGCAGCTCCACAGGGGGCCCAGGTGATACTTGGGTGGGAAGATGGCAGGGAGGATGACTGGCGCATAGGGGGTTCAGTTGAGGAGGCGGTCACAAGAAGATCCAGCACACGGAGCAACGCAGTGCCGATGACCTGTCCTAGTAGTGCTACGTGCCCAAAAAGGTATTCAAAATGACGTGCATTGTCCTCACGAGAACCCTGCACGTCATCCCGAATACCACGTTGGCGCAACGCCACACCAGCTAGGACTGGCTCAATCTGGTCATGGATTGCCACGTCCGCAGGTAGAGGAAGGCCAGTTGTTGTTTGCGCATCCCCTCCATGAAAACGGGTCTGGACGAAAGCATCCCTGCTAGTGCAGGATGATGCAGTCACAGGATCGGGGACAGGTTTACACAGGCACCTCTGCGGTGGCCTTTGCTGCCTCCTGTCCCTGCCCCTGGACTGCACCACTAGCACCAGTGGAATCCCCCTTCCAGGCACCGTGCGTGGGGCTGTCACGGCCTCCTTCTCAACCAAACACCCCACCAACCTGGATGACTCTGTGCCATCTTCCTCCATAGGCCCCTGTGGGGGCTCAGCTGCCCCTTCTGCTGCCGAGAAGTCCACCTCCAACCTCCGCCTCTTTGACCTTCCCTCGGCAGCTGCAGCCATGGACGCAGCACCATACTCGTCACTCCTAGAAGATATGATTACTTCGAAGGGGAGCTGGGCCTGGCACCTCTATCTGGTGGTGGCATCCCAGCCGCTGTGCCCCACAGCATCATCTTCCCCCTCTTCATCAGTTGACGCTGCAGACAGGGAGAGATAGAACACAGGCATCAGGGCACTGTACAATGGTCTGATACACACATGACAGTTGCACATGAATGGCAGTGTCAAACTTCACAGATGGGATCGCACACCCCAACACTCATATCATTTGAACCCACACACATGCAGCATGCAGCAGCATCCATACACACACAACTACATGAACATCCAAAGGTTGGCATGATGTCACAAGCACCAATCGGGAGTGCCGAACACATGCACACATGCCACCAGACAGACATGCATCTGTAAATCTCCACCACCTGTCACAGTGCAATCATCGGCAACTATGTCACATCTGCCAATCGGGTACCTACATGTCTGTGTCACATGCATCCATGGTGTCTCACAGTCACACCCCCCCAAACAGACACACACACAAGTACACCGTGCACATACATGAAGGCGTGACAAGCATCCATGTGTCACACCCCAAACATGGCTGAGTACATACACAGGCATGTAAACATGTGTGCATCTTCACATGCAGTTGTGCTTCATGTTTTGGAACACATACATCATTGATGTGCATCACACATGACTGAACTCACATGCAACATGGTCATGTCCCTGCGCACACACATCCATACATGGGCCATGTCAGACATATGTCCAAGCTGCACACTACTGGCACACCTCAACATGCACTGTGTCCAATGAGTACGCATGGACACTTACCAGTCGACTCCAGATGGGTCTGCGTCTCGAGGACCTGGAGGTGAAGCGCTGGCTAATGCGTTCCAGGACCCTCATCTGATCGGTGGTAAGGCAGACCCGGCACTCCACTGCATGCACTACATCCAAGGGGCGCTAGGGCTACCTGAGGGTCCTGGACCTAAAGTCCTCTGAGCACGTATGGACGTGTTTCAGGTCACGAGTTGCTACCCGCTCCGCATTGGTGGCACCCACGATGTCCAACCAGATCCTCCTCCATCCATCCTTGTCGGCACGTGGTTGGCCGAAGGGGGCATCATAATGCACTGGGACTTGCTCCACCAGGATGCCAACTTCTCCTGCAGTGAAGCTAGCAGCCCTCTGCCTCTCTGCCGGGGGGTCACCACTGGTCCCAGATGGTGTTTGGCCTGGCATGGCAACCTCCGAGGCAGGTGTGGGTGGGCAACTGGGTCCTGGTGCTGGGCAGTGGAGCGATGGAAGAGTAGTCGGAAGTCTTCTGTTCCTGCAGGGGTGGCCGTAGGAAATGGACCCCTGCAGATGGCTGATGTGCAGGCACCAAATAGCAGGGCACGTGGCCAGCAGGCAGGCAGCAGCAGATGGCTTGTGGGAGGCAGCTCAGGGCACTGGGGGGCAGTAAAATGGTCTTCTGTGTGTTGTCGCGTGGCCAGCTTGATGCAGAGTGAATCCGCACATGAAAAAACAGCACGTTAGCGTGTAATTCGAGAAAAGGGCCTTAGCGCGTAAACGCGTATGTGACGTGATGCGCCTGGGTGTTTCCCTCGGCACGGATGCTTAATGAATACACATGTGCAAAAACAGCACGTCCACGTGTGAATGTGTGTAATTCGATGAAAGGCCCTAAGTGCGTAAGCGTGTAAGTGATGTGGCACGCATAGGCATTTCTGTGGGAAGGAGTTAAAGGTCCGCATAGGACGCCATTTTCTTGTACGTGCTTTTTGTGGAGAGCGAGTGGGTGATTGTTGTACTTCTTGTCGGTTCGCACGCGATTACTTCACAACAGTTGCAGTGCGTACTCCTTGTTTACTGAGGCAGAGCTCAATTTTTCTTTTGGCAGAGCTGATGCCAACGGGCACACGGCGTCTTTTTCACGTTCATTTTCCAGGCAGACAGTGAATCGCACACGTGTTTTTCCACTGTGGTTGCCCCCATGTGTTGCATACCCATTCAGAGGTCATTGAAGCCTGCGTGTACAACGCGTATGCATTTTTTGTGTTTCTGAGTGCCACAGCGTACTGCGGGTCCTTCATTCCACGCATGTGGGCTACCGAGGGGTCTCATGCACGTTTTTTTTTGGGGTGCCTGAGGGTTGCGTGACCCTTCATTTTCCCCCAGGGTCACAGACAGCCTTGCAAGAGCACAGGGGTACGTATTCCATCTAGTACCCTACCCCTTAACCCCAATGGCCCAGGACAATTGTTTTCTGCACCTCCCATTCACACAAGAACATCAGTGCCATGGTTGGGAGGCGACAAAGTAGTAAGGGAGGCAAAGGTGGCCGACCTCCAAGAGGTGGCCGCGGTAGGGGATGTGACCAGGATGAGCAGGGTGGCCCAAGAGGGCAGTGTGTCCAGGAACATTCAGGGACTCCTGTGCCCCTCCCAGTGGGCCAGGGAGATGCAGCTGACACCATCCCAGCTCAAGCCCTGCTAACCCGGCCTGGATTGGTCACCAAACTGGCACGGGATGACTCACAGGCTGACTTCCGTGTCACGAAGTCCAAGCCATGTGTGGCGGTGAAAGTTGCTGTCACCAGGCCACGTGGATCTGGGGCAGCAATGTCATCTGCTGCCCCAAGTAGCCAGTATGAGCAGCTGCAGCTCATTCCACCCCGGCTCTGAGTCACCCAGCCGGGACAGTGTTGATTCCCGGACCTTCAAACCAAGTTAGTTGTGCTGTTTGGTCCTGGCAACAGCACCCAGCAGCCAATGCCTGCAGAGAGACCTTTGGTCATCGTGCCATTGCCTGCTTCCAGTGGCCAGTCCACCTGCGCTTCAGCCCTTACAGACCAGAGTGGTGTAAGCCACTCAGGGTCCGCACCACCTCTCAAGTAGAAGAAGCGTGCTCTTCCGGAACAGGCTGGGACCCCAGACACGGCTTGCCCCTCCGGCACGTCAAAGAGGCAGAGTTTCAATGATGTGGAACTAGACGCACTTGTGGGCTACGTTTGGGCACATGGCTCTGACATGCTGGTGATGGCAGGGTGGAAGACTATGACTGCTCAGCGTAGGGCCCACTGGCAGTGCATCACGGACCAGATTAGTTCCCTTGGATTTGTGAAGCGCAGAGCTGATGATGGCTCAAAGCATTGGAATGACCTCAAATGCCGAGCAAAAAAGAAGCTGGCTTCCAATTACACCTCTACTCTGGTGACTGGCAGTGGGTCACCACCAGAGGAGGATGAACTCACAGAACATGAGGCAATCGCTGGAGGGTTCATTGCAAAGAATCAGATCCAAGGCGTAGGAGACCTACCAGATCTTGAGACAATGTCCGGTGAGTGCCCATGCGTGTGTGTCCAGACCATGTGTATGTTCCTTGATGATGTTTTCTGATTGAGTGCCAGGTCAGGCTGTGTAGTCATAACTGCTATATGTGACCCATGTAGTGCCTCCAACCCATCCTCTGCCCTTGGGTTCGGTCTTCACTGTATCCCTACTGACCGCTGCAAACACTTTGCACTTGATTACTGCACTTGCCCTTAAACTTCCATCATGCCACGACATTGTTAATACAGTTTTTCTCTTTATTCCGCTGATTGATGGAGTCATTTGCATGATAAATGCACATTTTGTGCCGTTCTGCCCCAAAATCACCATACTTCAGACAGGGATTTTTGCCCCACAAAGCCCCATATATGTTCGTTTTTTACGCAAACAATTTCATCAATCAGGCTGATTGACTGCTGTGCAGCTACACATGCACTGAACCCGATCACTTCTGAGCCATGTTTGAATGTTCAACATGAGAATTGACTTGCATCATGTCCAAGTGACCTACCATTGATGTATCCATGTGCCTCCCATCACTGTATTTGAACACACAGGCGTTGTTGCAGCCACGTGTGTTTTGTCCCACTCTTTTGCATGTTCTGTTTGATGATATGCATTTGACATAGATGGGGACAGTAGTGATTAACTCCCATCTGGGTGTCCTTGTCAGTTCTGGCATGGCTATGCTACATGCCATCTGTGTGCTGGCATGTGTCATGTTTGTGGATGCTCCATGCAACTCACAGGCTAATGTATGATGCTGGTGCTATGCTCCATGAAGCACATGTGTTGCTTTTCCATGTTGGAGTCATCAGTGTCTGCTTTCATGGTCCCCTTCCACTTCATTGCCACTGCATGCAAGGCTGAGTTTGTGTCATGTGTGACATGTCTGTATTGGATGTGTACATTGTGAGGCCTAGGTGTGTCGGCTATGCTGTTCATTTGTGTCTTCATTACATTTCTTTTCATTTTGAGCAGGTGATGAGGCACTAGATGCTGTGGAGGAGGAGGAGATGGCGCAGGGGCAGGAGTACTCAGAGCCCCAACCAAGCACCACTAGAGGACGTGGGATGGTGGTATATGAAAATCCATGAGTCCTACAGACTATCCTGTCCCCGGGTATCTCTGGGTATACCTCCGATGATCTCTATAGCTCAGTTGCTGAAACAGGCATTGAGACAAATGTCCTGTCGCAGGTGAGTGTTTCTGGCAGGGATGCTGTTCTGCCCAATGCACCTGCACTGGGGGTAGACCCCTCAATGGCTCATTCAGTGTTGGAATGTCTGCCTCTGGTGGTTACAGATGCAGGGTCACACTCCACAATATTTGCTCCTGTTCCTGGGACAGCAGATCAAAGGAGGAATTCAGTCCTGCAGTCTCAGGCAGTGCCAGCACAGCAAGGTGCACATCACCTTGGGGCCAACAGGTGTCGTGTCCAGCAACACGGTGGCCGTGCCACCAGCAATACTGTGTGGGAGAACTCCAGTTATGCAATTGCAGCACAACAGGGGTCATCTTGTGAGTTGATGGCTCAGGCCGTGGAAATGGTGGCCACTTCCATTCTCCCACCCGAAAGGCAGGTGGAGCTCCAGCAGCAGGGAACAGAGTCCACATGCCGCTCACACAGGGAGGACATGTTGGCCGCCAACAGGGACTGACGGGCTGAACTGGAGGCTCTGCACACAGCCATATCTGCAGAGGCACAGGCCCACAGGGATGCCCTGAGGGAAGAAAACAGCTCCCTCAGAGCTACTCTGGGTGCACTTGAGGGGTCCCAGAGTACAAGGTCAGAACAGCAGTTGGAGCAGCTAACACGCACAATCTCAGCTGAGCTCCAGACAACCAGTGAGGAGATCCGGGGATCACATGAGGCCTTGTAGGCAGAAGTCTGGGCTACTCATGAGGTGCTGCATGGGGATCTCCGGACCATCATCCTGCAGAACCAAACCCTTCAAACCTGCATGCTTGCTGCCATGGAGGATCATGCCAGAGCTTTGCGTGGTCTGCCTCCTATACCATGCACACCTTCTAATGTAGCACCAGAGGGTGACCACAGCGATGTCAGTTCTCCCACTATCGGGTAGTTGTGCAGGCCATGAGCCCATGGAGGGTATTTTTTTTCTCAACATCCACGCATCTGGGTGTTGGGGTGCACCCTGCACCTCCTCCCTCCTGGGTGGTCCCCCCCCATGTCAACCCATGGCCATTTTTAATTTTTTTTGTCTTCTTTTTTTGTCTATTGTGCATTCATGTTATAGTGTGTTGCTTTGTGTGGCACCAGTAGGCCTCCACTGTGTGTTCAAGCTGGGCCAATGCAGGCTTGTCTTGTGTTTGTGTTTGAAGCTTGTGGTCCAGGCACATATGCCATTCCTGCTTCTGCTTTCCATGGGCTCGCAAGGGTGGCCCTGTGTGACAGTAACTTACATAGAGGCATTGGGCTTCCATCAGTTGTGTGGCCAGTCTGTAGTCCAAACTGTGTATACACCCCTAGTGGGGATTACTGATGATTTCTCCACTGCATGATTTATTTGTATATTGTAGTCCATATTGCTCATTATGCATATTTGCATGCAGTTTCTTCATGTCCTGCCTTGCCTGTCTTCATTGCAGATGCAGTTCATGTTGTATGCAGTACCCTGCCACATTTACCTACCATCAACGCACTAGAGATGGAAGGGATTGATGTGCTGCCTTTGTAAGGTTGTGCCACTTGCACTATTGTGATTGGTTACTGTCCGACGTTGCCACTGTTGAGTCCTGTATTCATGTTTTGTCATGCTGGTAAGTATATGTTCATGTGTGCTGTTTCTTTTTCATGGGTGAGAGGGAATTGTCTGTGGCCTGTTTCCATTTGTGACGGTGCACTTTGTGACAGTTGTGTCATGTGTTGTGCTTCCATTTGGTGCTTTCACATTGCATGCCATGCCATGGTGTCTTGGGCGGCTGAGATGGGGCTTGAGAGGGGTTGGGTGACATACCAGTATTTGGGTGTGCTGTTTTGCAAAGGGGTAGTCCTTCATGCGGCATGAATGTGTGCCTTTTACTGACACAGCATTGGGTCTGTTTAAGCAGCTAGGGATGCACACAATGTAGCACTTCCAGGGAAACAATCTCTGGATGGTATGGTTGTGACAGTCGGCTGTCCCTTTTGTCATCATCAATTGTCAGCTGGTATGTGCCAGACCTGTGTGCACACTGCAGGGGTGGGATTTTAGGTGAAAAAAGTTGCCACAAGCTGAATATGTGCTGCCTCACCACGTGCCCTTTCACCCCCCAATCACAGCGGCCATGCATGTGGTTGGGGATGTGGGGGCACCACCATGTCCAAGGCATGACCCGCTGAGTTGCAACGTTGTACAGGACACATGCTGCCACTATAATCCTGCACTCTACTGGAGGCGCATATAGCAGCTGGCCGCCAGAGCAGTCAAGGGAGCGGAAATGTGACTTCAGCACTCCGAATGTGCGCTCCACTATTCCCCGGGTTGCAATATGGGCTGCATTGTATCTTACCTGAGGTGATGTGATGGGGTTCCGTATTGGCGTCATCATGCAGGTGCTCAGAGGGTAGGCACTGTCCACTGGGGAGGTGATAATGGTTGTCATTAGTTGGGTTTTGTCATTTCTCTGTGTCTGACATGCATGCATGTGCAGAGGCATTTGTACTCACCAATGAGCCATGTGTCGCCATGCCTCCCAGCTTCCAGGTCCCGGTTTAGTGGTGACATTCTGAATATAAAACTATCATGGCTGGACCCCAGATTCTTGGCATATACAGAGGTGATGATTCCCTTGGCATCACATACAACCTGCACGTTGATGGAATGCCAGTGCTTGCGGTTGTGATAGATGTGCTTAGTGGCCCTAGGAGGACGTACAGCCACATGATATGATATGGCATTTATAACGCGCCTATACACAAGTGTTTCAAGGCGCGAATCAATGGCATGGGTGCAATCAATGGCAAAAAAGGCCTGCCTTTCTGCGGGTGTTTTGGGCATATATATGTGCCTGCGGTCTGAGGGGCATGCAACGTTGATCGCCAACACCTGGTGCAGGCAGCATGACTGTGGGCCTGCGTGACACCGCCAACTATGGCACTTGTCCACTGAAATGACCCAATAGCCAAGAAATGCAGTACATTGAGCATCTTTTCCAAGGGGCTCAGTGCTTGGGAGCACAGGGTGGGTGATGTGAGGTCATCCTCCGACTCAGCAACCAGTTCTAGGATGATATGGAGTGGAAACCTGTACCTGCCATAGGCCTGGTCATCAGGCATCACAAAAAGGCTGGTCCTGGGTAAAAAAATGTGGGGCCTGGCTATCCTACTCCTCCTGCGGTGTCCCACAACAACTGCTACGAGGAACGACATATTCATTGCAGCGTATGAGCTTGTTTGTTGTTTGCGTGCACTTTTATGCTGCGCAGGGCCGCTTCTGCTTTCTTCTGCCTGCTTCCGCCTGGCGTATGTGTTTCCGGATTAGCACGTTTTTTGTGGCGCGCGGGTTTCCCCTGTTCGATTCCATGAATATGTGTTGTTAGCACGCGTGTGGGCATGGCAAGGATTTAGCAGTGGTACCTCCCCCCTAACGCCCACATTTTCACGTGTTGTTCGCCTTTCCGCATGTTCCGCCCCCTTTTTAGGTGTGTGCACTACCCTGTGTGCATCTTCAGAGGCTGTCTCACGCACAGCCTTCGGGATGTCGCAATGATGTGTGCGCCACACGCGGATTCAGCACAGATCTCAGGTAAGCCACGTGCAGCGCCTTACATGAATCGACAAACAGCTGCATGCGCGGCTTTCGCCCACGTCCGCTGTGATTTTCACACTTACACCCCCGTTTTCAGCACACATTAATTCCATGAATTACCCTGATGTTTGTTTTTTTACAAAGAATAATCAGAACAATATGAACAGAGGGGAGCAAAAGTTGAATGGTGACTCTGTTAGCCTGCACATTGGTGAAACCATTACAGCTACACCAATATCAGTATGCACTGAATGTGTACCAGTGACTAAGACTACCGAAGTACCAGCGATGACCCTATTGGCCACATTACAGAAAGTGCAAATGCAAACAGCACAAGGGCAAAAACTGCCTTAGTGAATTAAAATGTATTCTTTAAAGTGTATTCCGTTGGTTTTCTGGCTGGATTTTTTCCTAAGTAGTTTTTGCTGACACAATTACTTCGAAAAAACGTATTGAAATATATAGAGTGTTGGGTAATGGGTTAAAATGGGTGGGGAGGGGCTTAGAGTAGGGCTAATAGCATAGGGAAATGGGGCCTTGGGCAAGGGACCGCCAAAATTAAAAATGAATACAAAGAATTCAATGAGTTTTTTCATAGTATATTTGTTGGTCAAAATTATTTTGTAAAAATCATATCAGCAATGGGACATAGAACCCTTGAAATGCCTGTTGGTAAAAGGGCAATGTTTGCATTAGGGAGGTATTTGCCCTAGTGTAAAAACACAATTAAAGAATACACGTTTTCAGTAGGGCAATTTTAGTCCTAGTGGTAATTGCACTTTTACTGATGTCATGTGCCTGCAATATGGCCAAAAGCAAAAATTGTGACCATGCAGATGATATTATAATTGTGGAATAGTGAAATTAAGTTATGCCACCTACTGAGTCTGATTCCAGTATATGATACATTACTACAATGAATACATGTTTATCTGTTGCAAAAGAATGTATTACTTAAAAGGAACTGGCCATTATTAACAAATTAAGACCAGTTAATGTTTTTACAGCTTATGCACTGATGAAAATATTTCCCTAGAACAACTGTCTGTTCTTGCATGTCATAGCTGGGCAGCAGGTGTAAGTGGATCTAGGTCACCTGGCCTAAGCCCCTCCCACCTGGTGCCTTCCTGCTTGCCGCTCCTTTTCACCACTTAGCAAGCCCCACCAACCTGGTGCCTTCCTGCTTGCCACACTTTTCCCTACTTAAGGAGCCCTCCAGCCTCTTTTCCTTTCCAGCTGGGGAGCAGGTGTAAGTGGATCTAGGTCACCTGGCCTAAGCCCCGCCCACCTGATGCCTTCCTGCTTGCCACTCCTTTTCACTACTTATCAAGCCCCGCCCACCTGGTACCTTCCTGCTTGCTGTTCTTTTCCCTACTTAAGGAGCCCTCCAGCCTCTTTTCATTTGCAGCTGGGGAGCGGGTGTAAGTGGATCTAGGTCACCTGGCCTAAGCCCCGCCCACCTGGTGCCTTCCTGCTTGCCGCTCCCTTTCACCACTTAGCAAGACCCGCCCACTTGGTGCCTTCCTGCTTGCCGCTCTTTTCCCTACTTAAGGAGCCCTCCAGTCTCTTTTCCTTTGCAGCTGGGGAGCAGGTGTGAGTGGATTTAGGTCGCCTGGCAAAAGCCCTGCCCACCTGGTGCCTTCCTGCTTGCTGCTCCTTTTCATACTTAGCAAGCCCAGCCCACCTGGTGTCTTCCTGCTTGCCGCTCTTTTCCCTACTTAAGGAGCCCTGCAGCCTCTTTTCGTTTGGAGCTGGGGAGCAGGTGTAAGTGGATCTAGGTCACCTGGCCTAATCCACATTCTTAGCCCTGCCTCTTCCTTCCTGTTCTTAACTCTTAGATGAAGGGCGTCTCTCGCCCGGGCATCCAAATTGAAGGGCAGTCAAAGAAAAGGGTTTTTGCTGTCTGGACCTGTTCGGACCAGGAGGATCCAGGGTCCGACCCCCTGCTAAGACAGCAGGTAAGCATTCACCAACATATGTTTACACCCTCTGTCCCAACAGGCCATCCCCCACACTCTCTGGTCCCCCCTGTTCTTCCCTGTGCCCCCCTCCTGCACACAGGAGTCTGTCCTGATACATTCTGGTTTCACCATCACTGTCTTGTGGCCAATGCTGGATTTTACTTTTATGGACTTCATTGATTCATGGTGTGTCACCCTTTCTCAACTCTCATGCTGGACTTCCTTTGCATCTTGTACTCATGGTGGCCCTGAATTATGCTGTTCCATCTTCATCTTGTATCCTGGCTTGCAACATTATGTGTTACTACTGACTTCTGCAATTGTATTCGCTCTCCTCTCTTGCTTCTCCACTCTTTTTGACTGCTTACTCTCTGTTCTATCCTCCCCTCCCCTTTCCCTTTTCCTATCTCCTCCCCTCCTCCCCTTACTTTCTTCTATGCACTTACTCTATCAGAATTGTCCCTGAACCTACTATGATAGTAACCTTGTCTGTCACTCCCCTATCCGCTTACTGTTGCCCCCCCTCCCTCCAGCACTATTTGAAACGTTGTCAGGCCTAGTACGATAGTCACTTGTTTTGTTCCTCCCCTCCCTTTCTGCACCCCTCTCCCTCACCTTTTGTTTTCTTCCAGCTCTACCAGAGCCTAGTACGGTAGTCGCCTGTCTGTTTCCATTTCCTTCCCACTCTCCCCCTCCCTTCCTTATCTATGTCTTAGCACTTGCTCTATCTGCAATGTCATCAGGCCGAGTATGATAGTTAATTTCACGCCCTTACTGTTCATGGCCTGTAAGAATGTCGTTGTATTTTCCCTTGTTCCCTTCCTTGCCTTGAAGCGCTTTGAAACACATTGTGTATAGGCGCTATATAAATAAACTATCATATCATAAACTATCATATCATAGTACATGTCAAGCACTTGAAATAACTTTCCGGATGGTACGTATCCAAGATATGCCACTTTTGTCCACGTCTTTTCTGGATCACACTGTTTAAGAAAATCATTACCTGAATGAATTAGTGTCAAGGCTGAAAGGTCTGGCTTACTCATACAAAGAAGACTATGGGCCTCATTACGACCCTGGCGGAACGGGTTAAATGGTACTGTAAAAGGTGACGGCGCCGTTCAACCCGTTCCGCCACCTTACGAGGTCCCCTCGCGGGACACGGTAAGCACGCCTGGGAAAACCAGGCATGCTTACCGGGTCCCGCGAGGGAAAGAGGGAGCAAACAATGGGCCATCTCGTTATGGCCCGTTGTTTGCTCCCTCTCCCATTCCCATTCAGCCCTATGGGGGCTGAAATGGGAATGGGGAAGGACCGTGTCTGGGTCCTTGAGGGAGGAATTACCGGGCCATCCGAACTCGGAATGGCCCGGTAAATCCTCATTCCGAGGACCCGGACACGGATGCGATTTCGGCGGCAGCTATGCCGCCAATAGCGGCATGGCTACCGGCCAAACTCGTAATGAGGGCCTATGCCTATTGCCGTTAACACTAACTTTTTGACGAAATAGAAGACACAAATGTGTGGTAAGGTCAATGCATCAACGATTGACAGCATCTTACACACTTCATTATTTTATGCATTTTATGTTAGTGTTTAAAGCGCGCAACCAGCTCAAGTGCAGTGGAGAATTGTACAGGATGTAGGTAACCAGCACTTTGGATGGTGCCTTTTAACAGTAGTGCAGTACTGTCAGTTGCGTTCTGTTTGTCAGTCTGTATGTCCAACAGGATTTATACCTCGATCAGGAATTGTTGAAAAAGTCACATTTTGAGAGATTTGTGAAATTGAAGAATTGTGGGGGCATTCCAAGCTGATACTGGTATTGAGTTCCAGAGGGTGGGTGGATGACAAAAAAAATATATATATATTATG
The DNA here is from genome assembly GCF_040938575.1 of Ambystoma mexicanum. NCBI lineage: Eukaryota > Metazoa > Chordata > Amphibia > Caudata > Ambystomatidae > Ambystoma > Ambystoma mexicanum. The sequence continues at coordinate 220,876,165 of NC_090930.1, forward strand.
GATCCTCTCTTTGCAGATGAGTTGTGATTTAAGCTGGAATCTAGATTTGCTGGGCAAGGATTTCATGCCACAGATATGTGGGGCTTTGCCATCAGATATGATGGTGTGTCACTTGTGACTGCTTTGTAGATGATATATGCATTCTTAAACAGTATCATGGGCTGGGGAGGAAGCCAATTCAGTGTGTGTAGGATGGTGATGATTGGTTCACACTTCCATGCACCCAAAATAAGGTGTGCTATGGTTCATTGCTTTTAGGAAAGCCAATTAAGTGGCTGGGAACCCTATCATGACGGTTTTTCTCCCATCAATGTGCAAGACTACAATGGCCTGCTCTATGATCTTTCTAGACGTGTAGATTTCGAGCCAGGCCATTGGGGCCTTCTCTGCTATGTTTGTTGGACAAGGTGTTGTTTAGTGTGGGACTGATGAGGACACATTTGGTCTTGTTTGGGTAAAGTTTGAGTTAGGCAGTTGATATTCAGGATGTGATGATGGGTAATTAATCACAGAGATGACTGATGTCCTGTGGGCATTTTACTCTCAGGTAAAACTCATCATCATCCATGTATTGGTGGATATCTATATTGCAAAGTTTGAGGAGGGTACCTTGATGCTGCAGGTAAAGGCTAAAGAGGTTCTGTGGGAGGGTGGAGCCTTGGGCGACTCCAGAAGAGAATGACAGTCTCGCAAACTGCAGCATGTTCATCTGGAAGGCCTCTTGTCTGCCCGAGAGATAGGTTGCACACCGATTCAGAACTTTGCCATTGAATCCTGTCAGTTGGGAGAGTGAGGCAAATGTTGTGGTCAACAGTGTGAGCTGAGAGGTCTTGGAGGATGAGGAGGCATGACGTGCCCTTATCCAGTCAGCCTCTAGGGGCGCTGCACCAGCAGTCCACAGTGCCAGTGCTAGAATACACGTGTAAAACGTTTGTTTCCTAACATTATAAAAATGAATGCGCCTGTTCATTTTTATAATGTTAGGAAACAAACGTGCTACACGTGTATTCTACCACTGGCACTAGCCCATTTGGTGCCCAGGGAGAAACACTAGGAATGGCCCCCACCACACCCCATCCCATGCACCACTCCCACCACACCCCACGCTCCACTCCCGCCGCACCCCGCGCATCACTCCCACCGCACCCCGCGCATCACTCCCACTGCAACCTGCGTGCCATTCCCAAACTACACCATTAAGGAACTCCTACCTAAAGTCAAACAGTTTGTCACACAAGGAATGAATTGCCATTTGCAACGGTGGCCCACTTTTTCACTGGTGCCCAAGACAATGTTATGCCCCAGTCCCACTTAGGCTGCAGATAATGAGGACTGGGCACACCAAGAGACCATGAATATGGCACAGGATGCAGTATAAACAACCAACAAAGAACACAAGATGCTGAAGGGAGTTTGGAGGCAACCTAAGCTAAAAGGGCAATGACAAGGAGACACCAGAACCCAATAAACAATCACTTTAACATTCTTTGAATGGGAATCAAGTGTATGCTTTGATACAGTAAAGTCTTGACTGTTGTAAGGATACATAGACCAGGAATATTTATTTATTCATGCAATGTTTGTCGGGTAGCTGCATATTTATTTGTTCATGCAATGTGTGTCGGATACAGGTCTCCGACAAACATTGTATAAATAAATAAATTATCTGTCTCCATGTACCCGACAAACATTGCCTAAATAAATAAATAAACTGGTTCATGGCTTAAAGAATATTTACTCAGCAACACTGGTCAAAACTATTATCCGCATAGTGAAGTAACTCATCAGCATTGCCACGGAAGTGGTTTAAAGTTTAATTGATATATAGTTTGGAAAAGAAGCGGCATGAAAGAAATAGCGCTGCTTTAAGCTATTATTTTGCCCATTTTCTGGGCTTGCAGGGTCTCCGTTTGTACCGTGTCGGGGCCCACGGTGCGTCCCTGCAAGGCACGCACACTCCCCACGGCCCACTGCACCTCCCCTCCCATCTCAATGCAGCACGAAACCATTTAGTGACTAATGGGCCACCATTAGCAGTTTCCTGCTGGCATTGTGATGGAAGGGGCTGGTCTTAGCTGCAGGGGGACCTAAAGTGTTTTTATTGGTGTGCTTATGCCCTCCACCCCAAGTGGCACGAAAGTGGTCAGAGGGAGCCTCTGACTTCTGTAATGTGAAGTATTACTTTTGTACTACGTGACATTACAGTCGGAAGGGGCAGTGCCAGCACCTGATCTGCAGAACTTTCCCCACGTTAATGCGCCGCCCCACAAACTGGGGAATTCCATCCCCTCCAGAGGCTCCAGGGACCGTGGCAATTGCACCCCCCGGGACTATTGTGCCCCGGGCAGTTGCCCGCCTCACCCGGGCCAAGAAACAGGCCTGGCCTCGGCCCCAGGCAGGGCAGGGCAATTGGCAAATAAATTAGCAACATTTGTTGCTTTATTACCTTCCCCCGGCCCCGGGTGGCGCCGGTGCCACTGGGGCCAGCCATGCCCATGGGCGCATGTGCAGTGTGCCCTCCTCCAGGCTATGGGCGCACACTGACACTGAAATGTGGATCGTTTGGGGCTGGCTGGTGTTGTCGGCCCCGGCCATTACAGAAAAGAGGAGCGATTGGGTCACTAAATCCTGAAGTTGTTCCCATCACAAGCACACACTGCCGAGCAGCAGCAGAATCAGCGAATACAAACAGTTGCTGCATCCTGCCCTCGCTGATTGGGCCTTGTTTCAGGAAATCCGGCAGTAACTACAGCCTGCCGAGGCAAGCACACTTCTTTCCTCCTGCTCCCGTCCTCTCAGGTGAGGCCTATTGCTGCATATGCGTTTTATTTATTTTAAAATGGTATTGCGGAGATGACTGGGCCATCCAAGAACAGCCTCTGGAGCCCACAAAACTAAACACTTTTGTCAAGGCTCAAGTAGTCATGAAAAAGGAAGCGAGCACTGGTGGTGGACTCTCATCAGGAGATCAAAAGGCAGGTTCTCGGAAGACCTGGGCAGAGTGTCACCGTCAGCAGATCTTAGACAGTTGCATGTTCCAGCAGGGTTGGATTGGTCCGTCCGTCGGCCATTCGGCCCGTAGCTGGGCCAAAATCACTTCGAGGGCAGGGCCCTTGGGGCTGGTACCACGCTTTGGCCGGTTTGGGGGTTACTACGCCCCCCTAGTTCCCACTCCCGAGCATTTTGTTCGTCGTTCCCTCTTTCCTGGGCATGAACTGCTGACTTTATTTTAGTGCAAGAGTTTCATACATTTTACTGTTCGCTCAGACTTGTCTTATACTTTTCTTTGTCATTGTGCTTCTTTTGTTTGGAATATCATTCACGCTAGTCTAACGAGATAAACAAACACCTACTCGAACGCGCCTTGTGAATGATGGTGTGAAGGATGGATGCAGGCGCTGGACCAAAAGCTGAGCGAAGTCTGCACAGCAGCTGGCTTGGGAAAGCGACTCAGCAACTACAGTAGAAACTGTCTCCGTGGATGGTTGGCCCGTCTTCTGTATAATGCAAATACCCAGACTTGCAGGATGCATGCTTCACTTTCTTTGTTCCATTGGGGGCGACATGCTGTAGCATCAATTCACGGCCTTTAAAATACCCCGTACGGTGCAGCTTCCAATCTCCTTTAACACAAACTCTGGGAAATGTCCATGACTAGCTAACGCCACATTAATCAAAGCCATGTCTCTAAAGAATGGTTCAAGTGTTGGGGAATCACCTGCTCACACGTTCTGTCGTGTGACCAACCAGTGCGCAAAAGATGTATCAGATGATGTATCAGGTTGACATCAAGAGCGTGGGGCTCTTGATGTCAACCATTTCTGCATTTGTTACACCAGCAGCTAAACACACCCTGGGGAGGCAGCTCCTTCTGCATAGTCCATTTCTCTCCCAAGCTCGGGACAATGTTCTCAACCATAATGGAGAATGTGAAAAAGCGTAGGACTGCAAGGCTGGGGTGTGAGGGTAGAGGGCAAAGCGCACTACGCTTGGGGTACACTGGAGATGCTTCCCCTGATACCCGCGGTACTCCAAGTCCATGAAATGAAATTTGTCTATACACTGCACAATGTGCAAGGGCCGCTGTTATTCAAGAATCACGCGACTAGTAATTTACAAAAAGTAAACTTAACGAGTCCCAAGAAAAGGTTTCCTTCCACCCTTTAAGAATTGGATTGTTTTTGTTTTTATGTTGGGATGGTAGACATCGTTTTTGTTTGCGATTTTACAGTTTCATGGTGCTGTCGGGAGCTAAAATGAGTGATCACGAAGGAAACATTTTAGAATTTTGAGAGTTCACGAGCATGAGCGAAATAAACCCCAATACTCGAGCTGCCATTTCTCTGCCGCGGTAATGCACTGCAGTGTGTTTCAATGTAAAGTCCACATTGTAATGTCATAATTTTAGAACGCCACCTCTCCAACATTAACATTGGGAGCTATGTTGAATTGTACATGCATGTCAACTCTCTGCATATGTTTAAAGTAGACTTCATCACTCACATGGAGTAGTGATATTGTTTACGTGTGTCCCTCCTAAATATATTTAACTTCCCGTGAAATATTTCATGCAATACATATTGTATAAATGCATGTATTTTAATGCTGAGATAGACGGGCTTGTACAGCTATCGGTGGGTATGTTGCAGGTGCTTGTTCTTGGAGGTTCGAGTACCACTGTTCAAGACCAGTTCATCACCTTTTAAGAGTGGCTAAATGTTTGAGGTCATATGAATGACATTAGTGTAGATCTGAAATTGTCGATTCTCTGACCTGAGTAACAACAGCAAACTTGTCATTGTTACTAAAAATGAAGAACAAAAGCAGACTAACATAACCAGGCCTGTTCGGGTTTGAGCCTCTTATTGCTGTTTTCTGAGGTTCATGAAATTCAGCAGATGCCAGCATTGACAATTACGTTAACTCATAGTCCCCACTCCCTCTGCTCAGCCCATGACACATGCATAAGATCACAGGTTGGGGGAGAAGGGGGCGCCAATGATGCTTCCCGCCTGGGGTGCAATCTCTTGTAAGACCGGCCCTGCCCTTATCCATGATTTGGAGGGCATCGTCAACCACCTGCATGGTGGCTGTCTCAATGCTGTGCTTGGGGCGGAACTCCACCTGACAGTTGTGTAGGAGAAGTAGTTTTTTGATTCGGGCCAGATGTTTTGTAGCTACTACTTTTTCCAAGATTTTGCCGATAATCATTAAGGATGATACACAGAAGCAAGAAAATCACACAAGATCGACTTTGCCATTTTCATCTTATGGCAATGACCACATAATTCAAACATCATTTGACATATAGAATTCAGAACATAGTCTGAAGTTTGCTTTACAACACCTTTCTGGGGCCATCAGGAAAACCTACAGTATACATTGTCTACTTTTCTAGACTTGTTAATTTAATTGCTAGCTAGAAATCCTACATAAGAGGCACATTTCCAATCTCAGAACTACATAATGTACAGTAGCAAGACAATAAGAGAGGAGCTCCTCAGCATTGTTGTTTTACAGACATAGCTTCATTCAATAAGACAACATTCTTCACGCTGATTACTGATTCAATGACTGATAACTGATATGTTGCTCAAATGGATATATTGGTGGGTTATGTTCATAGTGATAAAAGATGTTATTAAAGGGAACGTTGTATCTTTAATTAACATCCAAGAAGTAGGTGCAGCTTCATTGAGTGACCACATTGACAATGTTATTTTTGGGGAATATGGGCTGAAACCAAATATCTGTTTGGATAGGGGACTGATAGCATGCATGTAATGTCAGGTGTCCAAGGAGAACCGCATGCTAAAATGAAATATTTATTGGGAAACCATATTTGTGCACAACGTGTACTGCCCTGCACAACAACCTAAATGTGTTTCTGGTGCAGTAGCAGAGAAATGTTACTTTGCTGTCATCCAATCAATATACACTTACTTTGAATGTTCTAATCATCACTATGTCCTATTTATGAAGAAATCAGAAAGCTCGTATATTTAATTTTTCTTTTTTGACAATCATGGCTGTGAAATTAAAGTCTGAGTTTGAATTGTCTGATATGTACATTTTTCCTTTTCTTTTGCACCAGATTGCACGAGGTTCCATAAGAATAGGCATTCTCAAAACAGAGAAAATGGTGAAGGAAGAATATGATTGAATATCAAACTCAACACAAACATATTTCAATAAAAATGAGCATGTGCTCCTGCAAAAAGTCATGGCATAGACATGAATGCCCCACTCATTGGAGACAATTGATGTAATGAAAGAGGATTTTTGAAATAATATTGAGTGCCTTAAGGATGAGAACCTTTACCAACGAAGTAATGGAAGATGCATTGAAGGCAAAATAACAGATTTCATTAATGGAGTGTGTATTTCATCTGAACTTGTTATGGTGAAAGAATGGCTTGGCTGTCAAAGATACAGTGGCATGAATCTTGTGGATATGCCAATTGATTTTATTTCAAGTCGGTGACACGTTCAAAGTGACTCTACTGAAACGTCAAGCTTTAAGATCAGGTAAGGCATACTTTGCTTTATCAAATGTCGCAAGAAAATGTGAAACAATGCGGAAACATGCCCAATGAGCAATGTGTGTGCCAAGATGTACAGGTAACATTTCCATCATGTGGCACTTTCTCCTTCAGAGAAGCACACACGTGGGTAATTTGAAATCTTGGGTAACATGCTTGATGAAGTAAGGGGCCGAAACAATAGTTTCTACAAAGTGTATTCATTATTTTCCTTCCATCGCTCCAGAATATTTTCAAGTCTGAACAAAGATGAGCTGTCGCAGGAAGTAAAAGTGAACATGTTGAAATATTCTGCATTCAGTCAAGAGCTAATAGACAACCTGATTTCATTCCAAACCTACTACTTTGAGGACCACACATATTTCAAAGGTGGAAATAGAAATCTAACAAGTTTAGTGCTTGTCTTTATTCAGTTCACTTCTTCCTCATCTTTGAAAAATGTCTTACCAATGAATTCCTTGGTGTACAGAATTGTGTTGACTGTGCCAACAGGCACTGCAAGTGCTTAGAGAAGAATAGGTATATTCGGACGAGTGAAAATGTGTGTACTCTCCAAAAAGTGCATCTAAGTGACTTTATACTTCTTTCAGTTGAAAACAAGCATTGACAAAACCAACAGTTTTTGCTCTTTCATGGAAACAATAGTGTCATGCTTTCATGCACACAAACCCTGGGTGCTGGAGATAAGTCACGGGCAAAACAGACAGAGAAATAACAGAACGTGAAGAGAGCTAAAGAGGAGGTTTGAGTAAATGATTATGAGGCTAGATGAATGAATAAGGGTATGGTGCTAGAGATATGAATTAAATAATGTGAAGGTGGAAGAATGAATGGCAATTTAAGGTCACATGATAGTGCAAGGTATATGGACTGATACATGTGCTCGTTTGATATGGATTTGAGTGTGAAGATTTTCAAATAAATGAGAATGGAAGGAAGGGGTGAGTACAAGGACAGCATTGTGTAGTCCACAACAAGTCCATATCACATGATTTCACTGTTTATCGTGCAGTGGCCAGAATATTTGAGCATGTGCAAAAGAGCATTTAAGTATATTAGAGTAATTGTATGCACTAACTGAACAAATACATGTGGCTTTGCAAGATGCATGAATATCTTTCAGCAGCAGACTGTAATTTATAAGGAGAGGGGCAATGGGCGAGCTTCAGCTACTCATTCTCGGGGGCACACACCTTGTACACGGTTCATGTTCATTGGTGCTGGTGAACAGGTCCACAGTTTAGTTGGATGGATATTAAATAGAACCAATGACTGAGCATAGCAAGTGACTACTGAATAATATAGGTGTGGTTCCATGTAGGTACCCCTGGGATATTGTTAACAATTAGGGTTTGAAATGGTCAATTGTAATGCACAATTTGAGAACAATTGGTTAAAAAGCCATACACTTTACAACTGGCTTCCTAGGGTTACACATAACACGATCAATAGATGCCAGGTCACCAACAATACACATGGATACTTTTAAATATTTTCCCAATGCATGTGTTCACAATAGATGCTGTATTATCATTATAAATCACTTTCAGGATGCTGAACCCACCATATGTTGCAGCATTACCACTGCAAATCCTTTCCAAGAAGTTGCATGCACACGGTACATGGAAAAATTCACATTTCTTTCATGATTCTGTATCCAGAAAATACGCTGTCACTGCCACGTTGATAATGTTGCACTCACAAAATATCCCAATATATGGCAGCACTGACACTGTAAATCACTTTCTTGATTCTGTGAAAACATGTATGTGAATGTTGCCCCTCCCAGTAATTTTCATGCTGCTCCAGCAGTATAGGCCAGCATTCATACTTTAAATAACTTTGGTGATGTTATGCACACAATATATGCCATCATTACCAGCATTGCCAGGAAAAATCTCTTTCATGATGCTGCATGCAAAATACATTGAAACACTGCAGCAGTAAATCTACTTCATATACCAACATTACCATAGTAAATCACTTTGATGATGCTGTTCCCACAATGTAAACCAGCATTCTCACTGTAAATCACTTTGATGATTTTGCTGCCACAATATTTGATAGCGTAACCATTGGAAATCACTTTGATGAGGCAGTGGTAAAATATATGAAAACATTTGCAGCTGTACATTACTTTTATGATGTTGTGTCATAATATATGAAAACACTGATGCTGAATCATTTTCATGGTTTTGTGTGTTTAATATATGCAGACACTTCCAGTGTAAATAATCTTCATGATGTTCACCCACAATATATGAATGAATTGGCACTGTAAATTATTTTGTTGATAATCTACACACAATATATGGCACCATTCCAACTGTAAATCTCTTTCAAGATGTTGTGCCCACAATATATGCCACTGTATATAACAGGTTCAGCAAAAACATGTGCTACTTTATGACAACGAATTATGAAACACTTTGCATTTCCAACCATAGCAAATCAATGGCTCCTCTGCTGCGAGACACTGGTTTGCACTTAAACCTCAGTGAAATCTATAAGCAAGAGCCAGAGAGCGACAACAGCCCACCAGCGTTTCCCCTCTGCATTCTCACTCCCATCCCTCAACTAACTCATCAGTGCTAAAATATAGCATCCTTACACTTCCCACACCCCTTCAGTAGACCACCCAGGTATAGTGTACTTAACAGACCCAGACCCTATCCATCTTCTGTCAGCATCCATTCTGTCAATGTCTGCCCTCAACAGCCCAGGGGATGCCTATACAGCTAACCTTCCCCAGCCCATTCCAACTACGAACACAAACAAAATGTTCTTATCAGCACACGGATAATGGCTACTTCTGACCTGCATCCATTAGCACCACAGGTTCCCGCATCTGCCTTCCCACTATCTAACTAACACACGCTACCCCGCTATTTTACAGAGCCATGACCGTGTGATCCACATTATTGGCAGAAGGGTGCTATATTTGATGACTTTATGTTATATTACATGCTGATGTTGCACCCCCTAACCTGGTCATATGCATTAATCTATCAAGCTTGCATGCACACACTTGATACTCGCCTACGCAAACATACTCATAACGATAAAAAAAGCACACTATTTACTTTAGCACTGTTGTGCTATTTCAACTTGTGGATTATTCTTCATGACAGTACAAGTCCATATGTGACTGCCTCAATTCTAGATATTACATTAGTTCCAAGACTTGAAATACACACAATATTTAATTGTTGTTTCAAGTATAATATTCAGTAAATTAAACGCCCCTTTCACATTAAAGCAGCAAATACATGTTTTGACCTCTACGGTCTTTCTCAATGCCGACCATATTAGGGATTAATTTACTGAGGGAAGTGGGTGGAGAGAAAAGATACATAATAGCTTTTGTATACATGATTTAAGGTGTGTTGTAAATACATTTCATGATGAAAACATTGGAAAACATGATAAATGCAACCATATGATGTTGACATCCGAAAGCATTGTAGAAATATGCAATCACAGAAAAATAATATGAAAGAAGCAGAAAAAGCAAAAGACAAAGAGATGATCAGCGTTGGTGTTAGGACTAGTGACAATTATTAGAACAAACACAGTAACAATCATAAGGCACATTTTACGGAATCTTTTGAATTTTTTTTCTCTTATCCAAACGAGGGTATTCGTCATGGAGATTGTTTTACAATGTTGTCAGGGACCCGTATGGATTAGAAATGCCAATTAGTTTCCTTGCATGGTGAAATCTGTAGAATACAAAAGTGGCATATTGATCGTGGTACAGACTTGGGAGGTTAGATAGATTGGTTGAGTGAATTCCGGGATCAGATACCTACTGCAATTGCAACACTTTTGACTGCAGGTATCCGCTAAAGTAAGCTGCAGTACTGCTCAGCAGCCCCTTTTGCATGCATTTTGTGGATAGCCTGGCAAGCGTGCAGAAAACAAATTGATCACTGCAATTCTTTACGTGAAAAAGCATAATTTGGAGAGAACGAGCTGTCACAGCAGGAGGTAGTTTTTTCAAGGTGTCAGAGTGGCAAAGTGTGGAGAGTCCCAAGGTACTGCTATGATTGAAAGGGAGGAGCTTCCATCCAATCAGGGATTGAATGTCTTGTAAGGATCAGTCATGATCCTGAGTGGACAAATGCTCTACATTAAGGATAAAGCAAACTAAACTGCTTGTATATACTTACACAAATCCTAAAACCATATGCATAGTAGTACTTCTGCAAATTAGAATCTGCTAGCTTTTAGCAAATCATATAGATATGTATCATTTGTATTTATCATCATTGCTAGAGAGATGTGCAAACATAAAAACGCAGTGCTTTCTTGTAAGATGGCAAGTACATTGGTTGAAGTTATCCATGTGTTATGTGTTTCAACTTTTACTATTGTACAAAGACATTTGCTATTTATACATTGAAATGTGATTTTATGTATTTAATGTTCTGGGCAATGAAGAAAACATACTGTGTTTAACTTTTTCAAAGCCAGTAGTTGATGGCAAGCGTGTTTTATGTTTTTCACCTTTCATACTGCATAAACATATTTTAATCACAAGTTAATTGGCTCTATTGCATTATAGAATTTGCAAGGTAAATATTTCCATAGGGATTTCCATGTCTGTGAGAAATTGCCTTGTGTGTGATTAATACACAAGTGTATTTAAAAAGAGCTACTTTGGCCCATGTTTCTACCAATGAGAAGTGTGATCTTGATAAAGTCGAACATCTGAAAAGTTGTAATAAGTGTAAAAAGCAACATGTGCTGTTTGCCACTAGTAATTTACAATCATTGGCAAAACTTTCTATAGAGATTTCAGACCTAATTACAGATACTAACTTAGATTGCATAACATTTACAGCAACTTACACCACTGAGGTTCTTCCATTACTATAGCCGATTCTGATGACAATTATTTTAAATATAATAATCATCCGACAGGTAGGGGAGGAGGTGTTGCCATTTTGCAAAAATCTAATTAGGATTTTCTAACTGTGCCTTAACGACACATTGATTTGACGGAGGTACTTAATGCGGAAATCACTTTATCAGAAAGGTCCTTCTGTACATGTATTAGTTATGTACCGACTACCAGGATTTTAAAATATTTGACCAATAAACTAGTGGAGCTTTATTTTATTTACTTAATCTAATAATCACATTCTTATACTAGGAGATTTGAATCTGGGTTTCAAGTACCCTGTAGTACTGAAATGTAACCATTTTGGGACTCTATAGCCAGCATGGGTTTATGCCAAGTTGTTTCTTCTCCTACCCATAACAAAAGGGGTAATGCTTGAATCTATTATATGCTGTAACCTAGAGATAATTCCCATCCAAATATATCATGGTTAGAACATCTTATAATATGTGTTACCACATCTGGTCCTCCTCCTTAGATTATAATCAATGCTCCCTTTCGGGACACTCATGGGTTCTCCCAGGAAATGTTAGCCCCCATAATAAGTCATTCCCCAGCAAAAATCGATCATACCTCAAACAGTTACCAGTTAATAGCATTTTGCAACAACATACTAACTAACTCAAAGGACCTAGAAGCTCCACTGCAATTTGAATAGGCAACAATGGCCCTAGCCATAATATCTGGTATACTTCTCAACTCAGAGACATACACATTTAAATCAAATAACTTGAACACAAATGGTGTAAGAATCAATCATCCCTTTTAAACACCAAACTGCAGGGGAAGTGTAAATCTTATTAAAAAGGGCTATTTTATAAGCATATAAGGAATGTTATTCTGTACAAATTGACAGAACCAATGCTTCCTCCTACAAATTATGTCAAATCGTATATAAACTAACTCCACCATAACTACTACCAAGTACAGTAGTTTCAACAGGTGAATGGTTTAAGAAGCTACAAATCATCTTTCTGTAAAACATTGAGGATACTTTCTCTGGTATAGAACAATTAACTGTCATGTCTAACTCTTGTCAAAATCATCAAGTATTGTCTAGAGAGGCAAGAACCACAGACTATGTAGATCAAATCAATTTTTAAGTTTACTTCGTTTTCACCAGAGGAACTGGCAGAGGCAGTTCGACGGATGCATTTCACCTCTTCTTCTTGTGATCCCTGTCCTTCCTTTGTGGTAACATACTGTATTGAGGTTCAACCCCCATTTCATTTCAGCTCATGTGAATCATTCCTCTAATGATAACACAATTCGTCATGAGCAGTAATCCATTTGGCTCACTATACTACTGCGCTAACAACCCCTTCACCTGCTGCTCTTATGTGCTAGCTGTTGTCATTTAGCTATTATGGCTAATTTACCTTTTATTATTGAATATCCTGGATGAAATTGTCACCAAAATGTTGTGGGACCACTTGGAAGAACACAATCTACTTTTGACTTACAAAATGAATTTTGCTTCTGCAGTACCTTCTACCATCCTCCACCCACCTCCTACCTCCTACAATGGGGCCGTACAGCGCAACCTCCCTATAATGACCCTCTAGCATCCTGCTGCATATAACTCCCCAGCAGCATCATGTAGCAAACTTACCTCACATACCTCACACACTACCCACCCACTATCACACGTCTCACCTGATCTTGACTCTTCAGCCTAACATATAATTTGCTGAAACCTACACATTTTGACCCTCAGCCTACTGCTCCTGATTTGACCTGGCAGCCTCACGCTGCATCACTTACCTACTCTATGCAATGTAACCTACCTGCTTTGACTTAGCAGCCTTGCGCTGCATCACCTGCCTACTCTATGAAATGTAACCTACCTGCTTTGACCTGGCAGCTTCACGCTGCATCACCTGCCTACTTTATGCAGTGCAACCCACCTACTTTCACCTGGTAGCCTTGTGCTGCATCACCTGCCTACTCTATGCAATGTAACCTACCTGCTTTGAGCTGGCAGCATCATGCTGCATCACCTGCCTACTCTTTGCAATGCAACCTACCTGATTTGACCTGGTAGCCTCGTGCTGCATCACCTGCCTACTCTATGCAATGTAACCTACCTGATATGACCTGGCAGCCTCATGCTGCATCACCTGCCTACTCTATGCAATTTAACCTACCTGCTTTGACCTGGCAGTCTTGCGCTGCATCACCTGCCTACTGTATGCAATGTAACCTACCTGATTTGACCTGGCAGCCTCGCGCTGCCTCACCTGCCTACTCTATGCAATGTAACCTACCTGACATGACCTAGCATGCTTGGCTCTGCATTACTTGCCTACTGTATGCAATGTAACCTTCCTGATATTAAGCACCATGCTCTTTCAGTAACCAGGGCTTCATGTAACTAATTATCTTCAGACTGTTATCATTGGCCCTTCAATAATTGTTACCAACACTGCATGAAGTCACAACATCACTCCCATCTGACGAAAACTGTATGGGCATTTGTTTCTCAGGTTACATTTAAATCTCTGACGCTGGTCCATAAGGCACTCTATGGAATCACCCCATTGAACCTTAAACATAGGTTCAGAATGCATTTATCCAGTAGACCTACACAATAACACAGCAAACAACTTGTAGTCGTGCCACAAATAAGATAGGTGTGGGAAATTAATAAGGCAGCCATGCCCTTGATTAATTTCCCACACCTATCTTATTTGTGGCACGACTACAAGTTGTTTGCTGTGTTATTGTGTAGGTCTACTGGATAAATGCATTCTTGATAAGGGCATGGCTGCCTCCATACCGGGTTTCAGTTCCGGGTTCCTCCAATGACGACTTACCGGGATACTCCAACCTAGGAGGACCCGGTAAGTCCTCGTTGGAAAAACCCATCCCCATTCCCATTTGAGCCCCCATAGTTCTGCTCGCGGGTGCCTGTATGAACGCCTGGTCAGACCAGGCGTGCAGTCCGGCACCGGCAAGCAGAACTCATAGTGTAGTGGAGAGGTAACAACGGCGCTGGTAGCACTACTGGCGCCGTTGTTGCCTCACACTCATAATGAGGCCCATTGAATCTTAGATGGAAAATTAAAACCTGGCTCCTCTATACTGACATACCCAATTGGGTTATCAACTGATAAATAACAACATCAAACTTTACAAACTTTTATTTGATGCCCTGAACTGCTAAAAAATCATATATAAAAAATGTTTTCTGGCTTGATGCTCAGACAGACATATTTGCAGTCAGCAAAACGTGGTGAGGAGACAAAGGGGCCTATTCACAGAAGCATTTTAGGATGGCGCAATCCCATAGGAAAACGATCCGTCACTCACGCACAAAGCCTTTTCCATCCCAAGAACCAGACATTCAAACACCCAACCTCAACTATAGAAAAAGATAACTACATTAAACCCTTCACCCCTAAAGTTTGCCTCTGTCATAATAATGACAACTATGAATTGTGCCTACCCTACGTCATAGCTCCACGAGCCTCTCAATCAGTGCACTTAGTCAATCATTCCACAGCATCCTTTTTCTGCGTCTTTTCCCCCCCTTGGTACACGGACATGGTTTATTCTGCATGTGGGGCTATACAAACCAGTGAAAAGAAATCTACAGAACAAATAAAAACATGGTTAGGTTGATCAATTGCCCATCTTATCCTGATATTCCACACAACGTTTTAGGAGAAATATTTTTCTGCATTTTCATGTGAACTGTACCTGGTTCAGTACCAGCAAATGGGTGAGTTTAACCACCTTGAATAAAGTTGTCACTAATTGAAGGCACGGCTGTGCGAATTGCTAGTGCCGACTTCCACATCCATCATACGGTTATCACGCCCCTTCTTCTGTTTCCGACTGCACATGCAATGGGAACCTTTTCAGAGGCCGGAGACCTAGGTGGAGCGCAAGGGAGGCTAGCTAAAAGTGTTAGTTGTGGGTAGATTTAAGTAAGTATGGGAGGAACCCCATAGGAAACAGACTGTAGTCATACGCGGTGTGTGCCACACCTCCCCAAGCTCACCCCTCCGGATTCTACCATGCAAAATGGAAAAGAAGGATTGGTCAAGTGGAAGAGGAGAAAGCCTGGGATGCAGGTCTTTGCCATGCTGTTGGCTTGGCAGGTGTAGACTGGAATCGGTGTTCACAGGGAAAAGGTGGTCAATAAGATGAGACAACATCAGGCAAGGGCAGAAATTCTTGTTAAGTGGAGCATTCATCCAATGAGATTCTGACAGGTGGATTCACACACTTGGCAAATTAGCAAAAAACAATCTGCTAGAAGACAAAGATGCAACATGTAGGAGTGCCCCGGGGATGGTGGGTGGTGTTATAGAAAGGGATGTCTTAGAAACATCATAATATTTTCTAAGTACCTGTATTCTTACAAGATTCACTTTCTCAAATCAATGAGCAATACATGTAATAACGTAGAGCAAAGTAAATAAGCAAGCAATCAGTTGACCTTCAGTAAATACACAGCCATCACCATTAAATATTGTCAGGATATTTGTGCATGTTTAACATTAAAATGACACACCATCACACATAACTATCTGGCCGGCCTCCCTTGGCCCTCTTCCTGCTCCCACTTGTGAGACTAAGAACCTTGCGTCATCTTCGACTCCACACTCTCCTTTTATCCTCACATCTCTGGCGGCTCAAAGAAGTCCATCTAGCAGTTGAACCTCCTCAGAGGTATTCTTCCTTTCCTCTACTTCCCCCAGAAGCTCACTGTCTCTAGAGCTCTAATTCTCTCCATGCTGGACGACTGCAACAGCCTCTTTCTAAATTTGCCTGCTTCTACTCTCCCCCTCCATCCAGAAAAGGACTGTGAGACTTCTTGCCTCAAGCCCTGGATTGCATCTCTCCAGCACTGAATTCTCTGCATTGGCTCCCAGTGGCTGCAAGGATTAAGTTCAAGACCCTCTGCATTGTCCACAAGGCTGTCTAGGGCCTGGGTCCTCAATACCTCCAACTCTCTCTTTGTAAATACCTTCCTACTCAAGCTCTTTGCTCCTCCACCTCCAACTCCATCAGGGTAAATCACTTCTCCAAGCAACAAGTTGGTGGTAGATCTCTTTCTTTGGCTGGTGCCTCTCTCTGGAACAGCCTCCCTGCCTCTCTGAAACTTGAGGAGAACCATCTCTGGTTCCGTAAGCACCTCCAGACCTTCCACTTTGCTTCTGCCTTCTCTCTTCTTCTCTCCCCTGCTGATTTCCTGTCTGATACTGCACTGGTCACCTGGCTACCCTCTGATTTCAAGCCCAGGTCCCTGCCTGCCCAGTTGCACATCCGCACTGCCTCCTGGCAACCTTTGCACTTGGATCTGTATCTGTAACCCTACAGTCCCCCCACCTGCACTTTGGACACCTGCTGTCTGCACTTCTTGTTATTATTTTGATTCCATGTACAGCACTGCCCCCTTCCCTTTCCCCAGGCACTTTTCCCCTCCCCCTGCCCTGCACTTGCGCAATCTCAATGTCACTTGGCCTAGTAAGATCGTTGTCTCCCTCTGTTCCCTCTTTCTTGCCTTGTCACGCTTTGAAACACTTGTGTATAGGGGGGTTTCAAATGCCACATCATATCATAACAAACTAAAGTGAAATGTGATGCCTTTATCTAATTGCTTATGTAGTTTTGATGTAGGATTGTTTTAATACATTGTTAACATGGTGCTAGCATGAGTCACCACACTACCGCGCTACATTTGCACTTGTTACAACTGCTGAACTCCTGAGGGTAACACTAGTCAAACAATGCGTGGAGCGATGTAACTTTACAAGGGCATGTGTTAGCCTCTTTACTCCCGGTGTGCGACTTGAGTCACGTGATCTTTTTGGCAGGCTATTGTTACATGAATAATTTCGGTATGCCTAAAGGCACAATTATGGATTATATTTAACAAAATGAAAGTGAGATTGTAGGATTTCTTCCTCCTGAAACTGATTACTAAAGGTGTTTTTGTGATGTGCGAATGATTTATGAGCCATCGTAAAATAAGAAGGTACAGTCATTAAAAATAAAAGAAGACGCTTTCTACGGGAAGTGGAAGAGCTGACAGGTTTGCCCTTGTGTCTCCTTCCATGACTAGGTAGGAGAAGAGTCAGACATGCATGGGCAAAAACGGAATGAAACGGGAGGTTACAAATGGACATTAAATGCTGTGATCTATTGAGACTTAACCACGGCCATTAGTCCTCAGGGTATATGAGTCAGGACGTTCCTGCAACTCAGGCCGCCCACCCACTGCAGAAGTCCGCGGACGAGCAGGATGCATTATTTAAGCACGGCGCCTCGTTCCCAGCGGTGGGAGATCATTAATAAAACTTGTCACACAGGTAGTACACGTGGTGACCTTGTGCATCTTCGGGGCTCTTGGAATCTCCTCAGAGGGTCATCCTTTTTCCTCTTTGTGAATTGAAATCATTTAGCAGCCTCACTCTGGATTCAGAATGTGATTTTTTTCGCAGAATAGAAGAAGCGATCCGTTTGGCATTGTACTAGGTTTCGTGATGTGCAGAGCAATCTGTTCTGTGCAGATGAGAAGCTGGATACACCCCATGTCTTTATGATTTGCATTTGATTAAACTGTGTAATATAGCGCTGTGCTGCCTCTAACTAAAGCGCTATAGAGCATTTGATCAAAGGTGACACCAGTATGATGTTCGTC
Source organism: Ambystoma mexicanum (assembly GCF_040938575.1). NCBI lineage: Eukaryota > Metazoa > Chordata > Amphibia > Caudata > Ambystomatidae > Ambystoma > Ambystoma mexicanum. The sequence continues at coordinate 220,894,268 of NC_090930.1, forward strand.
AATCTGATTCCTCCAGTATGGAATGCTACACTGTGCCAATGTTCTGTTATGCATAGCACTGTGCAGTATGTTATGCTATGTAAAGACATCATATGGTATGCAATCCGACATTTGAAAGGACATGATGGCCAAAGTAACCTTTCCCTGGAATTCCTTTCCCTTTCGGCTCAGCATTATTTATATTCTCTTGCCCCTCATCCTTTCACTAAACACTTTCCTGTTCAAGACCGATTGTTTATGATTATCTTCCCTGAATGGGGTCTTCGCCCTTTTTGTTCATCATTGCTAGACTTTGCATTATTACTATTTGTATTGTATATTCACGTCTCCGATCTCTAGAGTTTTTTTGTATGGTTGATTATGATCACTTTCCTTTCTTGTGTATGTACATGTCCCCATTACTATTGGGGATAAGGGGACACTTTATTACACAGCCACGTTAGTGGCTGTGTAGTTATGGTTAAGTTGCTAATCCCATAGGAAGAGCACTTTTTGCGTGGCTTTGGTTCAAGGGGTGCAAAGTTATAGGGGGGTCCCAAAATGTATTTTTTTCCCATAGACTGCCTGGGGAAAAAAACTTTGCGCTGGCCGACAGCCCAAACCGCTGGACGGATTTTCACCAAATTTGCAGCAGGAGTAGCGGCTTGGTCCCGAAAGCGGGCTTTTGTAAATTGGGTGAAAATCCGTCCAGTATTTTTTTTTTAAATGACTAAAAAGTAGGTCTAAAAAAATTAGTGATATCTATGTCCGCTCCGCGGACACACTTCCCTGTTCGCTCCGCGGACAGGACACCAATTGGTTAATCGGCTTGCGCCATGTCCGCGGACATATGACATGTTCGCTGATTGGATGGTGAAGAGCGTGAAGTACGTCAGATTCTTCCGATGCGCCCGTCATCTTGGATCCGCCAACAGCGCGGTGGCAAACAGAGGCAAAATGCAATTTTGGGGAGTGTTTTGGTGTGCAAGAGTGTGTGGAGTAGATTTGCGGAGTAAGAGATGGGTCAAATACTGTATTTGTTTAAGTGGCAGGTGCCCCTGATGTGTTCCCCATGTACGCAGACAGCTGCTCTGTCCGGGATGTCCGTAATTAGTCAAAATGAGGGGTGTCCTAATGACACATTTCTGTCCTTGCTGTCCGCAGGCAAGTTGAAACTGTTCTAAGGACACGTGTGGTTTCCGCAGACATAAAAAATGCCCATATTGCATAGTTAAAATGTTTGATTCTATGGGTGTGATCTATGGGTGTGATATGCTGCGGTGGTTGTGGCCAGGGCCTAGAGTCTTGGGTGCATGGCCGAAGGCCGTATGCTGTAGGCCATGCACCCAAGACTCTAGGCCCTGGCCACAACCACCGCAGCATATCACACCGATAGATCATACCCAAAGAATTGAATATCTATAAAATATTTGCAAATCTACAGTTTGTGTACTCTTTGATTTGTATAGTTTGTATGTGAAGTTTTGGCTACGTCATGTCATTTAGATTGTAGAGTTTGGTAACAAGCACTGCAGTATAACATATCCATGGAAGTAAACATTTTGTATTGTGGTGTATGGTTAGATGTTTACTTAATGGTTCTGTTATGCAGCAGTATTTATGTGTTCTATTAGAATACACTTACTGTTTGATTTTTTGTGATTGGATATATTTTTTTCATGAGTTAGGTAACTAGAGCAGATATTCTTTTTCAATTTCTGTGATAAAAGAAAAGATTGTGTTAGTGTAGGTATTTTATAAAGACTTATTACATTGCAAAATAGACATTTCAGCTTTTTTTCGACCCTCATATTTAGTAGTTTACAAACCAGTGTACTGTGCAATTCTGCTCAGTTTCTGTGTTAATTTTTTTTTTTAAATCATTGGGTCATTGGATTAAAAAAATATATCTGTTGGCTTGTTGCAGATTGTTTCATACCTGTTGTTCAATTTTAACTGGTTATAGTTTTTTATTTATATTCTCAAGTTGCTGATCTATCTCTTGGGTTGTTGCAGATTTTTGGAGCAGTTAGATACATGTTGGCGTATTTTAACTGTTTATTTCGTCTTATAATTTAGTGGTATTGATTTATCTGTTTGGTTGTTGCAGAATCTTGGAGCAGTTAGATACATGTTGGCATATTTTAACTGTTTATTTCACCTTATAATTTAGTGGTATTGATTTATCTGTTTGGTTGTTATAGAATCTTGGGGCAGTTAGATACCTGTTGGAGTATTCTAACTGTTTATAGTTTTCTAATTGAAGTTTTGTTAATGTTTAAGTACAGATTAGTTATTAAATTTTGGTTTTAAGAAGATTAAATAAGCGTTTATAAATTTTACTGTTAATCTCTGCTTTAGAGTAATGGTACTATCATTACATACGAACGATCCACAATTCTTTTTTATATATGCAGTGTAGAGACCTGCATTGGTTGTGGCTCCTGCGTGGTAGATTATACCTATTGTTGTGAAGGTTTTCTTACCAAGCGATACTTGACCATGTGTGAATCCAGACAGCTTACAGTTGTTTTTGGTACCATCTGCATTGTAACGTAGAAGCATTAATATTACGTATTTACTATGTTTTTGTATTAGTAAGGTGGAGGGATTATCTGAATTGCAGGTAGTACATAATCTTCCATGGTTTGCATTTTGTACAAGTTGCTGAAATGGAACGGATTCACAATTAGGTATGGATACATACACAAAGCACTCATTAAGGATTTGTTCCTGTGCCACATTGTTGCAGTGAGTGCATGTATGTTTCCACATATAGCTATGTTTTGTTTTCAGGTACTTGTAGTAAGTACATTAGACATTCTTGTGGATCTTCTTGTGAGTTTATATTGAATTTCACCATTGCAGCACAGTACTCCAATTCTTGTCTGATTCCATGAACACTATATGTGTTGTCAGGATTGCTGGTTGCGTTTCTATGAAGGACTAACATTTGCAAACACAATTGGTCTGTACTGTGTAAGTAAATGTTAACAATTGGTGGCAATTGAAATAGAATATTGATTGCTACCATTTGCGTAGCAATTTACCCCAGTTATATTAGAACATTTGAATGGACCAGATAGTTCTGTGTCCAAGTCATTTTTTCGGAGTGTGCGCTGCTTCTTTGAAGAAGTACCTGAGTTACTTTGAGTAATAGTTTCTTCTTTGGTTGTGGTAATTGATGAAGTATTAGCTTTTTTTACTCTCTTTGGAGGATTTGCAGTGAGATCCTGTTGCATTTCTGTTTGAATTAGTTTTCTTTTACAGCGCTTTCCTTTTTGTGGAACAGGATATGTTTTTAGATGGGGGGTGTATAGTGAACGTAGTCTATTGTGTTCTAAAATGCAAGGAATATCAGCGTTTACTTTACTTGCATCAAAGTTAATTAGAAACAGACTGTCAAGTGTACATAAGCGTGATAGTGCTACATAGCTCATGCCTTCTTTAAAGACTGTGTTCATAATATCTATCAATGCTTCATCTAGGGTAAGAACTTGTTATTTATCTATTTATTTATTTATTTATTTATGTATTTACATTTGTAGAGCGCACTGCAGCCCATAGACATCGAGGCGCTATTACATGCAGGTGTACACAAGCAAGATTATGTATACATAGAAAACAAAGGTACTTAGTTACAGAGAGAGAGAACGGAGCGTGGTTACATAGGACGTTCTTCTGCCTGCAGAGATCATGGCAGGAAGGTTAGACAAACAGCCTGGTTTTTAAGGCTTTGCGGAAGTCTAAGTGAGAGGCTGCTAGAGCTGGGAAGCTCAAACCGCCCGCACGTACTCTGCAGGTCTTGGGTGTAGAAATCAGGTTGGTGTAGGCAGATCTAGAAGGCCTGGCAGAGGTGGGTCGTGACATTATCTGGGCAAGGTAAGGGGAAGCATGGTCATGGAGGCATTTATGGGTGAGGGAGAGTATTTTAAAGATGATCCTCTGTTTAATGATTTGTGAATGGTGACTGCCTATGCTAGAGTTAGAGAAAATTGTTCTCTGTGTTCATATATGTCTTTGAAAAAAAGGAATCGAGCTGTTGAGCACCCTATCCTTTTTACTTCTGAAAGTTTGTCAAAGAGAATATTGACAAACTGAATGTTGTTGTCACGTGGGTATGTTTGAAAGCCAACAACTGTACCCAGTGCTCCATTAACTAGTCCTTGCTCCACGTCAAGGTTACGTTTAAACATTACTCTACAGTTTAAGGATAATTTTAATATTTTCTCCAAACCAGGTGTGTTGGAGATAGAATTTTCTAAGGTATTTAGTCTTGTTGTGGCTTGTTGACACATGGCATGGGTAGTGTCATACCATGCACGTCCAGTTTGTCTGTGGAGCAAATTTCAATTATTGGTTGCATTTCTTTTTTCAACATTGTTTCTTTGAATTTGGAACAGCTTGCAAGAGTTGGCATTAAGGACATACAATTAACATTTTTGTGTGCTAACTGTTCCATGACATCAGTAACACATGAGTTATGGCCATAAAGTGCATGGATGTGCCGGGCTTTAATATTGCTTGTGCTTCTTGAGATAGTACACCAACTCTAATACTTTTTACAATGTTGGCGTAAGTGAGGTCTGCAGAATGGCGCATGTTTTCTGTTAATTCTTTGTATTGGAAATCTTGCCAAAGGTTGACATTTCCTATGCTGCCAACAGTTTTACGGCAGAGTTTATGTCCTAAGGTTTTAAAAATAGGTTCACCTTTCACTGGTGTCAATTGAAGAAGATCTCCAAAAACAATAATGTTTTTTCCTCCAAAGAGCTCTTCGTAGTTTTTTTTGAGTACTTCTTGTAATCTGAGGTGAATCAAAGACAACATTAGGTTGGAGACCATGCTCACTTCATCTATTAGTAGAATTTACATTTGTTTTAGTACTCTGCATAGTTCCATCGCAGCTTCTGTAGAAAGTTTGTAATATTCTAATTTGTTTTGGTGTTCTACTGGAAGGAGTAGTAATCGGTGTAAAGTGACACAGCCTATGTTGTAGGCAGCTAAACCTTTGGGGGCAGTTACAACAGCTGACAGTTTGTTGTTTGTCAATTGTTGAAAGAGCTTGCTGATGATTTTGATTAAGAATGTTTTGCCTGAACCAGCTTCACCACTGACGTATAGTAGTATAGGTTTGTAATTTTGGCAGGTACATTCTTTATTTTCATGTTGTACACCATGTGCAATTTGTTGTGTTACTTCTTGAAAAATGGTACGATGCTCTTTGTTCAATTTTGATTGTAGTACAGTTAAGTCTTCTGTATCTTCTTCATAGTGACACGTGGTGTTCTCTACTTCTGTCATAGCTAATTCTGCCTTATTTGTTATTAGTGGTTCTCCCAGTGGTTCTTGGCTTCCTGTGACAGAAGGTTGACTACTGTCAGGAGTGTCCTTATCTAGTTGGGCCTGGAGTTCTTCTTCGTGTTGCTGTTCATTGTGCAACATTGTTTTGTACTGTGCAAAGTTTACATCGGTGATAGTGTTTTCATTTGCTTCGAAAGCGTCTTCATAGGGGTCATAGTTTTCTAGCATCTCTTCTTCTTTTCTCCATGGTTTAAAAAGTTGTAGCAGGGACATGTAATATACTTCTTTATGTTGATGAGTTTTTAATGACAATTTGATATGATTAATTAAGCTTGGTTTTGTAGGTTTCACTGAGCTGCCTTCACAATTTGTCACTCTATACCTACCTTTTTTTTCATCAGGTTTTATATTATTTTTGTATGTGAAGTTTTGGGCAATGTGGTATAGACACATGGTTTCCAAAGTGGTACTCCTGTTTGGGTAGTATGTGTCTAGTAAATTGTTTTTCAAAATGTCTTGGCTGTTAGGATTATTTTTGGCTATTTTTTCTACGTCGTCGAATGATTTGAGAACTCTTTTTCTAGATTTAGCAGGACCAAGACTTAGCCATACTATATTTTCAGTTTTCCATACAAAGCAGTACCGGTTAAACGATCTGCAGCTTCATAGGAGCCACATTCTCTATGAGAGAGCATTTATATGCCTAAACTACAATTATTGAGATAGTGTTTTGTCCGATGATAGGTCATTCCAGAGGTCTTGAAGCTCTGTTTTTTCTGCTTTTGTTGAGTAGGCTGTAACATATCTGGCAACTGCATGGAATTGACTGCAATGTACTGCACATCTATGTTTGCATTCCATAAGAGGACAATGATTGCATTGTTATATTTTGAGTCTTCTGTTCTTTTTATGTAATATGTGTTCTTAGGTGATTTACCTTTAACACTATGTCTAACTGAAGACATGAAGTTGTTCACTTCACCTGTTTCTGTAGCTGGTCTAGGGAAGCCAAAGTGGCATTTGGTGTAGTATTTCCCTTTGTTTTTGTATTTGTGACGACAATATTTGCCAAATTTGTGTCTTTGAAATTGTACAATTTGTGCATGAAGATCACTATTTGTTGCTTCCGATGGAATTTCACAAGTGTCATATTTTTTGATAAAATGTAAAACAGTGGCATCACTCTCTTGACCAAATTTAGGAGCAGCTTTAATCCATAAAAGCATGTGGATATGTGGTGCTCTTCTGGCTTGGTATTCTTTTCTCCAAAAGAAGTGTTGCACTTCTCTGAGGGGAGGAACAGTTTTATTACAAATAAAGTGTAGCACAGCAATGAAACGATGATGGAAATATCTTGAAACATTAACAGGATCTAGAGAGCAGAGTTCTCCAGGTGTTCGTATATCTATGTTTGTTTTGTTTTTGTTTGATATGCGTAGGAAATTATGTAAATCAACCAAGTGTGTGGGCCAAGGTTTTTTATCATACAACGTACATCTCTGTGATGTCGGAACCAGTACTCTTTCGTACCACGCATGTTTGCTAAAAGATTTGTAATGCTTGATTGTAAAACCTCATCTTTTTCTTGCACTTTTTGTATTAATTGCTTAGCTGACATATTCTGAAAGTCGGTTCCTGATTTCAATGTGTGTGCAACACCGTAACATAGAGTTGCTAGTTCACTTTCAAAGAGTAGGTGGAATATGTATTCCACATTTTGTCTAAATCTGGGATCTTCAGAATACATTCGTAATGAGTGGTATTCTGATGCTGTTACCTGAATAGGTCTATCATCGTACCTTCCTCCTTTGCCAGTAGGAAAGAGTAGAGGAAAAGCTTGTGCTTCTATACTTTTTTCCCATATGCTGATTGGTGATCCTTTGGGTTGTCGCATTTGGTACGTTTCTAGTGCATCATCTATGGTGTCATTAGAGTGTAATGGATTAATTGGATAATGGTCTAAAATATTGGATACTGTAGCAGGATCTAGAAGTTCAAATTGACCAGTTTCTGGTGACTCTTGAATTATTTCAGTTGTTTCCCTTAAGTTTTCTTCAATATTTATTTCTTTGTAGTATTCATTATTGTCTTTTAGATATTGCAAGGCTTGTCTAACTTTATGTAAGTCTACGAGTTGTTGCCAATTTTTTTTGTCTTTTGTAGGTACACCATTTACTAAGACAATTAAAGATTGCTCTATTGGACGTTGAACTCCCAGAATGTGCACATTTTCTTTTAGATATAATGGAAAATAAACTACTTTGCCATGAATGCCTTTCACCAATTCAGAGGGAGGTAATTTTGCTATTTTTGGTTGAAGGTGTATTATTGCTTGAAATGGGGGCACTGTTTGAATTATGATGCTCTCATATAAATTGAGTTGTTGGAGGGGTTTTGGTAGTGGGAATAATTCCAAGTTATTTGTGATAGCACGTGAAGGAGTTTGGATGTTGTCAAGTTTTGTAGTGCAGTAGTTGCAAGATATTAAGGGGTCAGTTATTTCGTATTTGTTTTCTGCTATGTGGTAGAGAGCTAATTCAAACCATTTGGAATCTTCATTGTCTTCTATTTTGTATGTTACGTCTATAGTTTTTGTGTTACTTTTATAAAAAGTTCTGCGGCAACACACACACAAACACATGGTTTGGTGCTTCAGCGGATGTACTTTTACATTTTAGTATTTCTTTTTTGTATGTGTGTAGTAGAAGGTTGCCATGTGTAGAATTGTTGCTAGTCTGTTGTAAAGCTATTGTATTTTGTAAGTGGCTTTCACTTCCAAAATATTTTTTCTGGATATGCTCGATTTTTTCGAGTAGGTCTTTGGCTGTACCATGTAGAAGATTGTTATCTAAATTGGTTAGTGATATCTAAAGCAGGACTTTTAGCATAGTACAGTTTATAAACTAGATTTCTTATAGTTGAATGATGTGTTGATATCATTTTGATATGATGGAAGGTGCTTTTGAAATAGGTCCTGAAATGCAGGCTAATGAATGTCCTTGTAGTCCTGTGTATTTGCGCACTGGACAGGTATCCATATTTTGCAGCAGTTTCATTTTGATTTTGTCTTTGCCTTTCACATACTGATTGAGGAACTGGCATAAAGATTTGAAAGATTTTTTGGGAATGTTACACATTGACATGCATGGTCATTTGTATACTGGACGTTCTGGTTCAGTCAAATGGAGAGGTAATTCTGAGTTTTCTGGGGATATTTTTGTAAGCAGTATTTCTTGTTGCATTATGGTATTATTAAGTTTTTCATAACCTCGTCCAGTGCTATGTATGGCAATTGTGTTTGTTTGGTTTTGTTTCTATGCTTCTTCATTAAAATATGGTTCTGTGCTCGTGGTGTGACTCCATTCACCTCCACAGATATTTAAGAAGTTATTTTTATTGACATTCCATTTATTGAGAAGTCTTTTTTGTAATTTAGTAGTTAGTTTTGTTAGTGTGTTCATTCTGTTTAACACTAAAATAAATAACTTTCTTTTGAGAAGGATTGCACTGTCTATCAAAGCCTCTAAGATTAATTTTCTACGATAGGTTTTAAGGGTTGTGAATGATTTGTCTCCTGTTTTTATAAGATTCTGAAGGACTCTGTGGCGGAACATTTTTGCTAAAATACTTTTTTGGTATGGTTACTTGCTAGTATATCAAGATTTATAGGAGCAGTTTTAGCAGTAGTGGTAGCTGAATTCTTGTAAATCATTTTCTGTTTCGTTTTACATTTTGATAGAGGAGGCAAAGTTTCTGTACTGGAAGCTTGTTTTGTTTCACTAAATGACTGTATTAGTTGTTTTGTTTGAACTTTTTTTATAAACTCTGCTAGAGATGGATGCTTATTTTGGACACTTTTATTTTCATTTGCTCTATTTCCGCGTTGCTTTCTTTGGACTTGCTTTTTAATAGGCATTCTATGGGGTCTGTTAAAAAAAAGAAGGTATGGGTTGGGCCGTTCTGCAATGTATGTGTGCCCTGTGCTTGAGTGTCTGAGTATGATGGTAACATGTACGTGGTGGTGTGTGATTGTGCATTGGGCAGCTACAATTAGTTGGTAAGGCTATTCTTCTATTTTTGTGTTACTATACTGCAGTTCAGATGACAGTAGAAAGTGAGCCAGTGGTGAGGAGAAGCACTAATAGTAAATTTTATGGTATAAAATTAAAATAGTTCTTTGTTTTGTAATACTAACATTCTAGGGGTTGAGTTATGTTATTTGTGTTCCAAAAAATTGGGATTTGTGTGCCATTCTGCCTTCTAATCCCTGTTTAATAAATGGGGATTTGTGGGCAGAATGGTTCAGAAATCTCAGTTTTTTTGGTTCACAAATTAAATGAATGAACCAAACAGTGTGTTTGAGTAACAGTAAGAATATTAAGGTAGTATTGTACTTATTATTTTGCAATTGTAAAAGAAAGATGTTAGTAATTTTGTGTGTTTATAGCACTAGTGTTTATTTAGACGTTGATTTTTATGTTTTTGCAGTAGTATTATTGTTTGATATCTGAACATAGTATATGCATGCATTTCATTTGACAATTTGCAGCCTTTATATTTTATTTACAATATGTTAGTTCAACATGGTTTGCAAATGAGTAGAATATTAAGTGTATGAGATGCACTTGGTATTTTAAAGCTGTGTTGTAGATAGCAGACAGGTTTGGAAGTGACAGTTGATTATAGTAGATGGGATCAATTGCAATAAGTTCATTTTATAGGTTACACAGGTTTAGTGGCATTACTCTGTTAATATGCATTCATACGAATTGTACATGAATAAAATATGCATACCTGTAGTTTGTATTTATGCATGCAGCTGTAAGTAGAAATCTTGGAGACTTTTGAGTAGTTTTTGTAGTAGGTGCTTTCCATTGATATGAGACTCAGAGTGATCAACAGTACATTTGAAGTGTGTAACTCTGATGATGGAGTTAGATGTAGAGGTCTTGGATGTGATTAGTGGATGGTTGTGTGACTGCTTAGCTGTTTTCAATGAGGGAATGGCACCGAGAGTGATATGGAAAGGGTAGAAGGGCTGGCTAAGAGTTACGCGCTTCGCGGACAACGCGGCTGTTCGCAGATAGGGCATGCCACATCCAGGGTTTTCCAACAAATCCAGCATGGAAAGAGGACTGTAGGGATCAGCCAATCAGATGTTGAGGTTGTGGATTTGTGTTGAGAGAGACTGTGTGCAGTGAAGATGGCAAAGGTGGAGAAAGTCAGGGTGTTGGTGCTTGGAGATTTGTTTGGTGGTGTGGAGCACTGTGCCTGATTGCAATGTACAGGGAATTGTTCAAGTTTGTGAAGATATGGGCAGGATGAACAGTACCCATCTGGTAGTTTTGCACTATGGTGCTTTCCATTTGGGCTATGTCAGTGCCCCTACTTTGCAGATTTGGAACACTTGGTTCAAGCAGTAATGAACATCCTTCCAAATGCCAAAGTATTTTTTTCTGGATTACTACCTAGGGCAATATGGGACAATAGTTCTGTTTTTTGTCCTCACCAAAACATTGGTATGTGTGCAATCAACCGAGGCATATGTGCTCTCTTGCTTAGAGCTGGTATGTTTTTCTGTAATAATGAGAATATTGATTAGAGTAATGCTGTTTATTTTGAAGAAGATGGCATCTCTTTATCTTTTTTGGGAAATGCTATGTTGTTTTGGAAAATAAGAGTTGCTTTGGAGAAGGTTATGTGAAGATTTTTGTAGTAAAGTAAGAAGAAAAAAAAAGTAAAAATACAAAATAACAGGTGTCTGTCAAACATCTGCAAAAAAACCCCAAAAAACATCTCTTTTCAAAGCCAACCTTAAAGGGGAATTGGGGACACTATTTAAATTTACATTCACCATGCTCAGATTTTCGATATGTCTGCGGACATGGCAGTAGTCCGCGGACAGCATGTATTACATACAAGGATTTTGGGGTGGAGAGGCATGCAAATGAGAATGAGCACAGCAAGGGATTGGTCAGTAAAGTTTAGTGGGTGTGTTGTGTAAGGAGAGAGTTTGTCAGAACGTCTTTTTCCTGAGAGAAGAACTGATAGCTATGGCTGTGTGTTTCTGAAAACAGATTATCTGGTTTTTTGGAAACTCATGTATACATTGGTTGGAGTTGCATGCAGAACGCTGTGGAGTAGCTGCAGATCTTGGATTCCCTCATGTGGAAGTGCATTACTTTAGAGACAGCGCATCATCCAGACATAATTATAATTCATTGTGGAGGGAACAGTTTAGGACATGTGTCTGGAATTTCTTTGAAATTTGCAATGAAAGAAGGACTTGGGAAGGCCATGGACATGTTTCCAAATTTCCAAGTATTTTCTCGTATTGCGCAAAGGCAAATGTGGCTGCGTTCTTCTTCATTTGGTCCGATGGAGAAAGCGAGGCGCAATGTCAATAAGGCTGTTTGTGCCTTTCTAAGAGATGTTGGCATGTCCTCTTCTCACAATGAAAATATTATTTTTCGTAGCACATACATTTTCTGCAGAGATGGAGTCCATCTTACTTATGCTGGCAATCAGACTTTTTTGAGAAATGTACAAAATGGATTGCAACCTTTTTTGGAATTACAGTCTTTTGCAGTAGTTGTTGACGATTTCCAAACACACAAAAACACCACCAAAAGGCTCTTTTCAGAGCCACGACTTCCTCCCAGAGAAAAGTGCATTGGTTTTGCTAGGGCAGCCCCATAAAACTTTATATGACCTAGAATATTCCGCGGACTTCTAAAAAATGCACAGGGCCCTGCACCATTTATTTGCCACTTCTATTTTTAAACTGTGAAAGGTGGCTCTGAAAAGAGCCTTTTTTATTTTTGTTCTTTTCTATTTTTTTTTGTTTTTTACACTACACACTAGGAGAGGAGGGGAAAAGAGGGTAGTGAAGGGTCGCCAACCACAGGGATAAGAAAGGGCAGGTGGAGAGAGGAATATGTAGGGTGGGCCTTAGTTAGGTAGGTAGCAGGTCTTCTGGTGCTCCGTGACCGCAGTCTCGAAAGCCCTTCAAAAACTATCCCCCCTGCAGAGTACTGCATGGCAGTAGATACACAATATTGTGACCCTCGAAAGGTAAGGGTCAACAGCATCGTGAATGGCCTGTGAGGCAGCTGGAGGGATGCACTCTCCCATAGGAGTGTCTCTTGTGGTGAAAGGAGCGGAAACGGAGCATGTGGTAGAGGAACTCAACCTACTACGTTCATCACAAGGTACAACCTTGCGAACGGCCTCACCGTGGAACGACTTCAAGTGTCGCTTCATGGAAGTCGTACCAAAGCTGTACGAACCACGTCTCCCACGACTCAGCACCATTTTGCACTGTTTGCAGGTGACCTTGTTTGCATGTGCTTTTTGAATGTTACCATTAATGGTAAACAACCGCCACACCCAAGACTCCCAGCGAGTGCTGGTAGTAAGGACTTCCTCTACCTCATCCTCTTCATCCTTGTCCTCTGCATTTGCATGCCTGTTCCCCTCTGCAGGCCCTTGGGGAGGTGGTGGTGGTGGAGTGGTGGGGTGGTGCTGAGGCAGATGTAGTAACAGCAGCCATGGATGCCATCAGGGTTGATGAGATAATCTCAGCAAAAGCAGCAAAGGCAGCAAAAGTCCATCTGCAATAGCCAAAAGCACAATGAAGATCAGCTCTGGGGTGATGGCCTTTTATAGGGGTGGAGGGGTGCACTTCACGGACAGATTGAACACCCCAAAAAGGTGCAAAATGTTCCAAAAAGTATGTGGAAAGCCAGGGTCATTGTCTGGGACACTGTAAAATAATTTGGATTGTTTGAAAAATGTCTTTTAAATTTTGGTGAACCGGACAGTGTCCGCAAATCAGGACACACGCTCAGCGTGGGTGCGGTCACATGATTATGTCAGGAATACGCCCGCAAAGGGAACGGGTGTCCGCAGGACACCAAATGAACGGGAACGGTCATGCGCATGCGCGCGGTTGTTCTACGGACAGTGTTCGTGTCCTCAAACAAATTTAAAGTACGACACAAGTGAGACGAACAGTTACGGACAGGAGCAATGTTCGCAGGACTTATGGGTGTGGTTGGCATGTGTGTAGATGTTCTACAGACTGTACAACAGGTATAGTGTCCTTAGGATACCACCGTTTTGTTTAATTGCGGACATCACGGATACCGCGCGTGTTCTAAGAACAGTTTCATTTTGCTTGCGAACGGTATGGACAGGTATAGTGTCCTTAGGACACCCCCATTTGGCTAATTGCGGACATTCCAGACAGGCGCCCCATCCGCAGACACCTCAACTGACTTTTAAAACAAAATAAGACACAAAGGATTGATTTAAAAGACACATAATATTTTTTTATTGTATACAGATACAACATTTATGAAAGAGAGGGGGAAGCAGAAACTGACAGAAATACAGGGGAGTTAGGGGTTTGGAGAGGATGGATGGGAGGAGATGAAGGGATAGAAGTCTCATCGTAACGTTTTTCTTGGTGGTGAGGGTTTGGGGATAGTTGACTGGGACATAGAGAGGGGGAACAGGTACATGTGGGACACTGGTATTTAATTTTTTTCTATTATGTGGTCCTCCACAAAATGTTTCAAAAGATTGAAATTTTCCATGAGCATGTACATTTTTTGTTCCATGCGCTGCAGAGTATTTTCCAATGTGTCTTTTGGTGTACTATTTTCAGTGTTTGTATGGTCTGTTAAAAAAATATATATGTTAAGTGCACATAAAATAATGATTATTAATTTGCTTATAAAGAGAAGTGTCTACCATTAGTATTACTGTCTTCAGGCATTTCCTCACGTGGGACATTTTCCTCAAGCCATTCCAAAGTAGTGGACATTTCTGTGTAAAAAACAAAAATATATTAATTTTAGTGTACCTAATACAAAAAGTTTAGAAATATATAAGAAAAATTAAGTTTACTTACTAGTTTCTGGTAAATTGGGTTCTTACTGTTGTGCGGGTCTGCTGTTGTTCTTACCTGTGTAGTTTCTGTGAGGTAATTATGTTGGAGGCATATCTTTTTTGTTTAGGTATATTCCATTTTAGTACATATGGTATTTAAATGGATGGTTGATGTGTTAGATATATAGGTTCCACTTCTTATTTATTATTACATATAATGGCCCTCATTACAACTCAGGCGTTAAGGGTTTAACGGCGCCGTCGGTGCCGTTAACCCTTAACGCCTGATTACAGGTGTCCCTTTGCGGGTTGGTGTTTAACGTCTGCTTTTAGCAGGCGTTAAAAATCCAACCCGCAAAGGGACTTTGGAGCTAATTACGGCACAGTAATTTACGGTGCCGTAATTAGCGCCTTCCCCATTCCCATTATGCCCTATGGGGGCAAAAATGGGAATGGGGAAGGGCAAATGGTGAATGGGGAATTACCGCCCCACTCACCTTGGAATGGGGCGGTAATTCCACCATCCACCATGGCGGAATCGAAACCTTAGCGGCATGGACCATGGTGCTAATAGCACCATGGTCCTCTGCCAAGGTTGTAATGAGGGCCAGTGTGTTTATGTGCTGCTTTTTGAACTTGTGCAGTGTTTATATGGCATGATAGAACAATTTAAGACAGCCCCTGAGTGTTTCGGTAGTGCTGATGTTGTCCGCGTCCGCTCGCGGACATACGCACAGTCCGCGGACATCAAATTCATTAGCAGGAGGTTCAGTATGTTGTATGTTGTATGTTATATATATATGTATATAAAGTAAGGGAATCCTAGTAAACATCTATCAAATTCACACTGTGAAAATGTATATTCAGTAAAAAAAAATGTGATAAAGGGAGGTTATGGTTAAGTTGTGCTGCTAAAAAACCTATGAAATTTAGTAAAAAAAAACGTTGTTAAAGGGGCTTTATGGTTCCAAGTAAAACTGAAAAACCCCTGAAATTCGCCAGTTGTGGTAAGCTAAGCAACAATAACTCGCGCCACCACTGTGCACTGCTAAGACTAACACCCAGGACATCAAAGATGACATCACAAATGTCATTTATGACATCACTGATAACATCACATGTGCATTTACTTTTCATGAAAACTCTGTACAAGGGATTCTTATTATAATGTTGACAGAAAAAGTAAGGATGATAGGAATAGATGACGAGCTATGTAGTGCATTGGGCAATGCATTGATATAAATAGCATTCTATTATGAAGTTCTTTACAGTATACTAAGCTACTCAAGTATAAATAACAGCATTGTGTGCAGCATACATGATGGAGGTGCAATATTCATAATCTTACCATGTTGAATAGTGAAATGATACATCCTTTCTTATTAGAGTTGTGTGTCTTGTGCAACATGTAATAAGTAGCTAATAAAAACACTTACTACATAATTTCATTATTACATACAAAACACAAAGAAACAACACATGCAAATATGAGTATATATAGAGAAAGTGAAGTATGCAAAAAAGCAGCAGTAGAAGCAGAACGTGTTCACAACCAGATTATCTTTATGCACAGAAAGGGTTGCTCTGCTTCAAACCTACTACTTCCTATGTACAAATATCACATGATGTGATTGCACCCTAAAGAAACTAATGCAAATACAAATATGAGCACATCCAGAGAAGGTACATTAATTAAAAAAACAGCAAAACAATAAGAAAGTGTTGATAACCTTACTGAATGTGTATTTTTCCTATGTATATGTTTTATATGCTGTGAGTGGACCCTAAGTGAATTATTGTAAGAACATATTTAAAGTATAAATCTACAAATATAGTACTTTTTGATTTTTTTGTTCCTAATTATTACTGTCTAAGATATATCACTAAAGGAAAAAACAGCGAGTCAGACATGTGATGTTATCAGTGATGTCATCAATGACATTTGTGATGTCATCTTTGATGTGCTGGGTGTTAGTGTTAGCAGTACACGGTGGTGACGCAAGTTATGGTTGCTTAGCTTACCATAACTGGCGAATGTCAGGGGTTTTTCGGTTTTACTTGGAACCATAACATCCCTTTAACAAAGTTTTAGTAGCGCAACTTAACCATAACGTTCCTTTTTAGAAAGTTTTTTTTTACTGAATATACATTTTCACAGTGTGAATTTGATAGATGTTTACTAGGATTCCCTTACTTTATATACATGTAACATACAACATACTGAACCTCCTGCTAATGATTTTGATGTCCGCAGACTGTGCGTATGTCCACGAGCGGATGCGGACAACATCAATACTACCCAAACACTATATAGATAATCCGCTTTTTTGCCATCCTAGGTTATGTGACCATCGATATTATAGAAAACGTGCCCCAGTGCAGTGATAATTTAAAGGTATTTGCACTGGAGCAAACATTGCTTTGGGGAAGGAATCTATTAAAAAAATACTGATGTACACTAGGGCAATTTTTACCCTAGTGGAAATCCAGTGCACATGTACCCTTGCGTAAAGAAGTGAGATGTGAAAGGACCCTTTGCTCCCCAGGGGGGGTAGGCAGGCAAGGCAGGTGAGCTTGCTGCAACCTGACATGGTGAACCGCAGACCACCAAAGTGACAGTATAGATGAAATG
Source organism: Ambystoma mexicanum (assembly GCF_040938575.1). NCBI lineage: Eukaryota > Metazoa > Chordata > Amphibia > Caudata > Ambystomatidae > Ambystoma > Ambystoma mexicanum. The sequence continues at coordinate 220,911,078 of NC_090930.1, forward strand.
TAGTAACACACAGCTTCATGTACAGGCTGATTTCAATCTTTGAACATGTTTCACGCTAGATACCCTTTGTTCAGTAAAGTCCTTGTACAAATAAAAAAGCAATATGATGAAATTATAAGGGAAAGCAAAAATAGACAAACAAATCCAGTATGTACTACACAAGCGAAAACATGCATTGAAACATACATTGAAACTAAACGAGCATGGGAATAGAGATTAGGCTATGTAGAGAAAAAGTAAACAGTGAGAGTGAAACAAAAAATACAACGAACAATGTTGCTCATGAGTTGCCCCACCGCCAGTCCAAGACAACCAGATACAAGGAATTCAATGATACACAATGGGCCTCATTACATGGAAGGCGGTAAGGGTTTACCGGTACCGGTAAGGGTACCGGTACCGGTAAACCCTTACCGCCTTACTACGAGGTCCCTTTGTGGGTCCCCCCTTAACGCCTGGTTTTTACAGGCGTTAAGTACGGGACCCGCAAAGGGACCTTGGTGCTAATTACGGTACCGCAATTTGCGGTACCGTAATTAGCACCTTCACCATTAACATGGAGCCCTATGGGGCTAACTGTCAATGGTGAAGGGGCAATGGTGGATGGCGGAATTAGCGTCCCCACACACCTTGGAATATGGCGCTAATTCCGCCATCCACCAAGGCGGACCCGATAAGGTACCGGCGGCGACCATGGCGCTAATAGCGCCATGGTCTACCGCCTTCCGTGTAATGAGGCAGTATATAGGAAAAAAATAAATCAAATGTTGGAACAGCAAGACGGTAACAGGCAAAACTGTGCAGTGTGCTCACAGTGAGAAACACGTCCTGCTTAAGAGAAATTTTAACAACCAAGTAATAAAGACCAGAATTCTATGGGAAGGTCAATATCCAAGTCTGCTCCATCGATCAATGCAAGGGAGGTTCCAGTGAAGCCACTGCAGCCCCCCGAAAATCAATGCGAAATTGCAGGTCCTGCGAAGAGAAAGGAAAGATAAAACGGTGTGGCAAAGGAAGAGGAACAGATCAGTCCAAAGTCCTGTTTAAACATGAGGCAGACTTTATCAATGTAAACATTCACTCATCTATATTGATTGATGTTCATGGTCGTTTCTGAACTTGGTAAACTCAAAATAAAATTGAACAACACTTGCTGCAATTTGAGTCCATAAAATCACAGAGCATCTTGGGAAAATATGAATGACCTCACATGTTTATAGTTAACAGAAATGTCTGTAATAGAGAGGTTGCATGTTTGAATCAGTATATATGTAATACAAGGGTTGCATGCTTGAATGATTAAGGCTCTGATTCATAATTTGCAGTGAAAATCAGGGACTTGCACCAAAGCGCATGCGAGTCCACGTTCGGCGATTCATGGAAATGAATGCACAGGGCTTACCCGGTTCTTGCAAGGATTCTGCGCAGCCCCAGCACATCACTGCGAGTGGAGAAATGCCTTGCATGAGACTCCAAGCAGAGTGCGGCCCGGGCCTATGCAGAGACCAAAATAAGGGGCAGAAACATGCAGAATGATGAATAACAAGTGTAAATGTGGGCGTGTTGAGGGACGGTCCACGGTCAAGAAACTCACACCCATACGAGCGCAAATATATTTGCATTCATGGATTCAAACTCTGAATGTCGGGTCGCAAACTGGTACACGCATATCCCGATACACTCACTCCACCCAATAGCAGGCGTAAACGTCAATGCACATCCAACAAATGCATATAAAGCACGCAATACACACCAAAGGAACATATCCAGCCTTGATGAATCCAGCATTTGTCAGAACGATCATGCACGGACACCACAGGAGGAGGAGGAATTCCAGGGCCTGGATCTTTAACCCACGTACCACCCTTATGCCATAGACCATGCCGAATGACTAGGTCTATGGCAGGTACATGTGCCCCCCATGTCATCTCAGACCTGGTCAGGGAGTGGGAAGATGGGCTAACATCACCCACTGTGTGCCCCCAGGCCCTTAACACCCTACAAAAAGTGCTCACTGCCTTACATTTTATGGCAACTGGATCCTTCCAGCGGACAACTGTTGTAGTAGGTGGTAACTCCCTGGCCACACATTCACACTGCCTACACAGGTGCTGGCGTGCATAACTGCATGCCCTTCTGTGTGCCACCACGTCTATATTCCAAGATCACCGGCAAAAAAGCAAATAGTCATGCAGGACTTCCATGCTGTGGCGGACTTCACACAAGTGCTTGGTGCAATAGATTGCACCTATGTTGCACTATGTCCCCCCAGATTGGCAGAGCACATATACCCCAGCTGCAAACATTGGCACTCAATCAGTGTTCAGGTTGTGTGCGATGCCAATGGCATCATAACTGAAGTGTTTGCAAACAATCCAGGAAGCAAACACGACAGTTATATATTCTGGATGTCACCACTACACCGGACCCTGCTAGCTGGCAAACATGGGGACGGATGGCTCATTGGTGAGTATGAATGGACATGCACATGCATGCACATTCCACGCTGTCCAATAAACACTGCCAACAAATGTTAATGACAACCATGTACACATTTACAGGAGACAGTGCCTACCCGCTGAGTGACTAGGGGCATAGTGGAGAGTACATTCAGAGAGCTTAAGTCATGTTTCCGCTATCTTGACCACTCTGGTGATGTGTTGTTATATGCACCATGAGTTGTGTGCAGGATCATTGTGGTAGCATGTGTCCTGCACAATGTTGCCACACAACGTGGCATCCCAGTAGACATGCAGGTGGGCCACCGCCTGCACCCACAGGCACAACCCTTGCGCATGTCTGGCCAAAGGGCATGTGGAGAGGCTGCATGTACCCAGCTGGTTCCATCCTAAAATACTGCCCCTGTGGAATGCACACAATCAAGGCACATCCCAAGTGCCATTCAATGAAGACCATGGGACAGTCCTCCGTGCTCACAAAAACACCCTGAGAATGTGCCCCTGGGAGGGAAACATTGTGTGCATGTTAGGCAAAAACCTGTGCAGTTCCCCCTGGGACCACTGCAAAAGATTTAGGACTACAGGCGTTGGCAGTGAACCCACTTGGTAGCAGTCTGCACCACACAGATTCACGTGGTAGCTGTGGCTGAGCAGTCAGACTTCTCTCAAGAAAAGTTGAGCAGTATGTGGAGTATACAAAATAGGGCAATTCTTCACAGCAAGACAAGCAAACACGCAACGAGGCTTAGTGTAAAGATATTAAGGTATTTATTTATAACAAAATGTCTATGAAAAACACTAAGGCAAATCACGGCAAACAAATCAAACACAATTACTCTACGGAGTAGACGATCAATCCCCCTAGCAATATCGACAAATCTAGGTTCTACTGGTACCTAGATAAAATGCAAGGCAGGAAGGCAAGAATCACAATAGATCGTAAAGTTCAGAGGCCAGGCCCACTCCGAGAGAGGCAAGGCGCGATGTCCCAAAAAGTCTCTAGTGGAGATGCATTCAAGTCTGTATTGCAAATGGTTATCGGTGGATTGAACCAGTTCAGAACAAAGGATGAGAAAAGCTTGGAGGCGCCCCAACGGAACAGAGAGCATTAAGACACCTCACTCGAACCGATCGAAAGGGAAGCCAGGCGGACACGGTACCTTGTTGTGGAGGGCAGCTCCGGCGGGGGCAGTTGTTCCTGGTGGTGGATGCACGTTGGTTCTTTGCCAAGAGTAGAGATGATCTTGTCATCGAAGAAAATGAAGTCCGGTGCACCACCTGGGAAGAGACCAGCCGCAGAGTGCTCCGTCACAAGGCACCACCTTTTGGTTGCGGTTCAGGGGTAGTGGCTATCCGGTTGCCGAGGTACTTTTGCACGGGCAATTCGTCCACCGTGTCCTGAGGCGAATAAAAAGCAAAGGGGACTGGTTGTTCCCACCAGTCAGGGGAAAAGACTCTCCGGCCGGGAGATCTCCTCTGTCGTCGGGAAGTGGTGAGTCAGTTCCGCAGGCCTCTACCGGAGGTGTCGTCGTGCAGGTCGGCTCAGCGTTACCCTCGTCGGATTCTTAGGTCCTGTGGCGACTTCTGAAGATCCAGTCCCAAAAGCCCTGCTTTTATGGAGAAAACCCCCATTCATTCAGCTTAGCTGTCAATCAACACATGCTAAGTGGTGAGCGGGAAGGCTCACCACCTGAGCCAATCACTCCAGAGTGCGACCGGAGTTGGCAAGGCAACTCGGTCCAGGGTGTCTAAACCCCCTCCCACACCCCTGTGGTAACCCAGACAGAATGGCACCACTTTGGAGGGTCTCTGTACAGAGCCTGCCAAAAGTGGAACAAAGGGCTCGACCTTTGGTTTAGGAGTCCCAGAGACAAACACAGACGCCATTTTAAAAACCGAGTTCTGGCAGAAAATACCACTTGATAAACCTATTTAAGATAAGTAGATCGGTGGTACGTCAGAGATTAATGAGAAAAAGTATCAATCTCCAACAATGGGACGAGTCCCATGGGGTTATGTTCGGGGACGAACATAACAAGTAGTTTCCACTGCCACCAGCCAAAACTCGACGAGGGGGGACGGGACAGTGCCCCCTCGAGTAACAGATCCAGGAGTAATCGAATTACCCCTACTAGTACGTACACAATAAGATGGTTTGTACTAGTTCTGTTAATAAATTTAGGTCTAGTAAAGCCAATGGTGACTTTACATGCCCGGGGAGACAGTAGTCAGTCCCCGGGTATGGAGTCTATGGTGGGGGATCCGCTAGGGCGCCCCCGTGTTACGGCACGTAGGGTGCGGTGAAACACACATAGAAAAACATATGAGACCCTATGGAGTAAAAGACCCCATAGCCCATCGAACACATTGGCATTTCAAAGGAATTACACACATACACGTCCAAGAGTGGGAGAAAAGAGTCTCACTCTTGGCAGGATGGAAAAAAACAAACTCCAGAAATCCAGCAAAGCTGCTGGGGGACTCAGTAGGTTAGGAAATTCAGCCTAAACAGAGAATTCTCCCTAACACTGGCCCCCCCCACACTAAGGGACAGGAGGATTTAATCCACTCCTGGATGAATCTCATACCTCTAGTCGATGACATACATCCTAGAGAGACCATCAGCATTTTGGTGGTGACACCCTGACCTGTGCTCAATGGTGAAATCAAACCCTTGCAGGCAGATCGACCATCTCAGTAGTTTTGGGTTTTCCCCTTTCATTTGCATTAACCATCTCAAGGGTTGGTGGTCAGTCTGAATGACGAAAGTAGAACCATACAAGTACGGCCTAAACTTCTTCAGAGCCCACACGATAGCAAAGCACTCTCTTTCGATTGTTGCCCACCTTGTTTCAGGATCCTTCATCTTGCGGCTGATGAAGCAAACGGGGTGCTCCCTACCTTTCCCATCCAGTTGACTGAGTATGGCACCGATTCCTACATTTGAAGCATCTGTCTGCACAATGAAGTGTTGGCGGTAATCAGGAGCTCGGAGTACTGGGGCTTGGCAAAGAGCCTTTTTCAGGTTTTCAAAAGCCTGATAGCACTCCTCGTTCCATTTAACCTTTTTAGGAAATTTGGGCGAGGAGATGACATTCAGTGGAGAAGCTATGGTCCCATAGTTCTCCATGAAATTCCTGTAATACCCAGTGAGGCCTAAGAAGGCTCTCACCTGGGTTTGAGTAGTCGGTGTTGTCCAATTTTGCGCAGCTTCAATCTTACTGAGCAAAGGCCTTATTTCTCCACTGCCTAACTCATGCCCAAGATAGACTACCTTACTCTGTCCAATTTGGCATTTGCTTGCCTTTATGGTCAGATTGGCTCCTCCAAGAGCCTGCAAAACATCTCTTAGGTGGGTTACATGTTCTTCCCAGGAATTCTGAACACTGCGATGTCATCCAAGTATGCCATGCATAAGTCCTCCATCCCATTCAGATCCTGGTTTACCATCCGTTGAAACGTAGCAGGTGCATTCTTCAATCCGAAAGGCATTACCTTAAACTGGTATAAGCCAACGGGAGTAGAAAATGCAGTTTTCTCCTTGGCATGGTCCGTCAGGGCTATTTGCCAATAGCCTGACGTCAAGTCAAATGTGCTGAGGAACTTGGCGGCGCCAAGTTGATCCACCAACTCATCTGTTCTTGGCAAAGGGTGGGCATCAGTCTTGGTGACTGCATTAAGAGCTCTATAGTCCACGCAGAATCTAAGCTCTTTAGATCCGGCCTTTGGTACTAACACAACGGGGCTAGACCATGGACTAGTATAGGGCTCTATTACCCCGAGCTCGAGCATCTTGCTGACCTCGCCTTTGATGTGGGTTCGTACGTTTTCTGACATGCGGTATCCTCTGCTTTTGACTGGTAGACAGTCACCAGTGAGTATGTCGTGCTGGCCCCAAGGGGTCAAGCCTGGTGAAAGCGAGAACAGGGAGGCAAATGGATTCAACATAGATTTGCACTCTTCTTGTTGCTCGGGTGTCAGATTGGAGGAGAGATTCACTCCTTCAATTTTTTCATCATCTAAAGGTAAGCCTCTGAGGAGATCCGGAAGAGCTTCACTCTCTTCTTCTTCCTCGGATGACGCTAGAAGCAACGCTCCTACATCAGGTCGCGAGACATACGCTTTAAGTCGGTTGGTGTGAAAGACTGTCGGAGCCTCCTTGGGATTGCCCAAGTCCACCAGATAGTTAACCTCTCCGAGTTTACCCAATACTCGGAAGGGTCCCATCCACTTATCCTGCAAGGACCTCTGCCTGGTTGGGATCATAACGAGAACGAGCTGGTCTTGAGCGAACTCAACCATGTTAGCCTTTTGATTGTGCCAGTGCTTGACCAATGCTTGTCCAGCTTTCAAGTTATCGCTTGCTTCCGTCATCATGTGCGACATTCTCCTCCGGAGACCTATCACGTAGTCAGTCACTCTGACTGGCTTGGGGGAAGAAGCACTCTCCAACCCCTCCTTAATCAGGGCCAATGGACCTCTGACGGGATGACCATAGAGTAGTTTGAAGGGAGAGTAACCTACTGCCTCCTGAGGGACTTCTCTATAAGCAAAGAGAAGGCATGGCAGTATAAGGTCCCATTTACGCTTAAGGGGTTCCTCTAAAGCACCTATCATGCTCTTCATGGTTCGGTTGAACCGTTCTACCAACCCATTGGTTTGTGTGTGGTAAGCTGTTGAGAACTTGTAAGTAACTCTACAGGTTTTCCACATGGCTTTCATGTAGTGGGACATAAAGTTTGACCCCCTGTCAGAGATTACTTCCTTAGGAAACCCGACCCTAGTAAAAATACCAAGGAGGGCCTTAGCCACCGCCGGAGCTGTAGCAGTCCTCATAGGAATTGCCTCAGGATACCTAGTAGCATGGTCTACTACAACAAGTATAAACCTGTTGCCTGAGGAGGTTGGAGGATCAAGGTGACCAACGATGTCAATCCCTACTCTCTCAAATGGGACTCCCACAACTGGGAGAGGCACTAACGGTGCCACATTCTTGGATCCAACCTTACCAGAGATCTGGCAGGTGTGGCAGCTCCTGCAGTGTTTTTCTACTTCGGCCCCCATCTTTGGCCAATAAAAGTAGAGCGAGAGCCTTTCCTTAGTCTTCTTGAAACTCAAGTGACCAGCCAAAGGAATCTCGTGGGCTAACTGCAAGAACTGTGGTCTGTTCTCTTGGGGTACTACAAGTCGTTTGTAGTCTCCAGGTGCAGAATCGGACGGTTCACTGTAGAAGAGGCCATCTTCCCAGTGCAACCTGTATTTCCCAGGCTCTTGCCCTTCAGCCTGAGCTTCTGCCTGGTGGCGAAGACCTTCCAGAGTTGGACATTCTCTTTGTCCCTTACTGAAGTCTGCCCTGTTGGGTCCACCTTCTGCCAGTAAAGACTGCAGCTCAGGATGGTCAACAGGATCCAGATCTCCAATGAGTTCCTGGCCTTCCATTAGCTCTTCCTCAGAGTCCAATTCTACCACACAGGGTTGTACCTCCCTCTCAGCCTCGGCTAGAGGTGGAGTTACGGGTTTAACTTTGGACAACCGAGGGGAAGTCCGTGTTGGCTGCACTGGAATGCTGGCTGCGGGTTTCGGGATAGAAGTCTTAGGTTTCCCTTTCGCTTCTGATTTCTTGGAGACAGAGGCCGACAATTCCAGTGGAGCAGGAGTGATATCTTTCTTCATCATCTCCTGGAGAGTTCCGCGCATGGTCCTCTCTCTTGCGGGTCTGGTTAGCTCCTGTAACCGTTTACTAGGAGGTCTGGGAGTATGTGATACAACGCCGAGAGTTTTCAAATCGTTACCCAACAGTACGCGTCCTGGTACCTCACTCTGTATGCTGACAGGTATCTTCACAATCATGTCGTTACACTGGATGAGAACTGGTAATTGGGGAAGCATCTGCACAGGCCCTCCAGCTAACTTGGTGAGGCGTTTGGGTGCCTTAGCAACATCCTCGGCCTGAAAATTCGATTTATCCACCACAGTTATGCTGGCCCCAGTGTCCCTAATGGCAGGAGTCTCCTGACCATTCACCTGGACACTGTCCTTATAATACTCTTTAGTATTATCGGGGATAGAATTATAGACATCTAAATTCTGTTGTTCCCACAACCCCAGAGATACTAAAGAAACGCTGGCTGAGACTCCAATGGGTTCGTCAGCTAGCAGTAGAAAGTTTCCACTTGCCATTTGGACTTCCTCCTCTGGAGCGAAGGCTAAGGAGACAAGCTGGACCCCTGAAGGTTTACCCTTACATCTGGGATCTCCTTTCACGTGATCAGTCGAGCCACAAACAAAGCATTTACCGAATGCTTTCTGGAATGATGGCTTGTTCTGACCTCCTTCCGGTTTGGCACCAGAAGACACACTATTCTGCTGTGGGTTTCCCGGTGGCTTACCCTTCTGGTTTTGTTTGGGGCCCTCTTTGGAATGTGAGTTATTCAAATTCTCTTTTGAGTCTTTTTTAGGCGGTTTTCCCTCATCCTTTTTCTGAGTTGCCCCAGAATCCTTGTGAGTAGCCCTGTTGGCAACCCACAAGTCAGCAGCCTTAGCTAGCTCCCTGGAATCCAATTCCTTCGAATCAGCCAAGTGCTGTCTGAGCTCAGGAAAACAGGCATCATAAATAGACTCCAACATAAAAAGATTTCTCATACCCTCATAAGTGTTCACTTTGTAACCCTTAATCCATCCCTCTAAGTTTTTCAACCCTTCACTCACCCAGGTAGCCCAAGGGGTACCATCATGCTTTTTGAGGGTTCTAAACCTCTTAAGATACTGGGAAGGGGTCTTCCCAAATCTAGCTATTAAAGCTAGATCACACTTTCGTAATCCGTCTTATCCGCCTCCCCCAACTCCATTACCACATCAGTCGCAACAGGAGGGAGCCTAGAGAACAACCAGGGGAGCAACGCATTCCCTGTGATGTCCTGAAGCCCATGATTGTATTCAAACAGTTTCAACCAATCCAACACATCCAATCTCGGTTCATACATACCCACTAATTCCTTCGGCATCCGGGGTCTTTTGGGACTGGAGCTCCTAGAGGAACCAGAGGAGAGAGAAGCATTTTCCATAGACAACTTTTTCATCTCTAACTTGTGATTAAGTTATATTTCCCTGAGTCTTAACTCAGCTTGCTTCTGCTCAGCCTGGGCATTCATCCGTCTGAACTCAAGCTCTTGGTTTCGTTCAGATTGAGCCAAGAACCGTTTATATTCTAGTTCGAGCTTCATTTTTTCAAGTTCAAAATAAGCAGGGTTTCTTGTGGGACCTGCTATGGGCCCGGTAGGCACAGCTGGTAAGGCAGGTAGAGGAGCAGGGGGGACAGTTTTGTTAGCCTCTCCATCCTCGTCAGCCTCTTCATCGCTATCATCAGAATCACGATTCGGATCAACACCATTGCTGTTTTCTACAGTTGCTGGAGAGATTGGTTCCTCTGAACCAGTACCCAGACTTTGGTTCGCCAGCAATCTCTCGATTAGTTCTAACTTCTTGCCTCTTACAGGAAGATTCTCTTGCCTACAGAGAGCTCGCAGACTCTCAGTATTTTCACTTGACAAAGACTCTTGACTGTAAGTTTCCATCGTACACATGTTTTTTGAAAGTTGCTTTTTGTGCAAAGTTTTGTGGTTAGTTATCCTACAGTGTCGAAAAGCACTCTAAACTGTATACTCGATATAAATCCCACCGCTGTACACCAGTGTTAGGCGGAAACCTGTGCAGTTCCCTCTGGGATCACTGCAAAAGATTTAGGACTACAGGCGTTGGCGGTGAACCCACTTGGTAGCAGTCTGCACCACACAGATTCACGTGGTAGCTGTGGCTGAGCAGTCAGACTTCTCTCAAGAAAAGTTGTGCAGTATGTGGAGTATACAAAATAGGGCAATTCTTCACAGCAAGACAAGCAAACACGCAACGAGGCTTAGTGTAAAGATATTAAGGTATTTATTTATAACAAAATGTCTATGAAAAACACTAAGGCAAATCACGGCAAACAAATCAAACACAATTACTCTACGGAGTAGACGATCAATCCCCCTAGCAATATCGACAAATCTAGGTTCTACTGGTACCTAGATAAAATGCAAGGCAGGAAGGCAAGAATCACAATAGATCGTAAAGTTCAGAGGCCAGGCCCACTCCGAGAGAGGCAAGGCGCGATGTCCCAAAAAGTCTCTAGTGGAGATGCATTCAAGTCTGTATTGCAAATGGTTATCGGTGGATTGAACCAGTTCAGAACAAAGGATGAGAAAAGCTTGGAGGCGCCCCAACGGAACAGAGAGCATTAAGACACCTCACTCGAACCGATCGAAAGGGAAGCCAGGCGGACACGGTACCTTGTTGTGGAGGGCAGCTCCGGCGGGGGCAGTTGTTCCTGGTGGTGGATGCACGTTGGTTCTTTGCCAAGAGTAGAGATGATCTTGTCATCGAAGAAAATGAAGTCCGGTGCACCACCTGGGAAGAGACCAGCCGCGGAGTGCTCCGTCACAAGGCACCACCTTTTGGTCGCGGTTCAGGTGTAGTGGCTATCCGGTTGCCGAGGTGCTTTTGCACGGGCAATTCGTCCACCGTGTCCTGAGGCGAATAAAAAGCAAAGGGGACTGGTTGTTCCCACCAGTCAGGGGAAAAGACTCACCGGCCGGGAGATCTCCTCTGTCGTCGGGAAGTGGTGAGTCAGTTCCGCAGGCCTCTACCGGAGGTGTCGTCGTGCAGGTCGGCTCAGCGTTACCCTCGTCGGATTCTTAGGTCCTGTGGCGACTTCTGAAGATCCAGTCCCAAAAGCCCTGCTTTTATGGAGAAAACCCCCATTCATTCAGCCTAGCTGTCAATCAACACATGCTAAGTGGTGAGCGGGAAGGCTCACCACCTGGGCCAATCACTCCAGAGTGCGACCGGAGTTGGCAAGGCAACTCGGTCCAGGGTGTCTAAACCCCCTCCCACACCCCTGTGGTAACCCAGACAGAATGGCACCACTTTGGAGGGTCTCTGTACAGAGCCTGCCAAAAGTGGAACAAAGGGCTCGACCTTTGGTTTAGGAGTCCCAGAGACAAACACAGATGCCATTTTAAAAACCGAGTTCTGGCAGAAAATACCACTTGATAAACCTATTTAAGATAAGTAGATCGGTGGTACGTCAGAGATTAATGAGAAAAAGTATCAATCTCCAACAATGGGACGAGTCCCATGGGGTTATGTTCGGGGACGAACATAACAAGTAGTTTCCACTGCCACCAGCCAAAACTCGACGAGGGGGGACGGGACAGTGCCCCCTCGAGTAACAGATCCAGGAGTAATCGAATTACCCCTACTAGTACGTACACAATAAGATGGTTTGTACTAGTTCTGTTAGTAAATTTAGGTCTAGTAAAGCCAATGGTGACTTTACATGCCCGGGGAGACAGTAGTCAGTCCCCGGGTATGGAGTCTATGGTGGGGGATCCGCTAGGACGCCCCCGTGTTACGGCACGTAGGGTGCGGTGTAACACACATAGAAAAACATATGAGACCCTATGGAGTAAAAGACCCCATAGCCCATCGAACACATTGGCATTTCAAAGGAATTACACACATACACGTCCAAGAGTGGGAGAAAAGAGTCTCACTCTTGGCAGGATGGAAAAAAACAAACTCCAGAAATCCAGCAAAGCTGCTGGGGGACTCAGTAGGTTAGGAAATTCAGCCTAAACAGAGAATTCTCCCTAACACTGGCCCCCCCCCACACTAAGGGACAGGAGGATTTAATCCACTCCTGGATGAATCTCATACCTCTAGTCGATGACATACATCCTAGAGAGACCATCAGCATTTTGGTGGTGACACCCTGACCTGTGCTCAATGGTGAAATCAAACCCTTGCAGGCAGATCGACCATCTCAGTAGTTTTGGGTTTTCCCCTTTCATTTGCATTAACCATCTCAAGGGTTGGTGGTCAGTCTGAATGACGAAAGTAGAACCATACAAGTACGGCCTAAACTTCTTCAGAGCCCACACGATAGCAAAGCACTCTCTTTCGATTGTTGCCCACCTTGTTTCAGGATCCTTCATCTTGCGGCTGATGAAGCAAACGGGGTGCTCCCTACCTTTCCCATCCAGTTGACTGAGTATGGCACCGATTCCTACATTTGAAGCATCTGTCTGCACAATGAAGTGTTGGCGGTAATCAGGAGCTCGGAGTACTGGGGCTTGGCAAAGAGCCTTTTTCAGGTTTTCAAAAGCCTGATGGCACTCCTCGTTCCATTTAACCTTTTTAGGAAATTTGGGCGAGGAGATGACATTCAGTGGAGAAGCTATGGTCCCATAGTTCTCCATGAAATTCCTGTAATACCCAGTGAGGCCTAAGAAGGCTCTCACCTGGGTTTGAGTAGTCGGTGTTGTCCAATTTTGCGCAGCTTCAATCTTACTGAGCAAAGGCCTTATTTCTCCACTGCCTAACTCATGCCCAAGATAGACTACCTTACTCTGTCCAATTTGGCATTTGCTTGCCTTTATGGTCAGATTGGCTCCTCCAAGAGCCTGCAAAACATCTCTTAGGTGGGTTACATGTTCTTCCCAGGAATTCTGAACACTGCGATGTCATCCAAGTATGCCATGCAGAAGTCCTCCATCCCATTCAGAACCTGGTTTACCATCCGTTGAAACGTAGGAGGTGCATTCTTCAATCCGAAAGGCATTACCTTAAACTGGTATAAGCCAACGGGGGTAGAAAATGCAGTTTTCTCCTTGGCATGGTCCGTCAGGGCTATTTGCCAATAGCCTGACGTCAAGTCAAATGTGCTGAGGAACTTGGCGGCGCCAAGTTGATCCACCAACTCATCTGTTCTTGGCAAAGGGTGGGCATCAGTCTTGGTGACTGCATTAAGAGCTCTATAGTCCACGCAGAATCTAAGCTCTTTAGATCCGGCCTTTGGTACTAACACAACTGGGCTAGACCATGGACTAGTATAGGGCTCTATTACCCCGAGCTCGAGCATCTTGCTGACCTCGCCTTTGATGTGGGTTCGTACGTTTTCTGACATGCGGTATCCTCTGCTTTTGACTGGTAGACAGTCACCAGTGAGTATGTCGTGCTGGCCCCAAGGGGTCAAGCCTGGTGAAAGCGAGAACAGGGAGGCAAATGGATTCAACATAGATTTGCACTCTTCTTGTTGCTCGGGTGTCAGATTGGAGGAGAGATTCACTCCTTCAATTTTTTCATCATCTAAAGGTAAGCCTCTGAGGAGATCCGGAAGAGCTTCACTCTCTTCTTCTTCCTCGGATGACGCTAGAAGCAACGCTCCTACATCAGGTCGCGAGACATACGCTTTAAGTCGGTTGGTGTGAAAGACTGTCGGAGCCTCCTTGGGATTGCCCAAGTCCACCAGATAGTTAACCTCTCCGAGTTTACCCAATACTCGAAAGGGTCCCATCCACTTATCCTGCAAGGCCCTCTGCCTGGTTGGGATCATAACGAGAACGAGCTGGTCTTGAGCAAACTCAACCATGTTAGCCTTTTGATTGTGCCAGTGCTTGACCAATGCTTGTCCAGCTTTCAAGTTATCGCTTGCTTCCGTCATCATGTGCGACATTCTCCTCCGGAGACCTATCACGTAGTCAGTCACTCTGACTGGCTTGGGGGAAGAAGCACTCTCCAACCCCTCCTTAATCAGGGCCAATGGACCTCTGACGGGATGACCATAGAGTAGTTTGAAGGGAGAGTAACCTACTGCCTCCTGAGGGACTTCTCTATAAGCAAAGAGAAGGCATGGCAGTATAAGGTCCCATTTACGCTTAAGGGGTTCCTCTAAAGCACCTATCATGCTCTTCATGGTTCGGTTGAACCGTTCTACCAACCCATTGGTTTGTGTGTGGTAAGCTGTTGAGAACTTGTAAGTAACTCTACAGGTTTTCCACATGGCTTTCATGTAGTGGGACATAAAGTTTGACCCCCTGTCAGAGATTACTTCCTTAGGAAACCCGACCCTAGTAAAAATACCAAGGAGGGCCTTAGCCACCGCCGGAGCTGTAGCAGTCCTCATAGGAATTGCCTCAGGATACCTAGTAGCATGGTCTACTACAACAAGTATAAACCTGTTGCCTGAGGAGGTTGGAGGATCAAGGTGACCAACGATGTCAATCCCTACTCTCTCAAATGGGACTCCCACAACTGGGAGAGGCACTAACGGTGCCACATTCTTGGATCCAACCTTACCAGAGATCTGGCAGGTGTGGCAGCTCCTGCAGTGTTTTTCTACTTCGGCCCCCATCTTTGGCCAATAAAAGTAGAGCGAGAGCCTTTCCTTAGTCTTCTTGAAACTCAAGTGACCAGCCAAAGGAATCTCGTGGGCTAACTGCAAGAACTGTGGTCTGTTCTCTTGGGGTACTACAAGTCGTTTGTAGTCTCCAGGTGCAGAATCGGACGGTTCACTGTAGAAGAGGCCATCTTCCCAGTGCAACCTGTATTTCCCAGGCTCTTGCCCTTCAGCCTGAGCTTCTGCCTGGTGGCGAAGACCTTCCAGAGTTGGACATTCTCTTTGTCCCTTACTGAAGTCTGCCCTGTTGGGTCCACCTTCTGCCAGTAAAGACTGCAGCTCAGGATGGTCAACAGGATCCAGATCTCCAATGAGTTCCTGGCCTTCCATTAGCTCTTCCTCAGAGTCCAATTCTACCACACAGGGTTGTACCTCCCTCTCAGCCTCGGCTAGAGGTGGAGTTACGGGTTTAACTTTGGACAACCGAGGGGAAGTCCGTGTTGGCTGCACTGGAATGCTGGCTGCGGGTTTCGGGATAGAAGTCTTAGGTTTCCCTTTCGCTTCTGATTTCTTGGAGACAGCGGCCGACAATTCCAGTGGAGCAGGAGTGATATCTTTCTTCATCATCTCCTGGAGAGTTCCGCGCATGGTCCTCTCTCTTGCGGGTCTGGTTAGCTCCTGTAACCGTTTACTAGGAGGTCTGGGAGTATGTGATACAACGCCGAGAGTTTTCAAATCGTTACCCAACAGTACGCGTCCTGGTACCTCACTCTGTATGCTGACAGGTATCTTCACAATCATGTCGTTACACTGGATGAGAACTGGTAATTGGGGAAGCATCTGCACAGGCCCTCCAGCTAACTTGGTGAGGCGTTTGGGTGCCTTAGCAACCTCCTCGGCCTGAAAATTCGATTTATCCACCACAGTTATGCTGGCCCCAGTGTCCCTAATGGCAGGAGTCTCCTGACCATTCACCTGGACACTGTCCTTATAATACTCTTTAGTATTATCGGGGATAGAATTATAGACATCTAAATTCTGTTGTTCCCACAACCCCAGAGATACTAAAGAAACGCTGGCTGAGACTCCAATGGGTTCGTCAGCTAGCAGTAGAAAGTTTCCACTTGCCATTTGGACTTCCTCCTCTGGAGCGAAGGCTAAGGAGACAAGCTGGACCCCTGAAGGTTTACCCTTACATCTGGGATCTCCTTTCACGTGATCAGTCGAGCCACAAACAAAGCATTTACCGAATGCTTTCTGGAATGATGGCTTGTTCTGACCTCCTTCCGGTTTGGCACCAGAAGACACACTATTCTGCTGTGGGTTTCCCGGTGGCTTACCCTTCTGGTTTTGTTTGGGGCCCTCTTTGGAATGTGAGTTATTTGAATTCTCTTTTGAGTCTTTTTTAGGCGGTTTTCCCTCATCCTTTTTCTGAGTTGCCCCAGAATCCTGGTGAGTAGCCCTGTTGGCAACCCACAAGTCAGCAGCCTTAGCTAGCTCCCTGGAATCCAATTCCTTCGAATCAGCCAAGTGCTGTCTGAGCTCAGGAAAACAGGCATCATAAATAGACTCCAACATAAAAAGATTTCTCATACCCTCATAAGTGTTCACTTTGTAACCCTTAATCCATCCCTCTAAGTTTTTCAACCCTTCACTCACCCAGGTAGCCCAAGGGGTACCATCATGCTTTTTGAGGGTTCTAAACCTCTTAAGATACTGGGAAGGGGTCTTCCCAAATCTAGCTATTAAAGCTAGTTTCACACTTTCGTAATCCGTCTTATCCGCCTCCCCCAACTCCATTACCACATCAGTCGCAACAGGAGGGAGCCTAGAGAACAACCAGGGGAGCAACGCATTCCGTGTGATGTCCTGGAGCCCATGATTGTATTCAAACAGTTTCAACCAATCCAACACATCCAATCTCGGTTCATACATACCCACTAATTCCTTCGGCATCCGGGGTCTTTTGGGACTGGAGCTCCTAGAGGAACCAGAGGAGAGAGAAGCATTTTCCATAGACAACTTTTTCATCTCTAACTTGTGATTAAGTTATATTTCCCTGAGTCTTAACTCAGCTTGCTTCTGCTCAGCCTGGGCATTCATCCATCTGAACTCAAGCTCTTGGTTTCGTTCAGATTGAGCCAAGAACCGTTTATATTCTAGTTCGAGCTTCATTTTTTCAAGTTCAAAATAAGCAGGGTTTCTTGTGGGACCTGCTATGGGCTCGGTAGGCACAGCTGGTAAGGCAGGTAGAGGAGCAGGGGGGACAGTTTTGTTAGCCTCTCCGTCCTCGTCAGCCTCTTCATCGCTATCATCAGAATCACGATTCGGATCAACACCATTGCTGTTTTCTACAGTTGCTGGAGAGATTGGTTCCTCTGAACCAGTACCCAGATTTTGGTTTGCCAGCAATCTCTCGATTAGTTCTAACTTCTTGCCTCTTACAGGAAGATTCTCTTGCCTACAGAGAGCTCGCAGACTCTCAGTATTTTCACTTGACAAAGACTCTTGACTGTAAGTTTCCATCGTACACATGTTTTTTGAAAGTTGCTTTTTGTGCAAAGTTTTGTGGTTAGTTATCCTACAGTGTCGAAAAGCACTCTAAACTGTATACTCGATACAAATCCCACCGCTGTACACCAGTGTTAGGCGGAAACCTGTGCAGTTCCCTCTGGGATCACTGCAAAAGATTTAGGACTACAGGCGTTGGCGGTGAACCCACTTGGTAGCAGTCTGCACCACACAGATTCACGTGGTAGCTGTGGCTGAGCAGTCAGACTTCTCTCAAGAAAAGTTGTGCAGTATGTGGAGTATACAAAATAGGGCAATTCTTCACAGCAAGACAAGCAAACACGCAACGAGGCTTAGTGTAAAGATATTAAGGTATTTATTTATAACAAAATGTCTATGAAAAACACTAAGGCAAATCACGGCAAACAAATCAAACACAATTACTCTACGGAGTAGACGATCAATCCCCCTAGCAATATCGACAAATCTAGGTTCTACTGGTACCTAGATAAAATGCAAGGCAGGAAGGCAAGAATCACAATAGATCGTAAAGTTCAGAGGCCAGGCCCACTCCGAGAGAGGCAAGGCGCGATGTCCCAAAAAGTCTCTAGTGGAGATGCATTCAAGTCGGTATTGCAAATGGTTATCGGTGGATTGAACCAGTTCAGAACAAAGGATGAGAAAAGCTTCGAGGCGCCCCAACGGAACAGAGAGCATTAAGACACCTCACTCGAACCGATCGAAAGGGAAGCCAGGCGGACACGGTACCTTGTTGTGGAGGGCAGCTCCGGCGGGGGCAGTTGTTCCTGGTGGTGGATGCACGTTGGTTCTTTGCCAAGAGTAGAGATGATCTTGTCATCGAAGAAAATGAAGTCCGGTGCACCACCTGGGAAGAGACCAGCCGCGGAGTGCTCCGTCACAAGGCACCACCTTTTGGTCGCGGTTCAGGTGTAGTTGCTATCCGGTTGCCGAGGTGCTTTTGCACGGGCAATTCGTCCACCGTGTCCTGAGGCGAATAAAAAGCAAAGGGGACTGGTTGTTCCCACCAGTCAGGGGAAAAGACTCTCCGGCCGGGAGATCTCCTCTGTCGTCGGGAAGTGGTGAGTCAGTTCCGCAGGCCTCTACCGGAGGTGTCGTCGTGCAGGTCGGCTCAGCGTTACCCTCGTCGGATTCTTAGGTCCTGTGGCGACTTCTGAAGATCCAGTCCCAAAAGCCCTGCTTTTATGGAGAAAACCCCCATTCATTCAGCCTAGCTGTCAATCAACACATGCTAAGTGGTGAGCGGGAAGGCTCACCACCTGGGCCAATCACTCCAGAGTGCGACCGGAGTTGGCAAGGCAACTCGGTCCAGGGTGTCTAAACCCCCTCCCACACCCCTGTGGTAACCCAGACAGAATGGCACCACTTTGGAGGGTCTCTGTACAGAGCCTGCCAAAAGTGGAACAAAGGGCTCGACCTTTGGTTTAGGAGTCCCAGAGACAAACACAGACGCCATTTTAAAAACCGAGTTCTGGCAGAAAATACCACTTGATAAACCTATTTAAGATAAGTAGATCGGTGGTACGTCAGAGATTAATGAGAAAAAGTATCAATCTCCAACAATGGGACGAGTCCCATGGGGTTATGTTCGGGGACGAACATAACAAGTAGTTTCCACTGCCATCAGCCAAAACTCGACGAGGGGGGATGGGACAGTGCCCCCTCGAGTAACAGATCCAGGAGTAATCGAATTACCCCTACTAGTACGTACACAATAAGATGGTTTGTACTAGTTCTGTTAGTAAATTTAGGTCTAGTAAAGCCAATGGTGACTTTACATGCCCGGGGAGACAGTAGTCAGTCCCCGGGTATGGAGTCTATGGTGGGGGATCCGCTAGAACGCCCCCGTGTTACGGCACGTAGGGTGCGGTGTAACACACATAGAAAAACATATGAGACCCTATGGAGTAAAAGACCCCATAGCCCATCGAACACATTGGCATTTCAAAGGAATTACACACATACACGTCCAAGAGTGGGAGAAAAGAGTCTCACTCTTGGCAGGATGGAAAAAAACAAACTCCAGAAATCCAGCAAAGCTGCTGGGGGACTCAGTAGGTTAGGAAATTCAGCCTAAACAGAGAATTCTCCCTAACACTGGCCCCCCCCCACACTAAGGGACAGGAGGATTTAATCCACTCCTGGATGAATCTCATACCTCTAGTCGATGACATACATCCTAGAGAGACCATCAGCATTTTGGTGGTGACACCCTGACCTGTGCTCAATGGTGAAATCAAACCCTTGCAGGCAGATCAACCATCTCAGTAGTTTTGGGTTTTCCCCTTTCATTTGCATTAACCATCTCAAGGGTTGGTGGTCAGTCTGAATGACGAAAGTAGAACCATACAAGTACGGCCTAAACTTCTTCAGAGCCCACACGATAGCAAAGCACTCTCTTTCGATTGTTGCCCACCTTGTTTCAGGATCCTTCATCTTGCGGCTGATGAAGCAAACGGGGTGCTCCCTACCTTTCCCATCCAGTTGACTGAGTATGGCACCGATTCCTACATTTGAAGCATCTGTCTGCACAATGAAGTGTTGGCGGTAATCAGGAGCTCGGAGTACTGGGGCTTGGCAAAGAGCCTTTTTCAGGTTTTCAAAAGCCTGATGGCACTCCTCGTTCCATTTAACCTTTTTAGGAAATTTGGCCGAGGAGATGACATTCAGTGGAGAAGCTATGGTCCCATAGTTCTCCATGAAATTCCTGTAATACCCAGTGAGGCCTAAGAAGGCTCTCACCTGGGTTTGAGTAGTCGGTGTTGTCCAATTTTGCGCAGCTTCAATCTTACTGAGCAAAGGCCTTATTTCTCCACTGCCTAACTCATGCCCAAGATAGACTACCTTACTCTGTCCAATTTGGCATTTGCTTGCCTTTATGGTCAGATTGGCTCCTCCAAGAGCCTGCAAAACATCTCTTAGGTGGGTTACATGTTCTTCCCAGGAATTCTGAACACTGCGATGTCATCCAAGTATGCCATGCAGAAGTCCTCCATCCCATTCAGAACCTGGTTTACCATCCGTTGAAACGTAGCAGGTGCATTCTTCAATCCGAAAGGCATTACCTTAAACTGGTATAAGCCAACGGGGGTAGAAAATGCAGTTTTCTCCTTGGCATGGTCCGTCAGGGCTATTTGCCAATAGCCTGACGTCAAGTCAAATGTGCTGAGGAACTTGGCGGCGCCAAGTTGATCCACCAACTCATCTGTTCTTGGCAAAGGGTGGGCATCAGTCTTGGTGACTGCATTAAGAGCTCTATAGTCCACGCAGAATCTAAGCTCTTTAGATCCGGCCTTTGGTACTAACACAACTGGGCTAGACCATGGACTAGTATAGGGCTCTATTACCCCGAGCTCGAGCATCTTGCTGACCTCGCCTTTGATGTGGGTTCGTACGTTTTCTGACATGCGGTATCCTCTGCTTTTGACTGGTAGACAGTCACCAGTGAGTATGTCGTGCTGGCCCCAAGGGGTCAAGCCTGGTGAAAGCGAGAACAGGGAGGCAAATGGATTCAACATAGATTTGCACTCTTCTTGTTGCTCGGGTGTCAGATTGGAGGAGAGATTCACTCCTTCAATTTTTTTCATCATCTAAAGGTAAGCCTCTGAGGAGATCCGGAAGAGCTTCACTCTCTTCTTCTTCCTCGGATGACGCTAGAAGCAACGCTCCTACATCAGGTCGCGAGACATACGCTTTAAGTCGGTTGGTGTGAAAGACTGTCGGAGCCTCCTTGGGATTGCCCAAGTCCACCAGATAGTTAACCTCTCCGAGTTTACCCAATACTCGGAAGGGTCCCATCCACTTATCCTGCAAGGCCCTCTGCCTGGTTGGGATCATAACGAGAACGAGCTGGTCTTGAGCGAACTCAACCATGTTAGCCTTTTGATTGTGCCAGTGCTTGACCAATGCTTGTCCAGCTTTCAAGTTATCGCTTGCTTCCGTCATCATGTGCGACATTCTCCTCCGGAGACCTATCACGTAGTCAGTCACTTTGACTGGCTTGGGGGAAGAAGCACTCTCCAACCCCTCCTTAATCAGGGCCAATGGACCTCTGACGGGATGACCATAGAGTAGTTTGAAGGGAGAGTAACCTACTGCCTCCTGAGGGACTTCTCTATAAGCAAAGAGAAGGCATGGCAGTATAAGGTCCCATTTACGCTTAAAGGGTTCCTCTAAAGCACCTATCATGCTCTTCATGGTTCGGTTGAACCGTTCTACCAACCCATTGGTTTGTGTGTGGTAAGCTGTTGAGAACTTGTAAGTAACTCTACAGGTTTTCCACATGGCTTTCATGTAGTGGGACATAAAGTTTGACCCCCTGTCAGAGATTACTTCCTTAGGAAACCCGACCCTAGTAAAAATACCAAGGAGGGCCTTAGCCACCGCCAGAGCTGTAGCAGTCCTCATAGGAATTGCCTCAGGATACCTAGTAGCATGGTCTACTACAACAAGTATAAACCTGTTGCCTGAGGAGGTTGGAGGATCAAGGTGACCAACGATGTCAATCCCTACTCTCTCAAATGGGACTCCCACAACTGGGAGAGGCACTAACGGTGCCACATTCTTGGATCCAACCTTACCAGAGATCTGGCAGGTGTGGCAGCTCCTGCAGTGTTTTTCTACTTCGGCCCCCATCTTTGGCCAATAAAAGTAGAGCGAGAGCCTTTCCTTAGTCTTCTTGAAACTCAAGTGACCAGCCAAAGGAATCTCGTGGGCTAACTGCAAGAACTGTGGTCTGTTCTCTTGGGGTACTACAAGTCGTTTGTAGTCTCCAGGTGCAGAATCGGACGGTTCACTGTAGAAGAGGCCATATTCCCAGTGCAACCTGTATTTCCCAGGCTCTTGCCCTTCAGCCTGAGCTTCTGCCTGGTGGCGAAGACCTTCCAGAGTTGGACATTCTCTTTGTCCCTTACTGAAGTCTGCCCTGTTGGGTCCACCTTCTGCCAGTAAAGACTGCAGCTCAGGATGGTCAACAGGATCCAGATCTCCAATGAGTTCCTGGCCTTCCATTAGCTCTTCCTCAGAGTCCAATTCTACCACACAGGGTTGTACCTCCCTCTCAGCCTCGGCTAGAGGTGGAGTTACGGGTTTAACTTTGGACAACCGAGGGGAAGTCCGTGTTGGCTGCACTGGAATGCTGGCTGCGGGTTTCGGGATAGAAGTCTTAGGTTTCCCTTTCGCTTCTGATTTCTTGGAGACAGCGGCCGACAATTCCAGTGGAGCAGGAGTGATATCTTTCTTCATCATCTCCTGGAGAGTTCCGCGCATGGTCCTCTCTCTTGCGGGTCTGGTTAGCTCCTGTAACCGTTTACTAGGAGGTCTGGGAGTATGTGATACAACGCCGAGAGTTTTCAAATCGTTACCCAACAGTACGCGTCCTGGTACCTCACTCTGTATGCTGACAGGTATCTTCACAATCATGTCGTTACACTGGATGAGAACTGGTAATTGGGGAAGCATCTGCACAGGCCCTCCAGCTAACTTGGTGAGGCGTTTGGGTGCCTTAGCAACATCCTCGGCCTGAAAATTTGATTTATCCACCACAGTTATGCTGGCCCCAGTGTCCCTAATGGCAGGAGTCTCCTGACCATTCACCTGGACACTGTCCTTATAATACTCTTTAGTATTATCGGGGATAGAATTATAGACATCTAAATTCTGTTGTTCCCACAACCCCAGAGATACTAAAGAAACGCTGGCTGAGACTCCAATGGGTTTGTCAGCTAGCAGTAGAAAGTTTCCACTTGCCATTTGGACTTCCTCCTCTGGAGCGAAGGCTAAGGAGACAAGCTGGACCCCTGAAGGTTTACCCTTACATCTGGGATCTCCTTTCACGTGATCAGTCGAGCCACAAACAAAGCATTTACCGAATGCTTTCTGGAATGATGGCTTGTTCTGACCTCCTTCCGGTTTGGCACCAGAAGACACACTATTCTGCTGTGGGTTTCCCGGTGGCTTACCCTTCTGGTTTTGTTTGGGGCCCTCTTTGGAATGTGAGTTATTCAAATTCTCTTTTGAGTCTTTTTTAGGCGGTTTTCCCTCATCCTTTTTCTGAGTTGCCCCAGAATCCTTGTGAGTAGCCCTGTTGGCAACCCACAAGTCAGCAGCCTTAGCTAGCTCCCTGGAATCCAATTCCTTCGAATCAGCCAAGTGCTGTCTGAGCTCAGGAAAACAGGCATCATAAATAGACTCCAACATAAAAAGATTTCTCATACCCTCATAAGTGTTCACTTTGTAACCCTTAATCCATCCCTCTAAGTTTTTCAACCCTTCACTCACCCAGGTAGCCCAAGGGGTACCATCATGCTTTTTGAGGGTTCTAAACCTCTTAAGATACTGGGAAGGGGTCTTCCCAAATCTAGCTATTAAAGCTAGTTTCACACTTTCGTAATCTGTCTTATCCGCCTCCCCCAACTCCATTACCACATCAGTCGCAACAGGAGGGAGCCTAGAGAACAACCAGGGGAGCAACGCATTCCCTGTGATGTCCTGGAGCCCATGATTGTATTCAAACAGTTTCAACCAATCCAACACATCCAATCTCGGTTCATACATACCCACTAATTCCTTCGGCATCCGGGGTCTTTTGGGACTGCTCCTAGAGGAACCAGAGGAGAGAGAAGCATTTTCCATAGACAACTTTTTCATCTCTAACTTGTGATTAAGTTCTATTTCCCTGAGTCTTAACTCAGCTTGCTTCTGCTCAGCCTGGGCATTCATCCGTCTGAACTCAAGCTCTTGGTTTCGTTCAGATTGAGCCAAGAACCGTTTATATTCTAGTTCGAGCTTCATTTTTTCAAGTTCAAAATAAGCAGGGTTTCTTGTGGGACCTGCTATGGGCCCAGTAGGCACAGCTGGTAAGGCAGGTAGAGGAGCAGGGGGGACAGTTTTGTTAGCCTCTCCGTCCTCGTCAGCCTCTTCATCGCTATCATCAGAATCACGATTCGGATCAACACCATTGCTGTTTTCTACAGTTGCTGGAGAGATTGGTTCCTCTGAACCAGTACCCAGACTTTGGTTCGCCAGCAATCTCTCGATTAGTTCTAACTTCTTGCCTCTTACAGGAAGATTCTCTTGCCTACAGAGAGCTTGCAGACTCTCAGTATTTTCACTTGACAAAGACTCTTGACTGTAAGTTTCCATCGTACACATGTTTTTTGAAAGTTGCTTTTTGTGCAAAGTTTTGTGGTTAGTTATCCTACAGTGTCGAAAAGCACTCTAAACTGTATACTCGATACAAATCCCACCGCTGTACACCAGTGTTAGGCGGAAACCTGTGCAGTTCCCTCTGGGATCACTGCAAAAGATTTAGGACTACAGGCGTTGGCGGTGAACCCACTTGGTAGCAGTCTGCACCACACAGATTCACGTGGTAGCTGTGGCTGAGCAGTCAGACTTCTCTCAAGAAAAGTTGTGCAGTATGTGGAGTATACAAAATAGGGCAATTCTTCACAGCAAGACAAGCAAACACGCAACAAGGCTTAGTGTAAAGATATTAAGGTATTTATTTATAACAAAATGTCTATGAAAAACACTAAGGCAAATCACGGCAAACAAATCAAACACAATTACTCTACGGAGTAGACGATCAATCCCCCTAGCAATATCGACAACTCTAGGTTCTACTGGTACCACTTATTTTCATCCAACCCCCTTTACACAGGAACTCTATAAGGTTTTCCGGCATCACTAGTCCTGACAAAATGGACCGTCTGCTATGATTGATTAAAAAATGTGTATAACAAATTTTTATTCAAATAATTCGAACTGAATTTAAACATAAAACACTACCCTCACCTAACACAGTGTACTAAACACTAAAAAACAGTTACTAAAACATGAAATACAAAATTCACTTATTTGCATGACACAAAAGATATCACATAACATAACACAAAAAAATCTCAATGTTGTTTTAGAGACACATTGAGATTTTTTTGTGTTATGTTATGTGATATCTTTTGTGTCATGCAAATAAGTGAATTTTGTATTTCATGTTTTAGTAACTGTTTTTTAGTGTTTAGTACACTGTGTTAGGTGAGGGTAGTGTTTTATGTTTAAATTCAGTTCGAATTATTTGAATAAAAATTTGTTATACACATTTTTTAATCAATCATAGCAGACGGTCCATTTTGTCAGGACTAGTGATGCCGGAAAACCTGATAGAGTTCCTGTGTAAAGGGGGTTGGATGTAAGTAAAACAAGACGTGTTATCTTACTCTTTATTGTATTATACATATTGATATCCCTGTCAGTAGAGTAGGATGTTATTATAGGGACTGTTTATACCTATTTGAACATACCACTTATTTTCAGACAGAGGTGTATACCTCAACCCAGATGACACTCGAATATTAGTTACGACGGGAGAGAAAAAGATAGGCAAGTTACGAAATCAACACAGTTCGATCCTATCGGATAAAATGCAAGGCAGGAAGGCAAGAATCACAATAGATCGTAAAGTTCAGAGGCCAGGCCCACTCGGAGAGAGGCAAGGCGCGATGTCCCAAAAAGTCTCTAGTGGAGATGCATTCAAGTCTGTATTGCAAATGGTTATCGGTGGATTGAACCAGTTCAGAACAAAAGATGAGAAAAGCTTGGAGGCGCCCCAACGGAACGGAGAGGATTAAGACACCTCACTCGAACCGATCGAAAGGGAAGCCAGGCGGACACGGTACCTTGTTGTGGAGGGCAGCTCCGGCGGGGGCAGTTGTTCCTGGTGGTGGATGCACGTTGGTTCTTTGCCAAGAGTAGAGATGATCTCGTCGTCGAAGAAAATGAAGTCCAGTGCACCACCAGGGAAGAGACCAGCCGCGGAGTGCTCGGTCACAAGGCACCACCTTTTGGTCGCGGTTCAGGGGTAGTGGCTATCCGGTTGCCGAGGTGCATCTGCACGGGCAATTCAACCACAGCGTCCTGAGGCGAATAAAAAGCAAAGGGGACTGGTTGTTCCCACCAGTCAGGGGAAGAGACTCTCTGGCCGGGAGATCTCCTCTGTCGTTGGGAAGTGGTGAGTCGGTTCCGCAGGGCTCTACCGGAGGTGTCGTCGTGCAGGTCGGCTCAGTGTTACCCTCGTCGGATTCTTAGGTCCTGTGGCGACTTCTGAAGATCCAGTCCCAAAAGCCCTGCTTTTATGCAGAAAACCCCCATTCATTCAGCCTAGCTGTCAATCACCACATGCTAAGTGGTGAGCGGGAAGGCTCACCACCTGGGCCAATCACTCCAGAGTGCGACCGGAGTTGGCAAGGCAACTCGGTCCAGGGTGTCTAAACCCCCTCCCACACCCCTGTAGTAACCCAGACAGAATGGCACCACTTTGGATGGTCTCTGTACAGAGCCTGCCAAAAGTGGAACAAAGGGCTCGACCTTTGGTTTAGGAGTCACAGAGACGAACACAGACGCCATTTTACAAACCGAGTTCTGGCAGAAAATACCACTTGATAAACCTATTCAAGATAAGTAGATCGGTGGTACGCCAGAGATTAATGAGAAAAAGTATCAATCTCCAACAATGGGACGAGTCCCATGGGGTTATGTTCGGGGACGAACATAACAAGTAGTTTCCTCTGCCACCAGCCAAAACTCGACGAGGGGGGACGGGACAGTGCCCCCTCGAGTAACAGATCTAGGAGTAATCGAATTACCCCTAGTAGTACATCCACAATAAGATGGTTTGTACTAGTTCTGTTAGTAAATTTAGGTCTAGTAAAGCCAATGGTGACTTTACATGCCCGGGGAGACAGTAGTCAGTCCCCGGGTATGGAGTCTATGGTGGGGGATCCGCTAGGACGCCCCCATGTTACGGCACGTAGGGTGCGGTGTAACACACATAGAAAAACATATGAGACCCTATGGAGTAAAAGACCCCATAGCCCATCGAACACATTGGCATTTCAAAGGAATTACACACATACACGTCCAAGAGTGGGAGAAAAGAGTCTCACTCTTGGCAGGATGGAAAAAAACAAACTCCAGAAATCCAGCAAAGCTGCTGGGGGACTCACTAGGTTAGGAAATTCAGCCTAAACAGAGAATTCTCCCTAACAGTGCATCCCTTAGGTATAAAACAACATGCACAAAGTGTGGCCAAATTAAATACAGGTAAGTGGGAGTATAGCACCATGGTAGGCATGAAGTGAAACTGCTCCTGAAGCACAAAAACATCACTAATGTCCAATAAATACCACCCAACATATGGGTTGCCACAAATAAATTCATCAACTTGCCAACTATCAATTCTGAGCAGCTAAGCATCCATGGACTCCAAAAGTATAATGTCCACCAATCCCCATGAGCCCAATTAAAATGGGCTGCACAACTGTGTGAGAATGTGCATGATAGGCAAACACATATTCTTTCTGTGGTGACAGCAAAAGCAGTGGTGTAAGTATCCACATTTGACATCAGATCACTGACATAAATAAAAGGCTGGATCACCCTGGCAGTATTTCCTATGCCATGACATGCCATGCCAGCGTCGAACTTAGACAGAGCAGTGAACCTTGGCAGTGGAGCAGATGATGCGAAGCCCAAGAACGTTTGAACTCAAATACTGACCAACTGCACTGAAGACAGGATCTTGCAGAAGGCAGCATTTCACAGAGGCAGATGTCAGAACAGAAGGCTGGGCACTGAGGTAACTGGCATGAAGCACACAAGCAGATATGACAAAGCAATGAGAAACTGAGACCAAATACAAAAGCACAAAAAAGGGACCAGGCAACTGGAAAGTGCAAGGTAATGCAGAGTCCAATGTGACTGGATTGAATCGGATCAGATGTGCATTGAAACGGGGGTTGCATTGACATGCACCCAGAAGCTGTCAACATGCCGCTGTAATCTTCATGGTCCATCATGCATGGCACAGGCATCGCAAACAACAAACCCTGCTCAATGTAGTGTGCCTGATGTCTGTTGACAACATAGTATCCCAAACATGTGCCTCAAGGGTGTCATGTGTGTGGATTATTCTCTGGACCGCACACCAAGAATGGACAACCCTGATCAAGAAAGGCTAAATAGGGGTGTGGCCAGCGAGCACGGGATGAGGACGTGATTCCTCGGAGCTCCCGCGGCCGTCAGCCAAATCCTGGAGATATCCTGTTATTTGGGCACCACAACGGCGGAAATTATATCCAGGCGTAGCGGAACCTTGGACGCTCAGGTCGCTATACTACCGACCCGAACCGCAGCACCAGTCGGGCGCAATTGGTCCGGGAAGCCCGAGACGCCGACAACGGACAAGATGGCCGCCGGTGCGGCGGACTAGGAGAGGACGCGTAACACGGCGCCAACTGCAGGAGGCAGACACCCTGCCCCGCTGGTGCCTGGAGCAGCCACGCAAGACAACAGCAGAGAGCGGAGGGGAGAGACGGGCCCGTGGACTCCTGCCGGGCGGAACGAATCGTACAAGCGGGAGCTGCCTGCGATTGGGAAGGTAGGCGGTCCCCGCTGCTTGCGGCCAAATCCTGCCGTGTGCTTTCGGGCGCACACTAACCCGTCCCCCGCAGCCCCCGCGGATGCGCTTGGCCGCCGGAGCGGCAGACGAGGAGAGAACGCGTAACACGGCGCCAACTGAGGAAGGCAGACACCCGGCCCAGCTGGAGGGCGGAGGGGAGACACGAGCCCGGGGACCCCTGCCGGGCGGAACGAGTCGCACAGCGGGAGCTGCCCGCAAGTGGGAAGGTAGGCGGGCCCCGCTGCTAGCGGCCACATCCTGCTGGGTGCTTTCGGGCGCACATGAATCCGGCCCCCGCGGAGGTGTTGTCTCACCGGAGGCAGGCATGATTCCACACCCCGCCCCGCGTGATAGAGACTGAGCGGCTCCGGGGGGAGCAAGAAAGTTGTTGGAAGTTTGGGGCCCTGGGGAGCGGATTTGGGAGAGCGGCACCGCGGCGCCTGAAACGACGCACTAAGCCACAATACCAATGTGGTGTCCATCAATAAACACTACATGAGCAGCGATTGGAGTGCCTGCAGACCTGAGGTGACCTGAGGTTGGGTGCTTGAGACACAGTCTGCAGACTGACCTCTCAGCAGTGCCACAACTAGAGGCCAACAATCAAGCACACATTGCTGCAATAGAGAAGTAGAGTCCTTGCGGAGACACCACACGGAACACACAAGGAAAGGGACGTACGGGGGGGGAAAGGGGGGCAATCCCCAAGTGCGCAAACCAACCCACCCATCAACCGTTGGGCGCCAACATAGCCTACCAGCTCCGGAACGGGGTACCGTACCTACCCGCCCTACAAACCGTCTTAACGAACATACGTCGCAAAGCCTTATAAACAGTGCGTGAGTGGGGCCGACCTGCCGCGGTCCACTATATACCTTCAGATATGGGGAAGGATAAGGCAAGGGGCATGACAACGCAGAGCAAAATAGAGCAGTATACGACCCCCGCCCAAGCCCTCCCGCCGGATCAATCCAGTACTAGCGCAACACCAGAAACAGAGGAGAACATTTCGCTGAAGGATGTCATGAACGCCATAGCAAGCTCGAGAACCTCCATGGAAAAGAAAATGGATGGCATCAGCGCAGAGGTGTCATTATTACGCCACAACCTCCAAAAACTCACAGCCCGTACTGGAGAAGCCGAAGGTCGAATATCTGAAACAGAGGACAACTTAAGAACAATGAACCAGCAAATGTCAGGAGCACTAGCCCGCCTCAAAGCATTGGAAGAAAGGGTGGAAGAGGGGGAGGGCAGGGCAAGACGAAACAACATTCGGATCCTCGGTCTGCCGGAAAAAACGGAAGGAGCAAGCATGGAATTGTTCCTAGAGCAATGGCTCGCGGACATCTTTGCCCCCAAGACCTTGTCGAACTTCTTCTCAATTGAACGGGCCCACCGAATGCCAACTGGCAGGCAAATCCCAGGTGCCCCACCCCCCACAGTGATCGCAAAACTCCTGAACTATAGAGACCGAGATGCAATACTCCAAATGGCCAGAACCAAGGGCACTATAACGTTCAACGGCTCCAAGATAGGTTTCTTCCCGGATTTCACTAGAGAAGTGCAAAGAGCTAGACAATCCTTTGGCCCTCTTAAAAAACGTCTCCAGACCCTCAACGTAAAATACGGACTCCTATTCCCGGCGCAGCTGAAAATATACTTTAATGGAACAACTGTGCACTTCACGGACCCAGCTGAGGCATGGAATTGGGCGGCAAGACACCTGGAGGGTGACTGGAGGCCAGACGGAAGACAAGGTAACGGTAGGAATCGCCCGAGACGAGACAGGGTACCTCCTGAACTCCCGCAACACCAACCCCAGGCACAGCCAAACAGGGACAATGACTGAAATGGAGAATAAGGTACGCTTTAAGACCCGGCACCATGTTATTAGACCATGTTAACAGCGAATTAATTGTGAACCCGATGTCTGTATAACTGACGGCCCAGACCACGCAACCCCCACGGCCGGAACAAGGCAACTTAAGACTAAGTAGAGTTATACCACTTGAGGAATAGTTCTAGGTTGAGCAGTTGACTGTCCCTTGACAGTCGGTTGTATTTGTATGTTCGGGCGACAGGTACTTCAAGTTGGGGTGGAGTATAGGGTGGGGGATGAAAGGGAAAGTTTTAATGTTGCTTTGTTAGTTTGGATCCATAGCATGTCCAACCACAGACCTAAGTGCAACCCTCTGCACATTACACCCTGCTGTACTATGTATTGGGACCATGTTCCCGACAGACACACCAAAGGGAGGCAGCTCTCCCGACTCAAGCATCCTGCGGGCCCTCTAACGGGAAGCTCTAGATGACACACCCACAAACATACCCACCCCCACCCGATCGCCCCAGGTCCCTTAAACTGCTCAGTTGGAATGTGAACAGAATGGTCTCTGGGATTAAAAGACGTCTGATTAAACAACTGTTGAATAGGCACTCTCCCGACTTGGCCCTTCTATCAGAGACGCACCTAGCGGGAACACACTGCACCCTTTTCCAGAGAACAAATTACAGGACCGCATTCCATGCAGGGTACACGATGGGATCCAGGGGCACCCTTATTCTTATACACAAGAGGCTCCCGTTCTCCCCACAAGTTGTGGAACTGGACCCACGGGGTCGCTATGTACTCATTCTAGGTTCACTCTGGGGTGAAACACTGGCCATTGTGTCAATATATTCCCCACCCGGACTGGGCCAGGGATTCTTGGAGGATATCACCACTCTCCTAGGGAAACACCACCCAGATCGATGGGTCCTGGGGGGAGACTTTAACGATGTCATGTGCAATGCTATGGATCGTACCCATTTTAGAGGGCGTAACCCGGATGTTCCCACGAAACTCTCCAACTTTGTGTCTGCCCTAGGCCTCCGAGATGTGTGGCGCGAATTACACCCCCAAGATAGAGGCTACTCGTTCCACTCTGGAGCCCATGGCTCCCTCTCTAGACTTGATTACCTCCTGGTCCCGAACACAGACCTATACAGGGCAATATCCGCAGAATTCCTCCCTCGTGGAATCTCGGACCACTCCCCCCTATTGATTGAAATACGAACGCACTCTGTAACCCCCCCTAGAACGTGGAGGCTAAACAGCTACCACCTTGGCTTCCCAGAATTGGTAGACCGCCTTACGGAGGTGTCCGATGAATACTTTGACATAAATATACCAGCAGTGGATGACCCGGTGGTGGTGTGGGAGGCTTATAAAACGGTGCTGCGTGGGGAAATCATCTCCTGGGTAGCAAACAAAAAGCGGGAGAGACTCCAAAAAATAGTAGAGGCAGAGGCTGAAATGGTCCAGGCCGAAAGCACGCATATTCTTGACCCTACCCCGCAGACTCAAGGGTCCCTCAAACTAACCACAGAAACCCTCAGAAATATCATGCTAGATAATGCCAGGCAGGCCCACTGGGACACCAGAGCGAGGATATACGAGCTGGGGGACAAGGCGGGCAAAATGCTGGCCTGGCTGGAGAGGAGGGAGGAGGGGAGACGTCATGTCAGGGAGATTGTTGCCCCGAGTGGTGTTGGATACCAGACGGATGCTGAAATAGCAGAGGCATTCGCCCAGTTCTACGCGGAACTCTACCGAGTCCCGACAGCACCTTTCGACCCGACCCTACTGGATGAAATTACACTCCCAGCATTGACACCACAACAACGGGAGGAGCTAGAATCGGATCTCTCTGAATCCGAAATAGCCGAAGCCCTAGCGTAACTCCAAACAGGGAAAACACCGGGCCCTAATGGTTTCCCGGCCGAGACCTGGCAAAAACTTGGAGGGAATAAAATGGCGACCCCCCTTTACAGGATGTTTCTTGGCGCCCGCGACCAGGGCACCCTCCCACCTGACCTATGTAAAGCCACCATTGTGGTCATTCCCAAACCCGATAAGCCCCCGGAACAGTGCGCCTCTTATCGGCCTATCTCGTTAATTAACAGCGAAGCCAAGGTTCTTGCTAAGCTCCTTGCTAACGGGCTGCAATCAGTGATCCATACCTTAATCCACCCGGATCAATGTGGCTTTATGCCACACAAATCAACGCGTATGAACCTGCGCCGGCTCCATCTGGCGCTGGAGCGGGCCCCGATCATTGACACCCCTCTCGCCCTACTGGCAGTAGATTTTGAAAAGGCCTTCGACTCGGTTAGGTGGGACTGCCTTTGGGAAGTCATGAGGCATATGGGGTTCGGAGACAGCTTCTTGAAATGGGTGAAATTACTCTACACTAACACTCGGGCGGAGGTCAGAGTGAATGGTTGGCCGTCCCGGTCCTTCCCGTTGGGAAAGGGCATGAGACAGGGCTGTCCCCTCTCTCCCCTTCTCTTTGCCCTGGCAATTGAACCTCTAGCCCTTTGGCTTCGCCAAGACGCTGCATGGACGGGGTTCAGATGGCCTGAAGGACATGAGGACCGCGTCTCCTTGTACGCAGATGACCTCCTGATTTACCTGGGGGACCCAGCTCGGTCCTGCCCCAAGGTGACGCAGATGCTTACCCGTTTTGGTGACCTTAGTGGGCTTAAAATCAATTGGGGAAAATCAGTTCTCTTCCCGGTGAAAGGCAATGTGCAGGCTGACCCTCAGGAATGTCCGTACCGCACAGAACCGCAAGGTTTTCGATACTTGGGGATCTGGGTGACCACAAACCTGAGTGAATACACACTACACAATTTTCAACCGGTCCTTGACCGTTTTGTCAATGACGTCCACCACTGGAGACTTCTTCCTCTTACGCACATGGGAAGAGCCGCACTCTTTAAGATGATGACTCTCCCAAGGTTTCTCTATGTCTTACAAAATGCCCCACTAAAGATCCCAGACTCCGACTTTAGGTGGGTTGAATCCCTTTTTCGGGAACTAATATGGGGGGGTGGTCAGCCGAGGATAGCGCTAACTACGCTCCAAAGATCGGTCTGGGAAGGTGGGATAGGAGCTCCACGCCTCCAAACATATTATTGGGCTGCACAGCTGGCAGTGGTCAACGACTTGCTTCATGGAGATAGGGAGCTCCCCCATATCAAGGCCGAGGTTGCAGCCATGCACGATACCGACCCATGGCAACTGCTATACCAAACTCTTCCGAGACCCCTTCCAGCAACGACCACGATTCATACTATTGTGGATTGGAAACAGGCGCATAGATTCGTTGGGTGGGAAAATAGTGTAACTGTGGCACAACCCCTGTGGAGAAATTGTAACCTGCCCGAGATAAAGAAGCTTCAACCATGGCCCCGATGGGTAAGGGCTGGGATTCTGAGGGTTGGGGACATTCTTGAGGAGGGGGACATAGCCTCGTTTGAAACTATCCAGCAAAAATTCCAACTCCCGGGCACTGAACGATACCACTATGTACAGCTGGCCCACGCCCTAAGAAACCACATACCTGCAGGCACCAATATCCCAGATTACACACCAATAGAGCGTAACATATTACCAGCTCTCATCCTCACCAAATGCACCTCCATCCTATATAATGCTATTACATCCTTTGCTACGCCAGAACTCACGACCCTGAAAGCTAAATGGGAGATGGATGTAGGGGTGATAGATCCAGAAGACTGGATCCAAGTACTAATGCACCCAAGGGAGGTGGCCGTTTCTTCCAGGATTCGGCTGGTTCAATTAAAGATCCTGCACAGGGTCTATTACCCCAGGACGGTACTATATAGATGGGAGAGAGCCTTGAACCCGAATTGTCTCCGCTGTGGGGATGAGGAGGGGACCTTCTTCCACATCCTGTGGGCATGCCCCCAAATCCGCACCTTCTGGAGTGAATGCTGTACTGTACTCGGCAATGTCTTGGCGTGCCGCATACCACTAGACCCGAAGATTCTCATTTTGGGTGTTCCGGATGAGATTGGACTTACTAAATGGGGCAAGCTGCTCCTGAACACAGCAGCGGGACTGATGAAGCGCAACATAGCGCAAAAATGGGGAGCCCCGGAGTCCCCAACGATGGAGCAATGGGCAACAGATATGAACATTTGTGCCACTATAGAGCACCGAGTATATACTGCCAGAGGATGCCCTACTAAGGCGGACAAGATATGGGGAAGGTGGGAAGAGAATGGACCCTAGAACCGGCTGGACCCTGTTGTGTGCAGTGAGGGGGATATGGTCGGATTGCACTAAAACCTGGGGTAATGTCATGGGTGATTGATACCTGATCTGTTAATGTTTGAATTTTGGAAGGACATGCTAATCCACACAAGCTGTTGTTGTGTTGTTTTGAATGTAAAACAATAAAAAATGTTTTATTAAAAAAAAAAAGTATAAAAAAAAGAAAGGCTAAATAGTGTGCTCCGTGTACATGAATTAATCTTTGCAAATCATTGTATGGAATGCCATCTGTCAGGAAATACACATGTGAAACAGCTGGCCCTTCCACCCTCTTGACAACTCACCAAGAAAGGCCCTACAAACATTGCCCATCCACAACTACGATCCTCCAACCTGTGGCAACACGATACGAGTGCATCAACAGCATGCACAGACACATGAGCATAAGAACATAAGAACAGCCTGTGACACATGCACCCACGAAGTTGGACCTGTGCCCCACAAAAAAAGTTAAAGAAAAGTGATTCCACAAAGTGCCAGACTCCCTTCCAAACACCACACCACAAATGGCAACCCAAGTGCCCTTCACTTACCTGCACAGGGTACCCACCTGGCCTGCATACACTGCAGCCTACCAGGAAATACATCCTCAAATTGTAAATACATGCATTGCAACAACTTAACAACAGTGGACATAAATGACAACCATTTAGGTAACCAGAAAACAGGCATAGACCACCCAGTGCAGAAGGACCACAGGGTGCAAGAGGGAGAAATGACACAGATTGAGAATTGCTAAGGAGTGGAGAGTAGCTCAAGAGAGAGAGAGAGAGAGAGAGAGAGAGAGAGAGAGAGAGAGAGAGAGAAGTGAAAAGCATAGTAAAGAGATACCTCGGAAGTACCATCATGACATGAGATCATGGAAGGCACATAGAAAGAAAATGCCGACATGTAGAGGCCATGAAGGACAAAAGTGGTGGGCGCCAAAGGGCAGACTGGCAAATAATAGGCATATGTGTAGGGTCAATCATTAGCCCAATCTCACAGAAACCAAGGCAAAAACCCACCATGGCATGCATATCACAAGACCCATGCACCCCACTTCCATGCAACTTGTGTATAGGCACGTTATCAATGCCATATCATATCATATCATAACTAAGGCACTAAAAGCATACACCCATACCCTACATCAACAACCATATACCATTGTTGCACAAGACAGCAAATGGACATGTAGCTGTACATTCACCCCCAACACACCACATACCTGGAGTAAGACTGCTCCAGTAAGTGTGCAGGGATTCCAAGGCTCACATACAACTCATACAAGAACAACAGATGAAGCCAAGTGGTGGGAAGTGGAGAACGTCAGACATGCATGCAACTACATTGTGTAGTTTTAATGTACACCCACAGACTGTGGCAGACAACATGAATAAGAAATTAAAACCATAACACAAGGAATAGACCCCAGTGATGACAACCAACAGTACAAAAGTATGTACAAAAGGTCACCACACTGGGTAACAGAGAGACAGTCAGTCAGGGGTACACATGTGCATAACTGTCCAAACCAACAGGCATCAAGTGTGACAAACATGTCCTGTAGAGTCAATACACACACATGTCCACAAAAGAGTTACAAGAGCCCATGGCATGACCTGCTACAGTGCAGGTGTTGCATACCTGCCTATCAGTGTGAATGGCACATGTCGACCAATGGCCTGGCTGGATGAGACATCTAAGCAGAGAAGGACGTGGATTTGGAATTGGCCCAGGTCAAAGAGTAGTGTGCACAGGGAAAACACCTGCAGGGCACGGTATGAAATAAAGGGACTGGGGGATAGAGGGGTGGCAGTAATGAGACATCACCACAGTCAGTGAGCCAAGTGTTGGGGAACAGAAACACCCATAGTGCAGATGCATCCATAATGCATGTGGCCAATCAGTACGTGCATCCACACTGAATGAAACACTGACAATGATGTATGTGACAATAGTGCTGCACAATCACTTGCAAATATCAACATCATGAGTGCATCCATGGAAACAATACACTGGCACAGAAGTGCTAATTAATGCACATGCACACAAATGCATGTGTTCAGACACACATCAGCACAGACATTCACTGTGACAAAAGGTGAACACCACCAGCTGGTTAAGCTGTGTACTGCATGCAGAAAACATGGGGAACAATTATACAGGCAGAACAATCTGACTGAGCCAGCATGATGTGCGTCCCACATCACCTCTGCTGAGAACGGTGTCTCTAAATGCGTGATAGGAGGTCCAGTGTCTGGCAAAAGGCATGGGGAGTAGGGACATCAAAGGGTGCAGGGTGTCTCCACCGGGAGTGCACTCACTGCCTCAATCCGGAACACTGTAATTGGAACAGCCATAGTGCAGTACCATTCACACAGCACACATTTGCCAACATTCCATCAAACCAATGTTACCTGCATATGCCATCCTTCCACCACAATGCAACCATGTCAGTTGATGTCACTTGGCATCGCTGCATGTCCACCACTGCATACGTCATGGCCTTGAGAGGGCAACTGCACAACTCAAGGGAAATTCCGCCTTGGAATGAGATAAACAAAAACACATGCCAACATCTGGGTGAGGGGTCTTGAAAGAAAATAAAAAAAAGTGTTCAGGGTAAAACAAGGGACCCAAACAAATAAAATAAAAGGCTATGG
Organism: Ambystoma mexicanum; assembly: GCF_040938575.1. Lineage (NCBI taxonomy): Eukaryota > Metazoa > Chordata > Amphibia > Caudata > Ambystomatidae > Ambystoma > Ambystoma mexicanum. The sequence continues at coordinate 220,948,534 of NC_090930.1, forward strand.
CTATGGCAAAAAAATTAAAAAAGAATACAAAAATAGTCCATCATGGACAGGGGGAGGGGAGGAGTCAGAAGTTGACTATGAAAAATTAAAATAAATGAAAATAATATAAAAACCCTCCGTGGGCTCATGGACCTCATGGCAATGGTGGACCGGGAGGCTTGACGGTGCTGGGAACCCCATCCTGCAGTTGATCAGCAGCTGGCATGGTGCTGGAGGCAGACCAGAAAGTGCCAAGACCTGGGGCCTCATTACACGGTAGGCGGTAAGGGTTTACCAGTACCGGTAAGGGCACCGGTACCGGTAAACCCTTACCGCCTTACTACGAGGTCCCTTTGTGGGACTCGACCTTAACGGCTGGTTTTACGGTACCGTACCGTAATTACCTCCTTCCCCATTCCCATTGAGCCCTATGGGGGCAAAAATGGGAATGGGGAAGTGCCTTGGTGAATGGGGAATTACTGCCCCACTCACCTTGTAGTAGGGTGGTAATTCCGCCATCCACCAAGGCGGACACCGTAAAATACCGGCGGCAACCATGGCGCTAATAGCGCCATGGTTACCGCGTACCGTGTAATGAGGCTCCTGGTCTTCACAGGTGGTAGCCATGTGTGACACTGAAGAATGCACCAGCACAGTTAGTTTGGGGAGGTTTGTATGCATTGAATCACGGAAGGTAACAGTGTATTTATGTGCACCTGCCCGTGATTCACAGAGCTCCTCAGAGAGTGACTGCCTGAAGGCAACCACCTCATTGTGGATCAGTTTCTTTGTGGCTGCTTGTTTTGAATACAGTGCAATCTTCTGGGCCTCCATATCAAGCCTCAATGCCTCTCTGTGTGCCTGAGTGTCTGCATGTAGGGAAGCCTGCAGGAACTCCAGATCAGCCCATCAACCCTTAATGTTGTCCTGCATGTCCAATCTGTGGGAGTGGCATGAGGAGCGCATGACCTGCAGCTGTTGCCCTACCCAGGGCGCTGTCGGGGTCATGAATTTGACCAGCTTATCGGTCACGCCTTGAAACACTTGTGTATAGGTGTGTTAAAAATGCCATATCATATCATGCCCTCGGATATTTTATCGAACACATATCCATGTCGGAGTGTGGCACACAGCATCTGCTGCTCTCACTCTGTCTCCCCACCCTACACATGTCCCAGCAATAACCACTGCAGACAGGGGTGCCACCATTGACTGGCGTTGTGAAGCCAGCCACCCTATCACACACTGACAGGTCCTGACTGATGCACCCATTGGGGCACTCACCTTTGCCCTCTTTGAGGCATGGACATCCGGTTCAGCATCAGACATCTGAGTCAAAAGAGTCCAAAGAATCTGCAACACGACTGGTCTGGAGCACCAGTGGGTTGTCACGGCTTACCACACCATGTCCCCCAAAGGTGGTCTGCCACACAATGGACTCTTCCTACTCCTCCTCTGCATCTGGTGCATCCTCACCTGCGCATGGACAGAAAAAGACATATTGATACATGTCAAAAGAGACAACAATGTACATATGCTTCAAGGAGTACTCGGACAAGAAATGGCAGGACTCGAACCCATCAGACATTGTGCATTCACACACTTGGTTCAGTAAGCAACTGATGCATGGCATTTGCTAACAAGTGCCCCCCTCGCCCCTGTCCATGCCAGCACTGGGCACATTGACATTCAACAGTGTTGTAAATGCACAATGAGGGGACATTCAACTGTCAAGTTGCCAAACATACCGGGGGAAAGGTAATGCACATGTGACATTTAAATGCTCAATGACATCACATGGGAATAGCCAGACATCCATATCCACAGACAACACCACGGTGAACACATGACACACTAATCAGATCTGGGACAGGGAACTGGAGACAATGAGGACCTGCAGGAAGGCGTGGAAAGGGAAGTAGCACATGAGTAGGTACACCCAAAATTGGGACTTCCGGTCAGGTTCGCGGAAGTGCAGAGACGAAGAGTGGATTGGGCAATGTAAACAAGGTCCACCAATCCACAAGAGGGTAAGGGGAGTGGCCACGTGGGGTGGGCCCAGAGTGTGGGAGTGTAAGAGGGAGCATGTGTCACAATGAATAGGCTCTCCGTGGCACTGGAATTGAGTCAATGTGTATGTGGTCTGTGGACACTCATGAAACTACACTCTGGGAACAGGACAATGTGCATTGACAGACAGCTATGTATGCATTGTGACAAGGTAACTCATAGGAGCAGGTGACAAATGGAACATGCTAATCTGCATGACATGGCGTGTAAGTGATACTTTGTGTGCATGCATCTGTCTAGCAGTGCTAAGTGAAGCGCAACAAGAATTTAGCAATGAACACTACTTGTAGGTGTCACATGTTTCACATGTGGCAGGGGAGTGCCCAGTGGGGTGTGTCCTGTCACACAGACATGTGCCACAAATGGCTGCCACACAGGCTATGCCAGTAAGATCGCCAATTGACATGAGTCTGTACGTCACAGGACATGCTTTGCCCAGGGCTGTCATAGAAATGCAGCCAGATGTGCCAATACACAATTAATGTGGGTGATGCATGACTAGCAAAACACAGGAGGCACAATACATATACTCCCCTGATGTGTCCTCATAATTCTCCAGGCCTCCCACGCCTTGCACCTGCTCAATGAGGATGAATTGGCTTGTGTCTATTCATGCAGTATCTGCTCCTCCTCCTCTGGTGGCCCCCCTCCAGTTGCCAGTGCAGAGGATAGGTTGACACTCAGCTTGGGCTTGGTTCAACAGGTGAGGTCATTCCAGCGCTTAATGACCTCTTCGGCTGTGTGCATCTCCAATCCTAAGGTGTTTATCTGTTCCATGACACACTGCCAATGCACCATGTGTTGTGCGACGGTATGTGTGCTCCCTGCATACAGACACATGTCAGGATGGTGATTAGTCATGTAGTCAATGAAGATCTGGAGCTTCTCATCAGAGAAGCTTTCTTCCTGTGGGAGACAGTGTCCTGTGCCATGTCTTGGGGTTGAGACTCTTCCTGCTGTGCAGGGAGTCCCTTCCTGCCACAAGTGGCAGGGGGTGTTGGAGCTAACCCTGTCTGGCTGGAAACACATTGGCATCTGGGCCACCTTTGGACCGGGGCCTGCCATGTACTCCTGGGGCTGGGACAGATGTTTCAACACCATGTCTCCGACCACCTGAGGCTGGGGCAGATGTTCCAACACCTCGTCCCTGACCACCTGATGCTGGTACAGGTGTTTCAACACCATCACCCTGACCCCCGACCCTGTTTGCCCCCTTTCCCACTTGGGGCCTTTCTACTCATGCCACCTGTGTTAGTGAAATATGGAAATATTGAAATTTGGATGGCACACCAAGATACTGTCCTGGGCAATTTGAGTAAATGGCAGTCTACATGATGTGCGACGTAGATGTATGGTCCTGCAACTCTCAAAAGTACCCCAAAAGTGGAAAAAATGGTAGGCCTTACACACTGGCACCCTGAAAAGGCAAACATTGTGCATGTGAAAACCGGAGAGTTTAAAAAAAAATATGCGATATGCAACCCCAAACATAACAATTGCATATGCGATTACCCGGAAAGCTTCCCTCAAGTCAGAGGAGGATCCCAGATATGCAATGATTGCGTAGGTGACACACCATAGGCCTTGTATAAAACAATAGAACATGCACGTATGCACAGAGGCAGAGCCCCCCAAAGAAAATGGGTACATGGTACCACAGTGATTGATTCCATAGTTAACAAATGAAAAAGACTGCGAAACTCCTCACGGTTCGTATTCCTTCACCCACACAACTGGTGATGCACGCTGTGTTACTTGTATCACAGCGTCATTACTGTGCGCCGCATAGACTGAGTAGGTGCACAGTGTCAACACACAAAGGAAGGAACTGACATGTTAAGGGCTTTTACTCTGCTATAGACTGCTGTGGATGCGAGATGCACACGACGAGTCCTTCTGCTCACACTGCTGCTCATTTTGCTTGACCAACATTTGCCTCTTTCACTCCTATGGTGCTGCTACCTGCTTGGGTGTGAGTGCCTGCATGCAACCTGCACTGTCTTCTTGTGCCAGCTGCCACACTTTGCCTGGAATCCTGTGTTGGCCTTGCAACCACCTTTACTGTACTTCCCTAAAAAACTATCGCCCAATTTCCATTACTACCTTTCTGGGCAAACTCCTGGAAAAGTTGGCCATCTCTCAGCTTAACCTTCATTCCAATTCTTTTGGCTGTCTGCTAGACCACCAGTCTGGCTTCAGAGCTGCCAGAAGCACGGAAACTGCTCTCCTGAACATCCGTGAAGATCTGCTCTCCAACCTTACTCTCACATTCCCTCTGTCCTCATCCTCCTCGATCTCTCTTCTGCCTTCGACACGGTCAACCATACCATCCTGCTCAACCATCTCCGTGAAAAACTGGGTATCACTTATCAGGCTCTGGCATGGCTGACCTCTTTCCTCTCAGATCGACCCTCCCAGTTCCAACTTGGGTCCTTCCTATCATCTATCTTCCTCTCTACCTGTAGTGTTCCCCAGGGGTCTAACCTTTCGCCCTGGCTTTTCAACCAATACCTGGCAACTCTCGCCCACTGCATTGCCATTTTCTGATCAAATTTCCAGTGCTACACTAACAACACTCAACTCATTTTCAGGATGCCCTCTGCCACCTCCTCTCCCTCTCACATCTCTGATTGCCTAACTCCCATTCAAGATTGGTGTGCCGCCAATGATCTTTGTCTGAATGCCAGCAAGATGGAGATCCTCCTCATCGTCACACCTTCACCTTCCTTTCCCCTCACTCTCCAGCCGGCTTCCCTTGGCCCTCCTCCTACCCCCACCTGTGAGGCTATGAACCTCAGGGTCATCTTTGGCTCCACTCTTTCCTTCTCCGCCCACATCTCTGAGGTCTCTAAAAGTCAAATTTCCTACTGCACCTCCTCAGAGGTACTCTGCCTTTACTCTCCTTCCCCCAGAGGCTCATGGTATCCCAAGCTCTGGTTCTCTCTAGGTTGGACTATTGTAACAGCCTCTTTCTAAATCTACCTGCCTCTACTCTCCACCCTCCACAACTAATCCAGAACAGGACTGCAAGACTTGTCCTTTGCCTCAAGCACTGGGAGCATGTCTCTCCAGCTCTGAAATGTCTTCATTGGCTCCGAGTGGATGCAAAGGATTACATTTAAAACCCTCTGCATTGTCCATAAGGCTTTCTGGGACTTGGGTCCAAAATACCTTCAGCTATCCTTCCGCAAATACCTCCCCTCTTGAGCTCTTCGCTCCTCTACATCTAACTCCCTCAGGGTGAGTCGTTTTTCAAAGAAATGAGCTGGGGGTAGATCTCAGTCTTCGGATGGGGCCTCCCTCTGGAACAGCCTGCTTGCCACTCTAAAACTTGAGGAGAACCATCTCTGGTTCCAGAAGCACCTCAAAACCTTCCTCTTTTCTTCTGCCTTCGCTCCCCTTCTCCCCTGGTGATCTGTTCTCTCTTGGCACCATGCACCTGGCTACCCTCTGTCCTCTGGGCCCAGGTACCTGCTCACTCTGCAACCCTCTGACTGCCTCCAGGCCACCCCTTGCACTGGGGTCTGTATCTGTACCCATACAGCCCCCCCTTTTTCTCCCTGCACTTATCAGACCTACCCTGTCTGCTGCCTTAAACCTCTCACTTGCAAATTGCTGGCTGCACTACCACTGTGTGATGCCTTTATTATTTATTTATTGTTATTTATCTGTTTCACCTCTGCTTTGCAAATTCCACTTCTCCCCCTTCCATGTACTTTTCCCCTCCCCCTCTCCCATGCACTTGTGCATTCTCAATGTCACTGGGCCTAGTAAGATGGCTGTTGTGTTCTCCCCTGTTCCTCTCACTTGCCTTGTCGCGCTCTGAAACACTTGTGTACGAGCACGATAGAAATAAAATATCAATATCAATTCCCAGGACTTCCCACCTCTGCCAACACCACCTTTTCTCCACAACGACCCAGGAAGTCCAATCCAGCCTCAGGTGTGCCGTGTCTGCCCCATCCGCTTCATATGGGTGGGACAGTACCCCCACGTTGAAGCAGCAAACGGCCAACTTCAACGACATCGAAGTTGTCATCCTATTGGATCGGTTCCTGGGTTCCGATGATGCCCTCTTCAACCCAGCTACGCAGCTGGGCTCCAACGCAAGGCTGAGGATCTGGACCAATATCAAGGCTGCTATCAACACACAGGGGGTGGCAGTCCGCAGCAGGGACCAGGTCTGGAAACTTCGGGATGATCTTAATACCTGTAGCAATGCCAAGGTGTTGGCAAATCCACTGTGGAGTTGTACCATGGGTGCTGCCACCGCTTCTACCAAGCACAGCTGCGGGTACTTGAGAGGTTCTATACGGACCTCCACTCCCAGTACTTGACCTAGAAAAGCCATCTGGATGCCGCTGGTGAGTACCCATGTGGGATAATGCTGTACGGCATATGTGTGTCATTGTCATGCATGTTTGTAGATGCCACAATCATTTTGTATGTGGTGTGTGTTGTGAGTCGCAGCTGATTGCTTACTCATGCCAATGTGAGACATTTGTTGCATCCGAGATTGTACACTGGCATTTGAGTGTCGATTGGTGGATGGCGCATCCATGGTTGTTGTTGGGCACCTGCAGCAGTGTTTGTGCATGGAGCAGGAGCCTGCATTTGACAGATGTGGACAGGCTGTGTTGTGGTCATGTGAGTGACAGGCATGATGCCTGAGTCTATATATTGCAGTGCTTCCAGTGCATACATGCAGGCACATCTGATGGTGGTGACACAGATGCTTGGATGCATGAGTGTGCAGTTCATGCATTGACACCTCCAGGACTGGGATGTGTCATGTCATTCCACTGGAGTTATGGCACAAGTGTTTGACTGTCCATTCAATATTTGTATGCATGACCAACTTACATGTGCAATTAGTTTACAGATAAGTGTGGCAGTAAATGCTGCTTGCTTGCAGGTCATGCTGTCAAATGTGGACATTGATGACTGTGTTTCTGTGTGCATGGGCCATGGTGCTGTCCCCATGACCATGTCTGCATGTCATTCTTGTGTTGGTTGTTCAGTGGTATATTGGCGTTGCAATGTACAATGTGCTTAGTTCAGATGGGCATGGGTCATGAGTGTGATTATGTCTTCACATTACACTTATGCAACATTTGAACTGCAGTTTTCCAGGACGCAAGTATTGTGTGGGTCTCAGTTCATGATGTGACATGATACGTGATTTGCCTTGTTTATTTTGTCTATGCCAGAAATCTATTGACGATGATGACTGATGTCAATGTTTTGTCACCAATTTTGTGGAGAGGGTAGAGGCATCATTGTGGAGCAAAGTGGCAGGGACAAGACCACCAGACATATGCGCAGACCCCTGACTGGCGAATTTAACTCCACCTCATCAGGATGAGTCGGCTGGGGGTGCGCATGTTCCATCTGGCGGAGCTGCTGGCGGTATGTCCCAGGAGCTTGTCATGGTTGGGGACTCGTCAATGGCTGTGGGCCAGGGTGCGGGGACAGAGGGGCCATCCAGGGAGGCAGGCTCTCTGAAGTCATCTAAGGAGATGGAGGTGGTGGTGGAGGAGGAGGAAGATGAAGACCATGTGCAGGGTTGGGTGGGGACATCCAGGAGGGGGTTCATACTGCACCCCTGCGACAGGGACAGGAGGATGTGCAGTGAACTGTGGAAGGGGTAAGCATCCCCCTGTCCTTGATCCATCTGATGCAGCTGGGATCAACCTCGTGCATGCCTTCACACAGGCCAGGCCAGGCCTGCCTTTGGGCCCACAGTGGTCACCCCTGTGTTTTTGCACACCTTGCTAGCTTGGATAGTGAGGCGGGTCAGTGTGATGAGTGTGATCCATGCTGATGTGAGGGTGATTCGTGAGGCGCTCTCAGGTCATCACGGATCAATGTCCGACTCCCTGGCCCAGCTGGGACATGCATGCTCTCTGGGGGGTCTCTGTGCACAGGAGCATTCAGCTGCCCCCTGCTCTACTGCCTCCTCTGTGTCCCAGTCATCCTCCGGGGGCCGTCCTTGCCTGTCCCCCTCACACCCCCTCTACCTCTGTCCTGCCCACACCACCCAGTCTGGTGGTCAGCATGTCCCTGCCTTAGGTGGAAGTCCCAGGAAGTACAGTGGAGGTGGTTGCTGTGTCTTCCCAGGCACCTACGCAGCAACAATACTACATGAAATAGGGGAGACCCTTGTGGGCATGGGTGGTTGTGGTCAGGATAAAATCATAAACTAAGAAGTGTCCAAACAACTTAATATGTTGTACAAATTACAATTATTTATAAAAATTCATATTGTGCAAGAAGAGTCATGGAGAGTATCTCAAATGTTCGTTAATATAGTTTTTATATATGCAATCAAAAGTTTGGGATTTTTATATTTGTAAGGCATAGAGACAAAACACAAAAAGCACATCTGCATAAGACAGATTGTGAGGCAAATACTTATTCAAAACAGTGATAAGTTCAAAAATATTCTTAAAAAAATAAAAGTCATCAATTGATTATTTACAATCGTGCTCCTTCTTGTCTTCTGAGAATTGATACACATTTCGGTGTGCCGGCAATGATGGCATCAATACACGCCTTCCTCAGGGCAGGTACAGAATATTGTTCTGAAAGGAGTTTGAGATACTCTTCAGTTTATTGACTTCAATGCCCATCGCATTATAAGTACCCCACGTGTCACTTTCCCTGTGCTTCTCGCAGGGGTGTGTGTGGTTGTGTCCAAAATTCCAGGTTCATCACACTAGGGGACACACCCTTCTCTCAAAGTGCGACTGGTATCCCAATTATTGGTAACTAGAAAAAAATAATTGTTCATATCACTCAAGGCCTGAAATACATGTGGCATGCATGAGAAGAATTGTATAGCGCATGCAGTGATAATGGCGGCCAGGTCCCTATATATTGTGTAAAAAAATGTTGTTGAAAATGTACCTGGTTGTCTCCTCGTGAGTAATAGGGAAGGATAGTCAGCAGCATATCTGCGTCCGCAGAAAGTTAATCAGGACACCGTCATTCAGGGTAGCTTAAAGTCCCTGCATGGTAAGGAAATGAACACAAAGGTCTAGTAAATACGTGCAGTGTGAGTGCACTGCATGTAGACATTATGTTCAAAATGGGCATGGCAAACCAGTAGCCTTAAGCAGGGAATAATTGTAAATGTTACAAAAAAGTCCTACCTTGCCGTTTAATGCCGGCAGTGTAACAGTCTTTGTGGACAGGGACCAGTTGTGATACGAGGTGAGACAATCGTGAATCTAATCTTGTACTAAAACGGGTGAATAGAGATAAAAGCACTGTAGCAAAATCTACACTACAGTAAAGCATAACAATACATTTGAAGCCCCTCAGTGCGGGGAATACCTGTTTTCAATTGTGCGAGTTGTAGAAGACCAACACGTGTCTTCACTATCTGACAACCCTTTGTTGTCATAGTAATCTCAAGCTTTTGAGGCGTTGCGACAGGTTGCCACAAAATGCTGTGTGCGGCCTTGCCACGTTGTTGCTATGTTGCCAAGGTAAATTGCTTTCGGTTTAGCAACCCAATGAGGATACTGATGCGTACGGCTGTGGGAGATGCTCCCGTCTAATGCTTGTGTTGCTAGGGAACTTACTAACACTGGTGCAGACTATGTTCTGCTAATATCTAATTGTTCTGCTAATGGAATATTGTGAAAAATTATCCTGCAGGAGACATAGGGGAGAGGGGCCCAGCCCCGCTCTGAGTGCGTTACCGTGGTGTTAACGGTTGAGATGTTTCAAGCTCTCGTAAGCTTGTAGAATAATGTTGCAGGTGGCTGAGCAACGCAGTCAGGGTAGGGTTGTCAAGGTTACTTTGTTGTAAGTGTGCAAGCTCCCTACTTGTAGCAGTCTGGGTGAAACAAGGTACGGACTGCAGTTTAATGTGAAGCTGCATACATAAGTACATGTATGTATTAATGAATTTGTGTTGACAGTCAGTCTGCTAAAGATGCAGTCACCAAGCAAAGGTCAATTGTGTACTTTTTTTATTTTGTATTGCAACAGTGTCAGCTGTTGTGTCACATCTAGAAATTGTAGGTGCTGATATTGCAGTTGTAAAAGTGACCACCGATAGTTTCAATACACTTTTTTGATAGGGAGACCATATTACAAGAGGAGACGGGAATGTAGCGCTAAGGGCACATCAGATCCCTTCTTTTCTAGGCTCAAACAATAATAAGAGCCTGACCTCAGGGTAGATAACTTGGTCTTCTGGATGTCATGTGGTGTGAGTGGTCAGTCAGACGGGTGGTACACATTCCTCATTGAGCCCCCTGTGATAGGAATCCAATCTGTATATCCACTTAGCTTCTTTCTGCAGTAGACTTCTGCAGTGTGATGACATTCTATGTAGTGATTTGCCGGTGCTGCAGTAAGATTTCTGCACCTAATCCTTGACTTACGTTTACAAATTCTAATGTGGACAAGTCTAGTTGTCTGGCCCACATACCTCAAGGCACAGGGGCATTCTACACAGTAGATTAGCTGTTTGATCTTGCAATTGGTAAGGTTGCGGAGCATCCATGTCCCTCCATTAAAGCACAATTCCTTTATTTTCTTAGTAAATCTACAAGCGTAGTGACCAGTTGTAGTTCTCAGGTTCCAAAGGCCCAGTTGTGGTGCAGGTTTCACAGATTTGGAGTGGACTAACTGATCTCGAAGATTCTTTGCACGTTTAAATGCAAACCTAGGTAAAGGTTCGCTAGGGAGGGTCAGTCTGGCCAGTGGCCAGTATTTGAAGATTAGCTTACAAATTTGAAAAGTGTGTGTCCCGTGAATGATGACATGTGTTGTCCTCTGGTCATTATGATTAGGGTCTTCCTCTGGAATCAGCAAGCATCCCTGTTTGGGAATCATGCTTGTTTCTTAGATTTGGTAATAAGTTTCTGGGAGTACCCCCATTGGGCGAGTCTTTGATCAAAATCCTGGGCAGGGTTATGGAAGTCTTCCAGGTTTGTTCAGTATCTCCTAATTCATAAATATTGGCCATATGGAAGGTTTTCACAGAGATGTTTAGGGTGATCACTAGAGAAGTGTAGCAGTGTATTCCTGTCACTTGGTTTGCGATAGAGATTGCATTTCATAGTGCCTTCATCATGCTGAATTCTTAGGTCTAGAAAGTTAATCTCTGTTTTACTAGGGTCCATCATAAACTGAATGTTTTCATCAACATTATTCACCATTGTAAAAACAATTCTACATCTATTTCTTTTCCTTCCTAAATGAAGAGAATATCGTCAATGTACCTCTTCCAATTTAAGATATGATTTTGGAAAGGATTTTTGCTTGATAAGATGTTGCTGTTTGACATAAAGAGAATCGCTAAACTGGGTGCAAAGGCCATCCCCATAGCCATCCCTTTGATTTTGAGGTCAAAATCAACTCAACTCAACTGGCCATTCAACTCAAAATAGTTTTACAAAGCGCTAATGTTATCAATTCAATGATAAGGCTGTCGGGCACTCCGTATTGCAACCTGTATTGGGTGAGATGGTTCCTCATACATTTTATTGCCACTCCTTGCGGTATAGTAGTATATAATGATTTTATATCCATGGTGACTAGCCAGTGTCTTGATTGGTCAAAAGATAAATCTTCAAAAATCTGTTTTGTGTGAGTGGTATGTCAGAGATATGTGGATATCAGGATGCTCATTGGTTTTAGGAAGGAATCAACACATTTGCAAAGCGGTTCGAGGATCGAGCCACAGTCTGAAACAATTGTTCTGCCTGGGGAGTTTTCAAGGTGTTTGTGAATATTAGGGAGGGCATACTGTAACGCTCACCTGGTATCCACGGGGATGTCACTCAGCCTGTTCTGACCTCTTACGACCTCAAACCCTTCCCTAGAGGCTATTCGACTGGAGACTGGGCCTGAAACACAGGATTGGTAGAGTTTAACTCCCTATTGTCTCTGTGTGTTTGAACCCCTTCTTCCCCGGGGTCAATCCCTTCTCTTTGATTCACAGCTCGCCTTGTTTTCTTGGATAGTGTGTTCTCTGTCCTGCTTTCAGCGCAGGGCACGTTGGTTGATGCAGGCTTGTTGCTGCCTAGTTACTTCACTGGCAAGAGTCCGACATGTAAGTATAATGAGTCTTTTGAACAGTTCTCTAACTTCGTTCCTTTCCTTCCTTTGATGATAGCCGGCGTCCGGGGATGGCAGCGTACTGCTGAGATGAGTAGCGCTGAAGGTGAGTGAGAGCACGATGCACGATGCACCCCTTTTGTATTTGCATTGAACTGAGTTCTTTTTCTGTGTCTTTTAGGTGCCGCAACATTTTCAGCGTGGATGCCAGTTATGAAGAACAAATGCGTTGGGTAAGCGCAGTATGCAGCGCCTCTAGATGTTTCCACCCTAACCTGGAGTGTCTTTTCCCTCTTGCAGATGGATGAGAAGTTCCGGAGACAGAGTTCCCTCAGAGCGGCTGGGATTCAGGTAAGCGTTTGAAGCTCATACAGTATTTAAAAATAAGCGAAGATTGCAGAATGCTTACTAATGCCTTTTTTCTGTTATTTTCCCTTTTCCTTAGGAAGCGGCATGCCGGGATGGGAATGACACCGCCGAAGATGCCCGCAGAACAGAAGGAGCGATGAATGATGGGCAGAAGCGCCACAACGTAAGGCTGTTCCTAACAGTGTTCTTGCAGGAGCTGAGCACAGAAGAAAGATGCAGGCCTACTGGAGACCGATCCGAACACGGTGAGTGTCACGCTGCAGGTGCAGAAAACGCAAGGCATGTTTCTCAGCCTGGGTGTGGCTTAAATAGTCTCTGGGTATCCCAGGTGTCTCTGGGCTGAGCCACACCCAAAAGACTAGACCGCACATGCAGTTCTGGGAACCGAAATATGTGGGGGCATCCATCTTGTCCCCATCAATGCACTACAAGTCCAATCCCCAATGTTATTCTATGGGAGTGAGTGAGTCTGGTGCCACAAGCGCCAAATCTGACACCAAGTGGGTCTTTGGAGGGATGGAGAGGCCCTTGAGGGCCATGTAGGCGATTGTGGCCTGGCTCCAGCCTGACATCGTGGAAGGCTGGGGACATGAGGGGCAGGAATCATGACACATACATTGTAGGTGTATGTCCTTGATTGGTGATAAGAAATTCAAACTCTTTTTTCATTATATAGATACGGTCTAGTATGTACCGGGTTATCTCTGCAATCTGTTGTGCAATTTCCTTGTGCAGGAACAGGCATCCGTGGGGCAGCTGGCACAGTAGAACAGTGCTAGTAGTGCAGCCCCCCATGATCCGACATCCAGTTAGTGGGGTGTATGCACAGGGTATGCTTCGCCAGGCAGTAACACTATGTCTAGGGGCACTCTTCACGGAGCCATGCTTCATCAGGGAGGTGAGCTACACGGCAAGGGTCAGTCACCTGGCAGAATGAGTGCCGGAGTTGTATCTGCAGCTGATGGTGGCGAGGGAGCAGACTAGGGTGGCAGAGGTGGCCAGTGCAGACGTAGTGGAGAGGAGGGCACAGATGCTGGTTGAGATCCTGGAAGAGGCTTGTAGGGATGCGGGGATGGAGGAGAGGAGGATGAGAGTCAGACTGTAAGCCATCCAGGTCAGGACAATGGCATGCCTCCAAGTGGAGGATGAAGATTGTGAATCTGCCCCGGTGAACCGAATGGACGAGTATTGAGCCTGCTGTCCTTGTAAATAATGATTGTGTAGTTTGGCCATTTCAGTTTTCCCCTTTGACATTTCCCACTTTCCACATAGTAGTTTTGTATAATGTATATATTGGTAATACAGTTCCTCGTTATTCAACACACAATTGTTGTCTCTTTGTTCAAGGCCAGCATGTGGTTTGCTTTCATTTTGCTATGCATTTGTTCTGTGACTATCAAGCGGGCTGTGGGCATGACTTTGGTGGTGTGGCATAAGCTCATCAGTCATGCAGGGGTGGTTGTCTCCCAATGCATGGACAACAAACAACACATCTTATTCAATTCAGTGTGTGCTCTCATGTCATGCTATTCATCTGCCACTGTGAATCTTCTTCATTGCATCTGAGCTTTGGAATATGTGGCTGTACATATCATCCATCTGCTTGGGTCAAACACTTTCAGACTTCCTTCACATCGCCCCAGTCCATGCATGTTCACATTACGTTACTTGCAGCGCTTTTGGTTGTAGTGCTTTTTGTCCTTAATGCCATGATTCATTGGCCCTCATTACGACCCTTGCGGAAATTGACTGACCGGACCGCAACAGCGTAAATAGCGTTTCCGCCATTGCACGAAGGAGCAAAGTGCGGCTAATTACGACCCATCGGGCACGAGCATTACGCCATGGCGGAATCCGAAAGGCTGCGATGGCGGAAATGACCCCAAAACGGCCCTTACCGCCGCCGTACGCTGCACCAGGTGCAATACCGCCACCCATCTTAGCGGTCACCGTAATGAGCGGGCACCGTAATGAGCGGGCACCGCAAATTACGGGCACCGTAAATATACGGAAACGGAAGTAAAAGCATGTGGCCGGAACGGGAAACAGCACGCCGCACAACTATAAAATCCGAATCCCAACACAACCATTAAAAATCCGACCCTGACACACATCCCAACCCGTTAGCAACCCCAGTTAAAAAAATAAATATGGGAAAGGTAGCCAAGAAAGCGTGTGATCGCAAGCGGCAGGTCCACTTCTCCCGAGAGGAACTGACCGTGCTGACCGAGACCCTGCAGGAAAATGCCGCCGTCGTCTTCTCCAGTCAAATGACCAGGACGGCCCTTGCCAACAAGAAGGCCATATGGGCCCTTGTGGCACAGCGCGTAAGTGCGGTGGGGACAACACCCCGCACGCCACAGCAATGTCGCAAGCGGTGGGACGACCTGCGGATCCGCGTACGCAGCATACTTTCTGCGAACAGGAACATCGCCACAGCTACCGGGGGGGGATCAGAGTCGCCCATCAAGTTGACCCCCTGGGAGGAGATCTGCGCCTCCACCATAGGAATGGAGAGCATAGAGGGAGTCGGAGGGATGGAGAAAGGAGTGCCGACATCCGGAGAATCAGGTAGGTTTGCCAAGAGAAACAATGCGAAATCCACAAACCACGAACATGTGCAGTACCATGTGACCCCATAGTGCAATACATACTCTGCCCTGACAGCGCCCTCTAAAAGTCAGAATGAATAAACAAATTAATCAAGATGCCATAAACAACCCCTACATGTGCAGCATGCACCCCCTAACTGCAGGCAGCCAAATGAATGCATCCTCAATCCACACGAAAATGAGACCACCTCCAAGGCCCAGTCCCATATCAGCCTCATGTACCACCCCAATGCATTTGATACGTTGCCATTCCAAATCCGACAGACCCATAACTAACGCTCGCCCCTCTTTACTCCACCACAGGGTCCGATACCAACGACGAGCTGCAGGACACCCCTACCAGCACGCCTGCAAAGAGGGCCAGGACCAACGTCCCAAGAGCCTCCACCTCAGGTGCAAGGATCAAGACACGGCAGCAGCAGGAATCAAGTGCCAGCACACTGGAGGGGACTGCAACAGGCACCCCAGCAGCCAGCAAGTCCACAACCCCAGCACCACAGGTCCCCCCAAAGAACGTATCTGATGGCACTGCCTCTGGTGGTAGCAGCACCATAGGTGACACAGCTGTCATGCCAGCATGCTCCGACACGGAAAACAGTGCTGGCGACGTATGTACCATCCATGACCTTTCCCAATCCCCCTGCATGTTCCATCCCCTACACCATGACGAAACCACGCAGGGGCACCCTGAAGACGACGACTGGCCAACCCCCACAAGTCCTGTGCCAAGGCAACATGTGTTGAGCAGCCCCCCTGTCACACCACCGCAAATGTCCATGGCCCAGCAGAGGCAACAGTCCCTCGACCTGCTGATCGAGCAACAGCAGGAAGCGTCCACGCTACTCAAGGACCATGCAAATGAATGCGGGGGTTCCAGGGCAGCCATGGAAACATCCACCGAGACACTCAGGGCACAAATAGAGAAAAGTAGTGAGAGCCTCAGGGGAGAAATGGAGAGAAGCACCGAGAGCCTGAGAGCACAAATGGAGAGAAGCACCGAGAGCCTGAGAGCACAAATGGAGAAAAGCACCGAGAGCCTGAGGGGGGAACTGCATGCGACGTCCAAAGACGTTTGTGCTGAACTTGCTGCTGTGCGCCGTGTGCTCTCGGAGCTCTCACAAACCCTCAGAGACATGCATGGACGCGAGCAGGCAGAGACGTCATCCGTGGCAAGTTCCGTCCAGGGCAGCCCCCAACGCAGATCTGGCAGGAACCTGCGCTCCACGGGCAGGGGTGCCCCTGATACCCGTAGAGGGGGCTTGCAATAGCGTCTACCCACGGGCAGCATGCATATCTGGACACTGGTGTTGGGGGGGGAGGAAGTAGGGTGGAGGGGGTGTGTTGGGCTTCACTGGGTGGCGGGTCCATAGGGTGTATGAATCAAATCACATTAACAATACAGCACTTCATTATCATCCAATGACATGTGTGGACATTGATATTTGCGTACGAGGCCTTCATAGGCGTACAGTCCACTATGTGCCTGTACTACACACACACAGTGCCACAGGTCCCCTTTCCGTGTAATAGGCACCATGCGTGGTTGCTAGAAGCATGCATCTATGATGCTCTGTCGGATTGCACGTGCATCCTGTGCCTCATGGACTCCCTGGGGTGCCTCCACATCCCCACCCTCATCATCATCATCTTCAGGTGCATGCAGTACAGCGTCAGGGGGCATGGGCACATTCCTACGTATGCACATGTTGTGCAGCATGACACATGCCATGACCATCTTAGAAACCCTCTCATGGCTGTACATGAGTGCCCCGCCAGACCTGCTGAGGCTGCGGAAACGAGCCTTCAGTAGGCCGAATGCCTGTTCAATGACCACACGGCTACGTGAGTGGGCATGGTTGTAGTCCTCCTCATGCTGGTTCTGTGGGTTCCGGATTGGTGTAAGGAGCCATCTCTTCAGTGGATACCCGGCATCACCTGTATGGGACGAATAAAGGGTGTCAGTGGAATGATAGTGCTAAGTAGCCCCCCCCCCCTCCTGCAAGGTCATTGACGCATCAAATGGGCCACGATGTCATGCATGGAATGAGACTCACCGAGTAGCCAGGATCTGTGCCCTGCGTGTCGCTCCATGTAGCGTGGTATTCTTGTGTTCCTCAGGACCATAGAATCATGGGTAGATCCTGGAAATCTGGCACAACAATGCGTAAAGATCTTGTTGGAGTCACACACCATTTGCACATTGATTGAATGAAATTGTTTCCGGTTGCGGTACTGGACCTCCATGGCATGTGGGACAACCAATTCAACATGGGTGCAGTCGATGGCACCAATGCAACCCGGGATGCCGCCAAGTGCATGGAATCCCACCTTTGCGTTGGTAATCTCCTGGTACGTGCGTGGTAGTGTGATGTGGTCGTCGGCGTGCTTCAGGAGGGCATCGTGCACTTGGGAGAGTGTCCGTGAGAACAGTGGCTGTGAAATGCCATGCAACTGTCCCACTGTGTGCTGGTAGGTGCCTGTGGCCAGGAAGTGGAGTACAGACACCACCTTCAGTAGGGGTGGGATGGCGGTTGGGCTATCTATCATGCTCACGAGGTCAGCATGTGTCATGTCCACAATGGCGATTATGGTGTCCCGGTCCAAACGGTAGAGGGTGTGGATCTGCTCAGCAGTGAGGTTGAACGGATCAGCTCGGAGGCGTGGGATTGCGGGCCGCCTGCGTGGTGGTAGTGGCAGTGCTTGTGGGCCTTGCTGACCCTGCCTTGCCCTCCTCCTCCTCCTTCTCCTCCGTCTCCCCTGTGCGCCCGGTTGTTGTACCTGTTGTTGTTCGTCGTCTTCTTGTAGTTGTAGCACTTGCAGTGCTATCTGGTGCCCCAGGCCCAACATCGCTAGTCCTGCCGGTAGCATTTTGGAGTGGGAGTGGTTGTGGGAGGGGTTTGGGTCTGCTATATATGTGCTGTCGGCCTGTATGGCCTCCACCTGTGCTGATTGAATGAATCTGTGGCAGATGCAATCCCTTCTGGCCGAGCACGTCCCGCACGTAAGGCTGCATTTGGCCGCATGGCATCTTGGGATTGGAATCATGTATCAAATCCCGATGGCAGTGTGATGTACTTTGACTGATTTTCATGCTATGCTCCCATTGTTACACATGCTATGATTGCAGCCGCTTACATACCTGTGAAGAGTCAGTGGTATGTAGGGCTCGATCGATGGCCGACCCTCATGCAGCACAGTATCGTACTTCACCGACGGGCGTGGCGTCCCATTTGTGATTGCAGCCAGTTAGCATTATGACACACAGCCGCACTACATTGATGTAATTGTGAATGCAAGCGTTCACAGAGGCCTTTTCGACGTAATGTTGCAAGTGAGGAATTCGAAGGCCAGGATTTTTGGTTGCGAAGTAGCGGTGAGGAGACGCCCACAGGTCTGCCTGGAAATGTAACGTTCTATTGTTGAATGTCCTTGGGACAGGGCCCATAACGAGCAAGCAATGAATGACATGAATTGAATGGGATGCGCAATAGCGTAGTGGACGATAAGGCAGGACGTTCCCAAGTCCATCTAGCTTCACGACACTACAGATCCGGCCAGGAGCACAGTGGTTTTTGCAGACTGCATTACGCACAGACGCGATGGAAGTTTCACATATTATGTGAGTGAATGTTCATGCGTTTTCATTGCGGGATGAGGGAATGATGAATGGATGCATGGACAGATGATTCCATTTAGGGTCTGCCATGTACATGTGTTTTTTGATTCAATCCCCTTCCCCTGCGCTATGTGATGCAAGGCTGCCATAGTGGGACTTACGTCTATCTGCCCTTGTCGGATCCTCCCTGTCTCGACGCGCCTTCATACACTTGTGTCTAGGCACGTTACTAATCCCATGTCATGGGTTCTATCTTGACGGACGCATGCACAGTAACCGACGTTGCCAATGGTGTATTGCCCTCGATTGGTTTCGTTATGTATCGATACTGATTTAGGGGTGTGTATATTCCTTTGGAGTGGGCTAGCATGCATATGGGTGTGGATTTGGTGTGTTGAATGAAGATAGTGATGCATCATGTGTCATGTAGTGCAATCGGTTAATTTGTGTTTCATTTTGGTGACAGGTATCTCCTGCCCTATTGCAGATGCCATCTGTACGCCACTCCTCCAGATGGTTTTTACTCTCGACACCTGCAGCTTCGGGTGAATCAGTGGAGCAGCATTACGATCTTATGGGACGATCGCCAATGGGCCACATGCCCTTACGCTGTTCTGGTGGCTAGGTGCAACATTTCGGCCTTTCAGCTGGACTAGTGCCTGCCTCATGGGACGGACCTGCGGTTCTTGCCGCTTCCATGTTGCCTTTTGGAACGTTGATGTTGGCCCTGTGTGCCATGATGGTACAGGGCGTCACACAAGTGGAAGCTGGTCAATTATTGCAGATGCAGCCCTCGGTGATGATGGATGTTTTGGTGTTATTTTACAAATTGCTGTGAGGCCTTTGTCATTTGGATGTGCATTTAAATTGTATTCCGATATTTGGCGTGTTGCGTTATTCTTTGCAGGTGATGTGGCGATTTTCAATTTGTGGCGGTATGTATTGCGAGATGATCTGCATTGTGTTCCGCCTTCTGAGTTGAGTTGTGTGGTACAGTACTGGCCGCTTTTGCCTACGTAGCACAGTGTGGTCACGGATAGGGGCTGCCATTGTGACTGTTTACATGATGTGCTGTTCAGGGGCGGGGGATTGGCTTTTGGCCGACTGGTGCCTGTCAGCCAGGTCGATTGATGGTATGATGGGATGTTCAGAATGTGGCTGGTCACAGGTGCCTGTGTTTGCGTGCGTTTGTTGGAGGGGGACTGGGGTCATGTCCATTGGAATAGCTTCTGTATTCATGCCATCTGTGCCCTGCAGCTCCCATCGGCCCCTCTTGGGATGTGCCTGGCTGCTCAGTCACTCTGCCAACTTGTGTGGTACATGCTTCTGCTGATGGTTGGTTTGTTTACTGGCAAGAGTACAGGTCTGGTGCAATCCCCCTCAGGATGCTGTTTTGGATGTTGCCTTGCGCTGGTGGCAAGCGATGGGGGACTACTGTTGTTTTGTGTCATGTGTTCTTGATTTCCATTTTGATGTCTTGTACCTTCACATGCCTGTGCTGCATCAGTACGGCTATGGTGAAATGCCGTACATGGATGCCCACTCACGGGGCGCTTCGAACACCTGCATGCATTTCTACGTTGGCATGCATGGGTGAATTGTAGATTTCACTGGTTGCATGGTGTGAGTACATTGCGCCTGCCAGGAGTTGTGCAATGTGGCCAGGGAGTGGAGTACAGGCACTCAGTGGGCCATTTACGGTTGGTTCACGATGCCGTATTTCTCGCCATGGCGGAATGGTCCATTCCGCCATGCCTGATGGCGTTAGGTACATGTCCGCTAGGGTCGGAATTGGCGTACCGTTGCACCATGGTGGTGTTTGCGGTTTGGCATGGTGCGCGCGCGCGTGCTTAGTGCAGTTAGCGTTGGCGTTCACTACGGTGTCGCTAATGGCTTCGTACTTTGCGGTGACGGGTCATAGTCGCACCGAGCGCTTTTCGATGGCGGTATTGCATTTCCGCCATCGTTTTCCCCTTTCCGCCAGGGTCGTAATGAGGGCCATTGAGTGTTGTTTGTGAATATGCACTGACATTACATGTGACTCTGTCCCATCAGTGAGGACTTGGTGTTCTCTCCACCTGGGACATTTACCTACAGCACTTTGCTGCCATTGCAATGGCACATGTGTACAATGATACGTCACATTACTTCACATTGGTTTGCTGTGTGACCTGTATATGGTGCTTTCACTGTGTAGCAGCTGCTGAGTTATGCGGAGTTATGCGGTCCTGTTGCGGTGCCACTGGTTGTGCTGTGCCATGGTGTCCTCTGATGGCCTACGTACATGGATCCGGAATCAGTGCACCCAGTCGGTGGGTATATGGGTGTGTATGTGATCAGTGTGCCTAGTGTGCTTCATTTTGGTGCAGGGCAGTTGAGTTGAAGTGAGTTATTGTTCAATACTGTTCAATACAGCACTGGTAGGAGGGTGATGTGGCAGGACAAGGCTGAGTTGGTGTCAGGGGTGAGGGGGGCTGGTGGGTGGTGTGAGAGCTGCCTGGGGTAAGGTGGAGGGTTAAGGGGGCTGGTGGGTGGTGTAAGAGGTCCTTGGGGTAGTGTCGGAGGTGAGGGGGATGGTGGGTATTGTGAGGGATGCTTGGGGTAGTGTTGAGGTGAGGGGGGCTGGTGGGTGGTGTCAGTACTTAAGGGGGCTGCCTGGGGTAGTGTCAGAGCTGAGGGGGGCTGTGGGTGGTGTCTGGACTTCAGGAGGCTGCCTAGGGCAGTGTCAGAGCTGAGGGCAGTGTGGGGAGGGTGGAGTACTGCGAGAGTGCTGCCTGGGGTAGTGTCAGAGCTGAGGGCAGTGCAGGTAGTGGAGTGTACTGTCAGGGGGGTGCCTGGGGTAGTGTTGGAGCAGAAGGTGGTGTGAGGAGGGTAGATTATTGTGAGGGTGCTGCCTGCGTTAGTATCAGAGCTGAAGGCAGCGTGGGGATGGGAATGTACTGTGAGGGGGCTGCCTGGGGTAGTGCTGGAGGTGAGGGGGCCTGGTGGGTGGTGTGAGGGGTACCTGGGGTTGTGTTGGAGTTGAGGGGGCTAGTGGGCGGTGTGAGGACTGTCTGGTTAGTGGCAGAGGTGAGGAGGGCTGGCAGGTTGTGTCTGCAACTGGGGGTGAGGGGCTGCCTGGGGTAGTGGCAGAGGTGGGGAGGGCTGGTGGGTGGTGTGAGGGGTACCTGGGGTTGTGTCAGAGTTGAGGGGGGCTGGTGGGTGGTGTTAGGGCTGCCTGGGTTAGTGTCGGAGGTGAGGCGATGGTGGGTGGTGTGAGGGGTTCCTGGGGTAGTGTCGGAGGTGAGGGGGGCTGGTGGGTAGTGTGAGGGATACCTGGGGTAGTGTTGGTGGTAATGGGGCTGGTGCATGGTGTCAGGACTTTAGGGGCTGCCTGGGGTATTGTCAGAGCTGAAGGAGCCTGGTGGGTGGTGTAAGGCATTGAGGGGGCTGCCTGGGGCAGTGTTGGAGGTGAAGGCAGTGTGGGGAGGGTGGAGTACTGTGAGGGTGCTGCCTGGGTGTCAGAGATGATGGCTGTGCGGGGAGGATATTGTACTGTTATTGGGCTGCCTGGGGCAGTGTTGGAGCTGAGGGGGGCTGGTGGGTAGTGTGAGGGGTTCCTGGGGTAGTGCTGGAGGTGAGGGGGGCTGGTGGGTGGTACGAGAGGTGCCTGGGTTTGTTTTGGATTTGAGGGGGCTGGTAGGTAGTGTGAGGACTGCCTGGGGTAGTGGCAGAGGTCAGGAGGACTTGTGGGTTGTGTCTGCACCTGAGGGGGCTGCCTGGGGTAGTGGTGGAGGTGAGGAGTGCTGGTGGGTGGTGTGGGGGTGCCTGGGGTTGTGTCAGAGTTGAGGGGGGCTTGTGGGTGGTGTGAGGGCTGCCTGGGCTAGTGGCAGAGGTTGAGAAGTGCTGGTGGGTGGTGTCTGCACCTGATGGGCTGCCTGTGGTAGTTTTGAGGGTGAAGGGGGCTGGAAGGGTGGTGTCTGCACCTGAGGGAGCTGCCTGTGGTAGTGTTGGGGAGAGGGGGCTTGTGGGTGGTGTGAGGGCTGCCTGTGGTAGTGGCAGAGGTGAGGAGGGCTGGTGGGTGGTGTCTGCACCTGTGGGGCTGATGCGCAGTCGGGGTATGTGCCAGCACATTCTGTGCGGTGGGAGTCAGGGCGGACTCTTCGCAGCAGTATAGCCGTTACTTGCATGTAACCTCACGCAAAGTAGCTGGGGTGCAGCCGTTACTTAAATGGGACCTCGCACAGAGTAGCTGGTGTGCAACCATTACTTACGTCAGACCCGCACAGAGTAGCTAGGGTGCAGCCATTACTTATGTGGAACCTTGCGCTGAGTAGCTGGGGTGCAGCCATTACTTATGTGAGACCTCGCGCAGAGTAGCTGGGTGCAGCTGTTACTTACTTGGAACCTCACGCAGAGTGGTTGGGGTGCTAGATATTATGTCGGAGGTGGACACAGAGCTTTGCAGAAAGGTTGGTCTTCAACAATATTTTTGGTTTGTGTGGTGGAGTGTTGTGAGCGTTCCTTGGACGACTCAATTCCCTTTGCGCATCTGCTAGAAAAGTGCATTTGGATCCATGAAAATGCAGAGCGTGCATTTTTGTATCTGCGTGCAGGGTCACACAGTGTCCTCGGCGTGTTGCCCCTGTGGGATTTCTGTGCACATTTCCATGAATTGGGTTCTAAGTATATAATGCACTGGACTTGGTGTTTATTTCATTTTTCACAACGCTCAGAGGTGCAGAGCCTCTTGCCAGGTAGGATGGTTGTAGTTTGGTGTTGTGACAGAGTGAGTTGATCTGGCATGCATGCAGTGAGAGTTGTGCCATGTTGTTTCTTAAATTAACCACTAAAATGTTGGAAATCGTACTGATATAGACTGTAGTTATTGTCAATATTTCAGATGCCCCATGATTATGCTTCAATGTTCCACTACTGAGCTGATTATGTGTTTGTCTGTGTGTGCATGTTGGTCGGCATAGTGAAAGGTTTAAGCATGTCTGTGTTTACTCCCAGTTTGAACTGTAATGGTAGTATCTAAAGGTGACATGTATGTGTTGTTCGTTGTAGTGGACTCTGTTCTTTGGTGTAGCATGTGATTTTGTCTGTGATCTTGCGTATGGAGCACAATGCAATTATGCATTTAAACTCTGAACCACTTATGAAAAATCACATTGGTAGTTCTGGCATTTGCAGTTGTTTATTGCATTTTACATTCATGGAAAATAATGCAGTAACTTATTGAGGTCTACACACCTAGCATGCCCATTCCAAACATGTCTGCAAGTTAACGTTTGGAGTCCAATAATATTTCCACTTTTCACTATGTCTATGATATGATATGATATGATATGATATGGCATTTATAATGTGCCTGTACATGGAGGACAAAAAAACGTTCTTACTAGGCCTCGTGTCATTCAGATCGCGAAAAGGCAGGGAAGTGGAAGGGGAGAAGTGCCAAGGGGGTGAAGTGCAGGTAGCTCAAGGTGCGGCCAGCCGGTGGCTCAGTGCAGGTAAATAAGAAAGTGCAGCCAGCGGGTGGCTCATAACTGCAGAGAGAAGTGACTGTAGGGTTGCAGATTCAGACCAAAATTGATGGGGAGCCAAAAGGGAGTTCAAGGTGCAACTGGACATGCAGGAACCTGGACCCAAATTCCGAGGGTGGCCAGGCGACCAGTGCGTGGAGCAGTCGGGACATTAGCAGGGGAGAGGAAGAGAGAAAGTGGAAGCAAAGAGGAAGGTCTTGAGTTGCTTCGGGAACCAGAGGTGTTCTGCTCACTTTTGAGAGAGGTAGGGAGTATATTCCTGATGGAGGCCCCAGACGAAGTTAGAGATCTGCTCCCAACTATTTGCTTGGAAAAGTGACTGACCCTCAGGGAGTTGGAGGTGGATGAGTGGAGAGCTCGAGAACGAAGATGTTTAGGAAGACAGAGTTGGAGTTAGTGCCGTCCCATGCCCCAGAAAGCCTTGTGGACGATACACTGGGTCTTGAACTTGGTCCTTGCCACCACTGGGAGCCAATGAAGAGATTTCAGAGCTGGAGAGATACAATCCCTGGGCTTGAGGCCAAGGACAAGTCTTGCAGTCCTGTTCTGGATAATTTGTAGAGGACAGAGAGGAGAGTCAGGAAGATTTAGAAAGAGGCTGTTGCAGTAGTTCAGCCTAGAGAGAACCAGAGCTCTGGAGACAGTGAGCTTCTGGGGGAAAGTGAGAAAAGGAAGAATACCTCTGAGGAGGTGCAGCTGATAGTTTGACTTCTTAGATACTTCACAGATGTGAGGAGAGAAGGAGAGGGTGGAGTTGAAGATGTCCCCAAAGTTCTTAGCCTCACAGGTAGGAGCAGGAAGAGGGCTGAGAGTGGGCAGCCAGAGAGAGAGAGGAAAGGAGGGAGTTGGTGTGCCGATGAGGAGGATCTCAGTCTCACTGGCATTAAGGCAGAGATAATTGGTGACACACCATTCCTGTATTGTGACCAGACAGTCTGCAATGAGGGACGGAGAAGAGGCTGCAGAGGAGAGCCTGAAAGAGAGCTAGGTGTCATCTGCATAACACTGAAAGTTGGAGCAGGGAGCAGAGATGTGGTGGGCAAGAGGTGCCAGGTATTGGTTGAACAGCCAGGGAGAAAGGTTAGACCCCGGGGGAACAACACAGGTCGGGTGAAGATATAAAAGACCTGAGAGGGTTGATAATTGAGAAAGAAGGTCAGCCAGGCCAGGGCCTGATCAGTGATACCCAGGTTATCACAGAGGTGGTTCAGCAGGATGGCATGGTTGACCATATCAAAAGCAGAAGAAAGATCGAGGAGAATGAGGACAGAAGGAAGGTTAGTATAAAGTTTAGAGAGCAGGTCTTCACAGATGTTCAGGAGAGCAGCTTCTGTGCTTATGGCCGCTCTAAGGCCAAACTGGTGGTCGTGGACACAACCAACAGATTCAGTGTGCAGATTAAGCTGGGAGATGGCCAGCTTTTTCAAGAGTTTATCCAGGAAAGGAGTGATGAAGATCATGTGATATTTAGCCGAAGAGGAATGATCAGCAGGGGGCTTCTTTAGGAGGGGTTGCCGAAGGGAGTGCATAAGGGGGAGTTAAAATACACAGTGAAAAGTTGATGTGCTCTAATGTCGTGTACCAGAGTCTTTAATATGTCTATCGTTAATGTTATGTGTCAGCAAACACTAACTTGCAAGCAATTTTTGGACATTTTAAAGTGTTGATTTCATGGTTACGCTAGGATGAAAGACCAGTGATGAGTAGGCTCAATCTAGGGTGGGTGTGTGGCTAGGGGCGAGCATGGGCGAAGGTAAGATTGGGTAGTATAGAGCAGATAGGTGAGAGACAGGAAAGGTGGACAGGATCAGTCAGGGAAAGAAGGTGTTGAGTACACAAAGTTGAGGCGGGGCAGAAAAGACACGTATGAATAAACAGGGTTGATAGCGGTAGAGTGTGTGGGGACAGCCACAGGCAGGGGTTAGTTAGAAGAGTGAGGCAGTGCTGGTGGGAATACATAGGGGTGAGGCAGGGTGGCCGTTTGGGCAGGCGGATGTTCAGAGGTATGATGTTGGGTGGGTGTAGGAATAGATGAGTGAAGTAGAGGACATTGTTGTTAGAGAGGTGGTAAAATGTGGATGGGTTAAGGTAGAAAAGGAGTGTGGTAGGATGGGTGGATGGCGGAAGAGAAGTCTGCGAGATTTTGTGTAATGAGTGATGTAGGATGTTTAGGTTTGTGTAGAGACAATTGAGGTAGGGTGGGTTGGTGGTAAGAGAGAGGTTACAGGAGGGTAGTCCATGGGTGCAGGTAGAGATGGGGTGAGGTAGGGTGAAATGCTGGGGGGTCACAAGATGGTTAGATGAGGTTGGTGTGTGTAGAGATTGATGAAGGGTACATTGGGTGTGCAGAAAAGGGGTGAGTATGTATGGGTTGGGGAGAGAGGGATGAGTTAGTGTTGTTGGGAGAGGGAGGGGTGCATTAAGGTGGATGGGACGAGAGAGGTGAAGTAGTGTTGGTGATTGGGAAGAGAAGTTCAGGAATGTTGGGGAGAGAGGGAGGAGGTAGCATGAGAGGATGGGGAAAAGAGGGTGATCTAGGGTGGATATGTGATCTAGGGTGAATGGTTGGGGATAGAGGTTGAGGTAGTAGGGTGGGTGAATGTGGAGAGGTGAATGAGGGTGAGAGTGCCACCTTGGTTTGAGAGAGGTGAAGTAAGATGAGTGGGTGAGGGTATAAAGAAGTGATGGTGGTAGGATATAGAGCAAGGTAAGGGTGGGTTAGTGTGAGAGAGGTGTTATGGTGGGTGTGTGAGACCGGTATTTTGAGCTCATGCATGTAGTTCTTCCAGATTCAGATTTTGTTTGTTGTGAAGAAGCTTTGGAATGCCACAAGGTCAACCTCAATGCCAATCGTAGTATTGGACAGGGAAGACCTTGTAACCAATCCTTTGCAACAGAAAGAGGATGAATGTGCACAAATACCCAGTGTCAACAGACTCCCACAGTTAATTTGTTTCTGAGTTTAAAACCTGTAACCTGCAGGTTCAGAGCCCTCATCCATCTGAAGGGTTTAGAAGCAACACCCTTTATCCCAGGATATGAGACCTTTCCCTATAGTAGAACACACCAAAGTACAAGTCCCAATATTAATATTTTTTTGGGCTAAACAGGCAACTCTTACACATGACAGTAGGCCATAGTGCACTGTGTAAATTATTATGTTTGATGTAAGACTAGGGACACATTCAGAGAGGCCATCCACTGATTGACTAGGCGACCAGATGAAAAGAGCGTGTGACGTCACTTCTGAACTCTCTATGTGCATCAGGCCTGGGGAATTCCAGCTAAGGGTGAAACAGTAAAGAGCGAAGACCGGTCTTTGACCAGCCGGATTGCCTCTCCACCAATGAGCTTTGATTTTGACTTACTCCATGCTGCAGCTGTGAGCACCCAAAGCTTGCTAATTACTAGGCTGTCTCTCCACATTGCAGTATTCATCTATGATGTATTTGCCTTTACTGCTCCTGCTGATCCTCCTGCTCACCTCTCCCTAGGATTTCTTCTATCATGCAACACAAGTTGTGGCCCTATCATAAAACATATGTCTCAAAGCTCCCACTACTCCATCTCTCTTTCATCTACTTCCAACAAACAAATCTGATAAGCAAACATTACTTTCACTAATACCTAGCCATCTCGCCTCTCTTCCTTTGAGAATCAACATCACCACTCTTCCTTACCGCATCAACTGAACATTGCACTTTGGAATCTCCTACCTATCACAGAAACCCGGATTTCTCGATCTGAATCAGACGCCATGGAGACCCTACATGACTCCAAACTATCCTACATTCACTCTCTTTGTCTGATTGTCAGAGGTGGAGGTGGAGGACACCTACTATGTTCTTGCCACAATGCCTCACAAGTCTTCAATGCCACATCCTCTCTTACCTCACTTGACTTCCCCACCTCTACTTTTGAGCCACCTCACTCGGTTCACATCATCTCCATCTATCACCCTCCTGGTCCCACTGGACGATTCCTTAATGAAAATGGGCAACTCCTTGATTCTCTTTCTAGTAAACATCCCCTTATTTCTTAGTTGACTTTAACCTTCCCTATCTAACTACTTCTCAGAAATCAGAAGCTCAGTCTCTTTTTTTAATGAACACGCTCTTCACTCTATCCATTACCTACCAACCCACAAAAGAGGTAAGTCTTTGGATCTCTTATTCATATCCATCTCTCTCTCATCCAGTAATACTACCGTCACACCATCCCTATCTGATCACTCCATTGCCTTGCCCACCAACCATCCTCATCGGTTATAGGGCAACCTAAACTCACTCCTCCTAAACCTATTGGCATACACTCCACTCTCCCAGCTAATAATCTAGATGAATGTTTCACTGTAAATGCTCTCTCCTGACCTATCTCACACTCCCTCCTCCTACACTACCTTCATCCTCTGACTCTATCTCTCACTGGAGTCACACTAATACTGAAGAATTTCAAACTATACTAATGAAGGCTTACCCCTCTTGGGCCTCATCAGACCCCCTTGTTCCTCAGCTAGTCATTGTCAATTAAGTGGCATCTCACCTCAGTGAACTCTTCAATTTGTCCTTCGATTCTGCTTGCTTTCCCTCTATTTTCAAAATGGCCATGGTCATCCCTCTCCTAAAAAAGCAAGGGGCTGTTCCAAATCTACCATCTAATCTTCGCCCTGGGTTCAAAAGGCCTGTGTTCAACTTTCTTAAATATTTTTTAGTAATCCACAACCTTTGATATGCCCTACAGGGGATTTCTGCTAATGTCAATTCACGGAAACATTTCATGTATGTCTTCAACTCCACCGCCTCAGCTAAACACTCCAACCTATCCTCTATCCTAATTCTCCTTGACCTGTCCACTGCCCTTGACACTGTCAATCACTCTGATCTCCTTAATACTCTCTCATTTTAGGATTCGTGATTGAGCCCTTGCCTGCATTAGGGACTCACTGATTTTCAAACTCTATCAAAACTAAGGTGCTCTTCTTCCCTGTCAAATACTCCCATATCGTCCCTTGACTATACAGTATCCATCTGACACTATCCCGTACTGTTTTTTAGCTAGAAACTTCTGCTCATCTATGACTCTTCTCACACATTCTCTACTTTCATCTCAAAAACTGCAATGGTCTTGGGAGAACCTCCTTAAAATTAGGACAATTAGGCACCTCCTTCTTTTCAGCACTGCCAAGCATCTCTTAACCATTCTTGTCTTCACTAAACTGGACTGCTGTGCCAGCATCCTCTTTGGTGGTCTCCCCAACTATGCTTTTTGTCCTCTCCACAAGATCGTTAACTTCGCTACCAGGGCTCTCTTTGTACTCCCTCATGTAGTGAAGGAGCCAAGTAGCCCTACCTCAACCACGTCACCCATATTGCCTATATGTTGGGAGCCAGAGTGTGATACATGTGCGGTACCAGTAAAAATACTGATACCGAAGAGAATCCTAGAAGCAAGGTTCCCATTGAGAAAACCATACCCGCATTCAAGAAAATATGATGGCCATTTGAATGAAATCCTAGAAGAAGCAGAGCAAATGAATGGCCAAGACGAATGGTGATGTCATGACGTCGAGCTGACATACATAGAAATGATGCAGAGACAAGAGAATGCTGATATTATATAAGGCATCAAGAAAGTATCAAGGATAAATGATATCTTGGGACTAAGGTGAAGAAGCATATGCCACAGAAATGATGAAGATGTCAAGTCAGTTTACACGTGTACAGATGCAGAGAAACGCAAGCAGACAAAGTATTCTTGAGGCTAGCTTTATAGTGAATAGATTGCGGCATGCGCCAATATATACATACATGCATATAGAGTAAAGGACAGATGTTTCCACTACGTGTTATAACAGAGTTGGACTAAAAAAGGAAGGCCTCATTCTCATTGTGTCGCAGAAAGAAAACACATGGATTAAAAGTGAATCTCGAAAAGGCGAGGCTGGATGAGTCATAAAGCCAAGCCAAGAAGCCAAGGTCTTATCGGGCTGGCGTGAGCTGACATTGGATACAAAATCGTTTGAAAGAACACCCTCCTGTTCAGAAGGCATGAACAAAACAAGAAAGATGTTAGAGGTCTAATAGAAAATACTATTTTAATACACCAAAAGGCTTGAAATCATGGTCTACAGTGACGGGGACAGATGAAGTTGGACAAATAAAACTATCACACCTAAGCATGAGGGCAGAGCGTGCCTGCACTACCCTCAATTCTCCAGAACAAAGAACACTCCCAAGGAAAAGTTCAAAGTTTTAATTTCCAGCAGACCACTGAGGTGATGATAGATGGATATGCTAATTGGTGGAAAGCTCTGATTTAGACGAGCTCACCAGCACCTGGACGTCCGATCTGCATACTGCTAGACAAAGGTGGAAAAGCACTGACAGAGGTTAGAGTGCCAACCAATTGTAGAGGACCACGTAATTAAGGGTCCTATAGTTTGTGTAGTCAATGGGACATTGTGTATTTTGGACGTTCATAGTGGCCAATTTGAAGGGAGGGCTTAGTTGCCCCACCTGATGTTAAGAAACCAATTACTTTCATTCACCATCCCATACTATTATAGAATGTATACTTAGATATTCCCTTAGACCCAATCACTTTCTTCAATTGGTTTTTGTAGTTTGCCACGTAGGATGACATTAGTAATACGTAGGTTAACGTCATCACTGACGATTTTTGGCTATATAAGATTGATTTTTTTGTAATGCATTGAGAGAATTTGCACTGAGATGCCCGTTGATGTCCGTTGTACTCCCTGTTTTAGATAATTGATATTGAAACATTTATCCTTTATGCTAACTACCTGAGTCGTTTTGATTATTGATGTATGAGAAAGGTCTGCATCCTCATCGATCTCCAGGGTATTGCTACTCATCTTAAAGGGCTGGGGATCACCCAGTTCACTCACTTCACACCTACTTGCCCAAACCATGAACAGGCTTGATGGCAAACAATGCAAAACAGGACCAGATTTAAATGTCTTCTCTGTGTTCACAAATCTCTCTACGATAAGGCACAACTGTTTCTATCCTCCTCTATTCAACTCTACACTCCTTTGCGCAATCTGTGCTTTGCCTCCTCAACTACACTGTGGCACTCATGGTCACATGCCTAACACAGCTGGCGGTTCCGCCGACATGCACTTAAAAATGTCTAATGTTGTCTTTAATCTTTGTATGTCCACCCATGTATTGTCTATGGTGACTGTTGCATTTACTCCCCTCCACAACCCGGTCAGAATGTCACACAAAGTTCCTCCATTGTCTGAAGCTCAATGCTTTCAGTCAAATCTGATTTCTTATCTAGTGTACGTTGTTTTGCGATCAAAAGGGATTGTTCTTTACAGTATTTAAATAAATACATAAATAAGTACATAAATAACTGAAACGTCTCATCATTGGAAACTAAGCAAGAGGGCGACTTGGTCGCTGGCAGGTGGGCAGGCACAATAGCAGTGGCACAATATTATGGGATGTGTAACCTATCCTCAAAAGGAGCTAGCTGACTTACATCACAAGGACAACTGCTCAGAAATTGAAATCGGAAATGCTTATTATTTAAAAAACAGTATAAAGGAATCATGTTTTTTATACATAAACATGTATTTCAATATTTTGTTTTATTTATAAAAAACATGATAAACACTTGTCACTAAAATTGGTTTGCAATTGTCAGTCACAAAATCATGCAAAAGCATACAAGAGCACTTTTTTAAAAATGTCACCTACAACACTGCAGGCCTAATTCATGGAATGTGTAGCTTGCTGCAAAGTGATGTTGCAAGGGTGCAAAGTGACTTTGCGCTGCCAATATAAACCCATATTCACAAAATGACTTTGCACTTGTGCAAAGTGACTTTGCACTGCAAAAATACACTTTGCACCGCTCTGTGAATCAGGGTGTTTGATGGCCCCAGGTTTTTTATGCAACTCATTTTCAGTCTTCTGTTTCAGAAAGAAATACATCTCAATGCAATGTTAACCACCCCATTTATAACCGTTTGGACAAACTTGATTTGCATTGTTAGAGCTGGTGGTATGAAGCAAACTTGACCAAGGCAGGGCTAGGGCTAAAAGCCGGGGCATATTCTTCACTATTGTTGATTGGTCAAAATAAAAAATAAAAAAGCCCTTATTGGCATGTACAGCAGAATGGAAGATAAAACATAACATGTTTCTTTTTCCAAATGATGCAAAATGTTGCTGATTGCCATTACTCTATTATATGCTTCTTTCCAACCCCTTCGTCTCTCTCCCTCTCTCTGACTCTCTCGCTCTTTTTTTTTGTTCTCTCTCTGTCTCGAAGTAGCAACGGATTTGGCCACATTTAGCTTTACTTTTCCAGACCTAATTGCACTAAAATCAATTAATACAAACTTTAAGAAAGAAATTGACATGTTGCCACGGGTTGCAGTTTGTAAAATTATTTACAGGCATCACTTGCTAATCAAATAGGCAAAGGGCCATGGTTTGTACCAGTTAAACTCAGCAAGCTTGGAAAAATATGTGACAAAGTGCTTGCTGTTTAAAGTGGGTCTTCAGTATTATGCAATCTTGAGTCATCAGGGTTTTTGATCCCGCAGATTGTCATATCTTTATATATAAAGCTGAATGTGTGTATGTGTGTGTGTATGTTTGTCCGACTATACAAATCCACACTGTTGAACCCACGTCTACCAAATTTTGGCTGAATTCCTCATTTGTCTGGGGCAAGATTGTAGTCTGTTTGGATGCAAAAAATGTACTCCATAGACACCCTCATTTACTGATGATCACCCTGATTTACTACAGTATGTACTAGAAAAGTGTCTGAAGCAAAATGTTCAATATGTTGGTTATTCCTTTAACATGTATTACCAATGTATACAGTTCGAAACTGTTTATTAAACCATTTTTAAAGGGAATTAAAAGAATTTACATTTTGTTTTAATCACGCCACTCCAAATATGGGAAATGGCAAGGTTACAGTTTACTAAAATTCATTCACGAGACGAGAGCACAATCAATCAATCTTTCTTGGACATTTTCTCAAATTTGCGGAAGCCATTAAGTGACTGAAACATGCCGCACAAAAAATGAACATCACTTGGAAAAGCTCAATCTGATGCAAAGTGAAAATCAATATCAAGAGCTTCTGAAACACAACAACAAACAGTAGCAACACTTGCCGACCAGCAGACAAGAGCAACTATCACCAGGGCAAATGAGATGTTAGAACAAACTGAAGCAAGACTTACTGACACGAGGACAAGAGCAACATCCTGTGGGGCACATGAGACTGTTAGGTAAGATTTTCATAGAAATGGTAAAACTTCCTAACCTGGGTCAACCCCAAAACTTTTTGCTTTACTAGTGGGATATTTTTCCATAATACCGCTGTGAGTGGGAACCTTTTTCCACAATCACAAGAGTTTTTTTCTCTTTTTATGGGTGTCAGTTTTCTATAATATCTTTTTAAATGTATCCTCTTTAACAACTTTTTGGCTTTTGGCAACAAGTCCCTATTGTTGCTGGGTTGCCCTAGGGGCTCCCCTTTTTACTTTCTCTTTCTAAACTTGAGTGAACTACAATTCCCAAGGGTTGAAAGGATCTTTGGATCCCTTTTACATTTTGTTAGGTGAAACCAGCACACCCCACTTCATGTGGAGTGCTGGGAGATACAATGTATCCCCTTTCACACTAAAGCTGTAATAATTCTGTTACAGGGACAAGCTTACCTTTAAGGGCTGGTGGCAGTGATGCCTTGTATTAATTTGGTGCACCTTTACCGTGGACTGTGTTCACAGCTGCAGTAAAGGCACCTAAGCATGCACATTTTACTAAAATGGCCCTTGTCTTATTTATTTGCCAGTTTAGTGTTTCTTGTCCTTTTTTGTTCCTTCCCGTGACATCCAGGGCAGGAAATTCCTTTGTGTGATTTTTATCTTCGGCGGGAGTCCCCTGGACTCCTTTTAAATACATATTAAAAGGAGCTCTGTGCAATTCAGGACTACGTCATCATGAGCGGAAACACAGCTAGTTCAGTCATTTGTTCATTTTTGAAACTCCAATTTTATCTACAAAGCAAATTAAAGACTGGTATCAGACTATATTATTTTGATATGTGCGAGATGACACTGATGGCGCATTTCATAATCAGCACCAAGATGTCTTGTGAATGAATCAAATCACAAACAAATCACCTTTGTTGAAGAAATTCAAGCAATGCTGTATCAGATACATTTCGTGAACTAAACTTGAGTTCAGATTAGTGTGGAAAATTCCAGGGTCTGTCAAACAATAAATAAAAAAATAAATCCATAAATATGGATATGTATCAAACATGTTGACTGTCCTATGAATAGAATAGCTGCAATTTCCATATAGTAATCATGAGAGCATAGACATGTGTACCTCTCTATTGCAGCACATGCCAGAGTAGTATTTCAATTCAAATCATGGGCAATAGGTTTTTGCCGTAGTGGTTAAGCATCAGAGATGCCACATTTCTCGACGACCTAAGAAACATAAACGGGGTGTGTAGAGAATGGTAACTATGTAAAAATCCGCACTCATTGTATTGAAATGGTAGAAAGTCTACTCGCCTACCTCCTGCATTTAAAGAGAAGGTTAAATTCCAACTCTATTTGTTGTCGCAACCATGCGGTACTCTAAGTCTCAATGGGTCATACTCTGATTTGCATCTTACAAGCATAGAGAGAATTTGTGCTATAAAGTATGACATATGGGCTAAAATAATTGTTGATCTAAATAGGAAATGGTAATCAGGTTTCACTCGTACATTCGGAATGCAGCAAGTTCAAAACTCAGTAGCAAGTGTGTATCTTGGACTCAGGAAGTATGACCCTGTACCTCTTGCCTTACATTCATTGCACTGGCTGACACAGTGGCGGCCACCACTATTAGACGTGAGGTGCCGTCCCCTCACCTGAGTTGCAGACAGAACAGTCCACCGGTGTGGTTTATTTGCATGGGGGACTGTGCTGCCTGCCTCTGAGCAGGGATGCATCCCCGGCTACACATTTGTGTTTGCTTGTAGGTGGAGCCCTTTGGGCTCTGCAACAAATGCAGCGTAAACTAGTGAGAGGCCAAAGGGACATGGGAATTCCGACCCCGCCCTTACAATAACCATTCCTTAACTCCTAGTGCGGCAGTAAACTAGCTATGCTACCAGGGTTCTGTAATGATGCCTCATGCAACATGCAGGATTCATCTCGGGAGGATAGCTCAGGGGCAAAGTGCTCACCTTGGATGCAAGATGACATGGAGCATCAAAGGTTCCATCCTCGGGTCCGCACTTAGAAACCTCTGGGTATTAAGTGCGTTATAAATAACCTATCATATCATATCATGGCCAAAACCATCAGGAAAACCATCTCTGCTAGTCATGAGTACCATTCAGATGGGTAGTGGAAACGCTCATTCAAAAATTGTAGCAATGGTGAATACCATTACCAATATCATTCATCAACTTAATTACGTGTTCCATACAGGTATTGCCCTGCTCTACGTGCCCCCGGCCAGTTAATCACAGTTTTACGCTGACCCAAAAGCGGTGATTAAAACACGTTATTGTTCAAGCAGCAAAGCGAGGGAAGCTTAGATTTCCTGAGGGCAAGTGCTCCGATTCTGCCTTTAATTAATCACAGGATTGTGAATAATTATGCCTTCACCTGCATTCGGTGTATGAATCAGAGGTCCAGAGACTCTTTGCTTTCATCAGTCCCTAATGAAAATTCGAAATCAAACGGAGGCGCAGGTCATTATCAATGGAGGCGGCAAGTGAATTACAGTAAAAGGGGTAGCAGAGCTTAAGTTGGATTAACTTGGCAAGCGTGGGAAACATGTTAACCTTGCAATGTGTATTACTATAACTAGCCTTTTAAGGTATCCTGACATACACATCTGGATTGTACATTCTTCAGCGATATGAAAGCCTGCCAGTCTTTTAATGGCGTTCAGCACGCTTGTAACTTTATTTACAAAGCAAACTATATACCGTTGTGACGAGCTACAAGCCTCTTTTTCTGTCAGTCATTTATCTGCACAGTGGCCCATATGAACAGATAATGCTGTCAGTCAGATGCGAGGAGCAAAGTGGTCCATGCATTCTTCTGCCAGCATCGCTTGCAAGGAAGACCCCTGATGCGCGAGGGTCCTTTCATGGAGAACGGGCAGACTGTGAGCGCAAGAGTACGCCAGGCCATCACTCCCTATGAACGTGTTGGGGGTTGAATCCTGGGGAACACAGAGTAGGAAGGCCAGTGTGAGTGCTGGGTGATCATTCCCTTGCCTTTAAGCGCCTGGCACTGGCCATGCCATTTTGATTGTAACTCCACTTCTATTTCAAATGCAACTTTATAGAAAAAAAACAACACAGACTCGATTGACTTGCATGAGCATTTCTATTTTGAGAAC
Organism: Ambystoma mexicanum; assembly: GCF_040938575.1. NCBI lineage: Eukaryota > Metazoa > Chordata > Amphibia > Caudata > Ambystomatidae > Ambystoma > Ambystoma mexicanum. Next base: position 220,985,207 of record NC_090930.1, read on the forward strand.
AGAAATGCATGTCAGCATATTAAAATCCTACGATCTGCACTGCACCTTTGCCTGGACTTGGTTTATGAGAGGGCATGGGAAGTACGGGGACCACTGTTACCCTGAGATAGCGTTGCAAAGCTCATATACTTGAGAATAAGGGAATCGCTTTGGTATGCGACTGAATGATCAGATATGTAATATGTTTGCTTTTTTTAGTTTTGGCTAAAATGTTCCCAATATAACCCTCTGGGTAAGGTCTAGAATTGGGAAAGGATGCAATACTTTGGTTTGCGTCTTCTTCCTGTACTGCTTGCATATAATCAATGAAGAAAGGTGCAGTTTTCACCTACCCTATTCACGGGGCCAAACCTGCAATATTCATTCTTCCTGGTCTAGAGCTATGAGGGACGGACCTGTGCACTGCAGGCGATTCCTCATTGTCTTTCCCAGGGAAGAGCTTGCAGAGAGGGCATCTGTTTTTCCTCATTGTGTGGCTCCCCCCAGTACCAATGCATCCAAGAGTTTAATCAATGCATTCAACTCTATCTGCTGTAGATGTGCTTCTCATCGTTCAACACATTCCAAAGGCACGAGAAAGGAGATATGTGTCTGTCAATTCATTCTTCACTGTCTGAACATGTCATGTTCAAAAGCCCAGAAGGAGCTTGGAACCCTTTTAATAAGGTTAAACCAGTTTCGAGCCATCTCGTCTATGTTCGTCCCACTGCCTGCCACTACAGGACCAGCTGTGCTGCTATTGGTATTCAAACCACTTTAATCAGCTTCTCTGCTCTTTGACCCATCTCGCCTGAAACTTGACCCATTGAAGCGCATCACCCATCATCACTTGACTGTCGGCTGAATGCAATGGAAGCACCAGCTGCATCTTGACCACCGACTTCATTCAACCGAAGAACTGTCTCAATCAACAGAAGCATTGTCGTGACCCTCTTTGACCGCTGACATGACCTATTGGATTCTATCCACTCTGCACATCTAGTCTTCGATGCAAGTTCAGCCCAGTGTAGAAGTTGCCTCAATGAAGACTTATCATTGGAACAGAGCAACTGGCCATCTCAACACTTGCTCAATTACAATGAAGTACCAAGAAGCCTGGTTTGATGCTGGTGAGACCTCAAAAAAAGCAACAAGGGGTATTTGTAGTGTTCCTGTCCCTGTGGCCCATCATAACAGCCATTAAATACGTATACGACCCCACTATCACTCTTTTAAAGACACATTGAAGCACATTTGACACTTTGATGCTCATATGAATTGCCTACACCCCTGTTTCCACCCAGAGTGCCCCTTTGCTCTCAAAGTCGGCATTATCTATGTTTCCTTACAGGGATTGGCAGTTTGTGTTTTCAGTTAGTTATGTGCATTGTCAGTGCCTATTTTTAAAGTACATTGGGTTAGCATTATTTTAGTTGAGTACCACTGTCCTATTGTTGTTTGGATTGCTTCATTAACAGCTTACACCTACCTGAAAAATAAAGTGTTCCCTCATTCCAATTACTAAAAGCGGTGAAGGAGGTATACCTGTCAGTCTGTGCCTATTCCGCAGTTATGAATGGAACCGCTGCTTATTTAGTAGTAGTGTGGGGATTTGTAGGATTTTTAACACAAGACCTAGGTCGCAGATGGTGATCTTGATTCCCCATGCCTGTTACGCATTCTAGTGCGGGCTGCAGAAGTGAATGTGGACAACAAAAGTGATAGTGGTTCTTGCCATTATTCCCAAATAGAGGGCAATGTGGTTGTCCACGATTCTTAATAGGTCCTAGGCTTCTGCAAGGTCTTGAGTTTCAGCCAGGTCCCAGTGTGGTCTCTCTTGAGTGGAGCTAGCTGCAAGGAATGGAGCTTGGCTCCAGAAGAACATAAACAGATTTAGTCAATGCTCAAGCTGCTAAAACTAGAGCTTCAGCATACAAGGGAGTCTCGGGAGGATAGCTCAGGGGCAACATCGGTTCGAACCCTGGGTCCACGTTTAGAAACCTCTGGGTATTAAGAGCTTTATAAATAACCTATCATATCATAAAGGGAGCCACACAATCTTCTGAGATAAGTGTTCCCAGTAGTAGCACCCAAGGCAAGCCGGGGCACCCATCCCCAAGAACGTAGTCCAGCGGTATGAGGTGGGGAAGACATAATTGACTAATTCAAATCACTGCTGGTAGCGTTCCAGCCTCATCAGGTTGAAGAAGAATTGTGTGGGAAGATGCCTGATGAACCATCAATGGACTGTAGGAATGAATGCCCTTATTCAGTTATTCAGTTGTATACTGAGAAAAGGACGTGTTAATTCCGAAATGAAAGACTTCATCCTCAGTAGGTTCTGCAGGACCCCACCATAATACCATACACGCTTTAGAGAGGTCACAAAAAGGGGCAATCATATGTTTGAGGCATTAACACAGGTCCTTGAAGTATCTGAGTGGGAGGGTTACAGAGATGACACTTGTGAACAAGAATATCGCAGACCATGGGGATCTTGCAATGGCAGCCAACAGGTATGTGAGAACTTCAGAACAGAAAAGGTTCAGGAGAGCACAACAGAAACAGGAGAAATGGGTTAGGAGCTAAGTGAAGGAAACATGGACGCTGCTCTCTTTTCAGTATCAGATCATGGGTAGAGCTTTGTGGGGCCAGGGTTATCACCAGTAAGCTAGTGAGGAAGGTGTTTCTCCCATCAATGTGGAATATTACCAAGGCCTGGTCTGTAGTTGTGAATTTCTGATGTAAAATGGGCTTTATTTTCCCGATTGAGTTTAGCTGTTAACAGTCCGTTTTGCCTTTTTGTTGATAATGATGTCAGACAATTGTGGTACTAGAAAATAATGGACAGAAAGGGACTCTGAGGAAAAGAAACACAATCAAAAAGCAATTCCCCTTATAAGACAGGCTTTCAATAAGAAATATCACCTCTGGATAACTTCAATGAGTTGTCCCCACTTCTTTTCAGTGCCTGATGATGTGCGATGCTGATGATGCCATAAAAGCAGGACACAGAGGGACCCAAAGACATTTGATGGTTTTGAATGATTTCGCGTGCATTGAGAAGTTCATCTGACGTGAAGTCGAGCTGTGAAGGATGCTGTGTTGCCACTTACCTGTTCTCTTGACTGTTGATAATTGCTTTCTTCTCGTGGCTGACTCCATCCTATAGCCAAGGATCTCTACATAAACGGAAGTCTAGCGCATTGTGCACGCAATGTGAAGTGCATCTGAAGTGCAGTTGAGCTGTGAAGGATGCTGTATCTGCGCTTACCTGTTCTCTTGGCTGTTGCAAATTGCTTTCCTCGCATAACTAACTCTACCCTATATCCAAGTATCTCTACATAAACGGACGTACAGGGCTTGCGCGTGCTCATTGAGAAGTGCATCTGAAGTGCAGTTCAGCAACCTGGCTTCTGGCTGCGAAGTGCAATACCATTTGCTTGAACTGAAAAGTTCTCATCAAACATTTCTCATATACGTCGTCAGACTCTGATTACCTTTTATATTGCACTCATAACCCGCTAAACCTGCTTCTACCAAAAGAAAAAGGACTGGAATGAAAAATTAACAAATGTTGACACCAATGTTACTAATATAAACAAAGTAACTTCGGAATGACCGAATTCTTTTTACTGGGCACTATTAGCAGGGACTCTGAAAGGGAGCATGGCATTGCATTGTAGCAGAGGTGGTTACTCTTTCATGTTCATCACAAGCTGATTCTTCTGGACTGCGCCCTCTTGACGACAACTCCCTTTTACAGCAATAATTGATAGCCTTCCTTCTGCCAAGCTCTCCTACACAAAGGCCAGGGGCTCCCTACAATATCATCAGTGTGAATGTGTCCAAAACACCGAACCTTACTAAAATCTCTGAGGATTGACATGATTCATTTAATGATGTCAATAGTTCTGTTAGGCCTATTAGGTCTGTAGCCTATGTCTCTTTTAAGGATGAAAATAATATATAGACATATAATATATAGACAATACCTAAAACATTAGTTCCAATATCTTGCATGCACCAGGGAATGTTGCATTGTGCTTGCAATGAAAGTTGTTCTAATACTACTTAGTAGCACGTTTGGGGAGATTCGGCTGGTGCACATTGCTGCTCCTACATGTTAGCGCCTGTTGATGAGAGCGTATGCCCGCTTAATGATCAGTTTAAAAAAGGTGTGGTTAATGTATTACAACCACTATTGTCAACCCCTGCCACGGAGCTGCAGGAGATTTATGGGGAACTGGAAACGTCTGGCACTTTATCACATGGGAAACGCAAAAGACATAATAGGAAACGCAATACGAGAAATAAAAAGCAATTTCGCAAGTAGCATTGAGCTGGTGGAAAATGAAGCAAATACCAACACACATAAGAACAAAAGCAACACACTTTTACCTGGTCCACAGGATCGTTGGATACAGCAGCCAAACACTCTGCTAACTTCACCTGCTCTTCAGCAGATACTTTGCCAAATGACTTTACATCTCCTTCTAGTCCTTCCAGCTGGAGAAGAGTGTTAATCAACTGAATCATCCTGATGCTCACCCCGGCCCTTATCAGAGGTTCAATATATTTCACAGGAGATCACTAATAAACCATTGCTTAACTCTGTGCCCAGGAGAAATATTAGGAGCGTTTGTCATGTTAAGATTATTGACTTATTTGCAACACAAAACAGCCCTTTTCTGAATAGAAATAATGTGGTGAAACCTTTTCATTGCATACCTCAGTTATGCTCTATTACCAAGAAAGATCTTAGATTAGTGGAACTCCTCCCCCTCCTCACCTCCCCCCAACTAAATAGTGCTGTAAATTGGTCACTGGTGCATTTTGTTTCACCAGAAATTGTTGATTACTTTTTATCCTTTACTCAAGATTTCTAGAAAATGGGTTTTGAGATAGTGATACCTACAGGATATGAATCATGCAAAGAAATGGACACTAAAGAGTCAAAGATTGGTTTAAGTAATCTCGAAATTTCTAAAGATAAAAATGGAAGAACTGTTCAGTTATTTGATAATGGATCTAATTGAGATCGCCTTCCTTATGCCCTGTTGCTTAAGAAAGATTGATCCACAGAAGAAACTAATAATAATGTATTTAATGTTAATGCTTTACTTATCCTGACTTTGTCAGATTTGTTGCCTTACAAGAAACCTGGTTGGCTCGTGACCTACAGCTTGATGGCATGGTAAGAAAAATCAACTACGCAGACCTTCAGGGGGTCTTGTTATAGGTACAAACACCTTGTTTTCATCTAATTGAATATTAGCCTTGCTTAATACATTCCAATGTTGTATCGGTTGTATTGCCCATCTCTTTTAACTGCTTACCATAGACATTATTTATTATTAATGTATATGATCGTCTTAGGGCTCACAAACAAATTCAATATTGAAGCATCTTGAATGTATTCTATTGAAGTGTCTTTGGGAATATCTGCGTTTGCAAAGTATTGTGCTGGGCGACTTAAATTCATATTGTTACCCTAGTTGAGATAATGAGTGTTTAATATCTCCATAAGATGACACGTCACTATATTGGGAAAAAAGTTGTTCATTAATGTCTCGGATGAAGCGTTATGTCCTGCAGGTTACTTCAGGGGATTATTGGTTCTCTTTATTAGAGGTTTATGCCATGGAATACTTCAATCTTGCTGAATTGGATAATTCCTCGCCTATAAATACTTGGCACATCGGGAAGCTTTCTTCTAAAATAGACTACCTCTTCATAACACAGCATTTTAGGGTCTTGTTCACAGAATATGTGACCCAAATCAATGTCTGGGTGACCATGTTTTACTGAAATGTATACTTCATTTGAGTGAAATTAAAAAATCACTTATTTACAGGGTGATCTTGCCATCAATGTACAGGGAAATAGGATTCACTGGTATTAAAAGAACAATTTAATTTTGCTCTGAACAAAAAACTTAGATTTACGAATAAGAACGATATTCTGGACAATGACAAAAATTGCAGGAACACAAATATAATTTATCCTGTGATGTTTGACAAGTGTAATGTTGTGTTTTTAAATATGTTTTTACTGTGATGTTCGCAGACTATGGGCACAGTTCATTAATCCAACATGACATGCTTTTCAAACGTTTAGACGCATCTCATGTTTTTCAATAGACCAATCAGCAGCCATGAACGATGCTCATGAACATTACACGGCTCCTTGGACATCAAATCAGGAAGTGAGTTTGCTGATCGAACTAAGATATTACTCTTTTTTTTAACCTATTTTTTTGACATTTTCAAAAGATCTACTAACGGACTAACACCAAATGTGCTGAGGCACGCTTTTGGGATGAAGCTGCTGCTACTCGTGCAAGTTTGGTACAAATACGTCTAGTGGTTTGAGCTGTAGCCACGAAATCATTTTTTCTCCTTTCATGTCTATCCAGATTTCAAAGGTTTTGGCAACCCTCTGCACCTTTTCCCCCCTTTGATGAAAACAGCTAACCATAACTACAGGGTTACTATCATGGACCCTGTAAAATATATATACACATATATGGTTAAGTTGTTCAACGCACAGAAAGAACACTGTTCGCACATCTTATAACTTTGCCCCTCCTAAACGAATCCTCAGGAAACTTTGCACAAAAAGTATGTTGCCCCATCAGATTGATTCTGCCAAGTTTGGTGAGGTTTCGTACAGGGCGGTAAGGTTGTAGGGGGATCCCAAAATGTTTGGATTTCCCATAGACAAATAGAAAACATTTGTTACTCACTCCTACAGCCCAAACCGCTGGATGAATTTAACCAGGAGCAGCGACTTGTTCTCGAAAGCATGATTTTGTAACTTTTGTAACTTTGGTGTAAATCTGACCAGTATTTTTTTTTTTTTTTTTTTTAAATGGCCAAAAAGTAGGTAAAAAGATCTGGGTTTGGTCCACGGATTCACTTCCCTGTTCGGGGTCTGTGGACGGACCTCCGATTGACATGATGTCTGCGGACATCGGACGCGCATGCTGATTGGATTCTGAAAAGCGTGAGGTATGTCATATTTTTTGGAAACACCCACCATATTAGATTCACGGACAGCTCCCGTTGTCAATGACCATCGTGGTGAAAAACATATTTAAAAACACAACATTGCATTCGTCAAACTAATTAAACAATCTTTGGGGAGGTGACGGGTGATGAGGTTGGGATGGGATATGGCAAAAAAACGCAGAAAAATTGGCGGTTTTTCATTTCCAATGTCCATGAACAGTTCAGGGACTGCTCTGTAATGATCACAAATATCTCAGATGTTTGGGGTCTTCCACAACTATGTTTGCATGACAGGATTGGTGAAAAGCAGTTTTGGATGGCATAAAACATTGGCGCCACTCAATGAAACTGTATGAAATGTTGTGATAATATTCTAGACGTGACCTTGTATGCTTCTACAAAGTTTGGTGCTGTTTTACCAAGAGGGAATACATTTAAAGGGGGTCGCAAAATATTTGAACAGCTTAAGAATGTGGAGCCATTTCACGAAGTTGTAGGAAACTTTTATGTATGTACATTTTGACACTTTTCAAAAAATAAAACAAGGATGGATTTGCAAGGAGCATTGGCAAGGTCTTGAAAGCATGGTTTTAAAAGTACCTGTGCCTTATTTTTTGAAAAGTGTCATTATGTAGGTACAACAAATAGTGATATTCCAATGATGACTGAGGTATAGCTGGTGGCCATGGACAGTGGCCAGATTGTCTGAGTCATCCGAGTCATGGCCAGAGTTCATGACTCAGGTAATCAGGCTACTGGCCATGACAACGAAAGACTGGCAATGGGGTTAAAGTGGCCATGACCACCAGGCACTGGGTATGTGGTGATGTTTTAGAAAATCGGGGTAGGTTTGAATGGGAAAATAAATTCTTCCTGTGACTAAAAATCTGTCTGTGGCACCGGATTGCATCAAAAGATTGCTGTGACTGTATTTGTGATCATAGTGGGACAAGATATTGGGATCAGATTCTGGACTAATTTCCACAACCTTGTAGCAATGACTGTCCCACAATCCAAATGCTTTGAGAAAGACTGTGGAGGATCCATTTACGTGTCGGCTGAGTTCTAACTATAAATATAGCATCAAGAATGGTTTTGAAGACTGCTTCATTACGACAGCAGTGACGTATTGAATAAGCTAGTGCTGACTTGAACAGGGCTCAATTTCCTATTCAAAACCTAACACTAGACGAAGGAAGGGCACCTTCTGAAAATAACCCCATCACCAGCAGCAGGGTAATCTGTTTAAAGTACTAGATGAAGCGCAGTGTCCAAATGTAAGCACAAAAAATAGTGATATAAGTTTGCTGCATGGACATTGGGCCTGGCCCTCAGTAAGGACAAAAGCCTACTCTGAGTTACTTATTGGGGAATGCAGCATGGCTGAAGGTCTAGGTTGAAATGGGAAAATAAATTCTGATTGTGGCTGCAGTCTGGAGTGCTGGACAGGATTGCAGCAATCTAGCGCGAGGAGCATCAGCAAGGATGTAAAAGGATGATTTTGCAAATCTGTCCACTGTTTTATTTTTTTGCAAGTGCGCAAACGCAAGTACAAACAATTGTGATGTAACTTTTGTGCCATGGCCAGTGGCACAAAGAATAGTGATATACGTTTGATGCATGGACAATGGGCCTGGCCCTCGGCAAGGATGAATGCCTACTTTGATTTACTTATTGGGCAATGCGGCATAGCCGAAGCTGTAGTTTTAAATGGGGAGAAAGAAAATCAGCTTGCGACTGCAGCCCGGAGTGCCGGACGGGATCGTAGCAAAGTTACGGGCATGCAGCATGGCCAAAGCTGTAGGTCAGAATGGGAAAAACAATCTGCTTGCGGCTACAGCCGGAGTGCTGGACGGGATTGCAGCAAAGTTGTGCGAGGAGCATCAGCAAGGACCTGAAAGGATGCTTTTAGAAATCTGTTTGGGTTTATTTTTTGGAAATTGTCGAAACCTAAGTACAAAAAATAATAATATAACTTGTTTCCTATCGGCAGAGGGCCTGGCCTTCAGCATGGACAAATGTCTAGTTTGATTTGCCTATTAGGGTATGCTATGCATATAACATCTCACATAAGTATGCATTGCAAAAAATATAAGCGTTAAAGGAGGTTTATGGTTCTTTCATATATATTAAAAAAGGAATTAAGAATTACTTACAGACAGTGATGTTACATTATGAAACATTTTAATTTATAAAAACCTATTCAATTGACAGAAAATGTTCTGTTAAAGGGGTGTTAGGTTAAGATGTTCCCAACCCCTGGGATTCCTCTGCCCCAGCAGTTAGCTAGTGGCCTCCCATCTTGGGATCCTTTGGCACTTTCCGCAGGAGCTCCCATGAGCACTTGTCCATCCGTACTGACCCTTTAATGTATGCACTTCTGTCATTGCACAATCCATTTGTGCATTTATAGGAGAACTATGTACAATGTTGTGGTACATGTATGGGAAACGTAGATGCAAAAGATTTGTAGAACATTGTTAAGTGGCAGTTGGTGGGTGGAAGCTTAATTTGTTGATAGGCTATATTTAAGTGAATGGTGGATATATTATTGATGTCATTTGTATCGCGCACATACACCCCGGATGCATTGAGGCACTGTTGCAAGAACATGTAAATTGGACAGAGTAAGATGTGGAGTGTTTACAGTATTGTAGTATTGTGGTAGTTATGCAATACATTAGGGCAAGCATAGGTACATTTGCTGCGGTAGTTACAGTTTTGTTACCATACGTCATACCAGTTAATTATACCGTGCAGTGGAGTAATGGGAGAGTAGGTCTGATGAGTGGGTGGGGTGAGCGGGCATGGAGGGGGAAGTGAAGGGTTAGTTGAATAGCTTGGTTTTGAGCACTCTGAGAAAGACCCAGTAGGATGTCTCGGCTCTCATGGTGGGGGGAGGTCATTCCATAGTTTAGCAGCAATGTAAGGGAAGCTGTAGCATCCAGCTTCGGATCATTTTATTTTAGGCACAATTAGACGATCTGTGGACTTTTGTGATTCTTTGGATGAGGTATGGGAGAGTTGTGTTTGAGAGGCACTTGTAGGCAATGGGGGGAGTTTTGAAAGTGATGCACTCCTGAATGGGGAGCCAGTTTGCTTCTCTTCGGCTTTGGAGATGTGTGCTCTTTTTGGAAGATTGAGGGCTGCTCTAAGAGCGTTATTTTGTATGACTTGTAGTTTTTGTATATTTCCAGCGGAGGTAGTTGTGAATAAGATATTGCCGTAGTACATTTTTGAGCCAATGATTGCACAAGCAATGGTTAGCAATTATTTTTTAGAGAGAAAGGGTCTGGCAACATTGAGGACCTTGGTGGCATAGGCTGCTGAGGAGGCGATGGCGTTTACTTGTCTAGTCATCGTGAGCTGTCAAGGGTGACTCCTACAGCTGTGGGATGTAGTGACCCACTCTGCTGTGCGGCATTACTCTGATACTTATGGCACACAAAACAGCAACAAAGGCCGTAAAACTCTTGTGTGCGCCAAAAACCTACAAAAAACATGTTCTCAAACACACAAAAAGATGGATGCACAACCTGCCACCTGTGGTGCATGTATGGGGGAATAGAGCACTACCCTGCAGAAAATGTACCAGTGGGCTCCATTACCAGCAGAGTGCAGAGAGAGAAGCAGCGCTTTGCAAATGAAACTCCAAAATGTGCCTATAAATGACATTTGCTTTGTTGCTAAAAACTTCAAAATGCCTATACACAACACTTCTTAAACATTCAAAATCTTGCTTGGCAATAAAATCCATGTAATATAATGAAGCATGGCGAATATACAAAGTTCTAAAATGTAAAGAGCACCACATCTCCTCAGACAAACTGGATTGTCTGTAAACTGACAGCCCCTGTCAAAATCTATGTGCAGTACCCTAGGCTACCTGTGGATGACAGCTGTCAGATGAGCTCCTGATGAAACTTCAAAGTATTTAAACTAAAAGTCTGCCAGATTAGCAAACATAAAATGATTCTTGCTAAAAGGAGTACAGATCTTAGTTGTGTTTTTGATCCCACAGATGTAAAGCTAAGAAAGTGATGTATGTATGTAATTTGATGCTTGGTTTGCTGGATTTTTAATTAGGAATAAATTAGCTTGGCTGAGCTGCAACCCTTTGGAAGTGGAAACACAGGTTTCTTCCAAGGGGAGGGGAAATCCACTCAGCAGAAACTCACTGGGAGATGATAATTGTGGGTTAGCCCAGACTTTTGTCTACAGAAAGAGAATGAACAATGGCAGAGCTTCAGCTCAGGAAACTGAGCTGTGAAAGGGGTCAAAAACTCCTCCTGCAAGGAACTCCCCAAGGAAAGGGGAGGCTCCTGAACAGCAGGGAGAGCAAAGGGGCAGGACCATGTGCTGTTAAGCATGAAAAATGAACAATTTTTAAAGACTCATAACTTGTGATTCAAAGTGGTGAAAATATACAAAGGACAGATCTGTCAATCTAATGTCTGGCTGCATGTTTTAAGAGGTGGTAGAACCCTGTAACATATTCTGGACAGGAATGGCAATATATGTGGTTTTATGTGAACTGTGTTAATGCTAAAATTGTACAACTTTACACACACATCCCTATGGTAAACACATACATTTGTGGAAAGTTGCAGAAAGTTTGGAAATTGTGTTCATGGTGAAAAGGACACCATTCTGTAGAAAGTTGAAACAAGATCCCACAGCTGCAGGATTTTGAGGACAGATACTACATACAATATGGAATCTGTGTGTGTGTGATTTGTGTAGAGGTGACCAATGTAGAAATATGTATTTAGGATGAAATCGGATTTTGAGACCAGTGGCTAAAGGGAAGTTTTCAAGGACTGTAAAGCAAACCATAAAATGTGACATCATCCGGCCTTGATCCAATCACTCAGATGCAAGGCGGAGATGAGGTTTTGATCCAATCCCAGCTCACATGGGTGCGCTTAGTTAAGCCGGCCCATACACCCATTTTGTGATATCATTTGAAAGGATAGAGACAGCTGGCAATACATAGGGACTCACTGATCCACTCACGTTCCTGATTCCGGCGAAGCACCCTGATCCAGCATTCTACATCCAGATTTGACATCCTTCCAGATCCAGATGCCAAGACTCTTGCCAGCAGTAGAGAACTATTGATTTTCATCAAGGCCTAAATTCTTAAACGTATTCTCACAACCCAGTGAAGCGCTGCGGTGTGAGAAGGCTTTCTGAAATAGTATCCTGAAATTCTCTGGCTTGCTACCACAAGGCTTGCCTGAGGAACTCGCTATCCAGCTGATTTGAAATATCCACAAACAAGAAGGGCAGATCCTGTGCAAATCCGGTGACCGGATTAGCTGATCCAGTCCTGCGCCTGATGTGCTATCCTTCCTGACAGATCACATCCATGACCAGATATGATGGTCCAATTTAATAACTTATTCTGTAAGTATTAATAGGAAGAACAGTGACCCCAATATATCTGCATTGTATGATCCCAATCTCAAACGCATCTCATCTGTAATTCAGAACAATAGTATTGCTAGAACTAACTTTGCGCTGACTCTTTTCTCATCTGTGTTAGTCAACCCTAACTTCTTATTGATTTGATTAAGAAAAGTAAATCCCATGAAGAAGTAGAGTATCCACAACAGACGGGTTACGCTGATCACGTGACTGTAAGATCCATCTCTGGCATTTCCTTTTTCGTGGTCATAATATTGTGTAATCAAACCCATCTGTCATTTTCAAAAGTGCGTCATCAGTGAGGAGTAGCTTGGGTCTCTAGGCTACTCCTCACTGATGAGCCCCAACAAGGGTGAAACATGTTTGGGGATGCTTGTGGTCTCGTGCAGAAGGGATGTGGCCTAGCAGTTCGGGCTGGGTTTCCACTTTTGGGGTGCGGTCAGGCCTGATTTGCATATGGTCTTTCCCCTTCTGTAATGGCTTGGCAGGCGAAGAACGATGGTCTAGAGGGTTGCCCCAAGCAATGCCAGTGGTTAAGATTCAGTCTAAACCTTCCTGCCATCACCTCTTTGTTTTTGCTTTGTCACCCCGAGTGGGACGGGTATGCCCAGACGTGGGTCCCGTGCCTGCTGGGCCTAGAGACCCAAGCTACTCTTCACTGATGAGCCCCAACAAGGGTGAAACATGTTTGGGGATGCTTGTGGTCTAGTGCAGAAGGGATGTGACCTAGCGGTTCGGGCTGGGCTTCCCCTTTTGGGGTGGGGCCAGGCCTGATTTGCATATGGTTTTTTCACCTTCTGTAATGGCTTGGCAGGTGAAGAACGATGGTCTGGAGGGTTGCCCCGAGCAATGCCAGTGGTTAAGATTCAGTCTAAACCTTCCAGCCATCACCTCTTTGTTTTTGCTTTGTCACCCCGAGTGGGACGGGTATGCCCAGACGTGGATCCCGTGCCTGCTGGGCCTAGAGACCCAAGCTACTCCTCACTGATGAGCCCCAACAAGGGTGAAACATGTTTGGGGATGCTTGTGGTTTCGTGCAGAAGGGATGTGACCTAGCAGTTCAGGCTAGGCTTCCCCTTTTGGGGTGGGGTCAGGCCTGATTTGCATATGGTCTTTCCCCTCCTGTAATGGCTTGGCAGGCGAAGACCGATGGTCTGGAGGGTTGCCCCGAGCAATGCCAGTGGCTAAGATTCAGTCTAAACCTTCCAGCCATCACCTCTTTGTTTTTGCTTTGTCACCCCGAGTGGGACGGGTATGCCCAGACGTGGGTCCCGTGCCTGCTGGGCCTAGAGTCCCAAGCTACTTCTCACTGATGAGCCCCAACAAGGGTGAAACATGTTTGGGGATGCTTGTGGTCTTGTGCAGAAGGGATGTGAACTAGCAGTTCGGGCTAGGCTTCCCCTTTTGGGGTGGGGCCAGGCCTGATTTGCATATGGTCTTTCCCCTTCTGTAATGGCTTGGCAGGCAAAGAACGATGGTCTGGAGGGTTGCCCCGAGCAATGCCAGTGGTTAAGATTCAGTCTAAACTTTCCTGCCAGCACCTCTTTGTTTTTGCTTTGTCACCCGAGTGGGACGGGTATGCCCAGACGTGGGTCCCTTGCCTGCTGGGCCTAGAGACCCAAACTACTTCTCACTGATGAGCCCCAACAAGGGTGAAACATGTTTGGGGATGCTTGTGGTCTAGTGCAGAAGGGATGTGACCTAGCAGTTCGGGCTGGGCTTCCCCTTTTGGGGTGCGGTCAGGCCTGATTTGCATATGGTCTTTCGGCTTCTGTAATGGCTTGGCAGGTGAAGAACGATGGTCTGGAGGGTTGCCCCGAGCAATGCCAGTGGTTAAGATTCAGTCTAAACCTTCCAGCTATCACCTCTTTGTTTTTGCTTTGTCACCCCGAGTGGGACGGGTATGCCCAGACGTGGGTCCCGTGCCTGCTGGGCCTAGAGACCCAAGCTACTCCTCACTGATGAGCCCCAACAAGGGTGAAACATGTTTGGGGATGCTTGTGGTCTCGTGCAGAAGGGATGTGGCCTAGCAGTTCGGGCTGGGCTTCCACTTTTGGGGTGCGGTCAGGCCTGATTTGCATATGGTCTTTCCCCTTCTGTAATGGCTTGGCAGGCGAAGAACGATGGTCTAGAGGGTTGCCCCAAGCAATGCCAGTGGTTAAGATTCAGTCTAAACCTTCCTGCCATCACCTCTTTGTTTTTGCTTTGTCACCCCGAGTGGGACGGGTATGCCCAGACGTGGGTCCCGTGCCTGCTGGGCCTAGAGACCCAAGCTACTCCTCACTGATGAGCCCCAACAAGGGTGAAACATGTTTGGGGATGCTTGTGGTCTAGTGCAGAAGGGATGTGACCTAGCGGTTCGGGCTGGGCTTCCCCTTTTGGGGTGGGGCCAGGAGTGATTTGCATACGGTTTTTCCCCTTCTGTAATGGCTTGGCAGGTGAAGAACGATGGTCTGGAGGGTTGCCCCGAGCAATGCCAGTGGTTAAGATTCAGTCTAAACCTTCCAGCCATCACCTCTTTGTTTTTGCTTTGTCACCCCGAGTGGGACGGGTATGCCCAGACGTGGGTCCCGTGCCTGCTGGGCCTAGAGACCCAAGCTACTCCTCACTGATGAGCCCCAACAAGGGTGAAACATGTTTGGGGATGCTTGTGGTTTCGTGCAGAAGGGATGTGACCTAGCAGTTCGGGCTGGGCTTCCCCTTTTGGGGTGGGGTCAGGCCTGATTTGCATATGGTCTTTCCCCTTCTGTAATGGCTTGGCAGGCGAAGACCGATGGTCTGGAGGGTTGCCCCGAGCAATGCCAGTGGTTAAGATTCAGTCTAAACTTTCCTGCCATCACCTCTTTGTTTTTGCTTTGTCACCCCAAGTGGGACGGGTATGCCCAGACGTGGGTCCCTTGCCTGCTGGGCCTAGAGACCCAAACTACTTCTCACTGATGAGCCCCAACAAGGGTGAAACATGTTTGGGGATGCTTGTGGTCTAGTGCAGAAGGGATGTGACCTAGCAGTTTGGGCTGGGCTTCCCCTTTTGGGGTGGGGCCAGGCCTGATTTGCATATGGTTTTTCCCCTTCTGTAATGGCTTGGCAGGCGAAGAACGATGGTCTGGAGGGTTGCCCCGAGCAATGCCAGTGGTTAAGATTCAGTCTAAACCTTCCAGCCATCACCTCTTTGTTTTTGCTTTGACACCCCGAGTGGGACGGGTATGCCCAGACGTGGATCCCGTGCCTGCTGGGCCTAGAGACCCAAGCTACTCCTCACTGATGAGCCCCAACAAGGGTGAAACATGTTTGGGGATGCTTGTGGTCTCGTGTAGAAGGGATGTGACCTAGCAGTTCGGTCTGGGCTTCCCTTTTTGGGGTGGGGTCAGGCCTGATTTGCATATGGTCTTTCCCCTTCTGTAATGGCTTGGCAGGCGAAGAACGATGGTCTGGAGGGTTGCCCCGAGCAATGCCAGTGGTTAAGATTCAGTCTAAACCTTCCAGCCATCACCTCTTTGTTTTTGCTTTGTCACCCCGAGTGGGGCGGGTATGCCCAGACATGGATCCCGTGCCTGCTGGGCCTAGAGTCCCAAGCTACTCCTCACTGATGAGCCCCAACAAGGGTAAAACATGTTTGGGGATGCTTGTGGTTTCGTGCAGAAGGGATGTGACCTAGCAGTTCGGGCTAGGCTTCCCCTTTTGGGGTGGGGCCAGGCCTGATTTGCATATGGTCTTTCCCCTTCTGTAATGGCTTGGCAGGCAAAGAACGATGGTCTGGAGGGTTGCCCCGAGCAATGCCAGTGGTTAAGATTCAGTCTAAACTTTCCTGCCAGCACCTCTTTGTTTTTGCTTTGTCACCCCGAGTGGGACGGGTATGCCCAGACGTGGGTCCCTTGCCTGCTGGGCCTAGAGACCCAAACTACTTCTCACTGATGAGCCCCAACAAGGGTGAAACATGTTTGGGGATGCTTGTGGTCTAGTGCAGAAGGGATGTGACCTAGCAGTTCGGGCTGGGCTTCCCCTTTTGGGGTGCGGTCAGGCCTGATTTGCATATGGTCTTTCGGCTTCTGTAATGGCTTGGCAGGTGAAGAACGATGGTCTGGAGGGTTGCCCCGAGCAATGCCAGTGGTTAAGATTCAGTCTAAACCTTCCAGCCATCACCTCTTTGTTTTTGCTTTGTCACCCCGAGTGGGACGGATATGCCCAGACGTGGGTCCCGTCCCTGCTGGGCCTAGAGACCCAAGCTACTCCTCACTGATGAGCCCCAACAAGGGTGAAACATGTTTGGGGATGCTTGTGGTCTCGTGCAGAAGGGATGTGGCCTAGCAGTTCGGGCTGGGCTTCCACTTTTGGGGTGCGGTCAGGCCTGATATGCATATGGTCTTTCCCCTTCTGTAATGGCTTGGCAGGCGAAGAACGATGGTCTAGAGGGTTGCCCCAAGCAATGCCAGTGGTTAAGATTCAGTCTAAACCTTCCTGCCATCACCTCTTTGTTTTTGCTTTGTCACCCCGAGTGGGACGGGTATGCCCAGACGTGGGTCCCGTGCCTGCTGGGCCTAGAGACCCAAGCTACTCCTCACTGATGAGCCCCAACTAGGGTGAAACATGTTTGGGGATGCTTGTGGTCTAGTGCAGAAGGGATGTGACCTAGCGGTTCGGGCTGGGCTTCCCCTTTTGGGGTGGGGCCAGGAGTGATTTGCATACGGTTTTTCCCCTTCTGTAATGGCTTGGCAGGTGAAGAACGATGGTCTGGAGGGTTGCCCCGAGCAATGCCAGTGGTTAAGATTCAGTCTAAACCTTCCAGCCATCACCTCTTTGTTTTTGCTTTGTCACCCCGAGTGGGACGGGTATGCCCAGACGTGGGTCCCGTGCCTGCTGGGCCTAGAGACCCAAGCTACTCCTCACTGATGAGCCCCAACAAGGGTGAAACATGTTTGGGGATGCTTGTGGTTTCGTGCAGAAGGGATGTGACCTAGCAGTTCGGGCTGGGCTTCCCCTTTTGGGGTGGGGTCAGGCCTGATTTGCATATGGTCTTTCCCCTTCTGTAATGGCTTGGCAGGCGAAGACCGATGGTCTGGAGGGTTGCCCCGAGCAATGCCAGTGGTTAAGATTCAGTCTAAACTTTCCTGCCATCACCTCTTTGTTTTTGCTTTGTCACCCCGAGTGGGACGGGTATGCCCAGACGTGGGTCCCTTGCCTGCTGGGCCTAGAGACCCAAACTACTTCTCACTGATGAGCCCCAACAAGGGTGAAACATGTTTGGGGATGCTTGTGGTCTAGTGCAGAAGGGATGTGACCTAGCAGTTTGGGCTGGGCTTCCCCTTTTGGGGTGGGGCCAGGCCTGATTTGCATATGGTTTTTCCCCTTCTGTAATGGCTTGGCAGGCGAAGAACGATGGTCTGGAGGGTTGCCCCGAGCAATGCCAGTGGTTAAGATTCAGTCTAAACCTTCCAGCCATCACCTCTTTGTTTTTCCTTTGACACCCCGAGTGGGACGGGTATGCCCAGACGTGGATCCCGTGCCTGCTGGGCCTAGAGACCTAAGCTACTCCTCACTGATGAGCCCCAACAAGGGTGAAACATGTTTGGGGATGCTTGTGGTCTCGTGTAGAAGGGATGTGACCTAGCAGTTCGGTCTGGGCTTCCCTTTTTGGGGTGGGGTCAGGCCTGATTTGCATATGGTCTTTCCCCTTCTGTAATGGCTTGGCAGGCGAAGAACCATGGTCTGGAGGGTTGCCCCGAGCAATGCCAGTGGTTAAGATTCAGTCTAAACCTTCCAGCCATCACCTCTTTGTTTTTGCTTTGTCACCCCGAGTGGGGCGGGTATGCCCAGACATGGATCCCGTGCCTGCTGGGCCTAGAGTCCCAAGCTACTCCTCACTGATGAGCCCCAACAAGGGTAAAACATGTTTGGGGATGCTTGTGGTTTCGTGCAGAAGGGATGTGACCTAGCAGTTCGGGCTGGGCTTCCCCTTTTGGGGTGGGGTCAGGCCTGATTTGCATATGTTCTTTCCCCTTCTGTAATGGCTTGGCAGGCGAAGAAGGATGGTCTGGAGGGTTGCTCCGAGCAATGCCATTGGTTAAGATTCAGTCTAAACATTCCAGCCATCACCTCTTTGTTTTTGCTTTGTCACCCCGAGTGGGACGGGTATGCCCAGACGTGGGTCCCGTGCCTGCTGGGCCTAGAGTCCCAAGCTACTCCTCACTGATGAGCCCCAACAAGGGTGAAACATGTTTGGGGATGCTTGTGGTCTTGTGCAGAAGGGATGTGAACTAGCAGTTCGGCCTAGGCTTCCCATTTTGGGGTGGGGCCAGGCCTGATTTGCATATGGTCTTTCCCCTTCTGTAATGGCTTGGCAGGCAAAGAACGATGGTCTGGAGGGTTGCCCCGAGCAATGCCAGTGGTTAAGATTCAGTCTAAACCTTCCTGCCATCACCTCTTTGTTTTTGCTTTGTCACCCCGAGTGGGAGGGGTATGCCCAGACGTGGGTCCCGTGCCTGCTTTGCCTAGAGACCCAAGCTACTCCTCACTGATGAGCCCCAACAAGGGTGAAACATGTTTGGGGATGCTTGTGGTCTAGTGCAGAAGGGATGTGACCTAGCAGTTTGGGCTGGGCTTCCACTTTTGGGGTGGGGCCAGGCCTGATTTGCATATGGTTTTTCCCTTTCTGTAATGGCTTGGCAGGCGAAGAACGATGGTCTGGAGGGTTGCCCCGAGCAATGCCAGTGGTTAAGATTTAGTCTAAACCTTCCAGCCATCAACTCTTTGTTTTTGCTTTGACACTCCCAAAATGGACGGGTATGCCCAGACGTGGGTCCCGTGCCTGCTGGGCCTAGAGACCCAAACTACTACTCACTGATGAGCCCCAACAAGGGTGAAACATGTTTGGAGATGCTTGTGGTTTCGTGCCGAAGGGATGTGACCTAGCAGTTCGGCTGGGCTTCCCCTTTTGGGGTGGGGTCAGGCCTGATTTGCATATGGTCTTTCCCCTTCTGTAATGGCTTGGCAGGCGAAGAACGATGGTCTGGAGGGTTGCCCCGAGCAGTGCCAGTGGCTAAGATTCAGTCTAAACCTTCCAGCCATCACCTTTTTGTTTTTGCTTTGTCACCCGGAGTGGGACGGGTATGCCCAGACGTGGGTCCTGCGCCTGCAGGCCCTAGAGACCCAAGCTACTCCTCACTGATGAGCCCCAACAAGGGTGAAACATGTTTGGGGATGCTTGTGGTCTCGTGCAGAAGGGATGTGACCTAGCAGTTCGGACTGGGCTTCCCCTTTTGGGGTGGGGTCAGGCCTGATTTGCATATGGTCTTTCCCCTTCGTAATGGCTTGGCAGGCAAAGAACGATGGTCTGGACGGTTGCCCCGTGCAATGCCAGTGGTTAAGATTCAGTCTAAACCTTCCAGCCATCACCTCTTAGTTTTTGCTTTGGCACCCCGAGTGGGACGGGTATGCCCAGACGTGGGTCCCGTGCCTGCGAGGCCTAGAGACCCAAGCTACTCCTCACTGATGAGCCCCAACAAGGGTGAAACATGTTTGGGGATGCTTGTAGTCTCGTCCAGAAGGGATGTGACCAAGCAGTTCGGGCTGGGCTTCCCCTTTTGGGGTGGGGCTAGGCCTGATTTGCATATGGTCTTTACTCTTCTGTAATCGCTTGGCAGGCGAAGGACCATGGTCTGGAGGGTTGCCCCGAGCAATGCCAGTGGTTAAGATTCACTCTAAACCTTCCAGCCATCACCGCTTTGTTTTTGCTGTGTCACCTCGATTGGGATGGGTATGCCCAGACGTGGGTCCCGTGCCTGCTGGGCCTAGAGACCCAAGCTACTCCTCACTGATGAGCCCCAACAAGGGTGAAACATGTTTGGGGATGCTTGTGGTCTTGTGCAGAAGGGATGTGTCCTAGCAGTTTGGGCTGGGCTTCCCCTTTTGGGGTGGGGCCAGGCCTGATTTGCATATGGTCTTCCCCCTTCAGTAATGGCTTGGCAGGCTAAGAAGGATGGTCTGGAGGGTGCCCCGAGCAATGTCAGTGGTTAAGATTCAGGCTAAACCTTCAAGCCATCACCTCTTAGTTTTTGCTTTGTCACCCCGAGTGGGACGGGTATGCCCAGACGTGGGTCCCGTGCCTGCAGGGCCTAGAGACCCAAGCTACTCCTCACTGATGAGCCCCAGCAAGGGTGAAACATGTTTGGGGATGCTTGTGGTCTCGTGCAGAAGGGATGTGACCTAGCAGTTCGGGCTGGGCTTCCCCTTCTGGGGTGGGGCCAGGCCTGGTTTGCATATGGTCCTTCCCTTTCTGTAATGGCTTGGCAGGCGAAGAATGATGGTCTGGAGCGTTGCCCTGAGCAATGTCAGGGGTTAAGATTCAGTCTAAACCTTCTAGCCATCACCTCTTTGTTTTTTGTTTGTCACCCCGAGTGGGACGGGTATACCCATACGTGGGTCCCGTGCCTGCTGGGCCTAGAGACCCAAGCTACTCCTCACTGATGAGCCCCAACAAGGGTGAAACATGTTTGGGGATGCTTGTGGTCTTGTGCAGAAGGGATGTGGCCTAGCAGTTTGGGCTGGGCTTCCCCTTTTGGGATGGGGCCAGGCCTGATTTGCATATGGCTTTTCCCCTTCTGTAATGGCTTGGCAGGCGAAGATCGATGGTCTGGAGGGTTGCCCCGAGCAATGCCAATGGTTAAGATTCAGTCTAAACCTTCCAGCCATCACCTCTTTGTTTTTGCTTTGTCACCCGAGTGGGACAGGTATGCCCAGACGTGGGTCCCGTGCCTGCTGGGCCTAGAGACCCAAGCTACTCCTCACTGATGAGCCCCAACAAGGGTGAAACATATTTGGGGATGCTTGCGGTCTCGTGCAGAAGGGATGTGACCTTGCAGTTCAGGCTGGGCTTCCCCTTTCGGGGTGGGGCCAGGCCTGGTTTGCATATGGTCTTTCCCCTTCTGTAATGGCTTGGCAGGCGAAGAATGATGGTCTGGAGGGTTGTCCCGAGCAATGACAGTGGTTAAGATTCAGTCTTAACCTTCCAGCCATCACCTCTTTGTTTTTGCTTTGTCACCCCGAGTGGGACGGGTATGCCCATACGTGGGTCCCGTGCCTGCTGGGCCTAGAGACCAAAGCTACTCCTCACTGATGAGCCCCAACAAGGGTGAAACATGTTTGGGGATGCTTGTGGTCTTGTGCAGAAGGGATGTGACCTAGAAGTTTGGGCTGGGCTTCCCCTTTTTTTTGGGGTACCAGGCCTGATTTGCATATGGTCTTTCCCCTTCTGTAATGGCTTGGCAGGCGAAGAACGATGGTCTGGAGGGTTGCCCCGAGCAATGCCAGTGGTTAAGATTCAGTCTAAACCTTCCAGCCATCACCTCTTTGTTTTTGCTTTGTCACCCTGAGTGGGACGGGTATGCCCAGACGTGGGTCCCGTTCCTGCTGGGCCTAGAAACCCAAGCTACTCCTCACTGATGAGCCCCAACAAGGGTGAAACATGTTTGGGGATGCTTGTGGTCTCGTGCAGAAGGGATGTGACCTAGCAGTTCGGGCTGGGCTTCCCCTTTTGGTTTGGGGCCAGGCCTGGTTTGCATATGGTCTTTCCTCTTCTGTAATGGCTTGGCAGGCGAAGAATGAAGGTCTGGAGGGTTGCCCCGAGCAATGCCAGTGGTTAAGATTCAGTCTAAACCTTCTAGCCATCACCTCTTTGTTTTTGCTTTGTCACCCGGAGTGGGACGGGTATGCCCAGACGTGGGCCCCGTGCCTGCTGGGCCTATAGACCCAAGCTACTCCTCACTGATGAGCCCCAACAAGGGTGAAGCATGTTTGGGGATGCTTGTGGTCTTGTTCAGAAGGGATGTGACCTAGCAGTTTGGGCTGGGCTTCCCCTTTTGGGGTGGGGCCAGGCCTGATTTGCATATGGTCTTCCCCCTTCTGTAATGGCTTGGCAGGCGAAGAACGATGGTCTGGTGGGTTGCCCCGAGCAATGCCAGTGGTTAAGATTCAGTCTAAACCTTCAAGCCATCACCTCTTTGTTTTTGCTTTGTCACCCCGAGTGGGATGGGTATGCCCAGACGTGGGTCCCGGGCCTGCTGGGCCTAGAGACCCAAGCTACTTCTCACTGATGAGTCCCAACAAGTGTGAAACATGTTTGGGGATGCTTATGGTCTCGTGCAGAAGGGATGTGACCTAGCAGTTCGGGCTGGGCTTCCCCTTTTGGGGTGGGGCCAGGCCTGATTTGCATATGGTCTTTCCCCTTCTGTAATGGCTTGGCAGGCGAAAAACAATGGTCTGGAGGATTGCCCCGAGCAATGCCAGTTGTTAAGATTCAGTCTAAACCTTCCAGCCATCACCGCTTTGTTTTTGCTTTGTCACCCCGAGTGGGACGGGTATGCCCAAACGTGGGTCCCGTGCCTGCTGGGCCTAGAGACCCAAGCTACTCCTCACTGATGAGCCCCAACAAGGGTGAAATATGTTTGGGGATGCTTGTGGTCTTGTGCAGAAGGGATGTGACCTAGCAGTTTGGGCTGGGTTTCCCCTTTTGGGGTGGGGCCAGGCCTGATTTGCATATGGTCTTCCCCCTTCTGTAATGGCTTGGCAGGCAAAGAACGATGGTCTGGTGGGTTGCCCGAGCAATGCCAGTGGTTAAGATTCAGTCTAAACCTTCAAGCCATCACCTCTTTGTTTTTGCTTTGTCACCCCGAGTGGGACGGGTATGCCCAGACCTGGGTCCCGTGCCTGCTGGGCCTAGAGACCCAAGCTACTCCTCACTGATGAGCACCTACAAGGGTGAAACATATTTGGGGATGCTTGTGGTCTAGTGCAGAAGGGATGTGACCTAGCAGTTCGGGCTGGGCTTCCCCTTTTGGGGTGGGGCCTGGCCTGATTTGCATATGGCTTTTCCCCTTCTGTAATGGCTTGGCAGGCGAAGATCGATGGTCTGGAGGGTTGCCCCGAGCAATGCCAATGGTTAAGATTCAGTCTTAACCTTCCAGCCATCACCTCTTTGTTTTTGCTTTGTCACCCGAGTGGGACGGGTATGCCCAGACGTGGGTCCTGTGCCTGCTGGGCCTAGAGACCCAAGCTACTCCTCACTGATGAGCCCCAACAAGGGTGAAACATGTTTGGGGATGCTTGCGGTCTCGTGCAGAAGGGATGTGACCTAGCAGTTCAGGCTGGGCTTTCCCTTTTGGGGAGGGGCCAGGTCTGATTTGCATATGGTCTTTCCCCTTCTGTAATGTTTTGGCAGGCGAAGAACGATGGTCTGGAGGGATGCCCCGAGCAATGCCAGTGGCTAAGATTCAGTCTAAACCTTCCAGCCATCACCTCTTTGATTTTGCTTTGTCACCCCGAGTGTGACGGGTATGCCCAGACGTGGGTCCCGTGCCTGCTGGGCCTAGAGACCCAAGCTACTCCTCACTGATGAGCCCCAACAAGGGTGAAACATGTTTGGGGATGCTTGTGGTCTCGTGCAGAAGGGATGTGACCTAGCAGTTCGGGCTGGGCTTCCCCTTTCGGGGTGGGGCCAGGCCTGGTTTGCATATGGTCTTTCCCCTTCTATAATGGCTTGGCAGGCGAAGAATGATGGTCTGGAGTGTTACCCGAGCAATGCCAGTGGTTAAGATTCAGTCTAAACCTTCCTGCCATCACCTCTTTGTTTTTGCTTTGTCACCCCGAGTGGGACGGGTATGCCCAGACCTGGGTCCCGTGCCTGCTGGGCCTAGAGACCCAAGCTACTCCTTACTGATGAGCCCCAACAAGAGTGAAACATGTTTGGGGATGCTTGTGGTCTAGTGCAGAAGGGATGTGACCTAGCAGTTCGGGCTGGGCTTCCCCTTTTGGGGTGGGGCCAGGCCTGATTTGCATTCGGTTTTACCCCTTCTGTAATGGCTTGGCAGGCGAAGAACGATGGTCTGGAGGGTTGCCCCGAGCAATGCCAGTGGTTAAGATTCAGTCTAAACCTTCCAGCCATCACCTCTTTGTTTTTGCTTTGTCACCCCGAGTGGGACGGGTATGCCCAGACGTGGGTCCCGTGACTGCTGGGCCTAGAGACCCAAGCTACTCCTCACTGATGAGCCCCAACAAGGGTAAAACATGTTTGGGGATGCTTGTGGTTTCGTGCAGAAGGGATGTGACCTAGCAGTTCGGGCTGGGCTTCCCCTTTTGGGGTGGGGTCAGGCCTGATTTGCATATGATCTTTCCCCTTCTGTAATGGCTTGGCAGGCGAAGAACGATGGTCTGGAGGGTTGCCCCGAGTAATGCCAGTGGCTAAGATTCAGTCTAAACCTTCCAGCCATCACCTCTTTGTTTTTGCTTTCTCACCCCGAGTGGGACGGGTATGCCCAGACGTGGGTCCCGTGCCTGCAGGGCCTAGAGACCCAAGCTACTCCTCACTGATGAGCCCCAACAAGGGTGAAACATGTTTGGGGATGCTTGTGGTCTTGTGCAGAAGGGATGTGGCCTAGCAGTTCTGGCTGGGCTTCCCCTTTTGGGATGGGGCCAGGCCTGATTTGCATATGGCTTTTCCCCTTCTGTAATGGCTTGGCAGGCGAAGATCGATGGTCTGGAGCGTTGCCCCGAGCAATGCCAATGGTTAAGATTCAGTCTAAACCTTCCAGCCATCACCTCTTTGTTTTTGCTTTGTCACCCGAGTGGGACGGGTATGCCCAGACGTGGGTCCCGTGCCTGCTGGGCCTAGAGACCCAAGCTACTCCTCACTGATGAGCCCCAACAAGGGTGAAACATGTTTGGGGATGCTTGCGGTCTCGTGCAGAAGGGATGTGACCTAGCAGTTCGGGCTGGGCTTCCCCTTTTGGGGTGGGGCCAGGCCTGGTTTGCATATGGTCTTTCCCCTTCTGTAATCGCTTGGCAGGCGAAGAACGATGGTCTGGAGGGTTGCCCCGAGCAATGCCAGTGGTTAAGATTCAGTCTAAACCTTCCAGCCATCACCGCTTTGTTTTTGCTTTGTCACCCCGAGTGGGACGGGTATGCCCAGACGTGGGTCCCGCGCCTGCTGGGCCTAGAGACCCAAGCTACTCCTCACTGATGAGCCCCAACAAGGGTGAAACATGTTTGGGGATGCTTGTGGTCTCGTGCAGAAGGGATGTGACTTAGCAGTTCAGGCTGGGCTTTCCCTTTTGGGGTGGGGCCAGGCCTGATTTGCATATGGTCTTTCCCCTTCTGTAATGGCTTGGCAGGCAAAGAACGATGGTCTGGAGGGTTGCCCCGAGCAATGTCAGTGGCTAAGATTCAGTCTAAACCTTCCAGCCATCACCTCTTTGTTTTTGCTTTGTCACCCGGAGTGGGACGAGTATGCCCAGAAGTGGGTCCCGTGCCTGCTGGGCCTAGAGACCCAAGCTACTCCTCACTGATGAGCCCCAACAAGGGTGAAACATGTTTGGGGATGCTTGTGGTCTCGTGCAGAAGGGATGTGACCTAGCAGTTCGGGCTGGGCTTCCCCTTTTGGGGTGGGCCCAGGCCTGATTTGCATATGGTCTTTGCCCTTCTGTAATGGCTTGGCAGGCGAAGAACGATGGTCTGGAGGGTTGCCTCGAGCAATGCCAGTGGTTAAGATTCAGTCTAAACCTTCCAGTCATCACCTCTTTGTTTTTGCGTTGTCACCCCGAGTGGGACGGGTATGCCCAGACGTGGGTCCCGTGCCTGCTGGGCCTAGAGACCCAAGCTACTCCTCACTGATGAGCCCCAACAAGGGTGAAACATGTTTGAGGATGCTTGTGGTCTCGTGCAGAAGGGATGTGACTTAACAGTTCAGGCTGGGCTTTCCCTTTTGGGGTGGGGCCAGGCCTGGTTTGCATATGGTCTTTCCCCTTCTGTAATGGCTTGGCAGGCGAAGAATGATGGTCTGGAGGGTTGCCCCGAGCAATGACAGTGGTTAAGATTCAGTCTTAACCTTCCAGCCATCACCTCTTTGTTTTTGCTTTGTCACCCCGAGTGGGACGGGTATGCCCATACGTGGGTCCCGTCCCTGCTGGGCCTAGAGACCAAAGCTACTCCTCACTGATGAGCCCCAACAAGGGTGAAACATGTTTGGGGATGCTTGTGGTCTTGTGCAGAAGGGATGTGACCTAGCAGTTTGGGCTGGGCTTCCCCTTTTTTTTGGGGTACCAGGCCTGATTTGCATATGGTCTTTCCCCTTCTGTAATGGCTTGGCAGGCGAAGAACGATGGTCTGGAGGGTTGCCCCGAGCAATGCCAGTGGTTAAGATTCAGTCTAAACCTTCCAGCCATCACCTCTTTGTTTTTGCTTTGTCACCCTGAGTGGGACGGGTATGCCCAGACGTGGGTCCCGTTCCTGCTGGGCCTAGAAACCCAAGCTACTCCTCACTGATGAGCCCCAACAAGGGTGAAACATGTTTGGGGATGCTTGTGGTCTCGTGCAGAAGGGATGTGACCTAGCAGTTCGGGCTGGGCTTCCACTTTTGGTTTGGGGCCAGGCCTGGTTTGCATATGGTCTTTCCCCTTCTGTAATGGCTTGGCAGGCGAAGAATGAAGGTCTGGAGGGTTGCCAAGAGCAATGCCAGTGGTTAAGATTCAGTCTAAACCTTCTAGCCATCACCTCTTTGTTTTTGCTTTGTCACCCGGAGTGGGACGGGTATATCCAGACCGGGGGCCCCGTGCCTGCTGGGCCTATAGACCCAAGCTACTCCTCACTGATGAGCCCCAACAAGGGTGAAGCATGTTTGGGGATGCTTGTGGTCTTGTTCAGAAGGGATGTGACCTAGCAGTTCGGGCTGGGCTTCCCCTTTTGGGGTGGGGCCAGGCCTGGTTTGCATATGGTCTTTGCCCTTCTGTAATGGCTTGGCAGGTGAAGATTGATGGTCTGGAGGGTTGCCCCGAGCAATGCCAGTGGTTAAGATTCAGTCTAAACCTTCTAGCCATCACCTCTTTGTTTTGCTTTGTCACCCCGAGTGGGACGGGTATGCCCATACGTGGGTCCCGTGCCTGCTGGGCCTAGAGACCCAAGCTACTCCTCACTGATGAGCCCCAACAAGGTTGAAATATGTTTGGGGATGCTTGTGGTCTTGTGCAGAAGGGATGTGACCTAGCAGTTTGGGATGGGCTTCCCCTTTTGGGGTGGGGCCAGGCCTGATTTGCATATGGTCTTCCCACTTCTGTAATGGCTTGGCAGGCAAAGAATGATGGTCTGGTGGGTTGCCCGAGCAATGCCAGTGGTTAAGATTCAGTCTAAACCTTCAAGCCATCACCTCTTTGTTTTTGCTTTGTCACCCCGAGTGGGACGGGTATGCCCAGACCTGGGTCCCGTGCCTGCTGGGCCTAGAGACCTAAGCTACTCCTCACTGATGAGCCCCTACAAGGGTGAAACATATTTGGGGATGCTTGTGGTCTAGTGCAGAAGGGATGTGACCTAGCAGTTCGGGCTGGGCTTCCCCTTTTGGGTTGGGGCCTGGCCTGATTTGCATATGGCTTTTCCCCTTCTGTAATGGCTTGGCAGGCGAAGATCGATGGTCTGGAGGGTTGCCCCGAGCAATGCCAATGGTTAAGATTCAGTCTAAACCTTCCAGCCATCACCTCTTTGTTTTTGCTTTGTCACCCGAGTGGGACGGGTATGCCCAGACGTGGGTCCTGTGCCTGCTGGGCCTAGAGACCCAAGCTACTCCTCACTGATGAGCCCCAACAAGGGTGAAACATGTTTGGGGATGCTTGCGGTCTCGTGCAGAAGGGATGTGACCTAGCAGTTCGGGCTGGGCTTCCCCTTTTGGGGTGGGGCCAGGCCTGATTTGCATATGGTCTTTCCCCTTCTGTAATGGCTTGGCAGGCGAAGAACGATGGTCTGGAGGGTTGCCCCGAGCAATGCCAGTGGTTAAGATTCAGTCTAAACCTTCCAGCCATCACCGCTTTGTTTTTGCTTTGTCACCCCGAGTGGGACGGGTATGCCCAGACGTGGGTCCCGTGCCTGCTGGGCCTAGCGACCCAAGCTACTCCTCACTGATGAGCCCCAACAAGGGTGAAACATGTTTGGGGATGCTTGTAGTCTCGTGCAGAAGGGATGTGACCTAGCAGTTCAGACTGGGCTTTCCCTTTTGGGGAGGGGCCAGGTCTGATTTGCATATGGTCTTTCCCCTTCTGTAATGGCTTGGCAGGCGAAGAACGATGGTCTGGAGGGTTGCCCCGAGCAATGCCAGTGGCTAAGATTCAGTCTAAACCTTCCAGCCATCACCTCTTTGTTTTTGCTTTGTCACCCCGAGTGTGACGGGTATGACCAGACGTGGGTCCTGTGCCTGCTGGGCCTAGAGACCCAAGCTACTCCTCACTGATGAGCCCCAACAAGGGTGAAACATGTTTGGGGATGCTTGTGGTCTCGTGCAGAAGGGATGTGACCTAGCAGTTCGGGCTGGGCTTCCCCTTTCGAGGTGGGGCCAGGCCTGGTTTGCATATGGTGTTTCCCCTTCTGTAATGGCTTGGCAGGCGAAGAATGATGGTCTGGAGTGTTGCCTGAGCAATGCCAGTGGTTAAGATTCAGTCTAAACCTTCCTGCCATCACCTCTTTGTTTTTGCTTTGTCACCCCGAGTGGGACGGGTATGCCCAGAGGTGGGTCCCGTGCTTGCTGAGCCTAGAGACCCAAGCTACTCCTCACTGATGAGCCCCAACAAGGGCGAAACATGTTTGGGGATGCTTGTGGTCTAGTGCAGAAGGGATGTGACCTAGCAGTTCGGGCTGGGCTTCCCCTTTTGGGGTGGGGCCAGGCCTGATTTGCATTCGGTTTTACCCCTTCTATAATGGCTTGGCAGGCGAAGAACGATGGTCTGGAGGGTTGCCCTGAGCAATGCCAGTGGTTAAGATTCAGTCTAAACCTTCCAGCCATCACCTCTTTGTTTTTGCTTTGTCACCCCGAGTGGGACGGGTATGCCCAGACGTGGATCCCGTGACTGCTGGGCCTAGAGACCCAAGCTACTCCTCACTGATGAGCCCCAACAAGGGTAAAACATGTTTGGGGATGCTTGTGGTTTCGTGCAGAAGGGATGTGACCTAGCAGTTCGGGCTGGGCTTCCCCTTTTGGGGTGGGGTCAGGCCTGATTTGCATATGATCTTTCCCCTTCTGTAATGGCTTGGCAGGCGAAGAACGATGGTCTGGAGGGTTGCCCCGAGCAATGCCAGTGGCTAAGATTCAGTCTAAACCTTCCAGCCATCACCTCTTTGTTTTTGCTTTCTCACCCCGAGTGGGCCGGGTATGCCCAGACATGGGTCCCGTGCCTGCAGGGCCTAGAGACCCAAGCTACTCCTCACTGATGAGCCCCAACAAGGGTGAAACATGTTTGGGGATGCTTGTGGCCTCGTGCAGAAGGGATGTGACCTAGCAGTTCGGGCTGGGCTTCCCCTTTTGGGGTGGGGCCAGGCCTGATTTGCATATGGTTTTTCCCCTTCTGTAATGGCTTGGCAGGCGAAGATCGATGGTCTGGAGGGTTGCCCCGAGCAATGCCAGTGGTTAAGATTCAGTCTAAACCTTCCAGCCATTACCTCTTTGTTTTTGCTTTGTCACCCCGAGTGGGACGGGTATGCCCAGACGTGGGTCCCGTGCCTGCTGGGCCTAGAGATCCAAGCTACTCCTCACTGATGAGCCCCAACAAGGGTGAAACATGTTTGGGGATGCTTGTGGTCTCGTGCAGAAGGGATGTGACCTAGCAGTTCGTGCTGGGCTTCCCCTTTTGGGGTGGGGTCAGGCCTGATTTGCATATGGTCTTTCCCCTTCTGTAATGGCTTGGCAGGCGAAGAACAATGGTCTGGAGGGTTGCCCCGAGCAATGCCAGTGGCTAAGATTCAGTCTAAACCTTCCAGCCATCACCTCTTTGTTTTTGCTTTGTCACCCCGAGTGGGACGGGTATGCCCAGACGTGGGTCCAGTGCCTGAGGGCCTAGAGATCCAAGCTACTCCTCACTGATGAGTCCCAACAAGGGTGAAACATGTTTGGGGATGCTTGTGGTCTCGTGCAGAAGGGATGTGACCTAGCAGTTCGGCCTGGGCTTCCCCTTTTGGGGTGGGGCCAGGCCTGATTTGCATATGGTCTTTGCCCATCTGTAATGGCTTGGCAGGCAAAGAACAATGGTCTGGAAGGTTGCCCCGAGCAATGCCAGTGGTTAAGATTCAGTCTAAACCTTCCAGCCATCACCTCTTTGTTTTTGCGTTGTCACTCCGAGTGGGACGGGTATGCCCAGACCTGGGTCCCGTGCCTGCTGGGCCTAGAGACCCAAGCTACTCCTCACTGATGACCCCCAACAAGGGTGAAACATGTTTGGGAATGCTTGTGGTCTCGTGCAGAAGGGATGTGACCTAGCAGTTCGGGCTGGGCTTCCCCTTTTGGGATGGGGCCAGGCCTGATTTGCATATCGCTTTTCCCCTTCTGTAATGGCTTGGCAGGCGAAGATCGATGGTCTGGAGGGTTGCCCCGAGCAATGCCAATGGTTAAGATTCAGTCTAAACCTTCCAGCCATCACCTCTTTGTTTTTGCTTTCTCACCCCGAGTGGGACGGGTATGCCCAGACGTGGGTCCCGTGCCTGCAGGGCCTAGAGACCCAAGCTACTCCTCACTGATGAGCCCCAACAAGGGTGAAACATGTTTGGGGATGCTTGTGGTCTTGTGCAGAAGGGATGTGGCCTAGCAGTTCGGGCTGGGCTTCCCCTTTTGGGATGGGGCCAGGCCTGATTTGCATATGGCTTTTCCCCTTCTGTAATGGCTTGGCAGGCGAAGATCGATGGTCTGGAGGGTTGCCCCGAGCAATGCCAATGATTAAGATTCAGTCTAAACCTTCCAGCCATCACCTCTTTGTTTTTGCTTTGTCACCCGAGTGGGACGGGTATGCCCAGACGTGGGTCCCGTGCCTGCTGGGCCTAGAGACCCAAGCTACTCCTCACTGATGAGCCCCAACAAGGGTGAAACATGTTTGGGGATGCTTGCGGTCTCGTGCAGAAGGGATGTGACCTAGCAGTTCGGGCTGGGCTTCCCCTTTTGGGGTGGGGCCAGGCCTGGTTTGCATATGGTCTTTCCCCTTCTGTAATGGCTTGGCAGGCGAAGAACGATGGTCTGGAGGGTTGCCCCGAGCAATGCCAGTGGTTAAGATTCAGTCTAAACCTTCCAGCCATCACCGCTTTGTTTTTGCTTTGTCACCCCGAGTGGGACGGGTATGCCCAGACGTGGGTCCCGTGCCTGCTGGGCCTAGAGACCCAAGCTACTCCTCACTGATGAGCCCCAACAAGGGTGAAACATGTTTGGGGATACTTGTGGTCTCGTGCAGAAGGGATGTGACTTAGCAGTTCAGGCTGGGCTTTCCCTTTTGGGGTGGGGCCAGGCCTGATTTGCATATGGTCTTTCCCCTTCTGTAATGGCTTGGCAGGCAAAGAACGATGGTCTGGAGGGTTGCCCCGAGCAATGTCAGTGGCTAAGATTCAGTCTAAACCTTCCAGCCATCACCTCTTTGTTTTTGCTTTGTCACCCGGAGTGGGACGAGTATGCCCAGAAGTGGGTCCCGTGCCTGCTGGGCCTAGAGACCCAAGCTACTCCTCACTGATGAGCCCCAACAAGGGTGAAACATGTTTGGGGATGCTTGTGGTCTCGTGCAGAAGGGATGTGACCTAGCAGTTTGGGCTGGGCTTCCCCTTTTGGGGTGGGGCCAGGCCTGGTTTGCATATGGTCTTTCCCCTTCTGTAATGGCTTGGCAGGCGAAGAATGATGGTCTGGAGGGTTGCCCCGAGCAATGACAGTGGTTAAGATTCAGTCTTAACCTTCCAGCCATCACCTCTTTGTTTTTGCTTTGTCACCCCGAGTGGGACGGGTATGCCCATACGTGGGTCCCGTCCCTGCTGGGCCTAGAGACCAAAGCTACTCCTCACTGATGAGCCCCAACAAGGGTGAAACATGTTTGGGGATGCTTGTGGTCTTGTGCAGAAGGGATGTGACCTAGCAGTTTGGGCTGGGCTTCCCCTTTTTTTTGGGGTACCAGGCCTGATTTGCATATGGTCTTTCCCATTCTGTAATGGCTTGGCAGGCGAAGAACGATGGTCTGGAGGGTTGCCCCGAGCAATGCCAGTGGTTAAGATTCAGTCTAAACCTTCCAGCCATCACCTCTTTGTTTTTGCTTTGTCACCCTGAGTGGGACGGGTATGCCCAGACGTGGGTCCCGTTCCTGCTGGGCCTAGAAACCCAAGCTACTCCTCACTGATGAGCCCCAACAAGGGTGAAACATGTTTGGGGATGCTTGTGGTCTCGTGCAGAAGGGATGTGACCTAGCAGTTCGGGCTGGGCTTCCACTTTTGGTTTGGGGCCAGGCCTGGTTTGCATATGGTCTTTCCCCTTCTGTAATGGCTTGGCAGGCGAAGAATGAAGGTCTGGAGGGTTGCCAAGAGCAATGCCAGTGGTTAAGATTCAGTCTAAACCTTCTAGCCATCACCTCTTTGTTTTTGCTTTGTCACCCGGAGTGGGACGGGTATATCCAGACCGGGGGCCCCGTGCCTGCTGGGCCTATAGACCCAAGCTACTCCTCACTGATGAGCCCCAACAAGGGTGAAGCATATTTGGGGATGCTTGTGGTCTTGTTCAGAAGGGATGTGACCTAGCAGTTCGGGCTGGGCTTCCCCTTTTGGGGTGGGGCCAGGCCTGGTTTGCATATGGTCTTTGCCCTTCTGTAATGGCTTGGCAGGCGAAGATTGATGGTCTGGAGGGTTGCCCCGAGAAATGCCAGTGGTTAAGATTCAGTCTAAACCTTCTAGCCATCACCTCTTTGTTTTTGCTTTGTTACCCCGAGTGGGACGGGTATGCCCATACGTGGGTCCCGTGCCTGCTGGGCCTAGAGACCCAAGCTACTCCTCACTGATGAGCCCCAACAAGGGTGAAATATGTTTGGGGATGCTTGTGGTCTTGTGCAGAAGGGATGTGACCTAGCAGTTTGGGCTGGGCTTCCCCTTTTGGGGTGGGGCCAGGCCTGATTTGCATATGGTCTTCCCACTTCTGTAATGGCTTGGCAGGCAAAGAACGATGGTCTGGTGGGTTGCCCGAGCAATGCCAGTGGTTAAGATTCAGTCTAAACCTTCAAGCCATCACCTCTTTGTTTTTGTTTGTCACCCCGAGTGGGACGGGTATGTCCAGACCTGGGTCCCGTGCCTGCTGGGCCTAGAGACCCAAGCTACTCCTCACTGATGAGCTCCTACAAGGGTGAAACATATTTGGGGATGCTTGTGGTCTAGTGCAGAAGGGATGTGACCTAGCAGTTCGGGCTGGGCTTCCCCTTTTGGGGTGGGGCCTGGCCTGATTTGCATATGGCTTTTCCCCTTCTGTAATGGCTTGGCAGGCGAAGATCGATGGTCTGGAGGGTTGCCCCGAGCAATGCCAATGGTTAAGATTCAGTCTAAACCTTCCAGCCATCACCTCTTTGTTTTTGCTTTGTCACCCGAGTGGGACGGGTATGCCCAGACGTGGGTCCTGTGCCTGCTGGGCCTAGAGACCCAAGCTACTCCTCACTGATGAGCCCCAACAAGGGTGAAACATGTTTGGGGATGCTTGCGGTCTCGTGCAGAAGGGATGTGACCTAGCAGTTCGGGCTGGGCTTCCCCTTTTGGGGTGGGGCCAGGCCTGATTTGCATATGGTCTTTCCCCTTCTGTAATGGCTTGGCAGGCGAAGAACGATGGTCTGGAGGGTTGCCCCGAGCAATGCCAGTGGTTAAGATTCAGTCTAAACCTTCCAGCCATCACCGCTTTGTTTTTGCTTTGTCACCCCGAGTGGGACGGGTATGCCCAGACGTGGGTCCCGTGCCTGCTGGGCCTAGCGACCCAAGCTACTCCTCACTGATGAGCCCCAACAAGGGTGAAACATGTTTGGGGATGCTTGTAGTCTCGTGCAGAAGGGATGTGACCTAGCAGTTCAGGCTGGGCTTTCCCTTTTGGGGAGGGGCCAGGTCTGATTTGCATATGGTCTTTCCCCTTCTGTAATGGCTTGGCAGGCGAAGAACGATGGTCTGGAGGGTTGCCCCGAGCAATGCCAGTGGCTAAGATTCAGTCTAAACCTTCCAGCCATCACCTCTTTGTTTTTGCTTTGTCACCCCGAGTGTGACGGGTATGCCCAGACGTGGGTCCTGTGCCTGCTGGGCCTAGAGACCCAAGCTACTCCTCACTGATGAGCCCCAACAAGGGTGAAACATGTTTGGGGATGCTTGTGGTCTCGTGCAGAAGGGATGTGACCTAGCAGTTCGGGCTGGGCTTCCCCTTTCGAGGTGGGGCCAGGCCTGGTTTGCATATGTTGTTTCCCCTTCTGTAATGGCTTGGCAGGCGAAGAATGATGGTCTGGAGTGTTGCCCGAGCAATGCCAGTGGTTAAGATTCAGTCTAAACCTTCCTGCCATCACCTCTTTGTTTTTGCTTTGTCACCCCGAGTGGGACGGGTATGCCCAGAGGTGGGTCCCGTGCTTGCTGGGCCTAGAGACCCAAGCTACTCCTCACTGATGAGCCCCAACAAGGGCGAAACATGTTTGGGGATGCTTGTGGTCTAGTGCAGAAGGGATGTGACCTAGCAGTTCGGGCTGGGCTTCCCCTTTTGGGGTGGGGCCAGGCCTGATTTGCATTCGGTTTTACCCCTTCTAGAATGGCTTGGCAGGCGAAGAACGATGGTCTGGAGGGTTGCCCTGAGCAATGCCAGCGGTTAAGATTCAGTCTAAACCTTCCAGCCATCACCTCTTTGTTTTTGCTTTGTCACCCCGAGTGGGACGGGTATGCCCAGACGTGGGTCCCGTGACTGCTGGGCCTAGAGACCCAAGCTACTCCTCACTGATGAGCCCCAACAAGGGTAAAACATGTTTGGGGATGCTTGTGGTTTCGTGCAGAAGGGATGTGACCTAGCAGTTCGGGCTGGGCTTCCCCTTTTGGGGTGGGGTCAGGCCTGATTTGCATATGATCTTTCCCCTTCTGTAATGGCTTGGCAGGTGAAGAACGATGGTCTGGAGGGTTGCCCCGAGCAATGCCAGTAGCTAAGATTCAGTCTAAACCTTCCAGCCATCACCTCTTTGTTTTTGCTTTCTCACCCCGAGTGGGACGGGTATGCCCAGACATGGGTCCCGTGCCTGCAGGGCCTAGAGGCCCAAGCTACTCCTCACTGATGAGCCCCAACAAGGGTGAAACATGTTTGGGGATGCTTGTGGTCTCGTGCAGAAGGGATGTGACCTAGCAGTTTGGGCTGGGCTTCCCCTTTTGGGGTGGGGTCAGGCCTGATTTGCATATGGTCTTTCCCCTGCTGTAATGGCTTGGCAGGCGAAGAACGATGGTCTGGAGGGTTGCCCCGAGCAATGCCAGTGGTTAAGATTCAGTCTAAACCTTCCAGCCATCACCTCTTTGTTTTTGCTTTGCCACCCCAAATGGGATGGGTATGCCCATACGTGGGTCCCCTGCCTGCTGGGCCTAGAGACCCAAGGTACTCCTCACTGATGAGCCCCAACAAGGCTGAAACATGTTTGGGGATGCTTGTGGTCTTGTGCAGAAGGGATGTGACCTAGCAGTTTGGGCTGGGCTTCCCCTTTTGGGATGGGGCCAGGCCTGATTTGCATATGGTCTTCCCCCTTCTGTAATGGCTTGGCAGGTGAAGAACGATGGTCTGGAGGGTTGCCCTGAGCAATGCCAGTGGTTAAGATTCAGTCTAAACCTTCAAGCCATTACCTCTTTGTTTTTGCTTTGTCACCCCGAGTGGGACGGGTATGCCCAGACGTGGGTCCCGTGCCTGCTGGGCCTAGAGACCCAAGCTACTCCTCACTGATGAGCCCCAACAAGGGTGAAACATGTATGGGGATGCTTGTGGTCTAGTGCAGAAGGGATGTGACCTAGCAGTTCGGGCTGGGCTTCCCCTTTTGGGGTGGGGCCAGGCCTGATTTGCATATGGTTTTTCCCCTTCTGTAATGGCTTGGCAGGCGAAGATCGATGGTCTGGAGGGTTGCCCCGAGCAATGCCAGTGGTTAAGATTCAGTCTAAACCTTCCAGCCATTACCTCTTTGTTTTTGCTTTGTCACCCCGAGTGGGACGGGTATGCCCAGACGTGGGTCCCGTGCCTGCTGGGCCTAGAGACCCAAGCTACTCCTCACTGATGAGCCCCAACAAGGGTGAAACATGTTTGAGAATGCTTGTGGTCTCGTGCAGAAGGGATGTGACTTAACAGTTCAGGCTGGGCTTTCCCTTTTGGGGTGGGGCCAGGCCTGGTTTGCATATGGTCTTTCCCCTTCTGTAATGGCTTGGCAGGCGAAGAATGATGGTCTGGAGGGTTGCCCCGAGCAATGACAGTGGTTAAGATTCAGTCTTAACCTTCCAGCCATCACCTCTTTGTTTTTGCTTTGTCACCCCGAGTGGGGCGGGTATGCCCATACGTGGGTCCCGTCCCTGCTGGGCCTAGAGACCAAAGCTACTCCTCACTGATGAGCCCCAACAAGGGTGAAACATGTTTGGGGATGCTTGTGGTCTTGTGCAGAAGGGATGTGACCTAGCAGTTTGGGCTGGGCTTCCCCTTTTTTTGGGGTACCAGGCCTGATTTGCATATGGTCTTTCCCCTTCTGTAATGGCTTGGCAGGCGAAGAACAATGGTCTGGAGTGTTGCCCCGAGCAATGCCAGTGGTTAAGATTCAGTCTAAACCTTCCAGCCATCACCTCTTTGTTTTTGCTTTGTCACCCTGAGTGGGACGGGTATGCCCAGACGTGGGTCCCGTTCCTGCTGGGCCTAGAAACCCAAGCTACTCCTCACTGATGAGCCCCAACAAGGGTGAAACATGTTTGGGGATGCTTGTGGTCTCGTGCAGAAGGGATGTAACCTAGCAGTTCGGGCTGGGCTTCCACTTTTGGTTTGGGGCCAGGCCTGGTTTGCATATGGTCTTTCCCCTTCTGTAATGGCTTGGCAGGCGAAGAATGAAGGTCTGGAGGGTTGCCAAGAGCAATGCCAGTGGTTAAGATTCAGTCTAAACCTTCTAGCCATCACCCCTTTGTTTTTGCTTTGTCACCCGGAGTGGGACGGGTATATCCAGACCGGGGGCCCCGTGCCTGCTGGGCCTATAGACCCAAGCTACTCCTCACTGATGAGCCCCAACAAGGGTGAAGCATGTTTGGGGATGCTTGTGGTCTTGTTCAGAAGGGATGTGACCTAGCAGTTCGGGCTGGGCTTCCCCTTTTGGGGTGGGGCCAGGCCTGGTTTGCATATGGTCTTTGCCCTTCTGTAATGGCTTGGCAGGCGAAGATTGATGGTCTGGAGGGTTGCCCCGAGCAATGCCAGTGGTTAAGATTCAGTCTAAACCTTCTAGCCATCACCTCTTTGTTTTTGCTTTGTCACCCCGAGTGGGACGGGTATGCCCATACGTGGGTCCCTTGCCTGCTGGGCCTAGAGACCCAAGCTACTCCTCACTGATGAGCCCCAACAAGGGTGAAATATGTTTGGGGATGCTTGTGGTCTTGTGCAGAAGGGATGTGACCTAGCAGTTTGGGCTGGGCTTCCCCTTTTGGGGTGGGGCCAGGCCTGATTTGCATATGGTCTTCCCACTTCTGTAATGGCTTGGCAGGCAAAGAACGATGGTCTGGTGGGTTGCCCGAGCAATGCCAGTGGTTAAGATTCAGTCTAAACCTTCAAGCCATCACCTCTTTGTTTTTGCTTTGTCACCCCGAGTGGGACGGGTATGCCCAGACCTGGGTCCCGTGCCTGCTGGGCCTAGAGACCCAAGCTACTCCTCACTGATGAGCCCCTACAAGGGTGAAACATATTTGGGGATGCTTGTGGTCTAGTGCAGAAGGGATGTGACCTAGCAGTTCGGGCTGGGCTTCCCCTTTTGGGGTGGGGCCTGGCCTGATTTGCATATGGCTTTTCCCCTTCTGTAATGGCTTGGCAGGCGAAGATCGATGGTCTGGAGGGTTGCCCCGAGCAATGCCAATGGTTAAGATTCAGTCTAAACCTTCCAGCCATCACCTCTTTGTTTTTGCTTTGTCACCCGAGTGGGACGGGTATGCCCAGACGTGGGTCCTGTGCCTGCTGGGCCTAGAGACCCAAGCTACTCCTCACTGATGAGCCCCAACAAGGGTGAAACATGTTCGGGGATGCTTGCGGTTTCGTGCAGAAGGGATGTGACCTAGCAGTTCGGGCTGGGCTTCCCCTTTTGGGGTGGGGCCAGGCCTGATTTGCATATGGTCTTTCCCCTTCTGTAATGGCTTGGCAGGCGAAGAACGATGGTCTGTAGGGTTGCCCCGAGCAATGCCAGTGGTTAAAATTCAGTCTAAACCTTCCAGCCATCACCGCTTTGTTTTTGCTTTGTCACCCCGAGTGGGACGGGTATGCCCAGACGTGGGTCCCGTGCCTGCTGGGCCTAGCGACCCAAGCTACTCCTCACTGATGAGCCCCAACAAGGGTGAAACATGTTTGGGGATGCTTGTAGTCTCGTGCAGAAGGGATGTGACCTAGCAGTTCAGGCTGGGCTTTCCCTTTTGGGGAGGGGCCAGGTCTGATTTGCATATGGTCTTTCCCCTTCTGTAATGGCTTGGCAGGCGAAGAACGATGGTCTGGAGGGTTGCCCCGAGCAATGCCAGTGGCTAAGATTCAGACTAAACCTTCCAGCCATCACCTCTTTGTTTTTGCTTTGTCACCCCGAGTGTGACGGGTATGCCCAGACGTGGGTCCTGTGCCTGCTGGGCCTAGAGACCCAAGCTACTCCTCACTGATGAGCCCCAACAAGGG
The DNA here is from genome assembly GCF_040938575.1 of Ambystoma mexicanum. Taxonomy (NCBI): domain Eukaryota; kingdom Metazoa; phylum Chordata; class Amphibia; order Caudata; family Ambystomatidae; genus Ambystoma; species Ambystoma mexicanum. The sequence continues at coordinate 221,024,294 of NC_090930.1, forward strand.
TGAAACATGTTTGGGGATGCTTGTGGTCTCGTGCAGAAGGGATGTGACCTAGCAGTTCGGGCTGGGCTTCCCCTTTCAAGGTGGGGCCAGGCCTGGTTTGCATATGGTGTTTCCCCTTCTGTAATGGCTTGGCAGGCGAAGAATGATGGTCTGGAGTGTTGCCCGAGCAATGCCAGTGGTTAAGATTCAGTCTAAACCTTCCTGCCATCACCTCTTTGTTTTTGCTTTGTCACCCCGAGTGGGAAGGGTATGCCCAGAGGTGGGTCCCGTGCTTGCTGGGCCTAGAGACCCAAGCTACTCCTCACTGATGAGCCCCAACAAGGGCGAAACATGTTTGGGGATGCTTGTGGTCTAGTGCAGAAGGGATGTGACCTAGCAGTTCGGGCTGGGCTTCCCCTTTTGGGGTGGGGCCAGGCCTGATTTGCATTCGGTTTTACCCCTTCTATAATGGCTTGGCAGGCGACGAACGATGGTCTGGAGGGTTGCCCTGAGCAATGCCAGTGGTTAAGATTCAGTCTAAACCTTCCAGCCATCACCTCTTTGTTTTTGCTTTGTCACCCCGAGTGGGACGGGTATGCCCAGACGTGGGTCCCGTGACTGCTGGGCCTAGAGACCCAAGCTACTCCTCAATGATGAGCCCCAACAAGGGTAAAACATGTTTGGGGATGCTTGTGGTTTCGTGCAGAAGGGATGTGACCTAGCAGTTCGGGCTGGGCTTCCCCTTTTGGGGTGGGGTCAGGCCTGATTTGCATATGATCTTTCCCCTTCTGTAATGGCTTGGCAGGCGAAGAACGATGGTCTGGAGGGTTGCCCCGAGCAATGCCAGTAGCTAAGATTCAGTCTAAACCTTCCAGCCATCACCTCTTTGTTTTTGCTTTCTCACCCCGAGTGGGACGGGTATGCCCAGACATGGGTCCCGTGCCTGCAGGGCCTAGAGACCCAAGCTACTCCTCACTGATGAGCCCCAACAAGGGTGAAACATGTTTGGGGATGCTTGTGGTCTCGTGCAGAAGGGATGTGACCTAGCAGTTCGGGCTGGGCTTCCCCTTTTGGGGTGGGGTCAGGCCTGATTTGCATATGGTCTTCCCCCTTCTGTAATGGCTTGGCAGGTGAAGAACGATGGTCTGGAGGGTTGCCCTGAGCAATGCCAGTGGTTAAGATTCAGTCTAAACCTTCAAGCCATCACCTCTTTGTTTTTGCTTTGTCACCCCGAGTGGGACGGGTATGCCCAGACGTGGGTCCCGTGCCTGCTGGGCCTAGAGACCCAAGCTACTCCTCACTGATGAGCCCCAACAAGGGTGAAACATGTATGGGGATGCTTGTGGTCTAGTGCAGAAGGGATGTGACCTAGCAGTTCGGGCTGGGCTTCCCCTTTTGGGGTGAGGCCAGGCCTGATTTGCATATGGTTTTTCCCCTTCTGTAATGGCTTGGCAGGCGAAGATCGATGGTCTGGAGGGTTGCCCCGAGCAATGCCAGTGGTTAAGATTCAGTCTAAACCTTCCAGCCATTACCTCTTTGTTTTTGCTTTGTGACCCCGAGTGGGACGGGTATGCCCAGACGTGGGTCCCGTGCCTGCTGGGCCTAGAGATCCAAGCTACTCCTCACTGATGAGCCCCAACAAGGGTGAAACATGTTTGGGGATGCTTGTGGTCTCGTGCAGAAGAGAGGTGACCTAGCAGTTCGGGCTGGGCTTCCCCTTTTGGGGTGGGGTCAGGCCTGATTTGCATATGATCTTTCCCCTTCTGTAATGGCTTGGCAGGCGAAGAACGATGGTCTGGAGGGTTGCCCCGAGCAATGCCAGTGGCTAAGATTCAGTCTAAACCTTCCAGCCATCACCTCTTTGTTTTTGCTTTGTCACCCCGAGTGGGACGGGTATGCCCAGACGTGGGTCCAGTGCCTGAGGGCCTAGAGACCCAAGCTACTCCTCACTGATGAGCCCCAACAAGGGTGAAACATGTTTGGGGATGCTTGTGGTCTCGTGCAGAAGGGATGTGACCTAGCAGTTTGGGCTGGGCTTCCCCTTTTGGGGTGGGGCCAGGCCTGATTTGCATATGGTCTTTGCCCATCTGTAATGGCTTGGCAGGCAAAGAACAATGGTCTGGAAGGTTGCCCCGAGCAATGCCAGTGGTTAAGATTCAGTCTAAACCTTCCAGCCATCACCTCTTTGTTTTTGCGTTGTCACTCCGAGTGGGACGGGTATGCCCAGACCTGGGTCCCGTGCCTGCTGGGCCTAGAGACCCAAGCTACTCCTCACTGATGAGCCCCAACAAGGGTGAAACATGTTTGGGAATGCTTGTGGTCTCGTGCAGAAGGGATGTGACCTAGCAGTGTGGGCTGGGCTTCCCCTTTTGGGGTGGTGCCAGGCCTGATTTGCATATGGTCTTTCCCCTTCTGTAATGGCTTGGCAGGCGAAGAACAATGGTCTGGAGGGTTGCCCCGAGCAATGCCAGTGGTTAAGATTCAGTCTAAACCTTCCAGCCATCACCTCTTTGTTTTTGCCTTGACACCCCGAGTGGGACGGGTATGCCAGTATTGGGTCCCGTGCATGCTGGGCCTAGAGACCCAAGCTACTCCTCACTGATGAGCCCCAACAAGGGTGAAACATGTTTGGGAATGCTTGTGGTCTCGTGCAGAAGGGATGTGATCTAGCAGTTCGGGCTGGGCTTCCCCTTTTGGGGTGCAGCCAGGCCTGATTTGCATATGGTCTTTCCCCTTCTGTAATGGCTTGGCCTGCGAAGAACGATGGTCTGGAGGGTTGCCCCGAGCAATGCCAGTGGTTAAGATTCAGTCTAAACCTTCCAGCCATCACCTCTTTGTTTTTGCTTTGTCACCCCGAGTGGGGCGGGTATGCCCAGACGTGGGTCCCGTGCCTGCTGGGCCTAGAGACCCAAGCTACTCCTCACTGATGAGCCCCAACAAGGGTGAAACCTGTTTGGGGATGCTTGTGGTCTCGTGCAGAAGGGATGTGACCTAGCAGTTCGGGCTGGGCTTCCCCTTTTGGGGTGGGGACAGGCCTGGTCTGCATATGGTCTTTCCCTTTCTGTAATGGCTTGGCTAGCGAAGAATGATGGTCTGGAGGGTTGCCCCGAGCAATGCCAGTGGTTAAGCTTCAGTCTAAACCTTCCAGCCATCACCTCTTTGCTTTTGCTTTGTCACCCCAAATGGGATGGGTATGCCCATACGTGGGTCCCGTGCCTGCTGGGCCTAGAGACCCAAGGTACTCCTCACTGATGAGCCCCAACAAGGGTGAAACATGTTTGGGGATGCTTGTGGTCTTGTGCAGAAGGGATGTGACCTAGCAGTTTGGGCTGGGCTTCCCCTTTTGGGATGGGGCCAGGCCTGATTTGCATATGGTCTTCCCCCTTCTGTAATGGCTTGGCAGGCGAAGAACGATGGTCTGGAGGGTTGCCCTGAGCAATGCCAGTGGTTAAGATTCAGTCTAAACCTTCAAGCCATCACCTCTTTGTTTTTGCTTTGTCACCCCGAGTGGGACGGGTATGCCCAGACGTGGGTCCCGTGCCTGCTGGGCCTAGAGACCCAAGCTACTCCTCACTGATGAGCCCCAACAAGGGTGAAACATGTATGGGGATGCTTGTGGTCTAGTGCAGAAGGGATGTGACCTAGCAGTTCGGGCTGGGCCTGATTTGCATATGGTTTTTCCCCTTCTGTAATGGCTTGGCAGGCGAAGATCGATGGTCTGGAGGGTTGCCCCGAGCAATGCCAGTGGTTAAGATTCAGTCTAAACCTTCCAGCCATTACCTCTTTGTTTTTGCTTTGTCACCCCGAGTGGGACGGGTATGCCCAGACGTGGGTCCCGTGCCTGCTGGGCCTAGAGATCCAAGCTACTCCTCACTGATGAGCCCCAACAAGGGTGAAACATGTTTGGGGATGCTTGTGGTCTCGTGCAGAAGGGATGTGACCTAGCAGTTCGGGCTGGGCTTCCCCTTTTGGGGTGGGGTCAGGCCTGATTTGCATATGGTCTTTCCCCTTCTGTAATGGCTTGGCAGGCGAAGAACGATGGTCTGGAGGGTTGCCCCGAGCAATGCCAGTGGCTAAGATTCAGTCTAAACCTTCCAGCCATCACCTCTTTGTTTTTGCTTTGTCACCCCGAGTGGGACGGGTATGCCCAGACGTGGGTCCAGTGCCTGAGGGCCTAGAGACCCAAGCTACTCCTCACTGATGAGCCCCAACAAGGGTGAAACATGTTTGGGGATGCTTGTGGTCTCGTGCAGAAGGGATGTGACCTAGCAGTTCGGGCTGGGCTTCCCCTTTTGGGGTGGGGCCAGGCCTGATTTGCATATGGTCTTTCCCCATCTGCAATGGCTTGGCAGGTAAAGAACAATGGTCTGGAGGGTTGCCCCGAGCAATGCCAGTGGTTAAGATTCAGTCTAAACCTTCCAGCCATCACCTCTTTGTTTTTGCGTTGTCACTCCGAGTGGGACGGGTATGCCCAGACCTGGGTCCCGTGCCTGCTTGGCCTAGAGACCCAAGCTACTCCTCACTGATGAGCCCCAACAAGGGTGAAACATGTTTGGGGATGCTTGTGGTCTCGTGCAGAAGGGATGTGACCTAGCAGTGTGGGCTGGGCTTCCCCTTTTGGGGTGGTGCCAGGCCTGATTTGCATATGGTCTTTCCCCTTCTGTAATGGCTTGGCAGGCGAAGAACAATGGTCTGGAGGGTTGCCCCGAGCAATGCCAGTGGTTAAGATTCAGTCTACACCTTCCAGCCATCACCTCTTTGTTTTTGCCTTGACACCCCGAGTGGGACGGGTATGCCAGTAGTGGATCCCGTGCATGCTGGGCCTAGAGACCCAAGCTACTACTCACTGATGAGCCCCAACAAGGGTGAAACATGTTCGGGGATGCTTGTGGTCTCGTGCAGAAGGGATGTGATCTAGCAGTTCGGGCTGGGCTTCCCCTTTTGGGGTGCAGCCAGGCCTGATTTGCATATGGTTTTTCCCCTTCTGTAATGGCTTGGCATGCGAAAAACGATGGTCTGGAGGGTTGCCCCGAGCAATGCCAGTGGTTGAGATTCAGTCTAAACCTTCCAGCCATCACCTCTTTGTTTTTGCTTTGTCACCCCGAGTGGGACGGGTATGCCCAGACGTGGGTCCCGTGCCTGCTGGGCCTAGAGACCCAAGCTACTCCTCACTGATGAGCCCCAACAAGGGTGAAACCTGTTTGGGGATGCTTGTGGTCTTGTGCAGAAGGGATGTGACCTAGCAGTTCGGGCTGGGCTTCCCCTTTTGGGGTGGGGCCAGGCCTGGTCTGCATATGGCCTTTCCCTTTCTGTAATGGCTTGGCTAGCGAAGAATGATGGTCTGGAGGGTTGCCCCGAGCAATGCCAGTGGTTAAGATTCAGTCTAAACCTTCCAGCCATCACCTCTTTGTTTTTGCTTTGTCACCCCAAATGGGATGGGTATACCCATACGTGGGTCCCGTGCCTGCTGGGCCTAGAGACCCAAGGTACTCCTCACTGATGAGCCCCAACAAGGGTGAAACATGTTTGGGGATGCTTGTGGTCTTGTGCAGAAGGGATGTGACCTAGCAGTTCGGGCTGGGCTTCCCCTTTTGGGATGGGGCCAGGCCTGATTTGCATATGGTCTTCCCCCTTCTGTAATGGCTTGGCAGGCGAAGAACGATGGTCTGGAGGGTTGCCCTGAGCAATGCCAGTGGTTAAGATTCAGTCTAAACCTTCAAGCCATCACCTCTTTGTTTTTGCTTTGTCATCCCGAGTGGGACGGGTATGCCCAGACGTGGGTCCCGTGCCTGCTGGGCTTAGAGACCCAAGCTACTCCTCACTGATGAGCCCCAACAAGGGTGAAACATGTATGGGGATGCTTGTGGTCTAGTGCAGAAGGGATGTAACCTAGCAGTTCGGGCTGGGCTTCCCCTTTTGGGGTGGGGCCAGGCCTGATTTGCATATGGTTTTTCCCCTTCTGTAATGGCTTCGCAGGCGAAGATCGATGGTCTGGAGGGTTGCCCCGAGCAATGCCAGTGGTTAAGATTCAGTCTAAACCTTCCAGCCATTACCTCTTTGTTTTTGCTTTGTCACCCCGAGTGGGACGGGTATGCCCAGATGTGGGTCCTGTGCATGCTGGGCCTAGAGACCCAAGCTACTCCTCACTGATGAGCCCCAACAAGGGTGAAACATGTTTGGGGATGCTTGTGGTCTCGTGCAGAAGGGATGTGACCTAGCAGTTCGGGCTGGGCTTCCCCTTTTGGGGTGGGGTCAGGCCTGATTTGCATATGGTCTTTCCCCTTCTGTAATGGCTTGGCAGGCGAAGAACGATGGTCTGGAGGGTTGCCCCGAGCAATGCCAGTGGCTAAGGTTCAGTCTAAACCTTCCAGCCATCACCTCTTTGTTTTTGCTTTGTCACCCCGAGTGGGACGGGTATGCCCAGACGTGGATCCAGTGCCTGAGGGCCTAGAGACCCAAGCTACTCCTCACTGATGAGCCCCAACAAGGGTGAAACATGTTTGGGGATGCTTGTGGTCTCGTGCAGAAGGGATGTGACCTAGCAGTTCGGGCTGGGCTTCCCCTTTTGGGGTGGGGCCAGGCCTGATTTGCATATGGTCTTTCCCCATCTGTAATGGCTTGGCAGGCAAAGAACAATGGTCTGGAGGGTTGCCCCGAGCAATGCCAGTGGTTAAGATTCAGTCTAAACCTTCCAGCCATCACCTCTTTGTTTTTGCGTTGTCACTCCGAGTGGGACGGGTATGCCCAGACCTGGGTCCCGTGCCTGCTGGGCATAGAGACCCAAGCTACTCCTCACTGATGAGCCCCAACAAGGGTGAAACATGTTTGGGGATGCTTGTGGTCTCGTGCAGAAGGGATGTGACCTAGCTGTGTGGGCTGGGCTTCCCCTTTTGGGGTGGGGCCAGGCCTGATTTGCATATGGTCTTTCCCCTTCTGTAATGGCTTGGCAGGCAAAGAACAATGGTCTGGAGGGTTGCCCCGAGCAATGCCAGTGGCTAAGATTCAGTCTAAACCTTCCAGCCATCACCTCTTTGTTTTTGCCTTGTCACCCCGAGTGGGACGGGTATGCCCAGATGTGGGTCCTGTGCCTGCTGGGCCTAGAGGCCCAAGCTACTCCTCACTGATGAGCCCCAACAAGGGTGAAACATGTTTGGGGATGCTTGTGGTCTCGTGCAGAAGGGATGTGACCTAGCAGTTCGGGCTGGGCTTCCCCTTTTGGGGTGGGGTCAGGCCTGATTTGCATATGGTCTTTCCCCTTCTGTAATGGCTTGGCAGGCGAAGAACGATGGTCTGGAGGGTTGCCCCGAGCAATGCCAGTGGCTAAGATTCAGTCTAAACCTTCCAGCCATCACCTCTTTGCTTTTGCTTTGTCACCCAGAGTGGGACGGGTATGCCCAGACGTGGGTCCAGTGCCTGAGGGCCTAGAGACCCAAGCTACTCCTCACTGATGAGCCCCAACAAGGGTGAAACATGTTTGGGGATGCTTGTGGTCTCGTGCAGAAGGGATGTGATCTAGCAGTTCGGGCTGGGCTTCCCCTTTTGGGGTGGGGCCAGGCCTGATTTGCATATGGTCTTTCCCCATCTGTAATGGCTTGGCAGGCAAAGAACAATGGTCTGGAGGGTTGCCCCGAGCAATGCCAGTGGTTAAGATTCAGTCTAAACCTTCCAGCCATCACCTCTTTGTTTTTGCGTTGTCACTCCGAGTGGGACGGGTATGCCCAGACCTGGGTCCCGTGCCTGCTGGGCATAGAGACCCAAGCTACTCCTCACTGATGAGCCCCAACAAGGGTGAAACATGTTTGGGGATGCTTGTGGTCTCGTGCAGAAGGGATGTGACCTAGCTGTGTGGGCTGGGCTTCCCCTTTTGGGGTGGGGCCAGGCCTGATTTGCATATGGTCTTTCCCCTTCTGTAATGGCTTGGCAGGCAAAGAACAATGGTCTGGAGGGTTGCCCCGAGCAATGCCAGTGGCTAAGATTCAGTCTAAACCTTCCAGCCATCACCTCTTTGTTTTTGCCTTGTCACCCCTAGTGGGACGGGTATGCCCAGATGTGGGTCCTGTGCATGCTGGGCCTGGAGACCCAAGATACTCCTCACTGATGAGCCCCAACAAGGGTGAAACATGTTTGGGGATGCTTGTGGTCTCGTGCAGAAGGGATGTGATCTAGCAGTTCGGGCTGGGCTTCCCCTTTTGGGGTGGGGCCAGACCTGGTTTGCATATGGTCTTTCCCCTTCTGTAATGGCTTGGCAGGCGAAGAACGATGGTATGGAGGGTTGCCCCGAGCAATGCCAGTGGTTAAGATTCAGTCTAAACCTTCCAGCCATCAACTCTTTGTTTTTGCTTTGTACTGTTCAAAGTGGCTCCATAGGAATTTATAATAATTTATGTATATTGACCACATTTGGTGTTTTTGCTCAGTCAATTCCAAAGACAATTTCAAAGCCATTCTGACAGCTGAAAAGTCAATTCCGTTTTTCTCTTGTGTTTGAAGGGGGAAGGTGGGAGTGATATTCTGGTTGATTTGTGCTATTCTGAAATACCTGCTCTCTCCTCAAATCTGTTTAATTGGCTATTGGGGGGTTGAGGGGTGTTGCAGAGGGAACCCCTGACCAAAGTGCCATCTATTTTAAACCACCCAAACACATTCTTTTCTGTGCTTCATTTGTTTTGTGCTCATTACTTGATTCATAGTGCATTAAAAATATTACTCGGTGTTCTGTCACCCCATTGGTGATTGTTGTTACCTATTCAAATATATTGTGATTTACATTCTAACTACATAAATAAATATTTACCTTTGCAAACTAGCCTGATTCCTGGTTCAGTGTGACCGGGGAGGGGGGGTCTCAGAAGAAGGGTGTGATATGAGTGGTATATCGTTCAGAATATTGAACTTGTAGATAAAATAAATAAGGGTTTCATTTGCGCACTACATGCTGGGCATGACCTGGGTGTGTGCCGGATTCAAATCACTTACACAGCGGTAGAGACAGGGATTGTGTAGTTGTCAATCTGGAACGAGGTGTATGGAATATTGAGGGCTTTCATGGCATTAGGGATGCCGGACGATCAGGATTTCTGTTTTGTCACTGTTGAGACAAAGGTGATATGTTGCCATCCTGGCCTGAATTGTGGCATATATCCTGTTGAGGTTGTTGGAGTCGTCTGTGTAATTGCCAGAGTGTGGGATCAGGACTTGGGTATCATCAGCATAGTTTGTGTAGGCTATGCCGTGGGAGTCTAAGATGTGAAAGAGAGGCCTGGTTAAGATGTTGTTGAGGTTTAGGGTGAGGCAGAATCCTTGGGGTAATCCACAAGTGATGGGAGGGGGAGAAGCATTGTCAGTCTCCGAGAAGACCCTCATAGTCCTACCTTCAAGGAAAAAGATGATCCAGGCTGATTGTGTTGTCTTTCAGAAATTGCTGAACATGCATTTAGGTTGCACAGTCCAGTTTTTTTTGTAAAAAGGGGACGGTGGTGATTTGCCTATAGTTGGAGGGAATGGCAGGGTCTAGAGAGATTTCTTTTCAGAAGAGGGAGGACACAAGCTTCTTTGAGGCTAGCTGGAGCAATGCTAGTTGTGAAGGATGCGTTTATGAAGGCTCTGATAAGGGGGCTAGCAAATCAGTGCAATCTTTGAAAAGAGATACGGGACATATGTCACCTTTACATTTCAATGGTTTCAAGCTTTTGATGAGTTGTAAGACTTTGCTTTCAAACATTGAGAGGAGAAGGGAGGGGTGGTGTCTATGGCTAGGAGGTTAGTGTTAAATTGTGCCTGTTGTGCAAGGATGTTCAGGTTTAGGGTGTCAATTTTGCCTAAAAGTGCTGCTTGGATATCAGAGCACCATGTTTTCTCCTTGGTGATGGCTGTGGGGGGGTCAGGCAGGAGATTCGAATTCTCTGAATATGGCAATGATTTCTTTAGCATCAGAGTTTGCATTGCTTATTCTAGCATTGCATGAGTTGGATTTAGCAGTGATTATAGCGGATTTATAGAGAATTGATATATTCGTAAACACATTTTTCAAGTTGTCAGTGGGATCTTTCAGCCACGTTAATTGGGCTTTTCATTTCTGGGTGCTCAGAGTGAGAAGGTCAGGCGTGAACCAAGAGTTTGGAATTTCTAACTGCTTTGGCTTTGTGAGGGATTAGGAGTGCTATGATGTTCACAGCATTAGCAAGAATAGAGGTGTATGTATCTGCAAGTGAGATGGGGTTGGCATCGAAAGGAGGCTGGAGAGTGGGGATGTTGAGCAAAGGCAGCATGTTGATTCTCGTGAGCTTCCGGGAGCATTGTGGCTGATGGTAATGGGTTGGGAATAGTTTTGATTAATGTTAATGAGTGCAATGGGCTGGAGAAGTGGATGATATGGTAGTCATACCATGGACACAGTGTAATAGCACTGGTGGCGACCTAACCATTGTGGTCTGCAATCCAGAGTGTGCAATGTTTTCTGTGGGTGGCATGAGTAATGCGCTGGAAAAAGCCTAGGTTGTCAAAGGCGTCCTGAACTGATATTATTAGATGGTCATTTGGATGCTGAAGGCCTAAGTTGAGGTCACATAGCAGGATGATTTTGGCGGAGCCTTTTATGTTGTCCTGGAAAATGTGAAGTATGTTGTACTCAAAGTTGAGAAGGGGGCCGGGTTGGTGTAAGATGAAGGTTTAAGAGGATGGTGCATGTGGGTGTGGCAGGGAGTTTAAGAGATAACAGGTCAGTGTTGTCCTCGATGGAGGTATTGCATCATCTAAAGGGAAGGGATTATTTTTCTATCAGTGTGAAGCCACCTCCTCTGGATGACAGTCTGTCGTTCTGGAAGATGCTGTACCCAGTCGGCAATCCTAAGGATAAGGCAGGATAACCGCCTAGTGAAGCCAAGTCTCTGAGATGGCTAGAGTGTCAAGGTTGTGTTAAGTAATTAGGTTGAAGATGTCCAATGCATGGGCCGGTAGGGAGTGAGCGTTAATGAGGTTGCAGGTCAAGAGGGCCTGATTGACTGTAGTAGGGTTGTGAGGGCCTGAGTCTGGAAGGGGGCTACGTTTGAGGAAAGTGGACTCAAAGGCTGTGGGAGCGTGTGTAGTAGCTGATGGTTTGTTGAGAGTGCTGTTGGAAGTTGTGGCTGTGTTGGGAGGGAGATAAAGGCCATGCAGTTTTTGGGTGTTGAGAGAGTGTGGGTCTGGTTGCTGGTGTGGCCTTCTCTGTGAGGTCTTACAGAAGGCCTTGTGCGAGCTCGAGGAGTAGCATTGCAGAATTGTTGTTGCAGTCATAGAATGGCTCTCTGACCGATCCTCCCAGGTCCAACTTGGGTCCTTCCTCTCTGCTATCTTTTTCTCTACCTGTAGTGTTCCCCAGGGGTCTAACCTCTCTCCCTGTCTGTTCAACCAATACCTAGCACTCCTTGCCCACTGCATTGCTGCTCTCTGCCCCAACTTCCAGTGCTATGTGGATGACATGCTCATTTTCAGGCTATCCTCGACATCCTGCTCTCCTTCCCTCATCTCTGACAGTCTGTCTGTATCCGGGAGTGGTGTGCCACCAATAACCTCTGCCTTAATGCCAGTAAGACTGAGATTTGCCTCATCGGCATACCCGCTCCCTCCTTCCCTGCAGCTCTCTGGCCGGCCTCTCTTGGCCCTCTTCCTGCTCCCTCTGCATCATCCACAAGGCCTTCTGGGGCCTGGGGCCTCAATACCTTCAACTATCTCTTCCTAAATATCTTCCTTCTCGAGTTCATCGCTCATCCGCCTCCAACTCCCTCAGGGTCAGTCGCTTATCTAAGCAACAAGTTGGTGGTAGATCTCTTTCCTCAGCTAGGGCCTCCCTCTGGAACACCCTCCCTGCCTCCCTGAAACTTGAGGAGAAACATCAACGGTTCTGGAAGTACCTCAAGACCTTCCTCTTTTCTTCTGCTTTCTCTCCTCCTCTCCCCTGCTGAACTTCTGACTGAAACTGGATTTCACAGAAGCTTTCTCCGTGCATAATGTAGATTTGAGGGATGTGCTAGGAGGGGTAGGGGGATCATAGTGGGGCAATTTAATCAAAGATACGGTAGAGCATTGACAATGGCATTTAAGAGGATGCATTTTGCATTTGAATCACAATCTAGAGTGATATCTGAATTAAGTTCAAGCATTGTTCCAGAGTCCAGTACCATTGCATAGTATGCGTAACATTGCGATGAACGTGGCTGAGACCGATGAAGACTTCTTTTAGAGGCCTTGAGTGTTGGCCTTCAGTTGGGGCTGGCTTCACCTGCCGGTGCTGGCGGTTTGCTGCTTCAAACTGGTCTACCAGCCAATCATGATGCTGCAGGCCCAGGGCAGTTTGGGAGGCTGGTGTGCACTGAGGTATGGTGGCGGCCATCTTGTTCATTTCTCGGATTCAACCAAAGCAAAGTAGAATTTAATTTCTTGGACATTACCTTCACAGTGGAACGAAATAAGAAAATTCTCTCTGTGAAACCGTTCCACAAAACAACCGATCAGCATTCAGTACTTCATTACAATAGCTTTCACCCTCGTCACGTGAGGGATAATCTTCCACTAGGGCAATTTTTATGCCTAAGAAGAAACAGTATGAAAAAAGAAGACTTTAAAGAAGAAGCTAGAGCCAGTAGTGAACAGCTATACCATCAAGGCTATCCATTAGAGCTAACCACACAAGCACTTAAAAGAGCTAGAAACAACAATCAGGATTCACTACGAAGTACCACAAACCAAAAGCAGAGGAAATAAATTAGTGTTTGTCAACACATATAGTCATCTATCCAATTCCATCAAAAGGATTATCATTAAAAAGTGGAACATCCTGGAAAAAGGTGCTAATCCACTGAACAAACCAATAGTGGCTTTCAAAAGTTGTTTTGTGCAAAGAGCCAAGAACAAAACCAAATCTTGGCTCTTTGCACAAAACAACTGATATATCGGCTATGCTATCTCTGATACGGCCTTGCTGTCCCTCACTCATACTCCCTATCACTGAGCACGCGTTTACTATGACTGTTTGGATACTGTATATATGGCCTGTACCTAACTTATTCTTTCATGTTGCTAGTTGGGTCACACCGGTATGTGTCTGTAAACTGGTTGAGCTATGCCTCAGTCGCTACTGTATGTAACTTTAAATGTGTTCTTTAAGATTGTGCGCCCAGTTGCCCCAGGGCCCGGTGCGCTTTAAAAATAAATAAAATACAAATACAAATACAAAAGAAGCAAAAATCTGAAAGACCAGATAACATGGAACGACACGAGTCTGAAACAATTGGCACAGAGAAATGGGGTATGCCCGAATTAATTGGACCGATCTATGTGGGACATGCTCCTGCTGCCCATTCACCACCAAAAGCACAGTGGTAGATATTGGCTTGACAAAACCAAGAAAACAAACTAAATTTACAAACTGTAATTCAATGATTGTCATGTATGGAATCTGGTGCCCATGCAATACATTATACATTGGGAAAACAGAAAGAAAAATCAAATTAAGGATAATCAAACACAGAATTTGCTTAAAACAGACTCCCAATGCACCACTAGTAGGACACTGGATTGAACAAGTACACCAACCAGAAGAATTGAGATAGACAGTCTTATTCAAGTTGAGAACAGGCATGGCCAGCAACCCGGATAAAAGGATGCTTTTAAAAAAAGAACAACAGTTCATTCATCTGGTCAAAAGTGTTGACAAAGGTTTCAATGAGAAACTAGATTGGCTAGTAAAGCAATCCTAACAAAAGCTTATGAAAGTTTCGTAACTGCACTCACCATGTAGAGACCCTTGTGCATAATCATAGAGGCGATCATGCAACAGGTTTTAGAGAAGCAACTCCAATCCAACTCGTGACCTTCGATTCACACCCAAGTGCTTTAGTGATGACACACAACCAATGAAGATACAATTATGCTTTATGTACTAAACCCCTTTCTGATTCCCTTACCAACTATCGTTAGGTACCATCCAGCAAAGAATGCTCCTCAAATAAAGATAAAAAGAGGACTAGAATAACGACTAGCCATAAGCATCAAACTCTCATGACACCCTTGGTAACCATCTTTACGCAGTATCCACTAACGAATGCCCTCCAAATGAAGATAAAAGAGTACTAGAATAACACCTAGCCGGGTACAGGAAATGAGGTACTCGGACTATTACAAAAACAGTTAAAAGGGCTAAGCCTTTGAAAATGTAATGAGCCATGGACGTTAGTGATTAAGGGAACACTGGCACCCGGCTACCTGAATCAAAATGCAATTGCATGGGAAACCAACAAAGATAACGGTAAGATAATGATGACATGCTTGCAAAAGAAGAGTGTGTGAAGTGACTCTGTAAACTGGCGCGTTAAAATGAAATAATTTATTCATAGAAATTGGACCCAATGCACTTAGGATATGAAGCCGCATTAAAGAATATCATTGCGCATTTGAAAACAGCGTCCCGTCCTACTTTAAACCGAACGAAGATACACACGAATACAGCAACTGTAGGTAAGCTCATAGGACACAACACTTGGTATTTAACTGAGGTGGACCCATTTGTTGCAAATACAAGCCACATAACTGTCATCTATACTAAGTTTGCTAAGTGTATGCCTGTGTATTGTGTATTTGTTCACAGATTTTGCCAGTATACTCTTACCTGAAACAGAGGCAAACACTTGACGGAAATTCCAGTGTTTACTCAGGTTCGTAACATCCAATCCATTACCATTGAAGTGACCCATCTACAATCAGTGGTAAGATAACAACAGAGTTGTCTTTGTATAATGATGCATCGTAGCCTGTTAGGGAGAATTCTCACCCAAGTGCTAATTCACTCTACCTTAGAGCCCTCCTGCTCTTTTGCTATATTTTGGGACTTTGAACCTTTCATTTTCAATGTGTTTTTTGTGTTTGTTTCTTTGGATATGGAGTTTTTAGACAAACTCCATAGGCACCATCTTTTTCTTGTGTGTCACACAGCACCTTCAGTCCAGTGGCACAGGGATGTCTTTCTGACTTCCCAAGGTTTATGTACCTTCTCTGCAACTGACTACTGTCTTCCAAAGCATGTAAAGTTAAATTGACTTTGCTAGTCTTTTTTAAATTCAAAGACTAGTGTTTGTCTCTGCACTCCAAACCTTCAAAGACGACTTCTTCCCTTGAGCTGGTGTGAACAACCAACTCACAAGCCACCTGGACACCGTCTCCATACTGGTCGATTTTTCTTCAGAGTGCTGTTGAAAACCGGATAGCCAGTGAGAACGATACCAGTTTGTGGACTTTAAGGCACTCAAGCCTTAAAACCGACATTTAGCCAAGCTGGTGGCTTCTTCCCTGGGCAGTGCAGGAACCTCCCGACGTCCACCTTCTTGTCCCCACGACTGAAGCTCCGGAACAGCGAGATCTGCAGGAACTGCCAGGAACAACTGCCTCATCTACAGCTTTTCTTCATCCATAAAGTACTGTGCAAACGTGGTGTGGAAATCCTTTCTGCCGCCAACTTTTGAATCTTGTTCGCTCCTAATCTGACATATAATCTTTTTCTGGCAAACTACTTCTAAGAACATTGGCAAAGACTTAACCTTTTACTACCAGAACTGTGCTATCCTATCCAAGAGACTGAACCATTGACTTCGGCCCAGGACTATTGAATTGAATTGCCTCTTGTAGTGAACTGAAACTATTTGCCCTGCCTCTGAAAGTAATTGTGTTTTATAACCTTTGTCTTTCTACCCCTTTTGAAAGATACTGAAGTGCCATTTTGCTCTCACTTCAGGGGAGTCTAACTTGTTCAGAAAAGTATTGGTTGTGTACTGTAGTGTATTATAGTGTGGTATTGAGCTGCTTCTTGCTAGAGGAATATTTTCTAAATAAATGTGTAAATAAATGTATATTCTTTTACCAGGAAGCCTTGAGTAAGTGTTTGTTTGAACTACTGTAATTGCAAGTCCTTTGTGTAACATCTTGTACGGCTCACATCCCTCTTGAGATAAGTCTGGCTGCTCAGCCACTGCTACCACATAACTGTGTAGTACAGGCTTGTACCAAAGGTGGAATTGTGCTTACACCAGTAGTGTTCCCAAAGGGTACTGCATGTAATTCTGCCTAACAAAGCCCCCAGTGATGACATTCAGATACGGCATGCAATGAATAAGAAAAAGGTGAATGGGGTGTGATATATCTTCATCTCAATTAGAACTCGAGCACAAGGCTAGTCAAGAAACTTGCTACACATTCTGATGATATCAACATTAGAACAACGCACTGCAAGTTGGCCAAAGCAGGTGCTGCATGTTCAGTCTTGATTTCAAAACTATCACTCCACTTGACAGTGAACACCTTGAGACTTTTTCTCTAAGTAAGAGGTACTATAGACAGATCTAATGTGTGACAGAGTAATCCTCTGTATGAGATCCAGCTCAGCTCAGAAAATCATTACAACTAGAATGTGAGAGAACGCATTAATGAATGTTTTGTGTCACAAATATAAAAACATTTTAGAACGTATCGTACAATAAAACCAATATTCAGTGTGTTTCAGGTATGCACATGGTATCCCGTAGAAGTATGGACCCTATTACGGACAAAACTAAAGAGTGCAGTCGTCACTATTAAGAAGTGGAGCGAATGCCCTCTAAACTAATTTTGTTCGGTATATTTAATTGTTATTTGCACAAATAAGACAGCCAGCCACTGAGCAATTTCCCTAAATGTCATTTCAATCAGATTTGGAGGAAACAAACATGTTGGGATGTGTTAGCATGAGTTAAAAAGTTTGCATTAGTGTGATTGAGTTGGATAGAATGGTTGATGCAAGCTAATCTCCAAATTATCGTTGCACAACACAGGTTTTTCCACCTTGCTGAGGGGTTGATTGTTGAGGTAGCGGTTTTCTCTCTTGCCTCTCACAGTACTGTATTGCAGCAGGCCCAGGGCAGCCTGGGAGCCTGGTGTGCACTGAGGCATAGTGGTGGCCATCTTGGATGTTTCTAGGATGCCTCCAAATTCAGTATTTCTTGCAGGGCAGATGCAGTTGCAGGTCTCCCTGTAAGGAAGGGGGACCTGTGTCTCAATAAGACCGGTAGAGACTGCTGTTAGAGGCCTTGAGTGTTGGCCTTCAGTGGGGGCCAGCTTCGCCTGCCGGCGCTGGGAGTTGGCTGCTTCGAGCTGGTCCACCGGCCAATCATGGTGCTGCAGGCCCAGGGCAGCCTGGGAGCCTAGTGTGCACTGAGGCATGGTGGTGGCCATCTTGGATGTTTCTAGGATGCCTCCAAATTCAGTATTTCTTGCAGGGCAGATGCAGTTGCAGGTCTCCCTGTAAGGAAGGGGGACCTGTGTCTCAATAAGACCGGTAGAGACTGCTGTTAGAGGCCTTGAGTGTTGGGACTTCAGTGGGGGCCGGCTACGCCTGCCAGCACTGGGGGTTGCCTGCTTCAGGCTGGTTCACCAGCCAATCATGGTGCTGCAGGCCCAGAGCAGTACGGGAGCCTGGGTGCACAGAGGCACAGTGGCAGCCATCTTTGATGGTCTAGGATGCCTCTGAATACAGTGTTTCCTGCAGGGCAGATGGGGGGTTGCAGGTCTCCCTGTAAGGCCGGTGGACCTGTGTCTCAATGTGTGAATGGTTTAAAGCAGGTCATTAGGTATTGTAACAAACATAACAGTGAAAAGTGTAGAAGGGCTGTTTTGTGTGAGGGTGTGCATGTGCAATCCAGGTTTTCTATTAAGGCATGGGCTAGACAGGGTAATACTGAGAATGTGGATAGTTATAAACGACAATGGATTATGATGTTTATTGAATACTACAGAGACGAATTTCAGACAGAAATATGTTTCTGTGCTTTTTTCTTTTTCTCTAGTATACAATTATCTATTATTCCATTATCATAGTAGAAAATGCTAATGAGAATGTTAGAGAATCTTATTGAACTTAGCACTTTACTAAAAAATGTAAAGTAGATGAAGCATATACGCTTAGTTATTTATTTTTATTTTCTTAACTATGGAAGGTGGTTCCTAAAGGCCAGAATGTAAGGTGGGGAGAGAAATGGGGAAAGGGGTACCGACCACACATATGGAGTGACAAGTTGTCAGGGGAAGATGTTGTGCGTTTGTTAAATCTAAGGTAGATGGCAGTATTTCTCATGCTTCTTGATTACTGCTTCAAAAGCACTTCTAAATTGCTCTCCCCTGCAGAGTGGTGTGTTACAGCATATAGAGAGTAAGGTTGTTTTTGAAAGATATGGATCAAGAGCCTCTTTTATCACTTGCAAGGTAGAGGAAGACAGCCTACTACTTCCTAAGAAAGAAACAGCCTTACTGAGAGCATTGCTGGTTGGATTTGGTGTGGCAGCCCATGGAGGTGGTCCCATAGGAGTACTGCCAACACTGCACTTGGTGCGTTTCACTTTGGCAGCTTTAGTCTTTGGTACATTTCCAACAGTGGTAAATAACTGGCCACCCATGATTCTCTCTGAGTGTTAGAAGTAGGCACTTCTTTTACCTCATCTTCCTGGTCTTTGTAAGGAAGGAAGGGGCGAATTAGCCCATCAAAATACATTCTACACGAGATGAACTGCTTGCTCTTGCACTAGTGGGGGAGGCCTCCTTCGCCCTTCTGCTGGCATGAGGAATAAGGCCACAGCTGGAGCAGAGGTGGGGCTATTGAAAGACACACTTGGACTCCATTTTGTGTGCCCTCGGCTCCAGTTTTGGACGAGGCTGCAATTCGGCACTACAAAGTCTCCTCTCCCCTCTGCAGCGCTGCGCACAGCGAGTACCAACCGCCCCCACCTTTTCTACATGGCCCAAGTCCCTTTCTCATGGATGCACTGAAGCTCACTGCAACAATTAACACTATGGACCTCATTACACGGTAGGCAGTAAGGGTTTACCGGTACCGGTATTTTACCGGTAGCGGTAAATCCTTACCGCCTTACTACAAGGTCCCTTTGCGGGTTGGGGAATTTAACGCCTGCTTTTTGCAGGCGTTAAAAACCAACCCGCAAAGGGACCCAGGTAGCTAATTACAGTACCGCAATTTGCGGTACCGTAATTAGCGCCTTCCCCATTCCCATTATGCCCTATGGGGCAAAAATGGGAATGGGAATGGGGAAGGGCAATGGTGGAAGGGGGAATTACTGCCCCGCCTACCGTGTAATGAGGCCCTATGTATCATATCATTCTTCCTCTGAGATCACTGTCCTGAGTGTGAACCAGCCTGAACCATGACGTGTAGCTCATCCATCTCCACAAACCTGCTCCTCCACCCCTCATCCTCTCTGTTGGAAAATGACCACTTGTGCAACCCTGTGCCCTCCTAAGGTATTCTCTTGATGTAACAGAAGTGTGCACCCACTGCTGACCACCTCAGAGTGCCCCCAATAAACCCAGACCCCTGTCACAGTATATCGTCCTAAACTAACAAGTGTCACTCCATCATCCCATCTCGCCCTGATGTGCCAGACCAGCCCAGTCCCCAGGTTATCACAGAAATCAAGACCCTGCACCCTTCACCTTATGAATGACCCAATGTGAAATGATGTAATTATGTATGTACAACTTATAAGCTTCTAAGATTTACAAAGGTATATTGATTCTCATTGTTTATTATATGTCTAGAAAAAGTGTTCATGCCAGTTTAGCTAGTTTCAACTGCATCTCCAGCTTGACCTGACACTCACCCCACCTGGAAAAGTCCAGGAGAACCACGTGAGGCTCACCCTCCCGCCAAAGGAGCAGGCAATCCTGACGAATCAGCACCTACAGGCACCTGTGCATCGTCGCCTCGCGACCAATAACATTGTACTTTGTAACCCTTATAGCTGACATCACTAATGATGCCTTTTTGCCTTATAATCCATTGTAAGTGTTATGTTTGCCAGAGTGCTCACAGGGCAACAGAGTTTTCTGGATGCCGAATCTTATATAAATCTTTGGCAACCTCGGAATCTGTTCTCCTGGTCTCATTCCCTACTGGGATGTGTCTTTTATTCTGAGTTTATATTGGTAATGGGGGGAGTGAGCACTTTCATTTGGTGACCCCGATGTGATCGAGAAGGTGCGCTGAGAGAGGCTGCCATGGGGTGAGATCCGGGACGCCCCTAGCAAAACCATTGCCTCTGCGGTAGACCAGTGTGCGCACAAAACGAAAGGTTCCAAGTGTCCCCATCATCTTTGCAAATACCCGACTGCTCGCCAAGGCGGCTCACGGCTTCGTTGGGGTGCAGCCCCGATTGTGGATAGACCATGAACGGAGGCTCTCGGATCACCCTGTACATGTGAGTACCGGTTGCGAGATTCTTATAAACTGGCTGGTGTAAGGGTAAGGATAAAATAACAAGGGGGGAGTAAGATTTTGGGACTAGGGACTGTGTGAGTGTAACTGATAGGCTTTTTCTTTTCTTTCCTTTATATGGCCATTAGGTTGTGGATATAGAGGTAAAGGGGGGTAGAAAGCGGCGCCGCATAGCATTGTCTTGAACATTGCTGGGAATAAGTGGAGATAAAAACGTAGGAGTCTCATATATGACATAGACTCGGAGTAGTAATTTAGAATATTATTTTTCCGCATGAGCAGAACTCTTGTAGGAGACAGCCCAAGGGGGGTCGGCGAAGGGGGGTAAGGGGAGTGAATGAGAGAATAAGCTGAGGGAAAAATTAAATAAAGTAGGGTAGAGTTGTAAGGAGTATTAGAGAAATAGTACATGTTATTTGTTAATTGTTGTCAAAGTTAAACGTGTTGGTCTGTCGAAAAGTATGTATGTAATTATGTCATTTATGTTAAGAGTATTGATCAAGAATATATTTTTGTTGTTTCTGAAGAGGTGAAAGTAAAAAGGTTTTTGTGGTTTAGCCCAGTGTGGGGCAGAAGGTGGTAATAGAGCAATTAGAAGTGTTTTATCAACTGCACTGTGTGACACATTAAGCACCCGAGTAAACACAAAAGGCAAACAGAGGAGCCATGGGGGGAGACACACCATTAGCTCATATCTGCCAGAACCTCCCCCTGTATAGTGAGAAAATAATACCATGAGCAGTGGCTCATAGAAATAAAGAGAGAAGGATCATCCCAAGTGTGGCCAGAAGGGGGATAATTTGATAAAACAGTATTAGACCTTTTGACAACCCACCTGTTAGCAAAGTATTGAGGTAAGCAGCTCCAAAATAGATGCGAAATATTGGATCTCTGGAGGATGTTTGAAGACGCATCCCCCGGTAATGATATAATACAAGAGGTATCGCTGGAAGCAGCATCAATCTCAAAAGGGATGATGACCTCACCAGAATATACCCCTTACTAACAAGGCCCGCTGCGGGGCATAGTGACCCATCTTATTTGCCTGAACCAAGTGCCCCTTCCACCCCCGTAGACACAGCCCAGCCTCCTTATGATCCTAGAGGGTTGTATGGACCTACTAGCACCCCTCCAGTAAACTTAGCACGTCTCACTGGGGATTTGGAAAGACAACTCGCCTCCACACAAATTGAGTTGGCACGATTAAGAGCCTTGTGCGACAGGGAACAAATGTTGCCCGGGGGAGGAGAAGTGCCACCCAGTGTAGCTAGTGAGCTGACACCCCCACCCAGTGCAGCAGGTGGGTCTAAACCCTCACCACTGCCACAAGGCAATATACCTAAGGGGTCAGAACATGAGTGGCAATCAGGAAAGTTCTTCTTTCTTTTAAATGATAAACCAATAAGAATTCTATGGGAAGAACAAGCAGAAAGCCAAGCAGGGGAGGGACATAGAGATGGAGACTCAGATAGAGAGGAAGATGAAGTATGGAGTGATCTAGATGAGTTTGAAGAAGGGGCGACAGCAGCAGTACTATCACCCCATTACGAGAGGACCTTAAGGGTGGGGAGGGCTGGAGAGGTGGCAGGGGAGGCTGAGAAGCAGGTTAGGAAACATGTCACTAAGTAAGGCTAAGAAGGTAACAGTAAGTAAAAAGGGAGGAAAAGCAAAACTGCAAATGCCCCTTCTACATAAAGGAGCAGGGAGACCCCATTACTTACCATGGGCGCAGATGGACAAAAAAAACCTGTTAAAGCTCCTCCCTACACTTTCAGCTAGGGTGAGAAAGTGGATAGACGCATTTGAAAAGAATACAGCAGGAGTACCCCTGGCCAGAGGAGATGTAAAGGGTTTGCTAGTATCTGCAGTGGGAGATCAGGCAGACGGGGTGTGGGTGAAGGCAGGTTTTAATAAAATAATATAATTGTGGCTGCCATGATCGGTCATTGTTTAACAATGTAAGGCCCAAGTGTGGGATGCACTGCAGAGAACATTCCCAGATACTCCATACTTACACTTAGTAATGCAATGTATTATGGGAGAGGAGCAAGAGGCTGCACAGTTCATTCTTCAGGTGCAGGACCAGTGGAGATCAGAAACAGCATGGCTTGGGACCAATCCACTGCCCTGTTTTACTTTATTATCAAGAGAGGGCTCCCTAAGGAGGTGCAGAAGGCATTGCACAAAATAGATGAGATAGAAGCCAAAGGCTGGCCCGAGATTCAGAGTATCATAGTACATCATTGTAGGAGGATCAAAGAGAGAGAAAAAGAAATAGTGCAGAGGAGGTTGGCAGACGAAGCAAAGTTTGTTCAGAATAAATTGGTGAAGGTTGCTGCGATTAACGCAGCTCTACACGCGGAAAGACAGGAAGGAGGGGGCGAGGAGTCAGGAAGTACACTGGCAAGGATGGCAGCAACCTGGTCTGCAAACAGACAGGAGCAATGGGCCAGAGAGGAGCAGTACAAAGGCCCCCAATGGCAGGGCAGACCCACAAGAGGACCAGGCAGGTACCAGGGACAAACTGTCATGATCTCTGCTTCCAAAAGGTCAGGGTTTTCCCAACTCCCTTGGAAGCAGATCCATAACCCAGGTTCCGAGTGCCAACCAGTCCCAATTGGGACCTTTTGGACCCAGTCCTGGCGCCAGTGGCACCAGGCTCATAAATATGCCCAGTCCCAGCGCTGGAAGCGCCGGGCTCATAATGCTTGGGTGGACTTACCTTCAGCAGACCATGCTGCTTACTTGCCTGCCAGTTGAGCCTCTGATCCTCTTCTGTTTGGAACTACTTTTCCTGTTGGGTGGGGCTGGAGCCACTCCCTAGATTCAGAACACTGGAACTCTTCTGGAAGGCAGGAACTCTTTTCTTACCAGGAACTCTTTTCTTACTTAGGCGTGGCTGTGGAAGGAGACACCTAAGCACTACAGGAGGCTATTTAAACCACACCCGGTGGATGAATCTTGCTTTGCGTTATTCTGCAACCTCTGCAGCAGAACGCTCATCGTGTCTTCTGCATCCGGTCCTGGGCCTAAGGAAAAAGGCTTACCATCCTGAATCCAGTCTTCAGCAACACCTATAAAGACAAGAAAGAACAGGTTAGCATTCCGGCATCTGAAAGGCAAAGGCTTACCATCCTGAATCCAGTCTTCAGCAACACCTATAAAGACAAGAAAGAACAGGTTAGCATTCCGGCATCTGAAAGGCAAAGGCTTACCTACTCTTCGTACGCTCCGGAGGCCTTCGGCGCTGCATCCCGCATCTGAAAGACAAAACAAGGTGCGTTTAAAGACATTGGGGAACTTTAATACTCACGTGCCATTACTCCTTTCCACATCTAATCCAGTGGGTATTCCGGCACCCTGCAGCCGCTCCGAACTCGTACCTGCAAAATAAAAAGACAGTTAGAGCGCATAGTGAAGCAGGCAACAAGCGCTTACTTACGTGCTTCCAGGCGCTTCTATTCATCACACGGGCTCCATCTTCAACTCACTTCAGCCCATCATCCGCCATCGCCGGAACCCTGCAAAACAAGAGACATCATTACTAAAGACTTTAAAGACATTTGAATGACTCGAAACTTACCGTTCGTGCAGTAAACGACGGACAGCAGTCCTCTGAAGTCAAGAGGCCTGCGCTACCTATCCAGTGAAGAAACTGGTTACAGCACCCTGCCCCGAGGCAGATGGAGAGCTCGGCATTCACTTACCTAAGGTGAGAGCGTTAACCTTTGGGGGTCTACAGGAGAGGAGAAGAGGAAAGAGATAGGGACACCCCAATAACCCCAGTTCATTAACCCCATATTTTCTATCTGCAGACATCTTACTCTACACGTCAGGCATACAGTGCACAGAGGTCCAGCCCAAAGAGCCAACCGGGTGCTACACATCACCTTTGAAGATACGGTAGTCGCCCAGTCAAGACCGGCGCCTCTGCGAGAATCAGGTGAGCGTTACAGAACGCAAAGCCTACCGCAAAACTCTCGCCCAGGCGCTATGGAAACCTCGGATACTGACCCCCTAGCCCGGTTACTTGGGGAACTAAGGGCAGAAGTGCATGCAGCTCGTCAGGAAACGAATGCTCTAAGAAGGGAACTAATTATTTCCAAGGAGAGAACAGACAATCCTGCTAGACAAGTGCTACAGTCACAAGCCGGACAGACCCCGTTACCCGCATCAGGGGCAAATCTTCCTTCAACATCCTCTATGAATCCAGTGCAGATCAACCTACCTGGGAATGTACCTCTGGCTCCGCCCGAACGATTTTCTGGTGACCCAAAGAGGTTTGCAGTATTTATCAATCAGTGCCGGTTGCACTTCTTATGCCGGCCAGCAGCCTTTCCAACTGATCGAGCAAAAGTAGCTTTTGTACTTTCGTACCTTAGTGGCAATGCGGCAGACTGGTCGGTCCCTCTAGTTAATCAAGATGATCCGGTTCTCCATGATTTTCAAGCCTTTCAGCTTAGTATGGAAAAACTGTTCGCAAGACATTCACAGGGGCAGGCCTTGGACAATGAGCTTCTTTCGTTGCGACAGGGTAATCAAGACCTTTTGGCTTATATTGCATCTTTCAATAGACTAATAGTGGAAACTCAATGGCCTGAGGACAAAAGGATTACGCTGTTTTATAGAGGTCTACGTGGAGAGCTCAAAGACGTTTTAGCCCAAGTAGTGAATCCCCCACAAGACTGTTCGGATTATATAGACTTGGTCGTTCAAATAGATCACAGGCTGCAGAACAGGAAGGTCGATCGTTCCAAGTTTGATGCTCGAGTATTTTCCAAACCGCCAACTCTTTCCAAAGGAGTAGACTCCGGGGAACCCATGCAAATAGGGGGTCTGAAAGGTCCTCTAACACAAAGGGAGCGGGAAAGGAGGAAACAGTTGCAATTATGCCTATATTGCGGAAACTCAGGGCACTTTCTTCGAGACTGTCCGGTGAAACCTGCCAAGAAGGCAGTAGGAGCTGCAGTTACCAAAGTTACAAACTCTGAGCAGGGAAACGACCTCGCCCGACAAGAATAGAGGTCCTCTTGCCGAGCGTGAAAACCAGTTCCGTGACCTCGCATTTCGTGATACCTATGGTCCTCATTAGCCCTGATAATCCGGATCGATTACATGCAATTGAAGCTTACGTCGACAGCGGTGCCATCGGCAATTATGTGGATCATGAAATGGTTTTGAGGATGAATCTAACTCTTTGTCCCAAGGCTGTAAAGGACATCATTACTACGGTGGATGGTACGGAGATAGCCTCCGGGCCAGTAACGCATACCACTCAAGAGGTGACGCTAGTAAGTCAAGATGGACACCATGAGAAGATCGTGTTTGATGTGATCAAGGCCCCTCAGTTTCAGATTATTCTAGGAATACCTTGGTTAGAGAAACACAATCCTCTGATCGATTGGCGAGCAAGAACGGTCCAGTTTCCAGAATGTGTCTCTACTTGTCACCCTCCACCTGGTGTTGCACTGGCCGCAATTTCTTCAGAGACTCCCCAGTTACCTCCCGAATACCTAGAATACCAAGATGTTTTCCGGAAGGATCAGGCTAACTCTCTACCTCCTCATAGGTCTTATGACTGCCAGATAGACCTGATATCTGGATCTACTCCTCCTTGTAGTAGAATTTATGCCCTCACCGAGCCTGAGAACCTTCACCTTCGACAATACCTGGATCAATACCTGGCAAATGGGTTTATTCGTCCTTCCAAGTCCCCTGCTTCTTCAGCTTTGTTCTTCGTTCCAAAAAAGGAAGGAGACCTTAGAACTTGTATCGATTATCGCTCCCTGAACCAGATCACCGTTAAGAATAGATATCCGTTACCTTTGATCCCTGAACTCCTGGACCAAGTCAGAAAAGCATGCATATATACAAAGCTGGATCTTAGAGGAGCTTACCACTTGGTACGAGTAAAAGAGGGCGATGAATGGAAGACGGCCTTCCGCACCAAGTATGGGCTATTTGAATATCAGGTCATGCCCTTCGGACTTTGCAATGCCCCGGCCGCCTTTCAATATTTTATGAACGATGTCCTCAGAGAGCTCATAGATGTATGTGTTGTTGTTTACATTGACGACATCCTCGTTTATTCTTCATCGGAATCTGAACATCGGAAACACGTGAAAATGGTCCTCGAAAGATTGCGTCAACACAAACTTTTCGCTAAGTTGGAAAAATGTGTTTTCAACGTGACTGAAGTTGAATTCTTGGGATTCATATTATCACCTGGCGGAGTGCGTATGGATTCAAAGAAGGTCGATGCAGTTCTCAAATGGCCATCACCATCCTCCGTAAAAGGTGTGCAAAGCATGTTAGGCTTCGCTAAATTTTACCGCAGGTTTATCCCCGAATTCTCTCGAATAGTCCAGCCCATCACTGCCTTGTTAAAGAAAAACAAACGTTTTGAATGGTCTACCGAGGCGGAACAAGCTTTCCAGGATTTGAAGACTAAATTTATCTCTGCACCAATCTTAAAACACCCTCGCCCCGAACTCCCCTACATCGTGGAAACTGATGCTTCAAGCCTTGCCATGGGGGGGGTTCTATCACAAAAGGACCCGGTAACCAATCAGTTGCATCCCGTGGCATTTTGGTCCCGCAAATTCTCGCCTCCTGAAATCAATTACACGATTACTGACAAGGAACTTCTGGCTATCAAGTCTGCCTTTAAGGCTTGGCGGCATTATCTGCTGGGGGCCCGACACACCGTTACTGTGATTACGGATCACCGAAACCTGCAATATTTGAAGACCGCAAAAGCCCAATCCTCTAGACAACTCTGTTGGGCATTATTCTTTGCCGAGTTTGACTTCATAATTACCTATCGACCTGGTACAAAGAACGGTAAAGCCGATGCCCTTTCTCGGATGGGAGTGGAAGAACACTTGGTCAACCCTAAACCTGTACCAATCATTCCCGAACAAAGAATTCTGGGTGTAATCGCCACAGAATCCATAGAGGAAGTTAAGGATAAAGCCAGGCAACTTGTAACTCCAGCAGACATACAGAATTGGCATCTGCAGGGAAAGGACTTTGCAGTAAAGGACAACTTATTGTATTTCCAAGAACGATTATACCTACCCAGCACAGATTTACAGAAAAAAGTAATCTCTTGTTATCACGACTCTTTAATGGAAGGTCATCCCGGTATAGCCAAGACCTCAGAAAAGATCAAGCGCTACTTCTGGTGGCCGTCTTGGAAAAAAGATATCAGAGACTTTATAATGTCCTGTGGAGTATGCGCCCAAAACAAGAGTCAAAAGGAAAGACCAGCAGGCCTCTTACGCCCTATTGACATCCCACCTCGCCCTTGGCATACGCTTTCTATGGACTTCATCACCGATCTACCTCCATGCTCCGGATACAATACGATTCTAGTAATCGTGGACTTATTCTCCAAGATGGCGCATTTCATTCCGCTCAAAGGCTTGCCAACAGCAGCAACTCTGGCCCGAGAATTTCTCGAAAACATCGTCCGACTGCACGGTTTTCCTTCGGTTCTAATTTCGGATCGAGGTAGTCAATTTATTTCTCATTTTTGGCGAAGTTGCTGTCGGTCGGCTCAAATTGATGTGAGACTATCGACCAGTCACCACCCTCAGACCGACGGACAAACCGAGAGGACCAATCAAACTCTGGAACAGTATTTACGCTGCATGCTGCAACAAACTGAAAAAACTTGGAAAGATATCCTTTGGATAGCCGAGTATGCCTACAATAACTCTGTCCATTCGGGAACTGGGAAAACCCCGTTTTTTCTTTTGTACGGCAGTCACCCTCGAACCTCGGAGTTGGATCCCCTCCAAGATCTTGAAACACCAGCAGTAGACTACCTGCATTCTACAATCAGCCAAGCCTTTAAGGAAGCTGTTTCTCACCTTCAAAGGGCTAAAGAACAGTACAAGAAAGGAGCAGATCAACATCGGAAGGAAGCCCCTCACTATCAAGTAGGGGATCAAGTCTGGTTATCCACCAAATATCTATCTCTAAAAGGGCCACGCACATTCAACCCAAGATACCTTGGTCCCTAGTCCATCACTACCATAGTAAACCCAGTAGCGGTCAAGTTGGACTTGCCCCCGCACATGAAGATACATCCGGTCTTCCACGTCTCTCTATTAAAACCCGTGCAACCTCAAACCCGACTAACCAAATCTCCAAAACCTATCCTAGTGGATGGAGAACTCGAGTTTGAAGTCAAAAGCATTCTGGACTCCAAGATCTCGAAATCTAAACTATTCTACCTAATTGACTGGAAAGGCTACGGCCCCCAAGAGAGATCCTGGGAACCTGCTGAATATGTCCACGCTCCTCGCCTAATCAAAAGATTTCACCGAACATTTCCTGACAAGCCAAAACCCCCGGAGAAGCCCGGTTTGGGAGGGGCCTTGAGGGGGGGTACTGTCATGATCTCTGCTTCCAAAAGGTCAGGGTTTTCCCAACTCCCTTGGAAGCAGATCCATAACCCAGGTTCCGAGTGCCAACCAGTCCCAATTGGGACCTTTTGGACCCAGTCCTGGCGCCAGTGGCACCAGGCTCATAAATATGCCCAGTCCCAGCGCTGGAAGCGCCGGGCTCATAATGCTTGGGTGGACTTACCTTCAGCAGACCATGCTGCTTACTTGCCTGCCAGTTGAGCCTCTGATCCTCTTCTGTTTGGAACTACTTTTCCTGTTGGGTGGGGCTGGAGCCACTCCCTAGATTCAGAACACTGGAACTCTTCTGGAAGGCAGGAACTCTTTTCTTACCAGGAACTCTTTTCTTACTTAGGCGTGGCTGTGGAAGGAGACACCTAAGCACTACAGGAGGCTATTTAAACCACACCCGGTGGATGAATCTTGCTTTGCGTTATTCTGCAACCTCTGCAGCAGAACGCTCATCGTGTCTTCTGCATCCGGTCCTGGGCCTAAGGAAAAAGGCTTACCATCCTGAATCCAGTCTTCAGCAACACCTATAAAGACAAGAAAGAACAGGTTAGCATTCCGGCATCTGAAAGGCAAAGGCTTACCATCCTGAATCCAGTCTTCAGCAACACCTATAAAGACAAGAAAGAACAGGTTAGCATTCCGGCATCTGAAAGGCAAAGGCTTACCTACTCTTCGTACGCTCCGGAGGCCTTCGGCGCTGCATCCCGCATCTGAAAGACAAAACAAGGTGCGTTTAAAGACATTGGGGAACTTTAATACTCACGTGCCATTACTCCTTTCCACATCTAATCCAGTGGGTATTCCGGCACCCTGCAGCCGCTCCGAACTCGTACCTGCAAAATAAAAAGACAGTTAGAGCGCATAGTGAAGCAGGCAACAAGCGCTTACTTACGTGCTTCCAGGCGCTTCTATTCATCACACGGGCTCCATCTTCAACTCACTTCAGCCCGTCATCCGCCATCGCCGGAACCCTGCAAAACAAGAGACATCATTACTAAAGACTTTAAAGACATTTGAATGACTCGAAACTTACCGTTCGTGCAGTAAACGACGGACAGCAGTCCTCTGAAGTCAAGAGGCCTGCGCTACCTATCCAGTGAAGAAACTGGTTACAGCACCCTGCCCCGAGGCAGATGGAGAGCTCGGCATTCACTTACCTAAGGTGAGAGCGTTAACCTTTGGGGGTCTACAGGAGAGGAGAAGAGGAAAGAGATAGGGACACCCCAATAACCCCAGTTCATTAACCCCATATTTTCTATCTGCAGACATCTTACTCTACACGTCAGGCATACAGTGCACAGAGGTCCAGCCCAAAGAGCCAACCGGGTGCTACACATCACCTTTGAAGATACGGTAGTCGCCCAGTCAAGACCGGCGCCTCTGCGAGAATCAGGTGAGCGTTACACAAAGTGGAGGATTTGGAGGACAGGAAAACAGAGGATTTAGAGGGCAGGGCATGCAGGGAGGGATCCAAGGGTCTTCCTGGAACTGCGGAAGGTGGGGACATTTCTCCAGAGAATGTCAAATGCGACCTATGGCATACTACCAAGGACCCCCTCCGATGGGAAACAAACAGCAATTTGGCCACCCACATCCCGGTAGCGGATGACAAGAGCAGTATTTTAATGATTGCCTGCAATGATCAGAACCAATGCAACCCAGAAAAAAACACAAGAGCAAGGTATGCAACCACAAGTAGCCCGCCAGAACACAATGGGAAACACACACACTAACATTTTTGCAACAACAGCGAACGGCACACCACCATTTCGCAGTGCAGCAGTGATTACAGACAACGTTTTTTCCGTCCCTGGAACAAACACGAACCCAGATTAGGACAGCTCACAGAAAGCACTTGCGTGTCCAGTCCTATCAACTACCCTACGTGCAGAAGAAGAACCATTGGTGTGGGCGGAGATAGGCAACTAACAGTTCATCTTCATGGTGGAATCGGGAGTGGAAAAAACGTACCTTATGGAAGGCCGGTTTCCTCTTTCAGGAAAAGATTTAGAAACGCAGGGGTTTTCTGGGGCTACTTTGAAAGTTCCTTACACCAAAGACTTGGATATAACAGTGGGGGGGAACAGTTTGAGTGCCCCTGCTGTATCATGAGGACTCGCCTATATATTTATTGGGAAGGGATCTCCTAAGTAAGTTGGATATGACCATCTCTTTTACAGAAAGGGGAATAGTGTGCTCCACCCCAGGGGTATGTCCAGTAAGAGGAATGCTAATGATCAGTACCATGACAAATGAAGTAGTGGTGAGGGGGGGTATCCATAGATTTTGAAATGTTCATTTATGGGATACAGGTTGTCGCTAGAGTGGTACCAGAGATAACATGAAAGGAACGGAGAGTACCATCAGATTTTGTATTCCGCCCTGTTGCAAACACAGACATTGTACCTGGCACTATCCTCTCAATTGACTTAGTAGGAGTACAGACATATTGTGGCAATAGAACTGGACACGCACAGATGCGAATGGAGAACAGTGTTATGTATAGATCCAAACATAGCTCTGCGAGATTTAACAGACAAAGAGTTGTTCACTGACAATGACACTGATGGGGAAATAATAATAATTATTATTTCTGTTTATTTTTTTATTGGTTTATTACAAAACTTTAAAACCAATAATGTACTGAATAAAAAAGTAGAAATCAAGAACAATCATTTGAGTAGGAGATTTTTACAATAATAATAAAATAAAATAAAAACAGACAAGAAAAATTAAACATAAAAACTAAACAGGGAATAGAAAAGAAGGAAACCAGAAAGCCTAAAAACTGAGGATTTTACAAAATAATTGTAAGGGTGAAAAAAAGTAGATGTAAAATCAAAATAGATGGTTTTCTTCGCGTGACTATTTCTCCGCTTTGTGACAAGTTCGAAACAGTTCGATTCTTTTTCTTATGGTTTGACTATAATTTCATCGTTTGTCAGCTTCTTTAATACTTTTTTCTAGAAAGAATGTTAATTCAATTGTCAGCTTCCGATCCAGTTAATTGAATAGTTTGCACCACCAATCTTCAGCATACAAGGATGGTCTTGCCTGAAACAAATATCCTAAATGCTGGTGCCGTTCTTGTGTCAAGACTGAACATGCTAATGTTAAGTGTTTTAATGTCTCAAGCGAGTCTTAACACAATCGGCATGTTAGGGCTGCATGGTCGTCCATGTTCCAGAAGTTTGACGATTCTCTTGTTGATATTTGGTATAGGCGAAATTTCATGAATGTCAATCTACAGGCTCTTCCATGAAACCTCTCCAAGTATGACTGAGTCGTGTTGAACTTCTTCGCTTCGCTCGGAACCATTCTCATTGCTCTATGTTTACGCCAAATGTCTCCAGTATCGATCCAGTCTTGGGTCCATAATGTGGTTTTGACTTTATTTTGGTTGCTTTGCAATATCTGTTTGTCAGAACCTATGTCTGGTAGTATTTTTTCAGTACGTTGAGCCCATGATGTTAATACGCTCTCACTGTTACCGGTCACTGGATCCTTAAGGATTGCATATTGTGGGGCCCTCTGTATTGAAGTAATTTTCCGGAATTCTTTAAGGATGTTCCACATTATTCTCGCGTTAACGGATATTAGCCCTAGGTCATATCTTAAGCATGCAGTTGGTACACCCTTTGGTAACCACAAGACTTTTGACCAAAAAGTTCAAGAGAGGACCAAAAGTCTGCGGTACAGCCAAGAGCACTTTCGGCAACATGTATCAGCGCAGGAACGGATTTTTGTTTGTAAAAATTCAATACAGGCTTTATCGAAAATTTGTCACATTTTTTACACAACATACAAGCTTCGGCCGTAAATTGCTTGCATTTGGCTTTAATTCTTTCAATCCAGGGGCGTCATTAATACTGGCACTGACACACATGCTTAAGTATACAGTTTAGGTCACCAATTCAATAGGTTCCTTTCCCAGCTCCAGATAAACTTTTTGTTCTTGCCCGCTTCCCTGTTCTTTTGCAGATTTTGTAAGACTAGGATTTCAGATTTGTTTGTGTTCACCCACAGGCCATTTTGCTTCATGTATTGTTGTAATACGTTTAGTTTTCGCTGGAGGCCTATATGTGTAAACTCTAGCAAAAACAGGTTGTCTGCATACAGTATCCAGTTTACTTCGTTGCCGCTGATCTTTGGAGGAAAAACCTTTGCCGCTACATAGTGTTCACCGATATCGGATATAAAGAGGTTGAATATAATAGGCACCAGCCGGCATGTCACTGTGCAGGGTGTTATCAGGGGTAGACAGGGCTCTGTCAGAGGCTCCAAGCACAGGACAACAGGGAAAAGATCAAGACAACGCCAAAGGAAAAGACTACAGCCTTATCGGAGGCTTCTTTGTCCATTTTGCAGGCAAAAAGACCTGTGAACCCCAAGTCCCAACAGCCTCCAGGCTGGGAATTACTTTTTCACTGCAATGATGGGAGGGGCTCGCGTACGCACATGCGTTCAAGACAGAGGCACAGGGCTTGTGATTAAGCACCTGACCAGAGCAGAAGCATCTTCCGGAGCTCCTGCCGACGTGGATTACGCGAGGGGCCACGCCCCAAGGAACAAGAATTCCGGCCACTCGCTCATGCCAGATAAGTACCGCAAGACCCTAGCGATAGAACCCACACTGGATTTAAACATGCTGCAGTGCGGAAGCAGCGCGGAAGCAAGAGGGAAGCATTTGGGCTCCAAATCCTCAGAGGGGCATGCGCAGGGGGCACAGCCCAGCCAAACCACATCCCCTGCTGATGGCAAAGCTAAGTGCTTAACAGCGTTTTGCTGCATTTAAACGAACAGCGATTTTGGCCCGCATGCTGCATGAAAACTAATGCACGCAGTGCCTTTCCAATGAACACAACTTCAGCCACGTGCATCAATTTTTGGCAGCACGTAGCGCTTCTTGGTTTCAAGCCACATGCGGCAAAACTTTGGCAACACGATGGGTATTATCATTTCCTAGCCACGTGTGCCGAACTTGGGCCACAGGTTCTGAATCACCAATAATAGCCACGTGCGGCTGGTACCGCTGCACATCTTTGTTTGGCATTAACAGGCTTTATGAGCAGATTAACATTCCACGTGCATGTGTCTGCACTAACCAATCCCAGGGGTGGGGTGTCACCTGATGGTATGCCTGTTCTCTTGTATTGTGCCCTATGTGAAGTAACACAGGTCACTAATGTTAAACGCTCTTGCAGCATTTGAACTGCTCTGAGCACCGGACCTGAGAGTGCACAGTCAGGAGGCCAGCACTCACCCCCAGAGCTAAGTGTCTCTTTTGTATCAAAAGTTATATGTAAACACTGTGTGCATGCTTTGGGCAATAGTGTGTATGTACTGTTGTTATTTCACCCAATGTTCCCTTGCCTGTCCAATTCCCCTTTCCAAACCCTCATTCCGGTTACCCTCTGCTCGATACCTATCCAAACATCGAGACCCTAACCCTCTTTCCCTGCTGGAGTCTCGGAGGCCTGCGTAAGCTCTGTCTTGCAGGTGCCCAGACCGTAGTGGGGGTAGTTGGTTCGTGCCACTCCTGCGCCTGGAATCCAGAGCTGTGACAGGGCATCTTTGTTTAACACCACAGAATGTTTTTATTGGTGCCGATAGGGTGCCCTGTTGGTCCAGTCTTACTCTGATTTCCATGTCGTTGTGTAGATCTTTTATTGCCATTAGAAGACTGTCGGGGCTATTCCAGGTACTCATTTTTGACCAAAGCAACTCTCTATTGATACTATCGAAAGCCTGTGATAGGTCAACGTACGCCAGATATACCTTCTTATCTGTTCTGATTGCCTCAATTTTTAACAAGTTGAGGATCATCAAGTTTAAGCCACACCCAACTCCCTTGATGAAACCAGACTGTCTGTGATCTAAGTGACCGCTTGCTGTTATCCACTTTGTTAGTTGATTTTGCAATTGGGCAGCGTACAGCTTGCCTAAGACATCCAAAAGTGCGAAAGACATCCAAAAGTGAGATGGGTCTATAGTTATTTGGTTCCGCTCAATTGCCTTTTTTAAATATCGGGACCACTTTCGCACTTTTCCAAGTGTCAGGGTGCCCAGGTCCTAGGCGCAGGAGCGACGTGGTACCAACCACCCCCTCAATGGTCTCAGTGCCTGCAAGTCAAAGCTTACACAGGCCTCTTGAACCAGAGCGGGGAAGGAGGGTTAGGATCTCGATGGGTGGATAGGTAGAGGGATTTTAGGGTAGCCGGATTGAGGGTTAGGGAGAGATTATGGATGGGAATGGGGATTTTGGGTAAACAATGACTGCACACTTTCCTCAAAACTGGCTGAAGGTTCTGTTTAAACACCTTCACATGTAAAGGTGTTTCCCTTCACATTTCCCTTCAGAACAAACATGTACGTGCCCCCATGAACACGAAGACTAAACATGTTAGAAGTAACATCAAACAATTATTGGCCATAGCCCATTGCAATTTCATGAGCACAGTCACATGCACTAGCACACTTAGCTTTTGCTTCAGTCTTTTTAGTCCTGTCCTGCAAAGGCTGTCGAGTCCTGTGCCACGTCCTTGCAATCTGAAGTCCTGGTTCAAATCAGTTTCAAACTAAAAGAAAACAAAGGACAAGCATTAGCGTATGCCTTTCAGCACTGTCGGTCTCTCACTCCCATTCACTCGTAAAACAAGCATCCAGCACTTAGTATGCTCCAAGATTCTCAAGTTGCTATGGGTGCGCTGCCGCGCGTGGTTTGCTAATTCCAGGTTTTGCGGTTTTGCCCAAACGCTGTCTTTCTGTAGACCGAGGTTTTACGGTTTGCCCAAAACACGGTCTTTCTTCAGACCGGGTGCCGTAAATTGTACTTTTCCGTCTCACGCGCCTTTCCGGCGTATTCTCCGCAAGACGAATGTAAATAAAATTATGACACAATCTTATTGACTTTCACACATGCGCCAAAATGACTCCCATGAACCCGCCCACTTAGCTTCTACGTGGTGCACAGGGGCTCTGAAGGGGTCTGGAAATGCCCCCTGCGCTTCCCCTAAGGGTCTCAGGAACTGCTTGAGCTGAGCGGTACTTATCTTTTCTCTGCGAGGGGCCGGATCGCTGTTCCAGAGGCTCTGGGCCCTTCGCGTGTGGATTCCGGGGAGCTGCTGGGCTCACGTCCTCACTCCTTGGCTTCTCAAGCACAAGCCCCGTGCCTTGGGGCTTGAGCATGCGCATTCATCGCGGGCCCGCGAAGCCTGCTGGGAATTGTAGTTCCAGCGGGCTGAACGCTGGATCAGTCTGCAGAAAGGGCACAACAGCCCTTTAAAGTACGGAAACCCTCTGGATCTGGGTTTCTTCATGGTCCCTGGCCCCACAGCCCCAATAGTACTTGGCCTAAGGCCAGTCTTACCCCTGACACCAAGTTACTGGAGTTACTCGTTTGTTGGCTATATTTGAGAACAGATTTGCACAATAAATGGCCCAGTCTTTTGAATTTTGTTTTAAAATGTGATTTGTTACTCCATCAGGACCAGGCGCCCGTGACAAACTACAGCATTGAATGCTTTGTAAGATGTCTGCAACTTCAAACTGAAGGTCCCATTTGGATAATTCTGGCAGCTTAGGTTCTGGTGTTGATCCTTTCTTTTTGTACAAATTTCTGAAATGACAGACCCACTGGGTTTCTGTAACCATGTTTGTTAATATAGCTTGCTGTTTGCAACTGTTATTAATTACTATTTTTCAAAAGTCCTGCAAGTTTTTATTAGCTAGGCTCGACATCATTGCTTCTGATTACCATGGTTTTCGAAAAATAATCCTCACGTGGATTGGTCCAAGGGTATTGTATCCATGTCCTCATCACACTATCTCTCTCACTGTGTATCAGTGGTACAGCCCATGTCCTTGGTGCAGGGAGCTACGCAAGGACCTATCGTCACAACTGTAGAGGCATCAGATCTGTGCGACCTACCGCCTGAATACCAAGAGTTTAAAGATGTATTCAGCAAAAAGGCAGCTGAAACATTACCACCCCATTGGCCATTTGATTGCCGTATTGATCTTGAACCAGGTGCAGTACTGCCCTGTAGCCGTGTGTATGCCCTAACCAAATCTGAGACAGAACATCTAAAGAATTACATCGAAACCAACCTGAAAAGTGGGTTTATCCAACACTCTAACTCACCAGTCTCGTCGCCATTTTTCTTCATACCGAAGAAAACTGGTGATTCGAGAACCTGCATAGATTACCGAGGAATTAATCATATTATGGTTAAAAAACAGTATCCCTTGCCATTGATTCCAGTATTGCTAGATCAAGTGTGAAATGCAGCTGTGTACACGAAACTGGATCTCCGGGGGGCTTATCACCTGGTACGAGTGCGGGCTGGAGATGAGTGGAAAACAGCATTCAGAACCAAATTTGGCCTGTACGAGTATCAGGTGATGCCGTTTGGACTATGTAATGCCCCAGCAGCATTTTAGCACTTCCTAGAAAAGATGCTACGCTAATACTTTCATGTTTTTACAGTAGTCTATATCAATGATATATTGAAATATTCTTCAAACATGCAGGAGCACATCAAACACGTCAGGGCAGTGCTGCAACGGCTCTGAGAACATAATCTATTCGCTAAACGTGAGAAATGCGAATTTAACCGCACCACAGTGGAGTTCTTGGGGTACTTCATGACTCCATCTAGGGTGAAGATGGATCAGAAAAAGGTACAGGCAGTAATAGAATGGCCGGTTTACACATATGTGATGGAAGTACAGTCCTTTTTTGGTTTTCGCCAATTTTTATCAGCGTTTTATTAAAAACTTTTCTGAATTAGTGACACCCATCACACCGTTACTCAAAAAAGGGAAGGCGTTTGTATGGGACGAATCGTCTGAACAAGGTTTTCAGCATTTAACTTCTGCACCCGTGCTACGACATCCTGACCTAAGTCAGCCATTCTTGGTTGAAACTGACGCCTCAAGCTATGCGTTAGGGGCGGTACTGTCCCAACGAGACCCCAAGATGGGATTACTACATCCGGTGGTGTACTTTTCCCAAAAACTACTTCCTGCGGAGGTCAATTATACCATAGCCGACAAGAACTATTGGCTGTAAAGGCAGCATTTGACAAATGGCGACACTACTTGTTAGGAGCTTGCCATACGATCATTGTCATGACAGATCGTTGGAATTTACAGTTTATAAAAACTGCAAAGATACTTAGCCCCCATCAGCTATGGTTGGCATTGTTCTTTTCAAGTTTCGAGTTTTAGGCTCTGGTCTTGATCCTTTCTTTTCGTACAAATTTCCGAAATGACAGACCCACTGGGCTTCTGTAACCATGTTTGTTAATATAGCTTGCTGTTTGCAAGTGTTATTAATTATTAATTTTCAAAAGTCCTGCAAGTTTTTATTAGCTTGGCTCAACATCATTGCTTCTGCATCTTGTTGCTGGATGATTACTCTGTGAGAGATCAGCCAGTTCTTATATTTTTGTTTACTTGCTTTTCTGGCTATTTGTTGCTCACAGGAGTCTAGTTTAGTATGTTGTCTGAGTTCCATGCAAAGTTGTTGTTCTCTTATCGCAACGTCTTCATCGTACTGATGATTTGGTTTGAAGGAGCCTCTTTTCAAACCTTGCTCTTGGTGCATGTATTGCTGTAGAAGATGGATATAATCGACTTTGTTTTCTGTGGAATCGCTCAAACTGTTAGAGTAGGCTTCTGTGATTTGTTTTACCTAATGTGGCTTTATTTTCAATCTTATTGGGTTTGATTCTACTTCAACACTCTGCATCCAATTCCCAGTCCTGCTTCTGTCCAGATAGAAGACTGACAGTTTGAGTTGACTATGGTCACTCAGGTGGGACTTGGTTATTTGCAGAGACAGTACACACCGGTTCAGATTTTCAGATACATAGAAGTAATCAATGGTCAAAGACAGCTTCCTGCAGCTCCAAGTTGCTTGTGCAGGGATGTCTCCTTTGAAGTTTCCATTTATCATCATTAGATTTCTCTCTTCCAATGCCAAGCAGCATTTAACTGTGATTTTTTCAGCCCCCCTAGTGGTCTTATGTAGTTTTATGCACTCCAAGTTGAAGTCACCACAAAGTATTATGTTGGGTGCTTCCTGGGCAATGTTGATCTCATCAATTACGTTGCAGACCATATTTATAAATGTAGTTGTTCCTGCTAGCTTGTGATGCCAGTAGATATTAATAAAGTCCAAACAATTTTTACTTTACATTGTCGGGCATTTTGATTTCAGTACGGTGTGCTGTATGAAGGAGGTGTGTTTAGTTGAACTCAAGATTTTCAGGCCTGAGTTTTTTCTAATCAGTGCTAGTAGACCAGCAGAAGGCCACCCTTTTTGTCTCCTTATGGCTGGATTTATCACCAAATCGAAATCCTTTGAGATAGGACAGCTAGCCACCCATGTTTCTTGTAAACATATGATGGTAATAGCTTCCGTCCATCTCAGGGATTCTTTAAACAAATGACCAAAGCCTCTAGTGTTCGAGGATACAATGTTGAGATTAGGGCCTTCTCACCCTAGTTGACGTTAGCTTGTTTGACCACCGAGTACTCCAGCTAGCCAATTCCAATTAATTTGCATGGCTGTATCATTTGTACAAGAGCTGGCATCGTTAGTTTCTCCCTTTTGGTTTTGTTTACAAGCGAAGGTGATTTTGATGTTCTCTCCCGGAATTGCTTCTGTTGGACTATCATTGTTTTCGCACACTCCGAGGCACATTCTGCTGACGACGTTGTCAGCTGCTTCACGGGATTTTGCTGTACTATTCGCTGATTATCAACATTATTTTTCACCAGAGTGCCTCTAGTCCTTTGATTTGTCAGTTTCTCGT
The DNA here is from genome assembly GCF_040938575.1 of Ambystoma mexicanum. Lineage (NCBI taxonomy): Eukaryota > Metazoa > Chordata > Amphibia > Caudata > Ambystomatidae > Ambystoma > Ambystoma mexicanum. Next base: position 221,063,803 of record NC_090930.1, read on the forward strand.
CCTACAGCTGTCTGTTTTCTTTGTGATCAAGGAATTCTTCATGAATGTCGAATCCTAATGACAGTAAGAAGGGTACTGCATTTAATAGGAGGTTGCATATAAATCTGGAGTCAATATGAAGGCAAGCTCTATCATTGTGGAGTTCATCCATAAATTCAAAGGTTTGTATATCGCTCGACTTAATAGATCTCAAGCCCAGGACCAAATGTAACAGTATTTCGGTTCAGAGTCAAGCCATCTTTGGAGGTTAGGATTTGTTCCAAAACCAGATGGTATTTTGCCAATTTGCATTGGGTTTTAAGTGTTTTGTTCAATGGGGGAGACGGGCTCCATTTACTTCGGATGTTGTCTGTCCCCATCTTTTTGTTGACGGTCGTCAGCTGATTTTGTTGTTTGCCAGATATGAAGTCAGGCATGTTCATAACACCATTGACGCATGGAAAAGACTGCACTTGCGCATTGCAGGCTTGTCTCGTTACGCTAGGACCTTTTGGTATGAGATTTCAGGAGCTCATTTCGGCCATACGCTTCCATTTGGAATCCATAGTTTAGAAGTTTATATCTAAGACCGCATGTTTAATCATCTCGGAACACACAAGAGGCAGCACCAAGTGGCAAGTTCTGCCAAGCACTTGCGGATTGAGCTTAACGGCACTTGGGAGGGTCACAGGCTCCAGCAATATGATTTTTGCTGGCAGTTTGATGTTTTCATCTCCACCGGATCTCTGGCTTAGATCTAAGCACTCCTCATCATCATACGTGGACATGTTCATTAAATCATTAGGAGCATTTTCAGTGATTGAGTCTGCTTCTTCTGGTCAGCTGACTTGACAAACAGCAATTTGATTTTTAACTTGGTACATTTTTTTGGCTTTAGTGCTGGGCCGCTCGGAGTTGACAAATACATTTACAGATTTCAGGTTTCTAAGGAATTTCCTGGAACCCAAGTTATTCCATTTTCTTTTACATTTTTGGTTTTTCTGTTTTTTTCCAGCATTGCATTTCCTTGAAAGCACTATTTTTTTAGAACATTGCGTAGTTTTTGTCTTTCTGGCCCGCTGTTGGGCAATCATTTATTTCGAGAGTGCCAGGAATACCCTCCCCATTCGCTGACATAGAGGGTTGAGGTTCGTTTTCAACATTTATGGATCGATCATTCTGATTTTCGCCACTTATACAAGATTTAAGGCCATTTGGTGAAGACTGCACACAAGGGTCGGTACATGTTCTATTAATTGCATCACTGGCAATCACAATACATCTGGTGGGATGACCCAGAATGGATTTATCAGGGGCCAGGGGATCCATAGGCATGCTTTGGGCTCTCTGGGGCAGTATGATTTTTGTAGGTGAAGTGAGGTCCGTACAGTTAGTGTTGATTTTTCCACACGATTTAAAGCCATACCCTTCAATCGTTGGTCTCACAGAGTTTGGACATATGTTGTTCTCCACATGTTGAGCAATTGGAGGGGACTTTCCCCTGTCTTCCTTCAGCTAAATTTGATTTTGTTTGAGGAGACCCATTCCTTCTCTGGCAAGATCTACCAGTAGTCTCTTGTCTTCGCTATTGTTTCTTTTTTGGTCTGCAAGTTCCTTGATGGATACGTCTATTCTTCTTATATTGTCCCATAGTTTGGATTTTGCAAGATTATTGTCTATTTCACTGCTTGATAATTTAGAATTCATCAAGGCTGAAAGTGTTGACGGATCTTTTATATTTTCATTGATTTGCTCGTAAAGTTTCATCATTGGGGCAATTGTTATGGACAATGAGGACATTATATAAGGCCTGAGATCATTTAGCGAGTCTTTGACTACATTTTGGATGTTGTTCTCGATAGTATTTTGATTTTGGTCAGCTTTGTATTGCAGGAGCTTTATTTTAGGGTACTGCCGTTCCATGATAGAGAACTCTTGAGAAGTCTCATCAGTTCAAGAAGAGGAGCTCTCATTGCCTGTATCAGGTTCGCGTGAGTGTTTGTGAGCGGGATCCTTCCTGCTGGGGCTCACAGAATTTGCATGTTCACTTGGGAATGTTTTTTTTTGCAGCAGCAGCAGCTAGGTCTATTTTCTGAGCAGAGAATCACTGGCAATGGGCTGGAGTCAATATGTAATAGTTGCTGGGCTCCTGCTGGCCAATTTGTAATGGAACTATACGTTGTTGCATTAGCATTTCGTGAGAAGAAGGTATCCAGTGATTCTTTGTCGTTATCATGCATGTCGCCTGCGCCATCTGTTGTTACTGCTTTTATTTTTAGCTCACCATTCATTTTAGTCAGGTCGTGTAGAAGTTTATTTACTACAGACAGTGAGTAGTGGCGGTTCAGCATACTTGGGATCTTGTGGCCGGAATTATTACGCAGGTGGTTGTTTTTTAGTTGCAACAAGGCTTCAGGATTAGCCTGAAAGCAGGGGGCATGCTTATTGAGTTCAAAGGCGTCTATCTCCATCTGCCCCTGAGCTTTCCACAGTTTTTTTGTTCAGCAGCGGGAGGCGCTAAAGGAGCGCAAAGGGGAGTTTGATTCTCTTGCTTTGTCTCATTGAGCTTGTTGGACTCGGCCTATTGCAGAGAGTCTATAAGACATCAGAAGGTGAAAAAGTTACATATTGGTCAAGAGCCGAGTAAAAAATGAAAAAGGGGGGTGGGAGGGAGGGGTTATGATGCATACCATGGTCTGGGATTAGATGAAATTGAAGACCCCCACCACCCAGATCAGTCCAACAAATGGTACTCAGGCATGAGTGCCACAGCTAAACAAGCAACAAATGAGAGCTATTACATTTGCTCTCTCATACCCCATGCTTTTGGCACACCCAAAGTCCTTATACCCCAAGATGAAAGGGGCCCCTAGGGGACCCTGACGTCTATGGAAACAAGGCGAGTCACTACACACGATAGAGACGCCAGACACGAGGTTGTATTCCCAAAGCTAGGGTTTTATTGCAAAGCAAAAGTCTCAGTTGGCCAACTCGGTCTCGACGCCCCGCGATGTGTATCTCTAGACCTCGTGGGACGCAAGAGAGCAAATTACGTACATCAGTTAAATGTATACAAAATGCATATCAAACAATCAGCTATGTCATGGTTAACACCCCTCTTCATTGGGTTTCTTTGAACTTGGTGTGACGATGGACATCTCTGGCCACTATGACACCTTCAAACATCTATTCTAGTAACAATTTGCAATTTGTGAGTGTGTAGGCATCTTTTGGTTATTGAATAGAACATGGCGCTTCTGTTCTTGGAAGCGAGCTACATGCAGAGGGGGTTACATTCCGGACCTTGCTATCTATCAGGTGCTATTCACGTCCTGGGAGCCGACATGTTCTTAGCGGGCTCAGCAAAGGGGGGCCATTATAAAAGCATAATTCAAGCCTTTATCAGTATTATTCTAACATATTTTACCGTATAACGAGACTGGCTGGCAGCTGTGAAATGATTAAATGCCCTCCGGCTCTGCTTCAAGGCTACATTAAGGAGGGAGCCGGGCATTCTTCCTGGCGCTGCCTACGTTTGTGTTTCAGCGAAACTCTTGTTATCCTCTCGGCCCTGTGGCCTTGTCCTTTTCATGTACAGACAGCATTGTTCCTCAGTCGAGCAGTGTAAGCGAAAAATATACTGCGAAGCAATAGGAACAGAAAGCAATGAGCAATGGTTAAAAAACAAAATGGCGATTCCTGTTACATCAAAATGGCTGTTCATTAGATCACTCGAAAACCTATATTCTGTCGTATCGTGCATGAGATGGTTGGCCCACGGTAACCAAAATACATTTGCGGTCTCGAATTAGATTTCTAGACTGACAAACCCTCCTTTGGCCGTATGCCAAACGTCTCATCTATTTATTGAAACCTCCTTTAGTGATGATGAATCTGAAGTACTTATGTCTGAATCTAGCATGCTATCGTGGTCATCATTGCCTTCAGTAATATCTATTGCCATCAACTCTTTCATTACTCTCACCTCATTTGGGTCTGGGCTAGTTCGATCATGAGGTTGTTTTTTCTTTGTTATCATTTGCATGCATCCTTCCGTACATCCCTCAGTTACCTCTGCACAAACTATGAGTAAACAATGTATACAACAACAACACGTTAGAAATATTCCGAACACCACTACTAGTATTGAGATCAGCTTCCATCCCCAAGATCGTAGTAATCCCCAAAACCAAGATCCTATTTCCCAGCTCCCTTCTCCCGTGGGGAGTTCGGAGCTTAGAACGTGCATTTTCTTTATTGCTTCAAAGATCGTGGGGGAATAGTCATCGACATAAACGCAACATGCTGATCCCACTATTTTGCAAATTCCCCCACGATCAACTAGGATTACATTGAGAGCCATTCTATTTTGCAGCGTCATTAACCTTATTCCTCTTTCTTCCAACGTCATGTTGAATAATATATCTGTTGTTGTATTTATTGTATTCTTTAGGATTCTGGACAATTGCCTTATATTATAGGAGTTGACTATCTGTCCTAAGAATGGAACAAATGATTTTGCTACATCAGTTGCTATTAAAACACAATTGTCAGTCCTTTTGACTCTAGTTCTGGATAATTTGGCCATGGCTGCTGTTTCCAAGAGGAATACTCCTGGGAACAATAGCCCAAGATAACATGTACCTCCCCAGTTTCTGGGCAACCAAGGGTATGCTTTCTCTCCACATATAAAATAAACTGGATCACCTACGTATACTGGTTCTATTTCCCATTTTAGTACCACCGTATTCATGCAACCAGTATATGTTCCGACCGAAAAAGATCCTTTCTTTTTCAGGCAAAACGGGACAGTTCTTGGGCTATAATTCACAGTTTAAGATGGGGGAATCGCATCTTTGTTCCCTTCTGTTCTTACACGAAACGTCTTTAAAGATGTTTTTTCTGGCGGGGACAATCTATCTCGTCTATTTTGTCATGTTATTTTACGTGTGCTTTTCCTCGTGGGCTCTGGGGCTATTACTTGTGCTTTATGGAAAATGGAACAACCCACAGGCTTCATTATTATCTCCTCAAACTCATTCATATTGGTTCTGTCTAATTGACCCGTACTACTCTCATTCCATTTCCCATAGAACATTGCACCTAAAGATGCACTACATGCAGAACTTAATGGTAACGGCTGCACATACCACCCTATTCCTTTCCCAGCATGATGTGGTAAATGGGCACATACCCAGGAGTTTGTTTTCTTCAGGATTGCATGTGTCATGTTCATGATTAATAATAATGTATTATTCCCAAAACCTTCGCTGTGTTTTTCTTCCATTGGGGGTAGGGTATAAGTGATCACCTGAACCAGGCTTTCAGTAGTGGATATATTAATTATTGGTAAAAACATTTCTAATGGGTGTATTGTTTCTACCCACCATAATATTAGGGCTGTTGATATCGGTGCTACCACGCTCATAAAGCACAACATTATCGTTAGTGTCAGCATACAATTTGTTTTACCATGCGTTTTTCTTAAAGTTATAGGCCCTCATTACGACCCAGGCACTGGACCATGGTGCTAATAGCACCATGGTCCATGCCGGTAACTCACCGACTCCGCCATGGTGGATGGTGGAATTACCGCCCCATTCCAAGGTTGGCGGGGCAGTAATTCCCCATTCACCATGGCCCCTTCCCCATTCCCATTTTTGCCCCCATAGGGCATAATGGGAATGGGGAAGGCGCTAATTACGGCACCGTAAATTACGGTGCCATAATTAGCTCCAAGGTAGCCTTTTACGGCGCCGTTAAACACTTACCGCCAGGGTCGTAATGAGGGCCATAGTCTTTATAACTGACTCATTTTCAGCAGTGCTGATGCAGGAGGAGGCTGGAACCGGTCCCAGCATGTTTCTCGTCGTCCTTCTTCTTCCTTATCACAGTTCGTTGTGGATATCTCTCTTTGTCGCGTTTGCTCTGATGTCTATAAGTTCAATGAAATTCTCCCAGTTCAGTTTTGCCTGTCCTTTTTTGTTTTACCCTGGATTCGATTATTCGTTTTAGGCGAGGTCACTTGTCCCTTCTTATACTGCTCAGAGGACCTTTGATCAGTTTTCGCCTCAGTATCATGTGCGCCCAGCTTGTCCGCTCTGGTTCCGGACACATGTACTGTTAATCAATTATCTCACTTGCCATAGTACCATGTGCGCCCAGCTTGTCCGCTCTGGTTCCAGACACATGTACTTTTATGATCGCACCGAGGAGCCGCAAGTCTTGAATTGTCCGATTTGCACAATTCTCACGCTTCTCTCCTCTACACCCCTGGTTCCTTCTCTGTCCATGAGCTGAACCAGAGGTTGACATAAACACCAAAAGAAAAAGAATACAGATCACCTTGTCTTCCGAGGCCGCAGGTTGTATCGCCTTGCTCCTGGTATCCTATGATCCGTGAACAGTGCCGGCGCACTTTCAGATTCAGGCTTGAAGTCAGCCTGCAGCGGTTCTGCAGGTGCTGGTGTGCGCTGCGCCAATAATGCAGATTCGGTCTTTGGCGTGCTGGCAAGTGCTGGTTGGTGCCAAAGGGTTACACGATTTGTTTCTGCTGGTATTTGCAAGGCAGATTTCACGTTGTTCAGCAGTGATGTCGATTCTGCTGGGCCACGCTGGGGCACTCTTTGCCCTTCCCCCTCTTTGGCAATCGTCTCAAGCTTTGTTTAAAGTTTCACTTCATGTTTTGGCAGATAAGGTGGCTGCACACTGGCAACAGTTTCTTTTGTCTCTGCGACCGCTGTCTCTTTAAAGTCATCGGTGTCAGGCAAGACTTTCAGTGCAGTTGGAATCTTCTTGGCATGGGTGGCATGGATCCACGACTTCCTTCCATCCACCCGGATTGTCGTTTGCGTCGCAAAAGGACTTGATAGGGCCCGCGCAACCTGGGTGCTAATGATGACTTTCTTTCAAAGTTTTTTAGCAGCACCCAGTCTCCTGGCTCCAGCGCGTGCCCCGGACCGGTATACTGCATGGGTAATGCCTCCTGCACCTGCTGATGAATCAAACACAATTTCTGCATTAAAAGGCCACAATAAGTGCTAAGCACAGGATGTTCTATCTCACTGAGCCGTTTTGGCTGAGGTGCGCACCATACATTTGCCGGCCTCCCCATTATGATCTCGTATGGGGAGAGCCCAGTTTTAGCCTGTACAGACGTACGCATGCATAATAGTGCTATTGGTAATGCATCCACCCAACTCAACTTGCTTCCCGCACAAATCTTGCTAATCTTTGATTTAAGTATCCCGTTGTGCCTCTCCACAAGACCGGCAGAACTCGGATGCCATGAACTGTGGAATCTCTTATCAATCCGGAGACCTGCACATATCTGTAACACCACTGCACCGACAAAATGTGGTCCATTATCGGACCATAGGACACGGGGCAAGCCAAATCTGGAAAAATACTCCTTCAACATTACTTTTGCCGTACTCATCGCTGTGCAGTCTTTAAAGGGATATGCCTCCACCCACTTACTGAATGCACAAAGATGTATTTTAAGTTTTGGCACCTTTCCATCTCTATGAAATCAAAATGAACTACCTCAAACGGCAGGGAGGGCGGGCCAAAACTTCCTGTTGGTGTCACTGTTCCCTTTCCTACATTGTGTTATAAACACGTGATACAGTTCTGCACCAACCTTTCTGCATTCTTTTTTATGTTTGCATTCTGCCATACTGTAGAAAGGTGCTGTATCAATTTCTTGGCAGAGATGTGCGTAGGACTGTGGGCCATTGTGACCATTGCAGTCACATATGAATTTGGCAACATCCAGTTTCTAGTTCCCTGGTCCACCCAACAACCCTCCAAATCTAACTCAGCAGGTCCTTCTGCCTATCCCTGTATTTCATTGGCCGTAGCCTCTGCCTGCATTTCTTTGACAGTCGCAACTCCATCTTCTATCATACAGGGTACTTCCTCTGTCTGAACCGTCATCATCTTGGTATTTAAATCAGTGGCAGTTTGTTTTGCAATCCTGTCTGCAAACACGTTTCCCTCTCCTATTTTGCATGTTACTTTTTTATGTGCCTTGCATTTTACTATTGCTAGGCGCTTTGGAAACGTGAGTGCAGGCAGCAATCGTACAATCAAAGGGCCATGTTGAATTCTGGCACCATGTGATGTCAGAAACCCTCTCTCAGCCCAGAGTCGTCCAACGTTATGAACCACTCCAAACGTGTACTGACTGTCAGTATATATATTCACGTTCAAATTTTCAGAAATCTCGCAGGCTCTGGTTACTGCTATTATTTCCACAGCTTGTGCTGAATTATAGGGGATTCTTTTACTTTCTACAACACTCTCTAGGGTAGTGATAGCGTCTGCGGCAGTTGTCGTGCCATCTGGTAATTTAAAACATGAGCCGTCACAAAATAACTCTCCATCCAGCTCTTTCTGTGGAATATCACTTAAATCAACTCTCCCCTTGGTTTCTTCCTCAGTGACCATTAAGCAATCGTGGGGGGTGATTCATTCTTCTCAATTTCTGTTATGGTTAATGGCATTAATTCTGCAGGATTCAAAGCGCTACACCTCATAATTTGGATATGGGGCACAAACAAGATAATCTCATATCTTGTCAATCTAGCAGAGGTGAGGTGTTGCGTCTGTGTCCTATTTAATAGAACATCTATGGCATGTGGCACCATCAGAATTAAAGTGTGCCCCAATACCATCCCTTCCGTTTGTTTCACTGATGCAGCAGCAGCCGCGACAGATCGCAAACATCGTGGTAGTGCACGCGCTACAGGGTCCAGCGCAGATGAAAAATAGCCGCACAGCCTATTTCTTCCACCTTGTTCCTGTGTCAAAACCGCCAATGCACATCCTTCACATTCACACACAAATAGTCAGAACATTTTCTTATAGTTCGGCGTACCCAAAACTGGAGCCGAGCATAATGCAGTTTTTAATCCATCAAATGCTCTCTGACATTCCTCATCCCACTGCAAAGGCATAACCGCATCCTTTCTAGTCAAATTCACTAATGGTTTCACAATCAACGCAAAATTACCAATCCATTATCGGCAATATGAAGCCATGCCTCTTATGGCTCTGAATTCTTTTTGTGTCTTTGGAATAGGCATACAAGAAATACGTTCTATGTGTTCTGGCGTTAGTCTTCTCCCTCCTTTCGAAAGTAGGTAGCCCAAATAAACTACCTCCTTTCGATTATACTGAAATTTCTTCAAACTAGCTTTATGGCCATGTGCCGCTAGGTGTGACAGTAGTAATACAGTGCTTTCTTTACAAATCTCCTCTGTGTCTGCAGCTAGTAATAAATCGTCTATGTATTGCAAAGGTACACAACCCACAACTTTCCGTGTAACCTTGTGGTTTCCGTGTAAATGTACAAGATCGTCCTCCTAATGTGAACGCAAACAAGTATCTACTGTCCTTGTTGACTGGAATACTAAAGAATGCGTTCTTCAAATCTATCACACTAAAATATTCTGCTGAAACAGGTATCATTGTCAATATTGTAGTGACATCTGGCACTAAAGGAAATTGCAGATGTACTACCTTGTTTAATGCGCGTAGATCAATTATGAAACGGTATGGTACCTCATTACCTCCTTTTTTATAAACCGGAAGGATCGGGCTGTTACATGTACTGCCTGTGATTTCCTCTATTACCCCTAATTTCATCAAATCGGTAACAATACTCTTCAATCCTTTCTCACCTTCAACCGAAATTTTGTATTGGGGTATTCGCGGTAGGGTAACACCTTCTTTTAAAATAATCTTTACTGGCTCTATCTTTAAACATCCCATATAGTTGTCATTCATTGCCCATATGCAGGTTGGTACTTTACTTAGTTCCCCTGGCAATGCTTCGGACATGAATTCTGACACAGGGACATCGTGTGGCCATATCGTTAGAAACACTCCGTCTGCCGTGCAATGTATAACAGAACCTAGTTTTTTCAACAAATTCAATCCCAACAAATTTTCTCCACAATTTTCTGTTAGAAGGAAAGGACAATGTTCAGTGAATGGTCCTATGGTAACTGGGACTGGTTTGGACACTGGGTTTATGACTGGTGTACCTGCGAACCCTACAGAAATATTCTTTTGCCCTGACAGTGATATATTCGGAACCAAGTGATGGTCTATTCAACACTTCTGTGCTCCTGTATCTACAAGAAAGCGGTGTTCCTCATTCCCATCTCTCATTTCTACGTATGGTCCTCTCTGATTCACGGGAATAGACACTGGTTCCGACCCCTGTCCTGGGCTGTCCTATTGGGGAAATAACACATCGTCCGATGTGTAATCATTACTATTACTGTAATACGTGTTTGGCTGTGTATCGAAAACATTTCCACTCTTCCCTCTATTTCCCCCATTCTGATTTCCATATTGTTGATTTTGCTGTCCCTGACTCTGGTTTGGGGTATTTTGGTTTTGGCCTTGGTTTTGATTACCTCCAATATTATGATGCTTCTGCATACTATTCCTATTTGGTCCATTCGCTCCTGGGTGTCCTCTATGCTGTCTCCTTTGACCAGACCCATTTCTGTTCTGTAAATGCGGGCATTGCGCTCGCCAATGTCCTTCCTCTTTACAATATGCACACTGATTCGGCCCCAATGTTCCCCCATACATATTCTAACTACTCCTCACTTGTGTGTTCCCTCGCCTTCTATTATGTCCTACTACCTGCTGCATTAATACCCGTGTCTTTAGATTTACCCTATCCCTCTCTTCTTTTTCTTTTCCTGCAGTCACTCTGCACTCATAATATTGGGCCATATGCAGTACTTCGCCCAACGTTTTTGCTTGCCATGCACTCTCTGATGTCATTATTAGATCCTGAATTGGAAGTCTTAACCCCCTCACATATTTGTCAACAAATAACCTTTTCCCTGCTTCTGAACCCACATTCTGCCCGCTGAAGCCTGTGAATATTTTTTCAAATCTATTTAAATAATCTGTAGCCAACTCATCTTTGCCTTGTAAACATGCAGTCAGTTTGTCCCATTGGATTCTTTTCTCTGGAACAATTGTTTTTAACTTCTGTACTATACGTGCTGGTAATGCCACCAGGTTCGGTCCTGGTGTTCCTCCAACCGCTTTATTCCTACCCTCTATCATCAAATCCGCCCATGTGGCGCCAAAGGCAGTTGTGTCATCTACCTTCCTTCTTTGTTTCCATATATCCGCTGGCAGGATCACCGGGAATATTAGGTCTATATCACCCATGGTAAACACGGATGACTGTAGGCAGGACTCTACTTCCTTGTAAAACCCTAAAGGATTCTTTCTTATATCCGGAATCGTCTTATTTATGTTGTTCACCTCTTGTCTGGAAAAGGGGACATGCACGTATTGGGCGGTGTAATGGGCTGGTGTTACCAGCGCCGCTACATTGCCCACTGCGGGAACCTCCACTGTGGGCACAAAGGTAGGTGGGACCTCTCTCATAGGGAATGCCCCACTTACAGTCCCTCCCCCTTCTCTTAGATGCAACAATATTCCCAATTCCAATGATAGGGCTGTTTCTCCTGTTCCTCGTTCTAATGCTCTCCTATATACTGCCATTATTTCAGGCGGGCTGGCCTTATCGTTTTTCATATCTTTATCTAATAAGTGTTCAACCATCGATTGTAGTGCTTTTCTTTTCATATGCATGGAATATTCATCAAATATCTCGTGTACCTCCATTGTGGGAATACTAGGATCTGACATCCATCTAGACTTCTCGCATACATACTTTTAACTTGTCGCCCCTGTACTGATGACATCGAATGTCGTTGCTGTATATATGGCTCTACAGTTTCCTTTCTATTTCTCTCAATATCTTTACTCCTATATCCGGGTGCAGTAAACATTTCGGCATAGTCATTATCTAATTCATCCTTTAACTCAAAAAGTCTATACACAAGTTCTCTTACTTCTTCATCCCTCTCCCTACAGCGTGCTAATGCATTCAGATCTAACAATCGCTGCGGTGGTAATTTCCCAATTAGCTGTTTCCATCTCTCCACCAAATATACACCCATGCATTCCAACACTACCTGTCTTTTGTTGCTTCTACGAAAGTCATATATCGAAGCCAATGTTGCTGTCCCATCATTCCCGTCTATATACATCTCTGCCAGTTGCTGCAATTCCACCTTCCTCTCCTTGCTGATTGCGCTGCGGGTTACCCTTGTGCACTGCCTTTGGTCAGTCCTGCCTCTTGCCCCCGTGGTTTCAACTTCAACCCCAGGAGGAACGGATGGTACTGAGTCTGTGTCTAAGGCGGGAGGTGCGGATGGGACAATGGGAACAGCGAGTGTCTGTTGTGGGCCTGGTTGGATAGTAGGAAGTGTTACGTGCGCGGACTGTGGCTGTGGGAGGGTTTGAGCTACCAGAGGGGGAGCTTGAGCTGCGGGCGGGGTCTGGGCAATAGTTACTAACGTATCTGGTCTTTCTTCTGATCTTGGGCCTTGTTTTGTATGAGTCAATATATTTTCTATCAATTCATCTGTCATGTGTAATTCTCGTTGTGGGTATATCTTTTCTATATTCTACTGGTCACGCCTGCCTGCCCTTCTTAGACTCTCAGTCCACTCCTCCTCTTCTTTTTCTTCCGCTACCTCACCTTTTGATTTATGCCTGCGCGCATGCTTTGCTCTGCTTTTAAATCGGAGCATTGCTTCCTTTCTCCAGTCTTTAATAGTTTCAAATGCCGCAGGGCGCGCTTTCTTTCTTATCAACACCCTTTCCAAGTTATCTATCCTTGCCATCTCAAAACTACCATTAATCGGCCACTGGTGGTCTTGTTGCTTTCTGGTTTGCCTATGCCAAGTCTCACAGAATATTATCGCACCCACTCCATACTTCACATACATCTCATACGCCGGCGTTCCCCCAGGTGGTACGATTTGGCCATCTTCCAAAGATTGTCTAACACAGCGGAAAAACCCTGCTAAGGTGGACAATACCCCAGGTATGTTTCAACCTTCCCCTTGGTTAATCAACCTTACATAGGGCGTTTGATTTTGCAAAGTCAACTCTCAACCAATATCAGGATGCTATGAATCGGGGAATGACTCACCTGATAAATCAAGTCGTCTGTATACTGACGCACCAAAGGACGTTGTGTCTGCGTTCCTTGGCTTCCGCCTCGTTTCGGGACCCTCGTCTCCTTGTTCTCTAGCCAGGCACGTCGATCAGGGATCAGATGTGTGCAGATCTGCAAAGGAGTCTCTCATCACTTTTACAGGGCGCCCCAAACACCTCTTGATCCTGGCTCGATCGTCCCGTCCTCGCCGTTCTCTGCCTTTCTCAATTACAACATTATGCGAAGGAACAAGTGGGGGAGGGTCTCTATTCGGGCGCCATCATGAAAGGGGCCCCTAGGGGACCCTGACGTCTATGGAAGCAAGGCGAGTCACCACACACGATAGAGACGCCAGACACGAGGTTGTATTCCCAAAGCTAGGGTTTTATTGCAAAGCAAAAGTCTCAGTTGGCCAACTCGGTCTCGACACCCCGCAACGTGTATCTCTAGACCTCGTGGGACGCAAGAGAGTGAATTACGTACATCAGTTACATATATACAAAATGCATATCAAACAATCAGCTATGTCATGGTTAACACCCCTCTTCATTGGGTTTCTTTGAACTTGGTGTGACGATGGACATCTCCGGCCACTATGACACCTTCAAACATCTATTCTAGTGAAAATTTGCGATTTGTGAGTGCGTAGGCATCTTTTGGTTATTGAATAGAACATGGCGCTTCTGTTCTTGGAAGCGAGCTACATGCAGCGGGGGTTACATTCCGGACCTTGCTATCTATCAGGTGCTATTCGCGTCCTGGGAGCCGACATGCTCTTAGCGGGCTCAGCAAAGGGGGGCCGTTAGAAAAGCATAATTCAAGCCTTTAGCGGTATTATTCTAACATATTCTACCATATAACAAGACTAGCTGGCAGCTGTGAAATGATTAAATGCCCTCTGGCTCTGCTTCAAGGCTACATTAAGGAGGGAGCCGGGCATTCTTCCTGGCGCTGCCTACATTTGTGTTTCAGCGAAACTCTTGTTATCCTCTCGGCCCTGTGGCCTTGTCCTTTTCATATACAGACAGCATTGTTCCTCAGTTGAGCAGTATAAGCGAAAAATATACTGCGAAGCAATAGAAACAGAAAGCAATGAGCAATGGTTAAAAAACAAAATGGCGATTCTTGTTACATCAAAATGGCTGTTCATTAGATCACCCGAAAACCTATATTCTGTCGTATCATGCATGAGACGGTTGGCCCACGGCCACCAAAATACGTTTGCGGTCTCAAATTAGATTTCTAGACTGACAAACCCTCCTTTGGCCGTATGCCAAACGTCTCATCTATTTATTGAAACCTCCTCGAGTGATGATGAATCTGAAGTACTTATGTCTGAATCTAGCATGCTATCGTGGTCATCATTGCCTTCAGTAATATCTATTGCCATCAACTCTTTCATTACTCTCATCTCATTTGGGTCTGGGCTAGTTCGATCATGAGGTTGTTTTTCTTTGTTATCATTTGCATGCATCCTTCCGTACATCCCTCAGTTACCTCTGCACAAACTATGGGTAAACAATGTATACAACAACAACACGTTAGGAATATTCCAAACACCACTACTAGTATCGAGATCAGCTTCCATCCCCAAGATCGTAGTATTCCCCAAAACCAAGATCCTATTTCCCAGCTCCCTTCTCCCATGGGGAGTGCAGAGCTTAGAAGGTGCATTTTCTTTATTGCTTCAAAGCTCATGGGGGAATAATCATCGACATAAATGCAACATGCTGATCCCACTATTTTGCAAATTCCCCCACGATCAACCAGGATTACATCGAGAGCCATTCTATTTTGCAGCGTCATTAACCTAATTCCTCTTTCTTCCAACGTCATGTTGAATAATATATCTGTTGTTGTGTTTATTGTATTCTTAAGGATTCTGGACAATTGCCTTATATTATAGGAGTTCACTATCTGTCCTAAGAATGGAACAAATGATTTTGCTACATCAGTTGCTATTAAAACACCGTCATCCGTCCTTTTGACTCTAGCATGACTGAAGGATAGCGAGGACTGACTGAAGAAAACATTCAATGGCCCTCATTACAACCCCGGCGCTAAACCATGGCGCTATTAGCACCATGGTTGGTGCCGGTGTTGTAACGAGTTTGCCATGGTGGAATGGGGAAATACCGCCCCATTCCGAGGTTGGCGGGGCGGTAATTCCCCATGCCGCCATGGCCCTTCCCCATTCCCATTTTTGCCCCATAGGGCTCAATGGGACTGGGGAAGGCGCTAATTACGGCACCGTAAATTACGGTGCCGTAATTAGCTCCTAGGTCCCTTTTATGGGTTGGTTTTTTAACGCCTGCTAAAAGCAGACATTAAAGTGCCACCCGCAAAGGGACCTCGTAATCAGGCGTTAAGGGTTTAACGGCGCTGACACCTTTTATGGCGCTGTTAACCCCTTAACGCCTGGGTTGTAATGAGGGCCAATGGGTCAAACGAACTTGCACTGCAACCTGGTCCCAGCACATTGCCAAACTAATGTGGTTAACAGTACTTGAAAAACTGATCAAGATACAAAAAGAAATCCAGCATAAATTTTGTTTTCACGGTGAGGGGAAGGTACGAATGGGCTCCAACAAACACTGCAGTAAGACAATCATCCTTCCAGACATGAAAAAAGGAACAGCAGACTTAATGGACACTTACTGGGTGTGTGGCAAACAAGCGTATCTACACCTCCCGCCATCCTGAAGATGTACCTGTTTCATAGCAATGCTACACTCAGCCTTGATGGTAATCCCGGAGAGCCATGTCCAAGTGGGTAAAATGCCATTCGAAACATCACTGGCACCCCATCCAGCAACAAAAGAGCCCTCCGCATACGACACTCTGAAGATGAGTTACAGGACAGAGTTTCCCGCAAACGAAGATCATCAAATTACATTTCCAGTGAATCCTCAAACCTCCTGGCAGAGATTCCCAATCAGCAATAGCTGATGTCATTTTTAAGATAAATGGCAGTTTTCGTAATAGTTGTGCTGTGTGCTAAATTGTTAATGGGTAATGAGTAAGAATAGGTGTAGGAGCTGTACAAGGGTACATTTTGAACTTCAAAGTTCCTAGATCAGCAGAAAATGCAGTCCCAATCTGTTTGCGAAGCACAGACCCATTTGCGAAGTGAGGACGCCTTTGTCAACACATCATCATGACATGCGCAAGTGGGTGGTCACGTGACACTGTCTGGACAGTCCTTGATGATGTCAGGCATTCGTGAATGTCGACAAACACAAAAACAGTGAAAAAAGTTGCAAAAAGCGTATAGATGAAATGATGCTAGAAGGTGGGGAATGGCAGTGTTCTAAGGTGAAACTTGCTAAATTGGAGAAAAACTTTGCTATATTGGGGTAAGTATGATATTAGTAAGTTGTAGCAAATTAGGGAGCACTGGTAAAACCGATGAAATTCAATGAAATAACTTGTTAAAGAGACATTATGGTTAAGTTGCACTAATAAAAAGCTATGAAATTCAATGAGAAAACTTTGTTTAAGGGACGTTAAGGTTACAAGTAAAACCGAAAAACCCATGAAATTCGCCAGTTATGGTAAGCTAAGCTCGTGCCACCACCGTGCACTGCTAAAACAAACACCCAGTACATGAAAGATGACATCACAAATGGTGGGCGATTCTTGGATCTATCTGTTAAAGTTGCACTGTGAGCAGTGTGGATTACCTGTGAATCTTGGATTTTAAGAATTTGCAGATTCCTGGTATGGAGTTTGAGGAAGGAATTGGGTGGAATTGCTCCCTTGTTGTGAGATTATGGTTACTTTGAAGCATCTGGACATCATTGTAGTTCACTGTGGAAGCAACCATGTGAGCTATGTCACCGGAATTTCCGTACAGTTTGCTATGAAGGACACATTTGCAAAGTTAATGGAACTGTTTCCACATTTAGAGAATGTTATTTCTCAGATACCTCAAAGACGAATGAGGTAATATTCTAATTTATTTAGTCCACAAATGGAGAAAGCAAAGCACAATATAAACAAAGCTGAAAATAGCGAGTTTGACTGATGTTGGAAATCTGATATTTATTTTGAATAAATGCAGTGAAACAGTTCTTGTGAACACGTGAAATATATACAGAGGTATTTTTTAATAGTTATAGTAAATAAAAAACAAAAACAGAAACCAAATTCAGAAGCAGTTTTGGGGAAAGTTAGAAAAAAGAATTATGTTCAATCGAACATTTGTTAGTTCAATATGTAAAAGCCACAGTTAATTGATTTTAACTCTCCCTCGCACCGCCCGGAATGTTCCTGGTATCTGCAGACTATTACACTGTCCACGGACTATGCAGGCTGCAAAAGGTCATGAGATTTTTTTTTTTTGTTCTATTTTTGAACAGCGAAAGGAGGCTGCAAAAGCAAACTTTTTGGGGGTATTTCTGGCTTTTATATTTTGTTTACATTTTATTTCTTCTAGGAGAGGCAAGGAGGTAAGGTGGGTAAGGGAGGAGAGGGAAGGGAGGGAAGGGGCATCAACCACTGATACGGAGGGGCAGGTAAACACAGGAAGATGTGTGATGCTCCTTAAATCTAAGGTTGGGGACAGTATTTCTCGTGCGCCTTGACTATAGCCTCAAACACACTCCAAGACTTCTCCCTCCTGCAGAGCATTGTGTTACAGTAGATACAGACAAAGGTAAGGATCAACAGCCTCCTGTATGGCCTGCGAGGCAGCCGGTGGGATCCTCTCCCCCACAGGAGTAGCCTGTGTGGTGGCAGGAGCGTTTAGGAAGATGGGATAGAGGAAGATAACCTACTTCTCCCAGAGAAAGGAATTGCCTTTCTCAGGGCCCCCGGGTGGTTGGATTGAGTCTGGCGGTACATGGAGATAGTACTTCTGAGTATGAAGTTTCCATTACTGAGTATGACTCCATACTCAACACTGCATTTAACTTGGGCAGTATGAACTTTTGTTACCCACCCAACGGTGGTAAAATAAAACATGGCTCTCTATGGGTGCTGGAGGTAGGAACTTCCTCTACCTCATCTTCCTGGTCCCAGTCTTCCTCTTCTTCTTCCTCCTGTGCATCATCATGCCTGTTCCCCTGTCCAGGTCCTCCAGCTGGTTGAAGTGGTGGTGGTGGCTCCTGGGAAAGAGGGAGGGCCATGACAGGTGCCATTGATGCAATTAAGGGAGTTTTGCATAGCAAGTATCTGTCCTGATGCTCTCTCCTGGATAGCCAGATGGAGCATGACTAAAAGTAATGGGCGGATCTCTATAAACGAGCTTTCCATGGGCTGCGCAACTGTCCACAGACTATTGAGTCTAACATAGGTTTTAGAAAGTTGTAACACGTTGACAGATCAACTAAGAATGGGTATAGGAGCTCTGGAAGGGTAAACATACAAATTTAAAAATCCTAGTTTGGCCAAAAATGCAGCTTCAAACTGTCTGTGATGCACGAACTACGTCCATGGACATACCATTATGCTGTACCGGTGCCGCACATGATGACGTCCAGGGACGTCCAGGGACATCCGGGGACATCCAGGGACGTCCAGGGACGTCTGCGGACCTCGGAAAGCGGGAGACGCACGACTATACCCGCAATCAGGCGTGCTGTCCATGGAACAATTAAAGGTGCGTCATACTAGACCAGACATTCCTGGACACGTTGTGATGTCCGCGGACACCCTATTTTGTAAACAGATCCCAAACAGTCATATAGTCCACATACTATTACATGTGTTTTAAAAAAAAAAGTAATTTAACAAAGAATAAGTTACACAATATTTAAAGTATAACAATGAATGTATTTATCAATGTTATGGGGTATCAGAATGGGAAACACAAATGGGAGAATTTGGAATTTCTATAAAGTCATCATCAGGGGATGGAAGGAGAGAGGTTTGATCAAACCATCTTTGATTTATATGTTGTGAATTTGATTGGGGTGATTGTTGGGGACAAGGAAGACAGGTACAAGTTGGACAGTGATAATTAACATTTCTAACAACATGATTTTTAACTTAATTTAGAAGTTCTTTAAAGTAATTGCTAAATTAATCCAGTTTTGAAGACCAGATCATGATTTCATTAAGTACAGTTGGGGATTGGGAATGTCCTTCTGATTGTTGGGATTATCCACAATTCATCTGTGATGTAGTTTCTTCATGCAAAGTATGTACTATATGAAAAGAAGAAAATATTATTTCAATGAGCTCTGTAAAATGTGTTTATATTGAAAGATGTATTGTTTACCATTAGAAATTTCCTCATCACTCATTACTTATTTGGGAACATTTTTTTCTATCCACTCCAGTGTGTTTGCCATGTATGTCAAAATAAAAAAAATGATATTTGCTATATGAGATACGTTGGTATAATTAATGGTAATAGTAGAGAAGATAATACTGTGTACTTACTATTTGGTAAGGGGTTGTTTTGCAATGAGCTCCTGGCGTATATCTCAATCTGTATGCAGAGCTGTAATAAACTGATAATATGAGGTGTGCATTATGGTTTGTGCTTGGTGCATTCCATAATATTGTGTGCTAATAAAGAAATACTTTTTTATATTTTTAAATGTTGAATTGTATAAAAAGTTATATTTGGGTGTAGTAAATATAAGTAATGTTTTTTTATGCATGTGCTTTAGTTGGTTGAAGGGTAAAAAAATGTCTGTTGTCCCCTGCACTTCTGGGATTTGTGCACAGACTCTGCTGCTGCTACATTGGTGGTGAGTATGATATGAGGAACGTGTGGCAAATTAAGGATGGTCTGGTAAAAACCTATCAAATTCAGTGAAAACATGTGTTAAAGGGACATTATGGTTAAGTTGCACTAATAAAAACCTATGAATTTCAGTGAAAAAACTTGCTTAAAAGGATGTTATGGTTGCAAGTAAAATTGAAACCGACCCAAAATTCACCGGTTATGGTAAGCTAAGCAACCATAACTCGCACCACCACTGTGCACTTCTAAGACTAATACCCAGGACATCAAAGATAACATCACCAATGAAATTCATTTTGATGAAAAGTCTCTACCTGTGGTTGTATTAAAACAGTGTGTTTGAGGCCTGCTTATTTCCCTGTCTATGTGCACCATGAGCTGAGGCCAAAACTCTAAGGAAACTACTTTAAGAACATATGGGAAGTTTAACATCTAGATATATAGCACCTTTTGAATTTTCAAATTATTACTGTCAGTGAACAAAAACAAGTGGCCTGGATATGTCAGTGATCAAAAACAAGTGGCCTAGATATGTGATGTCATCAATGAAGCCATTTATGACATTTATGATGTCATCTTTGATGGCCTGTGTGTTAGTCTTAGCAGTGCACGGGGGTGGCACAAGTTACGGTTTCTTAGCTTACCATAACTGTCAAATTTCTGGGGTTTTACTTGTAACCATAATGTTGCATTAACCAATTTTGTGCACTAAATATATATAAATATATACTATAGGGCAGGGTTTGCCACTCTGTAGGTAAGGTGAAACCTTTGTACAGAGACTTCTCCCAACATTAAATAACCTTTGACTCGCTGGATGGATTTGGATGACATTTTCCAAATATAGATTTGTCACGGGCCCCCCATACTGGACATTTTGGGAAAGATTTGTTAAAAATGAAAAAAGTTTTTAAGTAAAAAAATATGTTTTTTGGCATTCTCCCATTCATTTTCCCATAGAGAAAATTTGCAATTTGTGAACTGTTGTAGCATGAGAAACACAGGATGGATTTGATCCAAATAAGAAACAACCTGGCCACAACGTGTTGATTTAATTTCTTGAATGGTTATGAGTAAATCCATCCAGTAGATTTTAAAATATTCAATGGAGAAGGGGGTGATCCCTGCTCCCAAAGACATGTGTGTAGCAACCATGGTGCTCTGTAGCAGAGAGGCTTTTCAGATATGAACAGGTGTCATTTTTTCATTTGTGATTTAAGAGATTCCCACGATAATACCTGGAGAAGCTGGAAACAGAAAGTGTTCAAAAAGCTATTTGGAGGAGGAATAAGCATGCAATAGGTGGCGAGGGAGGTATAAAACACCATGTGACATTGGGGAGTTGGCAGTGGCCTGGGCAGGCAGTTACAGTTATACAATGTTTGGCTTATCGTGTTAATACAAGGGGAATCTTGAGAGATTACCACGGCAACGTAGCAAAACACTCTTAGAAAAGAAACTGCATCACATTGACGAAGGAGGGATAATGGGTAATGCCCCCCCATTCCTCCGGTACTACTAGAAATGTCGTCAGGCCTAGTATGATAGTCGCTTGTTTGTTCCTCTCCTCTTCCCTCCTCCCCCTGCCCCGCACCTTCTATCAACTCACCGGCTCTACCAGAAATGTCATCAGGCCTAGCAGGATAGTTGCTTGTCTGTCTCATCTCCTACCCCCCTCCTTATCTTTGTCATAGCTCTTGCACTATATGAAATGTCACCAGGCCTAGTATGATAGTCTTTTTTCACATTCTTAATGTCTCAAGGCCTTGTAATTAATGGCATTGCATTTTCCCTTGCTCCCTCCCTTGCCTTGAATTGCTTTGAAACACATTGTATATAGTCTCTATACAAATAAACTATCAATCAATCAATGTGGTTAGGGAGAGAAAAAAACTATTGATGTAGGGGGGAATCAAGACAAGAGGAGAGGGCACCTGGTAAATTGCTGTGAGGATGGGGAATACGTTTAGATTTTCAAGGATTTTACATATTATCAGAGGAATCTGCACAATGCTTTTCTACCTCAGGGATCAGAATTTATAAATGGGGAAATTACCACAGGAATAGGGAGTGGAAAAACACATTCTACACCTTAAAAGATTACATCTCCTAGAGAGGGGCCAATGGGTGTTTTGGAACACATTATTGGTGTAACATGTACAGTGACCACGGCCTGGCCAAAGGCCATGGCTAATAGGCCCTGAAGAAATCATTAAATAACCTGTCAAATTCAGTGAAAAAACCTTGGTTAAAGAGATGTTAAGGTGAAGATTTAATGCAACAAAACCCCTAAAATTCAGCAGCCATTTCAAGCAAAGCCACCTTAACTATGCAAACCCTGTTGCGCAGTGTATGACCACAATGACGACACCAGAAATTATAGCACTGATGAAATCAGTGGTGACATCACGATTTAATACACAAATGGCATCACTGATGACATCACTGATGGCTTCGATAAAATGAGAAAAGGCATCACTCATTACCTGTGTTAAAATATTTTTGTTTCACTCTTTCAGTACATATTTTATTATAATTAATAGTAACATGACATAGAACAGTACAAGGGTATTCATGTATGATATGAGTACATGTGGAGCACTAATTTGTAGTACTTATTATGTTGAAAATACAAACATGTAATATATTTAAAAATACCTTCTATTTTGTCTAATATTAAGCAATTTAAATACTCCATTGCACAGAATGTACATGTTTGTGGCAAATGTACTTCAGGTATTTGATAGATAATATAATGTAATACAATATAATACTGATATATAGCAGTACAAAATGAAAATAGGAAGAGATATAGGGACAAACATATTTAATACTGATTGTTATGACAATACTAAATGTACACATTTAGAGCTTCTATTTTTCTTAATGTAAACACATTATATAAATGTATTGCTTTTCTAAATGGTTGTCGTAAAAAAATCACGTAAAACAAAGTACAAGCCCTTATGCATTGTGATACTGTAGAATATAAGACTTCTAAGTATAGAAAATATAAAATAAAATACATTATTTATACAACATAATTACATATAAAGGAAACAAATGCATATTAAAAATTGGAGATTTCATTTAGGCATGTTATTCGATTTGTAATATTTCCAGTTATACCTGGCATAAATTAAAGTGGAATTTTCATTCCAATCTAAAAGATGACCTTCCAAAGGAAATACATGTTTAGATACTATACTATATGTTATTGTTTTCATATCTGTATGTACTTCCAATTGTGCACTGTGCACTACATTTGAAGAAATAAAAGCAGAACAAAATGCACTCTGTAAATATGAACATATATTTCACCCAACAAAACATAGTTCTAACAGTTGAAAATGTAAACAATCTAATCAGAGCTTTTATCAGTAAAATCATATATGTTGTCTGATGTCATTATTGATGCCATCAGTGATGCCATTCCAGGTTTTGAGACCTTTTTCTATAACCTTGACAAAAGCTTGCAGAGTTGCAGTCATGTTACTGTCCTGCCCCAATGTGTAGTTGTTAACTTTTTCCATTTTAAATCATAGTTTGCAAGGGTATTGCTAATGCCCAGAGTGAATCTCGTGAGCATAATAAATCTGACAGAATAGAGACAGAGAATTTGAAGACGAAGGGAGGAACATTATGAGCCAATGATTTACAATTTTCTTTTAGTTTCTTTAATGCAAAATGATTGCCTGTCAAGTGGTGTTAAATGTCTTTGAATATGGAGTCATACCGCTAAGTAGTTTGTCATGATAAAGTCACCCCTTCCAACTGACTGACAATATAAAATGATGTATACAAATTCACATCTCCAGGCTATAGCGCTAAACCTTTCCTGAGAACTAGGTTATTCCTTTGCCTAAAGAGCACTGGTATGAAGCATATCTAAAAAAACAGGTCAATATTCCCTGCAGCACACTTAGAGAGAACAAAATTTCAAATATATTGCACAGATCTAGAAATGGAATCCCCTCTGTGAAATTGTGTAGGGAACACAAACTCCCAAAATAACAAAACATGTTATTTAAAGCCAAACATCACAAGACCTCTAACAACCCGGCTTTGTGATAGTAATCCAAACCCTAATTGTAAATACTATTTGTTGGGTAAGGTGTAAATGTCAATAATCAACACTTATTATCAACAAAGATTTTCTATTGGTCATTATTTCCCGTAATCCTCAGGACTATGTGCCAACATGGAAACTCCAGGAGTGTCTATGGGAGAGCATTTGTGGTCTGCAGACCTTTTTTACAAAGTCGCATTTCAAGGATTGAAGACAGAGGACAGAAAGCAGAAAGGCCAAAACCCTGAATATTTTATTTAAGAAAACTCCATTACTTGATGTTCCTACCAATAATATTAACGTTAAGATAGATACATGCATTTATTGTTGTTCTTATGATGAGTATGTCATGCTGTTTTCCCTAGTTGATCATAAATGATAACAGCAACTATTCTAGTAACACCAGTAGGATAGTTCAGCCGGTTGAACACTCACTGCTGCAATCTAGTAGTGATCAGTAGGTTGCAGATTTTGATTCCGGCAAGGCCAGCTTAGCCTTTCATTCTTCCGAGGTCGATATATAAGTACCAACTTTGGTTGGGTGATAATTGCATGTACATGTTATATGTACTGCTCTTTGGGGAAAGTGCTATATACATAATACATTGTAATCATTAAATAAACAGGCATTGATTTTTAAAAATTGTGTTTTTTATGATTGATGTCACATAACATGTTGAAGAATTGTCTGCTCATTATTGTCACAAATATTAGGATACAGTTTATTGAGTAGATATTGCATACAAGTATTTCTTTCCTTTGTCGCAATGACAGTACTTCCATGAACTTACATCTATGGATATTTACTGTTTCCATATCTATCTGCAAAGGCACACCAGTAGTATATGCAAGGCCCTCTTTGAACACTCATAGGACCAATTTGTTCCTGTGGAAACACCCTCACTGCTCGATTGTTAGTCCAAACATTCTTCACCCACAACATCTCAGTATGACTGAGGGAGGGACTCATTATAGTCGGTGGAGAGATAGGGTTTCACAAATGCAAAGGAAAAGAGTATTGTTTCTATGGATTGACTAAAATGCTATTAATAAATACCCAAGTAATCCACATATACCCACTGGCAGCTGATGAATCAGTACATGACTTTAGTGCTGTAGATTGACAGAGTGCCTCTCATGTTGGATCAATCGGAATGATAGCTTGTGGAGACACTGTTAAGAACTCAGACAAAGTAATTTCAATACTAAACTGGAATAGTGCAGGTATATGGTGAAAACCTGAAGATGAAGACTGGTTGTTGTTCATTAGAAAGCATGACATGATATGCTTTGAAGAGACAGTGGCCTTAAATGCGAATGTGCACATGGGTTATACTTGTTTTCCTGTTCCACCTCTACTCAATCGTGCCGCTGACATTCAAGCTGTTTGAATTGAGATTAATATAGATACTTCCATTTTAGTGGTAAATGTTTACAACAGTCCAGGCCCTTGCATGCATATGCATATGAACCTGCTGAATACAATAGAGCATTTGATAATGACATGGAAATCATAATATCTACATGTCGGACAATTAATTACATTTTTAGTTGGTGACCTGAATCTGCAGTATCAATCTCTGGACTCGCTACGAGAATGGCTGATGAATAGGTCATGCTCTGTTGTATACTATCTCTGAATTATTTTAAAACTAAATGTGAACATCGCTTTGCACTTGAGGTAGCACACTTATGGCTTTGTATAGGATTAAGCACATGTGATGGAAGAGCCAGAGGTGAGAGACCAGCAAAACAAAACTTTGGCTCCGGAGGGCGCTCCCCATCCCTCATCATTGATTTTTTTATTGATATTTTATAACATTTTAATACAAGAAAGAAAACAAATCTTCAAAATATAAACATAGGTAAATTGAAAAGAAAACAAAAAAAAAAAAGATGTACTTATTATCAAGTGACTCCCTCTCTACATGAAAATATTTTGAAGACCAATATGATATGTCAAAATAACCCTCTCAGTGTGGAAGAGTGTATACATTTCCTAAAGCCATAATGCTTTAGTTGGATATTTGGTTCATTTCCAAACTTTTAGAATAATCCTTTTCACCACCAAAGACCCAGTGAAAAGCCAACTCCTTTGTGAGTATGACAGGTCCACCAACATCACATCGTCTCAAAGTCATATTCTAAATCCACACCCAGTACATTGTTCAGCACTTTGGCCATTTCACCAGAGACAATATGCACCTTATTACAGTGCCATAACATGTGTTTTAGTGTCCCCCCAGCATGCACTGGAGTCATTAATCCTTCTCTGTTCATCTTCTCGGAAGTCCAATGTATTCTGTTTAACAACTTGATCTGCCTCGCTCTTTCATTTCTTCTTGTTTTATTGTGTTCAAATTAACTTTTCACAAATATGTAATTCACATTATACAAAAAAGGAGAAAAGATAATATAGAGAAATATAGAAATCTAAAATAGAACTTCATCAATATAAACATAGTTTAAAATCATTCAGCAGGTCAAGTGCAGATTATTGTTCAAGAAATCCCAAATTAGAAAACTGTAACCAGAGTAATCAACAACTTCCTAAGGGCACTCATTTCTCATCACACAGAATTAAATAAACCTTCAATCCATTGCTGCAATTTAAACACTGCCATATTTATGTGCCTGTTTCTTGCCATGAGGCTGGTTTTACAGAAGGATCTTGTTTCAATTCTAGCTCTGTTACTAATACATTCCTCAAGGTAGAATTCAAACAGATATTCCAACTTTGGGCAGAATGCTAATACATGTTGATTAGTCTCGATTTTCTTCACATTTTAAGAAGTTCTAGATTGCCTATTCTCAATTGGTATACCTCCCCTTGGTCAGAGTAGATGGCTGGTTGAAGCATAGCAGCATGATAAACCTACTACTAGTGCAGGATATGGACACCAGATCAAATACTTCTAGGGCTTCAAATATGACACTCTACATAATCACTGTAAGATTATAATCCAGCAAGATGTATATGATTTTCACGCCAGTCCCACACTTTCAGTTTGTCAGTAAATTCTCATTTCAAGGTATGCTCTTCCTTATCCCATTCAGGTTTCCTTATTAAATAGCCAAGAATGCTTACATTCCCCCACATTGGTCGGTGAATATTTTCCCATCACACTTCCAAGAATGGCAAGTAGAGGATATTTAGTTTCTTTATTCGCCGTTATCCATAGAAGGCCATGCTTTAGATGTATACTGCCTATCATGGATGGTATTTCTAGTTCCAACTGTAATGCTGGAACAGGGTTACATGGTGGCATTCCCAGCAGACTTCTCCATTATCTTATCTACCTTCTAGCTGATTCTAACAATTAAACTTAATTTTACTGAACGTTTCTATACCATATATGACAGATGGGACAACACACTGACCATGCATGGATATTATACCCTTGATGATGAAACCTCTGGTTTGTTGTGTGATTCTTTTTGTTAGCACCATGAGCCAGAGCCTTAGTGTGTTTTTCCTGTATTGGAACTTCACCATTAAGAATCTGACTCAAACCTATACCCAGATATTCATACTCAATTACTCTCTCAACCAGTACATTTCCCATTGCAATACTCTCTGTCTTACCCTTCTTCATATCACATACCATGTTCTTGGTTTTAGAATAGTTTATACTTATAACATTCAGCTCAGCATACTCAGCTAGTTGATTGGCTGTTTGTTTCAGTCCCACTCTGGTGTAGTCCAGTAGGACCACATTGTCTGCATACATCCCACTGACCATATGATGTCCCCAAATGTTGCGGGGAAAATTGCCCACCTCCGTTAAGATGTGTCTGTTAAGATGTGCAGTGAGTCGGCCATGTAGAGGCTGAACAGCATGGGTGCCAGCACACAGCCTTACTTAGGATTTTATTTGTTTTCACTTCTTTTGTGCAGGCACCCATGCTATCCAGCTTCACCTGGACCCTTGTCTTGTCATGCAGATCTTGTATAATATGAAGGAGTTCCCTAGGCATCCCCCAGTTTCCTCAGTATCAACATCTGCCCTGTAGTCAATGATCATGAGATGCAGGGTGTGGTTGCCAGACTTGTTAGCTGCTGCTATTAGAATGTTCATAAGCATCAACCCATGTGTTGTACG
The DNA here is from genome assembly GCF_040938575.1 of Ambystoma mexicanum. Classification (NCBI taxonomy): domain Eukaryota; kingdom Metazoa; phylum Chordata; class Amphibia; order Caudata; family Ambystomatidae; genus Ambystoma; species Ambystoma mexicanum. The sequence continues at coordinate 221,091,705 of NC_090930.1, forward strand.
GGACCCAGGCCTGAAGCCTTTCACAAATGGTGATAACATCTTATTTTCTTCTACCGACTTGTTGATCCACTCCAGTACAATAGAGACAAATACTTTTCCTGCAGAGTCCAGCATGGAGAATAATCTATGATTTGATGGGTCCCCACGTCAGTGCTTTTTATATACCAGGATGAGTATTGCTTTGCACCAGATATCTGGGATTTTGCCTTCTTTGCAAATCTTCGAGTAAACAATCATAAGGATCGCTTCACATTTTTCGGGATCACTTTTATATACAACTAGCTGGGGTACCTGGCGTTGCCCTGTGTCCTGATTGAGTGGTGTCTCATGTGCCCTGGAGGATAGTGCTCTTGTCCTCTTTTCTGCAAGTTTTTCTTCAGTTTGCTCTGGTCTCTCATGTGCCCTGGAGGATGCTGCGCTTGTCCTCATGTCAGCAGGTCTTGCTTCAGTTTTCTCTGGCAGCTGATTTGCCTTGGAGAAAATTGCTCTTGTCCTCTGATCAGCAAATTGTGATGCTGTTTGTTGTTGTGTTTCAGAAGCTCTTGATATTGATTTTTGCTTTGCTTTAGATAGAGCTTTTCTAAGTGGTGTTCGTTTTTTGTGCGGCATATTTAGGTCACTTTTCAGCACATTTGAGAAAATGTCCAAGAAAGATTGATTGATTATGCTCTCTTCTCGTGAATGAAATTAAATTAAACCGTAACCTTGCCATTTCCCATATTTGGAGTGGCGTGATAAACTAAACTTTAATAAACACTTCTGAACTGTATACAGTAGTAATACATTTAAAAGGAATAACCAACATGAGGAACATTTTGTTTCAGACACGCTTCCAAATACATTTTGCTTCCTTCTAGTACCTTTTGTAGTGAATCGGTTTGAGCATCAGTAAATGAGGGTGTCTACGGAGTTCATTTTTCGCATCCAAACATAGACTACAATCTTGCGCCAGACAAATGAGGAATCCATGCAAAATCTGGTAGCAGTGGGTTCAACATTGTGGATTTGTGTAGCTGGAGAAACATACACACACACATACAAAAATGTTTTTGTATATAAGATTTTTGCGTCCAGAAATAGACTACTATTTTGCCCCAGACAAAAGAGGAATCCATGCAAAATGTGGTAGACATGGTTCAACGGTGTGGATTTGTATAGCCACACAAACATACACACACACATTCATACATTTAGATTTATGTATAAAGCAATTCAGGGCATGGAGCCTGTGATCCTTACAATTTCTTTAATCTTGAGATCACTGTTAATGTATCTAACACCACATTTTAGGGTGGGCTTTCATTCACTTTCTTCTCTTTTCACAAACCCTGTGGTGTGCAGAATACATTACTAAAATACCCAATCAACCTCTGTTCTTCTATAGGGTTAATTATAGACTCTATTGTAATCCTTTTCTCTTTATTAAGTGCCTTTCACATACGCCTAGCATCTGTGGTGGTTAATATTATCAACATCCTCTGCCACTCTGCATTCCTCACATCCGTACACAAACGTTTGTTTCAATTTCAGTACACATATGTTTCAGTCCTCATCAGAGTACTGTCTGCCGACAGGTCATAGCACTATCTCTTTGGTCTTCTTATGTTCTGCCTTAGCTTGCTTTTGGCCTCTCCGATACACAGATCCTTTATAAACCATCCGATTACCCAGTGGTACAGCGCTGCTTACCAGCTTCTGGACCCATTCCACTGAATCATTCCCCGAGCATTTAGCCAGGTCAGGATGTGGTGCATTGTTCATACAACTGGCATGATACCTTACGGCCTCAATATTCGTATCCGACCAAACTATTCAATTCCTCCCCATGTTGATATCCACATCACCAATCTTCCAGCTCTTATTTGGAAATCTGTTGACATACATGCTTAAGCCTACCGCAGCGTGATCGCTGTGTTTGGTAAATTCAACGTCAAACTTTACAATGCTGTCAAACGCATGATTACTAATAAAAACACGATCTACAATAGCTGACCCACTGGGTCCTTTCCATGTACACAGACCATTAGGGCTGTAATTCAAAACACTGTTCACCATGGTCATATACCATTCCTCTAATTCACTTAGCCAGAGCCTGCCCTCTTCACTGAGTGATTGTACTTGGCTCCTACTCGCACTGTTGCACTCTGCTGCAATTCCAAACAATGGGCAGTTAAATCCCCTCCAGTTATGACCATAGAATCACAAGCCTCCATACGCCACTCACTTCGCGTATAGTGTCTCGAATCTCCGTTCCTAACGCTTGCAGGGGGTTGGGGGGGAGTGGGCACATGCACGATAGAAATTAACATTTTAATTCCAGTGAGTATTACTTCTATAGTCATGACATTGGGTTTGTTTTCTGTTATGTGTATCGTCTATCAGAACTTCCTGTAATAACCAAGTGTCTTGAAGAAGAAATATATCACAGCCATACAAGATGTTATGAACCTTCTCTCTATTGATAAAATGGCACTGTCCACGAGTGTTCCAAGTGTAGATATTCAGATTTCATCGTCACAGCCTCATCCCTAAAAAGCCATGGTGCACTCAGCCATTTCCAGTGGTATTTCAATGACAGCTAATCTTCCAGCTTCCTCTGTGTTAGGTTTTCCTATCCCGACAAGCCCTTTCTTGTTTAACCTTCCACTTGTTCTGCACTGGAGCCCTGTGTATCCGTGCTTCCTGTCACCTTTCTTCTTCCCTCCTGCAGTCAGTTTATGGTGGTTGGTAGATTCTTGATAACCTCCAATTCATACCCCATTTTATGCAGTAGCAGGGAGTGTGGTGCAGTTAACTCCACCGTGTTGTATGAGTTACAGTGTTCAGCTGCGGCAGCTTGGACCTGTATACAGCCGTCGTAGGTAATCGTGCACCTGATGGAGTGATTCAGACGTGGCAAGTTGGAGCACGAAAGGGAAAAGGCTCAAACATTAAGCCCTGATGATGGAGTAAAACTCCAAAATGCATTGGCTTGTAGCTACATTTTGACGTAGGCGTCAGTTCTGCCATTAGATAGCCATGTTGGCTTAAAAAGCATGGAATAAAAATGTCTTTTTATAAATGGGTTGTTAATCGAATTCATAATGCCACAGTACAAGAGGACTCTACAGTGAAATATGGATACACTATATTAAAGGAAAGAAAAAGGATATTTGAAGTTCTTGAGGATTGTGAGAGCATCAGGAATTACTGGGTGGTACCACCCGGTTGTTTGTTTTTTGAGGTATGAATTACAGTGGACATAAGCAGACTGTTTAAGCCTGTCTACAGCAAATTCAACATAATCCAAATCCCTTGACTCTATGACCCAGAGTTCAGTAATTAGGGCCATCATTTTCAATACTGCCGACCTGTTTCACCAAGAGCCTGAATTGTTAGGGAACAGATTCTGGATCCTAAATACTTTACTACAACACAGGACCACTTTTGACTGATTTAAATTATAGTTGTGTGACTTCATCTCCAGGGTTGCATCATTCCCTATTGCCTTCTGCAAAGTGACATCTGCTTCCATCACAACAGATTCTTCTGCCAAGCTGTCCGTGCAGTTCCCATCTCTCTACTCTTCAGTGTCCTCAGCTTCAGGGTCATTGTTGGCCTTTCGTGGTTGGATGCCAGCTGGTTAAAAAGTGATCCTTATTTTCCACTCTTGTCCATCTCCTGACTGAACGTTTCCTAGCTTTTTTGGTGCCCTGGCTTCCGTTTGGAACCAACACCTCGTTCTGTGTCTGTGCGTCCACAGCCGGCCTCACCAGCATCTGTTTTAGTTTTTGTGCTGCCTCTTTTCTTCTTCCTCCTTACCGGCCCAGCCAGGTAGATGCTGAGGTTGCTTTCATCTTGCTGTACCGCTTCCGCAGGCGGTTGCTCATATAGGGCATTTTCGTCTTCCAGCTGAATTGATACTGTCCCGTAGGTGGATGGTTCTTCTAATATTGTTCCATGCACTGAGCTATTATTCAAATTCAAAGGCAGATGTTCATATCATGCTAAGATTGCCCCCTGCACTTTCAGATTCTCATGTGTTTTACTACACAACTTCAATAGGGATCTATGTGATCACTACGACCCCCAGAATTCCGACGACTGAAAATGCTGCCTTTTTTTAATGTATTTTTTTAAACCCCCTTCACACTACATACATATGCGGGGGAGCCCCCCGCAGCACCCCCATTCTACTATTATATCCCATACCCACACATATATATATATATGTGTGTTGTAAGGGGGGGTAAAAAAAAAATCAGAATTTTGGGTGTCAGAAGTCTGAGGGCGACATATTGGGCCATTACTCTTCAATAGCACTTAGACTTGTCAGATCTTGACACTGCTGCTTTCCATAATGGATGCCTCCTCATTTTCCTCGATGAAAAGTACAAGGGAGGCAGAAAGTCAAGCAGAATGTGTCACAGGCGCCCCATGCTCCGTGTCCCCTTGTGGCCACTCTGGCTCCAGTGTACTTTCTGCTAACATTCCTCAGTATGACCATTGATTGTCTTTTGGAATGAATAACAAAGCTTGAGTAATACATTTTTGCTATTGATCTCTGTGAGTCTTGATCAATTTCCACTATTTCCATCACTCACAATCAAAGGGGCTGAGGCAGTGGGTGGGGCATGAATCTCCCTGACTGCCTGACTGCTATTCAGGCATGGTGTGCTGCCATTGACCTCTGTATTAATACCAGTAAGACTGAGATCCTTTTCATTCGAACCCCAGCTCCTTCCTTCCCTACTATCCGCTGGCTGCCCTCTATGGGGCCTTCCCCCCACACTCTTGTGAAGCAAAGAACCTTGGTGTCATCTTTGACTCTTCTCTCTCCTTCTTGCCTCATATCGCAGACCTTGCCATGAAGGCCCACTTTCAGCTGCACTTTATTATTCTCTGTTTCTTCACCTTCCGCAGAAGCTCAATGTTTCCAGAGTCCTGGTCCTCTCTTGGCTGGACTACTGAAACAGACGCTTCCAAAATCTACCTGCATCCTCCGTTCGCCCCCTCCATCTAATCCAGTGTAGGCCTGCACAACGTATCCTTGGCCTCAAGCCCATGAACCGCATCTCAACAGGCCCTAGAATCTCTCCACTAACTCTTGGTGGCTGCTAGGATCAAGTTCAAGACCCTCTGCATCACCCACAAGGTTTTCTGGAGCCTAGAGCCCCTCTACATCCAACTCTCACTCCCTAAACTCCCTAAATACCTCGCTACTAGAGCCCTACCATCTTTGAGCTCCAACTCTTTGCAGATCAGAGGCTTAGAGAGTGGGGGGTAGATCTATCTCCTCTGCCATAGCCTCCCTCTGGAATGCTCTTGCTGCCCCTCTCAGGCTTTCGCTGGACCTCTTTCAGTTCCAGAAGCTCCTCAAGACCCTCCTTTTTTCTTCTTGCTTCCCTCTCCCACTCCCCTGCTATCACCCCGTCTGCCACACTGACTGGTTGCCTGGTTCCCTCTGAGTTCTACAGGGCACCAGGTCCCCCTGCCCAGTATCCCCCCATCTAGCACTTAGCATGTGGACCCTCTCCCCCTGCACCACTTGCAATTACCTGGCACTTGCCCTCCTGTCCTCACCATAATACTCACCTAGCCCCTGGAGGCCCTCTTCCCCACCTCATCCAACCCCCGTTTTTACTTGCACTCTCTCCTCTTTACCCTGAACCTCCCTTCCCACCCTTGCACTTTGCATTTCTCCCAGACCTGTACTCCCCCCACTCCTCCCTTGCACTTCTTGTCGCTCCACTTGCAGGATCCGAATATCACAAGGCCTAAAAGTCCATTATTGTTATCGTCCTTCTTGTCCCCACCCTCTTTTTTTGTCTTACGGTGCCTTGAAACACTATTTGTCGTATAGACGCATTACAAATGTCCAATACATAAAATACAGACAAAATACAATTATAATTTCAGTGTTCCACATGATCTAAGCAGATGGTCGTCTTCACGGGCAGTGACACATCATCGCAAACAAACAGCCCGGCAGCCAAATCTCTGACTATGCAGCATCAAATCCATAGTCTGCTAATAATGCACACCTGTGGGCCAGTTGGTAGTGACACAAACTTCCTCAGGCACTTCACAATCAGAACCCACACTGGGGGTCACACTAGAGATAGCTATATACATTAGCCAAAGTTGTTCGTTTACCAGCTACGTGAGGAACAATTGTCTGCGCTGTACCAGTGCAGCCTGACCTTCACAGAGCTGTCCATTTCTTTCTGCTATGTGTGGGCCCAGATCTGCTGTTTCCAATCAGACTCACAGTGTTCTTAGATTGTTTCTGTGCTTGACCACCCTGGCCATCCCTGATACACGAGTAGCAGTCTCGTGACTGTAGCCGTAACAGTACATCAAGTCCTTCGCAAATATGTCAATTTCACTCCATCAAATGTAAGCAGAGATCTGCGGTTTCCAATTTGCCTCACAGCAGTCCTAAGGTGACAGTCTTATATGGTCTTCTCCAATCACTACATAGAGATCAAAAGTGATACACTTCTACTGGACTCGCGGGGAAGGTCTTTCTTAGAGGCAATATGGTGCTTTCGGCGGGCCTACCCCGCTCATACGGCCTTTATAGGGAAACTTTCGGGAACTGCCTTTAACACTGCCGCTATGGTGAGGCTTTGGTTGAAGGGAATTTTAAACCCAGCGTCAGCGTCGGCAGCACTGCTCCTCCTTCCAAATGTTCACGTTCTCGTTCTCCTGTAGGGACAGCACTTGACACACATCAGCTGCAAGGAAATGCCTCTAACACTGATGCTACCTGACACTTTCGTTGAAGGGGATTTTAACCAAGCATCGGGAGCACTCCTCCGCCTTCTTCCAATTGCTCATGTTCTCGTTCTCCTGCATGGATAGAACTTAACACACAGCAGCTGCAGAGCTGCTTGCTCTTTCACTCGAATTAAAAGGCATGTTTGTGCATATTTCTACAGATCGCCTTGCATCTTGCTTCAGTCATTTCCAAATTAAGGTATTTTGACCACGACTCCAATTGTATGGCATTCCCTTTCATTGCTTCATTCAAGACCATGTAAACGATGAGGACATATGATCCTGTTTACCCATGTGTATAGTGGTCTCTTTTATATCCTAGTCAGCAAACGTTTTCATAGATGAAATGGCAGCTCTTAGAGATCTATATTCTACATATGTACAATCTTTGAGACCGCTAATAGCGTTAAGATCCTTAAAAGATAGCTTTTTCCCATTCTCAAATAAATGTTCAATCAATCTTATTCCTTCCAGGTACCAATTGGACCAACACAACCGTTTTTTGTTGATCCTGATCGATGGGTTCACATTCTTGAGATTGTAGATAGAGCATAAAGTGACCATAAGCCAGTAAGGCTGCTTTATCATTTGAAGCTCGGAGAGCCGCATACTGATGGAACAATTGCCTCTTTGTGCATCTAAGCTAGTAGTAGAATGGGTAAAATTGGATCTTTTGAATATGAGGAGGAGCTACCAATATTGTCCAAAAGGGGATGTATGTCGTTACTTCATTACTGTATTTGATGCAGTGCCAAGGAAAACTTTATGGACTTCATTGGTATTACTGAAGATTCTGATCCAGAGATTTGATTTGATTAAGTTTATATATTTAAATAAGGATGAACTTGTCTGATGGGCCAAAAGAGTCTAATGCACCGCAGCTTGGAAAAGAGTTAAGGGTGTGAGACAGGGTTGCATTCTTGACTCAGCCCTTTTTTCAATGTACATTAATGATACTGTGGAGTCAATTGCATCTTTGCCATTTGCTGCCCCATCATTAACTGGTGACCATATGGGCATGCATATGAAATGATTTGCCAATATGTACAAGTTGTTGTGACTGGAGATTAACTACAGCAAGAGAAAGTGTATGCCTTTCATAGGGAATAAAAAAGGCCCACATAAGAAACCTCACATAGAAATGTTATGATTATTTAGCTCTGTGATTCTCAGTCAAAGGCATATGGAATATGCAGGTACAAAAACGCAATGCAACATACATTTCTCTTCATGGTGCTGTAGGCAACTTTGTAAGGATATATACTAACACCACTCAATGGTGCCAGCATTGCAAATATACAGGATGAAAGCTTAACAATTCTATGTGTATGGAGCAGAAATCTGGGGTTATTAAAATGCTAAATAATTAGCAGTATTTGAAAATAGATTTCTAAAATAATTTTGGTGTCTTCAGTATACAGCACTAACTCAGGCCATCCATTGTGAACTTGATTACTTGATTGGACTAGCATTGGGAAGATGTTAGATATAAAGGCAGTAAAATACTGAGCAAATACAAAGATGCTCTGCGATATGTACCTTCCCGGAGGGCCCTGGCAATTTACCCTGGTTTTGCAAGTGTGTGGTCGTAATCTAAGGTTATGCATTAATCTAACACATTCTGAGTATAGCACACTGAACTCGGAGGCATCTGGGTGCAGGCTTGGGGGAGGAAGGGAATACTTGCAAACATACATAAGGTTACTTGGTTGATAACTTTGCATAAAGAGGTGATACATACATACATGCATAACAATGTTAGCTGTTTGGATAACGTTGTTCATGTAGAGAGGTTATGGTAGCACAGCTAGTTTTGTAAGCCTTGTGTAAATAGCCAGGTTTTGAGTCCTTTGCTTAAAGACCAGTAGGCCGCTTCTTATCTTAGTATTTTACGAAAAAAGGGGAGCCCCCAGCGTGTACAGTGTGAGTTTGGGGCAAAGTATAAGGTAAACAAAAAAAGTTGTAACTCTCACTGTAAAATGACCATAAAGTTAAGGTCCAGCTTCTGATCTTAGTGACAGTGGAAGGGCATTCCAGTGTCTAGCGGCTAGCACAGGGAAGCTGCAACCCCCTGCTTTCTGTCGCTTATATTTGGGGATGGTGAGTAGGTGTAATAGGCAACAGGTGAAGGTCTGTTCAATTGGGTCTAGTGAATATATTAGTGAAATATCTAGAGGCAGTGCTGGCCTGGCACTTGTGGGCCAAGATAAGGGTTTTGAATGCAATGTGCTCGTGGCCGGGAGCCCCTGGGCATTCCATCTGGCAGTGGAGATGTGATTCTTTTAGGGATGTTGAGGACAGCTCTTAGCACAAGTGCATTACAGTAATCAATTCTAGAGACAATAAGAGCTCTGGCAAACGTGATGCAGCTCTCAGCGCTCAGGAAGGGTCTGCAGGCATTGATGAGTTTAGAGATATATGCTGATGCAGATGCAATGGATTTTACCTGTCTGGTTAAGGAGAGGAAGGACTCTAGATACCGTGACAACATTCCCATCAATGATGAATAACATGGATTGAGAAGGACTGAAGGCAATCGTACCGGGATAAATAAGGAATCCCAAAAAATTGGTTTGGAAGTTAAGAAAGGACAATTGTTTATTAAACTAAAGGGAAAGAAGAAATTGTAATAACTGAAAACTCTCCTGATGAACCACGTGCGTTAAACGTGGAGAAACACGTGTTGAGAGACTGAATGGATATAATTATTTGAAGAAGATAATTTTGTTTGAAAGGAAATTAAAAAAACAAACATGTGTTTAATCGATCAAAGATGTTTCTCTGTTTGATTTAAAAAAATTTGAAAAGGAATACCGGAAGCGCACTCTAAGGAAGCGTACTAATAAAAAGAATAGTTTGTTCTATATTGCAGCAGCCGCAATATACACTTCAACAGGTGCAGCATCCAGGTAACAAACAAATCATTTATTACTGCACAGTTAGAAATCGCCAATTTAGGAAACCAAAGCCGCAAAGGACTGCAAAATTTATACAAAAATGATGAAGGATGTGTAGCGCTCGTTGAGTTTAATTAGTGGAGATTGGGATCCTATAAGGAGTAGCTCAGTCTTCTCCTTGGTTAGGCACAGGTCATGCAGTGCCATCTAGGCTTGAATAGTTTGGTAGATTTTGCTAAGAAAGTTGGCATCAGTATCGTAGGTGCCTGAGATGGCGAGTAGGATTTGGGTATCATCTGCATAGTTGGTGTAGGTGATACTCAAATGGTCTAGGAGGTCAAAAAGGGGCTTAGTGAACATGTTGTGAAGTGTTGGGGATTCACAGAAGCCTTGGAGGACTGTGCAGATTACTGGGGGATACGGGGTGCTGCTGTAGGCGAGAAAACCTGCATAGTTCTGTTAGAAAGGTAGGATTCAATCCAGGTTATAGCTTTGGTGGAGAAGTGGGCAGCAGAAGATCAGTGTTGGCATAGGATTTTTATGGTCTACAAGATTGAAGGCTGCTGAAGGTCTGGTAAGAAGAGGAGTGCTAGCTTGCTGTCATTTTTAAACTGGTCCATTTGGATTTTTAAGTCAACGAGAGCAGATTCCATGCTGTGGCCCGGGCAGACTCCAGATTGTCGTTGGCCCAAAAGGTTGTTGGATTCTAAATGACTTTGGATTTGCAAGTAGGCTGCTCTGTCCAATATTTTGAGAAGAAGGGTACTGTGGTGATGGGACGATAGTATGTGTGTATATTGGGGTCTAGAGCGGGTTTCTTAAGGAGACTGAGGACCCACGCATCTTTTAGATTCACTGGTACTATGCCCCTTGAGAAGAAAGTTTTTATAAGTGTGGTGATGAAGGGAGCCCGTTTGGTCGCATAGTCTTTGACGATCGAAGCAGAGCAGGTGTCTCCTTGGCATATGGATGGCTTCAAGGCTTTTATGATTTTGGTGACTTCAGAGACCGAAGCAGGAGTGAACTCAAACAAGGGGGTGTAGATATGTCATGGGGCAAAGATTCTTGTTGAGTTTGGAGTGAGGTAAGTTTATTTTTTCTGTCACAATTTTCACTTCAAGAGAGTGGATTTTGTTAAGGAGAGCCTTCTGGATATTAGTGCACCAGGTGGCGTATTTAAGGCAACTGTCAGGGGTAGGGAGCAGAGATTCCAATTATCTCAGAATGGCAAAATGTTCTTTGGTGCCTGAGTTCGCTTTTTCTATTCTGTCATTGTATGTTGCACTTTTGGTTTGGTCATTGGCCTGTTTGTTGCATTTTGCTGTGGCGGTAAAGAGGTCTTTATTGGCATCTGTTGGAAGTTTTTTCCAAGCGATCTCAGAAGCTCTTTTGGAGGCACATGACACTTTGAGGTTCTGTGTGTACCAAGAGTTCAGGTGGGCTATAGGTTTAGGTTTTGGCATGCTCATGTGAGCTATCTTATCAATCGCCTCCAGGATAGTTTGGTTGTAGAGTTCAACCATGGTGGTAGAGTCATTGCTGTCAGGTGTGTAGTTTGTTAGGGGTAGCAGTAGAGTCATTCCTTAGGGCGTCTTTCGAGATCGTGAAGGTGATTGTGGTGTGGGCAGGGGGTGTTTGTGAGAATGTTGATGTTACAGTTGGTGTAAGCCAGCCAAACTAACGAGCAGCCTTTCTCATGTGTGGGGTTAGTGATGCAATGGGTGAATCCTAAAGCTTCTATAGAATTAGAAATGGCAAATGCAGTGTTGTCAAAGGAATCGTTGAGACCCAGATTCAAATCACCCAGGAGGATGGTTCTGGTGACAGGTTTCATGCCACTTGTAAGAAGTTGCAGGATATCTTCCTCAAAGGAAAGCAGTGGACCTGGGGGTCTGTAGATGAGATGGAGGGTGAGGGTAGTACTGGATGTGAAGGCTATTTTGATTGATATCATTTTGCCTGATTGGCATGTAGGGTTGAGGATTTCTCTTACAGAGAGTTGATTTTTCATAATAATTGCTTCCCCATCTCCTTTAGTGACCTGTCTAACTTTTCTGACTTTAGTATAGCTGTCAGGTATGGCGTGTGATAGGGCAGGGCCCGCAGCTGATGTAGCCATGTTTCAGTAATAGCAATGACGTCAAGTCTGTGGGTGGTGATGAGATCTGAAATGTCTGGTGCATGGGCTAGTAAGGACCTGGCGTTGATAAGTGCCCCCTTATCGAGCAAGGTTGTTCCATCTACTTGAGAGTTGTCAGTCAGGGGAGACTTTACAGTGGTATAATTAGTAGTTTACAGGGTAAGTGTGTCTTTGGCTTTGGCAAGTGTCGAGGAGGTGGGCGTTGAGTTGCAACTGGAAGCTGAGGCACCTGGGACAACCGGTTTCAACATGAAATTGGCAGCAGTGAGAATTTGGGCAGCAGTATTCTGAATGCATTTAGTTGCATTTAAAGCAACATAATTTCAGATGCAGTTAGCAGCAGTGGCAATAGGGGCAGTAATATTCAGTGTGCATTTGTTAGAGGTGGCAATTGAGGCAGCATCATTAGGGATGCATTTGGTAGCAATGGCACTTAGGGAACCGGTATTTGTAATACAGTTAATAACACAGAGAATAGGGGCAGTTTTATTCAGTATGCATTCAGGCATCATGCCCTTCTCTACTGTACCATAGGTGGGGCTGATCAGAAACAAAACTATTCTATTCTTTACCTTCATTGGAATCCGGTTGTTAGTTTAGTTAATCTCTACTTTAGTTTATATAGCATGTGTAGCCAGAAAACTGAAAAAGTAAATCCAAACAGGAATTCGATGAGGTATTTTAAATGTTAATCTTAATAGCTATATATACTCTATTCCTTTTTATAAATAATATTGTTGGTGTAATTTGAAGTGGTGGAAAATGTATTGCATCCCTGTTTCGTTTAAAAACACCAATAGCACCTTAGCGAACGGTGGCACAGCATAACACCTTGCTAGCAGGATATCAGGTCTCGTAAAACCCACTTTGTACCTTTACAATATAATATTGTGGTATTTCTAAACACGAAGCTATAAAACCATATTTGTATTCTCCTTATCTTTTCTCAAAGTTGTACCATCAACTCATAAATTAAACTCACTAGCAAAGCAGCATCACGGTTCTTACAAAAAGTGGAGTAATTCTTGTAGTCTTCCCATCTGAAATTCTGTCATGATTTGTATCCTCATGAGCATCAATAAAATTCTACTTACTACCAGATTTTGTTATATCTTGCTTTGATTCTATACATGTTATATCTTGATTTGATTCTATACATTCATGGCTTACATTATGCCCACTGCGTATCTACAAGCTCACTGCCTAAAATGACACATTTAAGGAATTTTTCCATAATATTTTACTTTCTATCCAGCGGTGATCAGGGCAGGGGGACATAAGCCCTGGCATTTCTCTCAGAGGTCTAGCCCAGTGTCTCCCATAAGACCCAAACTCCTCTCACAAAGGATGCACAGCCATAGGTACACATAATGTCACACCAACGCCCCATCGGCTGTTACTCACTTGGTGGTTTGTTCAGCTCCATAACTTAATTTTCAGAATGACGCTGACAAACTGCAGTGGGTTCTTCACAAAGAAATGAAGAGCAAGAAAGATAAAAGGTGAATTGTTGATTCTTTGAATTGCCCCTGAAAGTTAACTGTGTCATTTGTTCGGCTAAATGGGGTATTGCAGCGGCAGAAAATCATGCTGATAGTAAAATAAAAGGTGTTTGGACGGGATACAGTTTGTTAGTCCAATAACTCTGCAATTTCAAATCTGCAATATCTCTGGCCCCTTTCTTGTAATCTTCTCTGCCGTTGTTAATCGGAAAACCTTTTGGCAGCTAAGTAATATAACCAGGTCAGAGGCAGCCATGTTCTATCTCATTTTTAAATGTTGTCCTTCCAGAGATTGGTAGGGTCTTTCAAGGATTACTACATTCACAAATGCATGTGCTGACTCAACGGGGTACCCTGGAGCCAAGAAGGTACTGTCTCATCCATTAAGAGCCATATTCAACACAAAAGGGAGAGGAAGGTAAGAGGAACTGACTTTTTGAGGTAAGATGGGGTTCAACAGATGTGTCCATATTTTTTAACTTTTACACAATGTACAATGATTTCTGTGATGATTTTCAGAAAATTGTGTTTGCATAGTGTGAGGCTACTTTCAAAATGTAATAACATATATGTGTTGGCCATGTGGTCTCCCGTTGGTTGCTTGGTTACTTTGTGCCTTCTTATGATACTCTGCACCTTCAGGGTCGCCATTATGCATATATTATGGGAAAACAGATATTTTCCACAGCCTGACTATGCAGGGTGCAGTATAGGTAATTTAAGGGGAAGGGGAGCTCTTCTTTCTAATGCCTGACCATGTAGGATGATGTATTTACAATACAGGCGAACACCTCTGCTGTCTAAAGTCTAGTCAAATATGTATGCAATTTTGGGAATAGTTCCTTTGTCTAAAGCCTAATCCCGAATAGTGCAGTGTGTGCAATTATTGTGCTCATTAGGTGATGCTTATTTGGTTGGCATTCAATAATTAGCATTCTGTACACATGCACTGAATACAGTGCATTTATCAAGAATTGGCAGGACACTTTCATTTAATTTCATTAATTTCATTGTCTCTTCAATTGGATTCTACTTTATTTCACATTGTAGTCAGAATGATCATGTTATCATGAAATGTGTGCTGCTTTAAACATATAACTTTATCCTCTATAACGTTATAGCTAAAATGGGAGAAAGATTAATTTTCAAAGTTTACCTATCGAGCGTGCCAGACTAGCAGCTTCTGGTTTCACTTTTTTGTGAGCTGACTTCTAGCAAATTGAGCTATTCTGTAGAGTGTATTTTCTTGTTAAATGTCCAATTTGTGTGTTTTTTTTCTGTGCGGCAATCATAAATACGAAAATGAGTCCAATTATATCCTTCATTTTGGAACCCTTCAAAGAAGAGTTTTTTATTTTTTTATTTTCACACTCAACCAAATTCAGCTTATAAACATTCAAGTAATTAGAACGACTTGTTGGTGAATGTTAAAAAGTCGAGTTGTGGTTGATGACAGATATGTGTCAGCGAGAAAGGGAACATGTCCCTGGTTCAATTGTAATAACTGCTCTTCATTTAAAAAAGGGCCTGTTGAATACCATGCAAGCAATAGATTGAACATTCAAATACAAAATGTTGCTACTTGTGATACCCAAAATGTAATTGACTGCATTTGATACCTATGTGTCTACTACTTTGTGGGCCAGACCGTGTGTAATGCCAAACTGAGACGGAATGAGCATCATTCAAATGTACTCACTGGTAATATGACTTTCGCTGTGGCTGTATGTTTATTTTTTACTAAATAATGTTATTTTTCGTAGTTCAGGTTTCACATTCTGGAAACCCTTAAGCATAGCCCACGTGGTGGGCATTTTTTGAAACAATTAATCCAAAGAGAAATGTTTTCGTTTCAGAAACTGGATAATCTTATCCCTAAGAGAATGAATGAGGAGTTTGATTATTCTGTCTTTTTGTGAATTAACATTGCGATTGCACATGTTAAACCTTGGTGAAGTGTCATTTGGCACACATATTGTTTTTTAACTATTGTATACCAATGTTTGTTGTGCCTGTTTTGAAGATTCTATTCCAGTTTTTTACCGTATGTTACTGTCCAGTTGAGTTTTTATCTTTTTGTGTAATGCGTTGTTAGGTTAATGGAAGTATGTTTGTATATGGTTTTTATATATTTTAACGTTTTATTTTATTTTCTTTATTGCAATGGTTTCATGACACAATGTATTGATATAGTCTGTTGTTAATGTCTATGGTGTGAGACTTTTTATAATTGCCATTGTTTGAATTTTTGCTTTCGGATCACCTTTTGAATGCACGTGTTGTACATGATTTCTTTGATGTTTAAGATTTCTTGGTTTATGTTGTGAGTCTTTTTTATACTTGTGACTTTTTACTTGAATTGTAGTCTGATTTCTATCTCCATGCTGTGAGTCTTTTTTCAGGTACTACTCACTTGGGTATTCAAACCAGAGTTGGAGTGTGCTCTGTTTGTATGGCCTTCCTACTGTTGGTTTGTAAGTTGATGGAACGTTGAGATGGTAAGGTCTACATGTTTTATAGGGTCCTTTCCATTTTTTTTACATGTATTTGGTTAGGACAGTTATGGATCCGTATGTGTAACTGGGTAGTGGAGATTAGAGTGTTCTGTTTTGTTTGTTCAAAGACAGTTCTGGTTGGTATACACGTTGAAGTCCTTTGTGGCAGTGAATTTAATAGTTGGTTATCTTTTGACAGTTCAGGATATGTGGCAGATCTATGGTAATGTTCTCAAAGTATGTTTTATTAAGACATGTGTTACTAAGAAATGAGTATAGACTTTCATACTAAATTAATGATTTTAATAATTTAGTTGATGTTCATTTATTGTGGTTTAATAGGTTAAAACACTCATGTCTATAGATTTTTCATACCTTCTGTGTTTTGCTTTAATGGGTACATTTTTATTATACATCTCTTTGATTTATAGTAATCCCTACTTAATCACTTCCTTAGCTCCTTAGCTCTGTAATTTTAACTTTGTCAGGTGAAGTGTATGTTAATGTCTTAGCCCGTGTTTTTTTCTGTTTTATTATTTTCCTGTGTGCTCTTTGCTTGCATTTTCTAATAAGATGTACATTATTTTGTATATTACAGATATATAATTTTGCACGCATTGTGTTGAGTCATGTTACAGACCTTTCTACTCTACAACAAGTCTTGTTGTTGAAGCTGTATTGTTATGTATTTTGGAAATATATGTTGATATTGAATATACAAACTTTATTGTGAAAACATGTTGGTTGATCATTTTTTTAAAAAACACATTTTGATACAAACTGATGTGGTTCTGTGGAAAGCTCACCTAAAGGTGTGCAGACCCTCAGTTGGGTGATTTCCCAATGCAATCTATTTTTGATATCTTCTGACCCACCATCACCCTCTTAATTAAATGATGTGCTTGCATTGACCCCTCCACACTGGTGGGCAATGATGGAGTGGTCCCTGGCTCCTCCTCATGAGACATCTAGTGTGGGCCATCATAGACCTCTCTGCCCGGTGATCTTAGGTCTCCAGCAGCACTGCTACTTCCTGCTATCCCCTCTGCCCCCTCCCCCTCAATCCTCTGGTGCTATTTTTCTCTTCCACTCCTGTTGTACCATCTCCTCTATGAATATGCTCACCCATATTCTGGAATTACTCATAGACTGACTTTGCAGATACCACAACTTCACCCGTAATGGTAGCATCATCCTTCCCTTGCTTGGCAGCAGCTCCTTTAACCATAATGTATGGCAGAAGGGGCTCCCTTTCTGATATGGCCCCCTCCAGAGGACCAACCAGAGTATCATCTCCTTCTCCTCAACTTTGTATCTCCAGTTGCCACTCCTGGTTGACTACCTTGAGGTCTGATAAAGATGCAGAGTAGTCCAACTCCACATCTGCTCTCCCTCTAGAAACTCCCACAAAAAAAAGAACATGCATCCTAAAGTGTCATTGTGCAACGCAAAACAGGTGACAAAGACATAATATGGGATTAATGGTATGCTCACATAATGGGAAATGATTCAAGGAACACATAAACCGTAACTAAAACATAACACATGAAAACAATGTATTTGCATAGAAAAGGAAAGGTTTTAGCAAACCTTTTAGTTTTAAAAACTATGGGGTGACACAGGGGGAAAACGAGCAGTGTAGAATAAATAAGGAACTTATGAAAAAAAGATTTTGAAGACACTAAAAGTATATGAAGGGGAGATTTGAGATGAGATGTATAAACGCATCACTTTGGTGAACATCTGCTACAGGTATGGCTATCCACCCATGCACTTCAGAATGCAGCTACGACTATGAAACATTTGGTCTATCTGGTCACATAACCGCCTCACACTGAAACACCAGACTTGCCTCAAAACCTCTGGCATTAGAATACAGCGACATCCTAGGACAAATTCTGGTCTAGCTGACTGCATATCGAGTCTCCTGCACTAGCGCTCTGGTATGACCTCCTTCAGCACCCGTCCACATGCCTGACCTCTTGGGTTGCATAATGAAGCCTAATCAGTCCTAATCTTGGCCAAATGCACAGACACATTTTAAGCCACCTCTGAGAACTTCCCCATACATGGATTCGGTCCCCGAGGACATTCCTATATCAAAGCACTTTGAGGCCATAAAAATGGGAAGAGGTGCTATATAAATGGCTACTACAATACTATACAACGCAATCACAGTACGATGGTGAGACCTGAGCCCTGCCTTGATATCAGAGATGAGATTTGACCCTTGGGATGCTCATGGGGCATGTTGAACGCAGGCAGAAACGTTTGTCCTTCCTGCATGTACTTTTTTGGGTGGTCTAAGAGCACCAATAATTCTCAGATTCCCCCATAGTCTCCTGTTGCCACCCTGCATATATTGCCTGCTCTTTGCCTTTCAATTATGCCAGCACCACAGCTTCTGATATTTCCTCTCCATCAGCCCAGCCACTGTTGATTCTTTCACACCATCGCCACATGATCCATGCACAATGCCTCCATTACAGCACGATCCACCATTACATCACAGATACATGTGTTGCATGCTACGCCACTGCATCATCTCCCTCCTCAAGCTCACTGTCCATCAACACTGTTTTGCCCACAGGCACATAATCCAAACAGATGGCGACAACATGATCAATCTCTTTCATCTGTAGCTCTACAGCACACCTATGATCCAAAAGTGCATCCAACTCAACACCCTCAGATCAGCTCATCTTACTCTCAACAATAATACTCCCAACACAGAAGTCTCACTCACAATGGACTCCTCTTAAGATGCCCATGATGAACAGGAGCCTAGAGCGTGTGAAACATCTCTTTCCATTCCTTATAAAAACATGATTAAACTTATAGATGCAAGGAATAATCTAGATAATGGAATCAAAGGAGCACACAAAAATGAAAAACAATGAACTATCACAAAACTAGACACAATAGTCTGTCTAATACATTCCCTTTTGCTAGCTCTCACTTCTGCAAAATCCAAATGTATGTTTACGCTAAGTGAGAAGAACCTTGTATATAGCCTCAAGCCTATCATTGAGATGTGACTTGGTTTGATTGGCTGTCTTAGACCAATTTATTAGATTTAATATTTTGATTGGCCATACCTAATTCTTGCATCTCTCAAACTCTAGTTAGACATGGTTTTCTGTCTCTTGAGCTGGCAATATGATTTAGGAAGTTTACCCATGGATAGCTATGTAGCACAAATCAATCATCAATATAACATGATTTATATCATATTCCCATATTAAAATAATTGTAATGTACTTCATATCACATAGCTATGCCAGAATTAACATAAAACATTACCTAATTTTGATACATGTAATGTGTCGATATTTTCTATAGCTGCATTGAACAATTCTTCCAATTTACTTGACAAAGGTATTGCAAAGTCCCCCATATATGACCACATTGAGGGGTGGGAGAATTGCTGAGTGGTAATGCGTTTTTCTTGGAAGAAACAGAGCAACACAGGCTCCACTCCCGCATTTAGAATCTGGTCCCTGGCACCAAACACAGTATAAAAGATTAGATTACAACATGTAATTAATTAAGTGGTGCTCTAATGAAAAGCACTTGACCAAAGATCAATATTCTAAGGGCTTTGGTATCAGCCGCACTCACATATATGTGATATCTACCCAATTAATTAGTAGGAAAGTTAATAAGTTGGAGATCGTTTTCACTACATTTGCACTTACATGTAAACAGGTCACCACCAGGCATTGTGTGGCAGTGACAAATCGTGATGGAAACACCTTGTTTACCTCCTTTTTGCACTATGCACTGCGAAATGATTTAATACTGTTGGCCATGTATGCATGGCAGGCAGTGTTTACAATAAGTTCATAATGAATCCACTTGCTAATTGCTGGTGTGAAAGTCAGACAAATTCCAGAGGAACGCATTGGTTTTATGCCAAGAGTTCTTGGAGACAAAGAGGGAAAGGGAAGCAGAGACTGAACTCCAGTTTCGGCCCCCCAACATTAACACCAGACACATGCCAAAAGCTTAAATAAAGTTATAAATGCAGGTGCAACACCTTTCAGACTGTCTCTAGCACCTTTATTTACGCTCCAGGGACATGTAAAATCTGTTCCTTTGTGTGTATCACGTTCTTTAGTTTCAGGGATTGTATGCATCTCCTTGATTTATCCTGTTACTACTATTGCTACTCCTAGGTGAACTTCTACACCTATGCAGCAATGACTTGAGGTTGGTGCTCTGACATGCGCATTCCCTGTATTGCCACAACGCCTAAACTGCCCTGATCTGCACATCGAGAAAACATAAATACACGCCTGCACAAATAAATCCTCTACTAGCGGCAGAGACATCAAGTCCTATTTTGTTTCACCCCCTTAGAGGAGTATTAGGCGAGGATTTAGGAAAGCGTTAAGAATGATGAACGAGTTGTGAGTAAGCGATCCTTTGACTCCAGGCCATTGCCAGTAAACAGATTACACCAAACAGCCTTAAGATTTATAGTAGTATTATAGAGGCACACAGGAACTACCCTTGACTAGGACTAGTAGCTATTGATTAGCTGCTACATAAAACTATAAAAGTATAATTGTTCATGGCATTGAAAAACCACAGACATACAAAAGGAATTACACTTTGTTTCCACTGCTATTGCAACAAAGGCATTGCAGCAGTTCTACTTCAGAGTGTAGCACCTGCAGATTGCAATTGGTACAAGGCACCTTTATTTTGGTTTATACTGTTTGAAGATATGGGACTGTTGACAAAAAGCATACATTGAATAGTGTTCCTCCACTATAATTCCCCACAGCAATAGATTAGTGAATTATTTGTGAAATATTTCCACCTGGGTGCTGCACGTTTTATACACATGACAAGCGAGCATTATGAAGCATGGCACTTAATTAGAACTTCAGAATGATGTTAACACAATCAAACAAAACACAATTGCTGCAGAAACACATTCAAGAACGTATCCAAATGTTGCAAATAGTGTGGTGTATGATTACATTTGAAAGGTAGAAACATCTAGTTGCACACTGAAAAACTACCACATGAGGCAGAAAAAACATCAGTTTTGCAAATTGTTACAAAACACTTGAAATATCACTGTAAAAGGCCATCATTTCCCATGGGGCATAACATGAACACAGATATTCTGGTCAGAACATGAGCCTTGGCAGTCACAAGCAGACACAGTCAGCAGCTGTACAGATCATTGCACTACAGAAAATGCTGTCACTGGCATTGCATGCCAGAAGCAATACAAACCTTGGAAGAGGAGAAGAAAACAAAGGAGGGGGAGAGGGGAAGAGCCAGATAAGCATCTCCAGGAATTCATGTGCTGGTGAAACATGAAAACAATCATAGATATTTCAAGGGGGCATGGAAAGCAAAACCAAGATGTTTATGTCAAGGTCCCGACTCCTGAGATTATTTGTGGTTCCGATTTATTTTAATTCATAGGCACATTTAAGGACACATTGACAATGGAATGCGTTGCGACAACTGGCAGTGCCAACGATCCTCACTCAAGTTATCTAAGGACTACTACTACATGTTGATCACCACATCACCTTATCAAGAGGCCAACAGACGAATGAAGGAGAAAAAGCCAAATGTATGTGTCATTGCACTGTTTCCAAAGGTTGCCTATTGTGCAATTGCCCTGCATAAGAACAGTTGCACTAGAGCTGATGTGCTTGATCTTCATAATCTATCCTTCGTACTGTAATTTACAGAACCGTTGGGTACCATGCCACATGGAAACCCAAGAACATCATTGGAAGTAGTTCCTAGAATGCCAACAACAAGGGAACCCAGTGGAACACACTAGCATGCCCTTGAGCAAAACGTATGCTCTTGAGAAATTGGATGACTTGGAGATGTGTTCTGCTTGTATTGGGGATCCATTTCTCCAGCTGAGCAATGCCTTTTGCAACATGACTATCTCATTTAGGACAGTATGGATACAGTGCTCGGAGGACGGTAGAGTGTAAGTGCACAGTTTCTTGAATAGTTTGCTGCATTTCACTTTCAGATGATCTGGATGCTCATGGTCACCTGTGTTTGGACAATATCTATCCATGCTTGCATGCTACAACATTTACAAGAATGTTTGGGAGACTGAAACTTTACCAGTTAATGTAATATGTCTAATAATGTTTTGCTGATGCCCTCATAATCCCAATACTAGAATAATGATCTTGCACTGATCCTTGTAGGCTTCTTACTGCCTCAATTGAAAGAGATCCAATACTTAAATTAGTGCCATATTCAGTTACGAGTCCTTGGTCCACACCACCATATTTTCATGATTATCTGCATGGAGACAGGCAGGTAAATCAGGTTATATCTTAGGTGTCCATGACTGCGTCTGCTTCACTAGCATAATCGTTCTGGACCCCCACAGTGTGAGCATGGATGCACATTAGAGATTTGCAATGGTGGCTGCTATTACCATATATTCCTATGAACTCTGCCTGCCCATTTCACACACAAAAGGGAGGGCAGAATCTATAGGGATTAATTCATGCTCCTTAGCATCACAATTAGGATGGGAATATAGATGCATATTGATTGTCTGCACTGAGCAGGGAAGTAAATGGGCTGGATTTCCCACTCCAGGTAAGGAATTCTAATCAAAATGACTTGAGGTCTGCAAAACCCATAGGAGATTATGTTTCAAAGAGCCGTAACATAAATAGACGCCGTAAATGTTTTGCCTAAGGATTTTACACCTTCCATTGATGCCACGACTCATTTTCAATCAGGTGCATGGGGGACAGGAGGGTTGGAATGCAACTTGCATTTCCCCCAGTTCCTTTCCTCTCTGCCATACAATTGTTCCAGCATTTGCACAGACATGAACTTGTCATGGGGGTCCGCTGTCTTTATGTATCAGCATACAGCCGGTGTATTGTACAAGCTGCAGGCAGCATGTACAATTACAAATAAACACTTTCTAACAGGCTCACTAGGGCCTATTCATGATTATTTATTTTAACATGTATAAAGAGCTGGCCCTACCCAGAGGATCTGATAGCGCTGTACACATTTGAAAGGCTGTAGGTGAACAATTGTTTAGAACCGATTGAAATATCAACAGAGATAAATGATAGCAGGGGTAGGTCAGGCTGGATTAGGTGGGGGTAAGTGGTACTTCTGAGGATTGTGTAGAAGGTATTGATAGAAGGGACGGGCTTGGTGTGTATTCCATGCTTATATGCTTTTAAAGATATATACTTTAAGAAATGAGTTCCTGAAGCCTCTCATTTCCAGGTTCACAAACTGAACAAGAACTTTGCTAGGAAAACAGTTTAGTCCTTTCATCAATATATATATTTGTCCTATTATGAATTGCCCTTGGAGAGCATCTAGATTAGCAGATACTTTCCCCACATGTGCCTATTCATTTGCATAACAGACTTCCCACACAGCATCTTGAAATCCAGGGTCTACTTATGCTACATCTCATAGTAGGAATTCATCTCTGTAGTTGCACCAGTGATGCAAAATGGGTGCCCTAAAGTTGAAGCTACATTTATATGCTTAGCAAAATGCTTAGGGGATACAGCTCTTGAGAGGATAGCTCATTGGCGACGTTCTCGCCTTGGAAACAAGACAACATAGAGCAACACAGGTTCGATCCCCGGGTCCGTGCTTAGAAACCTCTGGGTATTAAGCTCATTATAAAAAACCTAGCATATCATGTCAATTAAAAATTGATGTTTTCCGAGGGTCAGAATGGTCAAGGCTGGAATACCCTCTGACATTTTTCTAACTAATTGTGAATGTTTTAAATATATTGATTAAAATAAAATGAAATTATAAAGCAGCTTAACTTTGAGATTTCTAAACGATGGGCCATGGGAAAAATATCAACGATTTTTCAGGCTAGGGCACAGGTGATAAGTCACAGTCATCCCCTCGCTGTCCTGCACTGTCCCCTCAGGAATCATGCACTCGGAACACAGTATGCACAGGTACCATGGCAGCCTTCTGGATCCAATTAAACATTTGCAAACGTTTCTGAAATTTTGTGATGTAAAATAAAAAAATAACTCTATCCTGATCCCCATATCCTACCTATCTTTTGAATTTTCACAAATATATGAGTCATGTTGAAAAAGCAGAAAATGATTCATACCACCAACTAGCTATACTCCAATTAGTCCAGTTTTCAGTCTGTTAATGTGACAGAGAAGGTGCTGGTTAATGTGCACAAAAATTACCCAAGAAGTTGGATTATGGTAATGTGTCAGATTTGCATTTATGTAACAACACCTTCTTGCCTATCATGCATCTTTTTATGGGTCATATGCTTCACTGATGGCAAGTTCCACAATGTCCTGTTAGAGAGATCACGTAGATTGAAAGTGTGACTGTACTCCTGCCCTCTATATGGCAGAGTAGAAACACAGAGCACCCCAGCCAAGGTTCTCTATAGGGTAGCAGTGGGCACACAACCAAGGCTTAAGCTCTCAGGAGGGGATGCAGGCTGGTTCTAAAGTATATTGTATTCCCCAAGCCCCCACAAAGGAATATCCAAACATTATGTTATGTGCTAACACAGCTCCTTACACAAAAATAAGGTTCAAGGTATATACATAAATTAATAACTCACTTTGTACTCAGACCATTCTAATATGGAAAAAATATACAATGTCTATGTGGTACCACACTTAGCTATTGACTCCTTTAAAATGCATCAACTGCTGACAGTTATAATGGCATACAAATCATACAGCAATGTGTATCAGCATAGATCATAGGAATGAAGGCAAGTTAGGTTAAACAATGGCAGAATGGTTCTCCCTCTACCAAGGCACAATTCTGAGGGAGGATCCACCCACCTGGGCAACCTGTAATAAAGAGTATTAACAAGCCAGTCCATTAATGTTTAAATAGTCTTGTTTCCTGGTTGAAAATGTTCATGTGCCCCAATGTACTTGAGTTAGAAGAGTTTCTTGGACGGGTCATCGATGGATACTTCGTCTGTAGACTCCATGTAAATCAGGAGCGACAGGAGATCGAGATTGCTTGAAGAAATGTGAACACTTGCATCAAGACGGCAGCTTCTACCTTTGTGGTGCTCTCGATGATCAATCGTGGAAGTCCTATAAAGATGAGGTGTCCAGTCCACCTTGATGCAAAGAGTTTGGTGCCGCAAAGAAGGCTTGGTGATGAACGTAGGGCCAGCAGCGGGCGTCAGCATCGGCATCGACGATCGGTACTCGACACGGCTGGACTTCGGATCTTCACTTGTTGGCCTCTTGGTGAATTTCGGGTGGCGGAATACCCACCGGCAGACTTTCCTTGATCCTCGACGACCTCAACTTTCTCCAGTGGGACAAAGGGTTTGACGGTGATGGCAAGGGAGCCCTTCCTTCAATGTTCTTAGACAAGGTGGAGCGGTATGCTCAGGTCGTCGGGCGGCACAGCGTCAATGATGGACTTCGATGGTCTCGATGTCCAGGTGCTTTACTTCAAGATTCTCAGTGAACCCCTTCTCCGTTCGACAGCTTTTCGGGAATGGCTTCCAGGGTACCTCGATGAAGATCAGCTTCTGCACAATGTTCCTTCATAGCTTGGTGAGAGCTCTCCAAACCAGGTCTTCTCTTGGTCTCTTGGATCAGTCCTAGACAGATTCGACAGCTTTTAGATCATCGACGGAGTGCTGCAGCAGTCGTTTCCTCCAGCTGTGCTTCAAGGATGAGCTTCAAGTTTCAACTTCAGCTTCTGAACAAATTGGGAAGTGAGAGGTCCCCAGATATAGACATCTTCCCCGCATTCACTCTGCTGAACCCAGCTCAGTCAGCCAATCAGACAGAAGGGCATTCATGCAGGCAGGCAGCCAATCAAGCTCACAGGCATTCAGGCTATTCACTTCCACCCAGACACCCATAACAAGGAATGTGGATTGGGGCAAGGACCCAACCTTTCAGCACACCACACTGCATTCATGTCAGTTTCAAGGAGGGCGGTCTCATTCATTGTGTCACATACACAGAAAACAGATACCAATAACATAGAATGCATATTGGTCACACAAAATATTCACAAAGGTCCCACCCCAAGGATGTACGCCCCATAATATACAATCACTGGGAAGGCTCCAGCTATAACCGGCTATAGAAACCAAGAGGCAACAGGGGCCACTTTGCCTTCTATCAGGAATCTACAGATTCCTATGGCATGGCCTGGGTATCCCAAAATGGATGCTACTCAGAGCACCTGTCAAATTCGGCATGGAACTGCCAACAGCCCATACCCTGCTCTGTGGGCCAGACACATGTGTCCAAAAACATACACTAGGGGTACAGTGTTGTGACCCCTGCAAAAGATTTAGGACTACAGGTGTTGCGATGAACCCACTTGGTAGCAGTCTGTACCACACAGATTCAATTGGTAGCTGTGGCTGAGCAGTCAGACTTCTCTCAAGAAAAGTTGGTCAGTATAGGGAGCATACAAGATAGGGTAATTCTTCGCAGCAAAACGAGTAAACACGCAACCAGGCTTTAGTATAAAGATAGTAAGTTATTTATTAATAACAGAATGTCTACGAAAAATACTAAAGTGAACCACGGCAAACAAATCAAAATACAATTACTCTGCAGAATGGAATAAAGCTCAACCCCTCCGAAACACAATATCGACAACTCTAGGTTCTACGGCACCACTTATTTTCAGACAGAGGTGTATACCTAAACCCAGATGACACTCGAATATTTTTAGTGAGGAAGGGAGGGAAGAGAAAGGCAGGTAATGAAGTCAACACGGTTCGTACTGAAGCGGGTAAAAATGCAAGGCAAGAAAGCATTAATCACACTAGATCATACAGTTCGGCGGCCAGGCCCACTCGGTGAGAGGCAAGGCACGATGTCCTGGAAAGTCTCTACGGATGATGCACTCAAGTCTTGGTTAGCAAATTGTTTAGCGACAGGTTGAACCAGTTCAGAACAAAGTGAATAAAGCTTGGAGGCAACCCAACGGAACGGAGAGGAGTCAGATACCTCACACGAACCGATCGAAAAGGGAAGCCAGGCGGTTACGGTACCTTGTTGGGGAAGACAGCTCCGACGGGGGCAGTTGTTCCTGGTGGTGGATGCACGACGGGTCTTGGCCAAGAGAAGAGATGCTCTCGTCGTCGAAGAGAAGATGTCCGGTGCACCACCAGGGAAGAAACCAGCCGCGGAGTGCTTCGTCACAAGGCACCACCTTTCGATCACGATGCAGGAGTAGTGGCTATCCGGTTGCCGGGTGCTCTGCACGGGCAATTCGACCACTGCGTCCTGGGCGATCAAAAAGCACAAAGAAGAAGAAGACTGGTTGTTCCCACCAGCCAGGGAAAGAGCCTCTCCGGCAGGGAGATCTCTTCTGTCGTCGGGAGATTGTGAGACGATTCCGCAGGGCTCCACCGGAGGTTTTGTCGTGCAGGTCGGCTCAGCGTTACCCTCGTCAGATTCTTTAGGTCCAGTGGCGACTTCCTGAAGATCCAGTCCCAAAGCCCTGCTTTTATGCAGACGTCCCCCATTCATTCAGCCTAGCTTGTCAATCAACACATGCTAAGTGGTGAGCGGGAAGGCTCACCACCTGGGCCAATCACTTCAGAGTGCGACCTGAGTTGGCAAGGCAACTCGGTCCAGGGTGTCTAAACCCCCTCCCACACCCCTGAGGTAACCCAGACAGAATGGCACCACTTTGGAGGGTCTCTGTCCAGAGGCCCGCCAAAAGTGGAACAAAGGGCTCAACCTTTGGTTTAGGAGTCACAGAGAAAAACACAGACGCCATTTTACAACCCGAGTTCTGGCAGAAAATACCACTCGATAAACCTATTTAAGATAAGTAGATCGGTGGTACGTTGGAGATTAACGAAAAACAGTATTAATCTTCAACAATGGGACGAATCCCATAGGGTTATGCTCGGGGTCGAACATAACAAGTAGTTTCCACTGCCACCAGCCAAAACTCGACGAGGAGGGACGGGACAGTGCCCCCTCGAGTAACAGATCCAGGAGTAATCGAATTACCCCTACTAGCACGTCCACAATAAGATGGTTGGTACTAGTTCTGTTAGCAAATTTAGGTCTAGTAAAGCCAATGGTGACTTTACATGCCCGGGGAGACGGTAGTCAGTCCCCGGGCATGGAGTCTATGGTGGGGGGACCAGCTAGGGTGCCCCCGTGTCACGACACGTAAGGTGCGGGGTGACACACATAGAAAAACTTATGAGACCCTATGGAGTAAAAGACCCCATAGCCCATCGAACACATTGACAATTCAAAGGAATTCCACACATACATGTCCAAGAGTGAGAGGAAAAGGATCACACTCTTGGCAGGATGGAAAAAACAAACTCCAGCAATCCAGCAAAGCTGCTGGGGGACTCACTAGGTTAGGAAATTCAGCCTAAACAGAGAATTCTCCCTAACAAAGAGGAAGAGCTGCACTGGGTCCCAAAGGGACTCCTGTGCAGACAACAATACAGAACACACATGATAAGGGAGTACAAGACAAGGACATGGAGGCCCTGTCCCTCCAATGCGTTTTCCAGTATCAAAGTGGCCATGTGACAAACCTTTAATCTATGTTATCTTCAAAGTAAAATACCCAGTGAGGGGGGAGGGAGGGGCACAGGATTCTCCTTTATCACTTTTAATTTTTGATATTTATCTTAAACCTTTTAAAGTGAGGAGATAATGCGATGAATGTATAACCAAGTACACATGATTATCAGCTATTTAGAAGATTTCAATTCATGTATTAGTCCATCATCCCTCTGGCAGATTGCAAGAAATGATTGTGCAACTTAAGGACAATGGCCAGTTTACCTTCTATATTAATGAAAATAGTGCTGAAATTTGCAAGGTTAACATTTGAAACACGTTTAAATAAGATATCCAAAGATATTTGTTTTAATAATTCCACCCCATATGTGCTATGAAAGTGGGTGTTGACCTCACACCAGTGACAGATTTGGTCAATGATAGGTTCCACAATGAAAGCAAGAATTAGCTATTGCTACATTATGCTGTTCAAAATTAAACATCATGAATACTAATACATGTGTTTCTTTGTAACTTAGGTTCAAGTATCCCAAGGCAAACCCACACTACACCGGCTCACATCTGCTAAAAGAATTAAAGTCAGTATTGGATGACATATTTGGCAGGCATTAGACACTTAAATCATATATGTAATGCAGTGTACACATACATGCACATTAAGGTAATTATTACATGCTTTGGAACAATATTTTATTAACAACGAATTCTGAAGAATTAAGAACAATTAGCTTTATTTTGAATACCAATAGAATTTGAGAAAATCCTAATTTTATTTGAAAGCGATTTTCTGCTATTGTCAGCCAGAAAATGGACTGCAAACCTTTAGAGCTTTGGTCCGGTCAGTTTCTGATATTTTGACAGGAGCTGGAGTCTCCCCAATACAAATGTTGAGTTCATGTCAGACAAATTCCTTGAGACATTTGCAATACAGCGGGTGTGCTCCTGCTGTCTTCAGCCAGCTCCTATTTTACCGGTGGCTGGGCCCTCCCTCCATCTGCCCACTCTTGAGCGTCTTCCCCAGCTATCACTGACTGTCGTCTCTCTCCAGCTCACCTCGGACGTGGCTGCCCCAAGCCGCTCTGCTTCCTCTGGGAGACCGTCCTCCATCCTGTGTGCTCCGGACAGTGGAACTTGATCCACCCGACCTTCTATTCCCTCTCCTGCTCCTTACGCCAGCACCTTGGACTTCCAGCCCCTGGAGTACTCCAATCTGTAATTCCTGATCCCCCGGTCTTCAGCGCCCTCTCCATCTCCCTCCAATCAGCACCTTGGACTTCCTGGCTCATTGTACTATTGTCTGTGAAGCCTGATCCACTTGATCTCTGCATCCTCCCACCAGCACCTTGGACCTATCACCCTGGTCTGCTATGGATTGTCAAGCCTGTTCCCCAATGTTGGCCCCCGCCTCCCAGTGATTTGTACTTCTTGCCCCTCTCCCATCCTCATTCTACATCCTTTCAGTCCCTCCCCTCTTTGGAATACTCCCATAGGCAGCCTCCTGACTCATGGACCACCTCCTCGCTGCCTGTTGCTCCTTGTTATGCTCTGTTCCTCTTTTCAGTCCTGCCCCTCTCCCAATCCCTCCCCTCCTCCCCCTGCCCTCTCTCCCCTCCAAATTCTCTGCCTTTTCATCATGGCCATCTCCTCTCTCAACCTTCCCACCAACCCCATACCCACTCTGCCCTGCTCCCAAAAACCTCTATCCGACGCCACAACCTCATCTACCCTCAAATCACTAATACTTCCAATGCCTTTGACATTGCCCTCTTGAACACCAGATCGATCTGCAACAAAACCAAAGCTGTGTTTGACCTTTTCCTACACCTAAACCTCCATATTCTCTGTATCACAGAAACCTGCATCCTGCCCCACAACACAACCTTTCCTGCTTCCCTCACCTCATCCTTATCTTCTTTTTAACATGTCCCTCGATCCTCAGGCCACGGAGGTAGCTTAGGCCTTCTTTTTTGTACTCACTTTACCTCCTCTCCCTCTACTACATCTCTACCTAATCTACCTTCCTTTGAATTCATGTACAAAATCTTTAATTCTCCTCATGCTCTTTCATTCCTCATCATCTACCGCCGCCCTGGCCCTGTTGGCTCTTTCTATGAGGACATTGACCATCTCCTCAGCCTCATTACCCTGAGCCCTACTCCACTACTTGTACTTGGCGACTTCAATCTCCATCTCTTTTCTATCCCTCCCACCTCTCCTCTCTTATCCGTCCTTGATTTCTACCTTCTCTCCCCCCTACCATCCCCTCCTACTCATGAATCTGGCTCCACTATCGACCTCATCTTTAACTCCTCTTTCACTGCTTCTCCTATATCTACTCTACCCAACTATCTATCCGACCACTCCTTGCTCTCTTTTTCCCTCACCCCCCATTCCCTCTCCTCCCTCGCCTCCATCATCCACCCACTTCTTCCGGCGTGATCTCGGCAACTTCAACCATTCTCTATTCCTTGTATCCTGCTCCTCTTCCCTCCCCGCCTCTCCCACTTCTATTCCCTTTCAGCCATCAGAGCCTCTTTCACCTTAACCTCCTCTCTCACTTCTACTCTTGATCTTCTTTACCCTCTGTCATCGTTCCGCCCTTCTCGCCGACCTGCTCAACCTTGACTCTCATCTCATCTCTCCTCCATGTGCTGCCTTCTTCGGCGCCTTGAGCGACTCTGGCTCAAACACCCCACCCCCTCCAACCAAACAGCATACTTCTCCTATCATACCATCTATGACTCTTGCCTCAACTTCGCTAATTGCACCTACTTTTCGGGCCTTCTGCAGTCTCAATCCTCTCACCCTCGCTGCATCTTTCAAACCTTATCCTGGCTTCTCTCTCCAGTTACCCCTGATCCTTCCATCACCTCTCCTCGCTCTGATTCTGATCTTGCCTACTTCTTTTCCAACAAAGTTCTCAATATCCACCAAACTATCCTCTCCTCCCCTTCTTACTCTCCTCCTCCTCCTCCTCCTCCTCCCCCACCCTCTTCTATGTCCTCATTTACTCCTGTCACTCAATCTGAAGATACCTTTCTTCTATCTAAAACTCATCCTACAGCTTCTCCCACCAACCCCATTCCTACCCCCATCATTCCTAAAATCTACCTCCTCCTCATACCCTATCTTCACCTCCTTTTTTAATACCTATCTATCGACTTCCACCTTTCCTACTCCTTTTAAGCATGTGACTATCATCCCCATTCACAAAAAACCTTCTGCTAATCCCCACCTTGCATCCAACTATCGCCCCAGCTCTCTCCTCCCCTTCCTCTCTAAACTTCTCAAACGCATTTTCTATTCTCAACTTTCTTCCTTCATCTCCAAACACTCTCTCCTCCCCTCTACCCAATCTGGTTTCCGCCCTCAACACTCCACTGAAACTGCCCTCATGTCTGTTCTGAACTCTCTCCTTTCTGCACGCTAGTCTAAACATTCCTCTATTCTTATTCTCCTTGACCTCTCTGCTGCTTTTGATACTGTTGACCATCCTCTTCTCCTTAATTCTCTCTCCTCTTTTGGCCTCAAAGACTCTGTCCTTAACTGGTTCTCCTCTTATCTTTCCAACTTCACCTTTGCTGTCTCCTGGGGTGGCTCCACCTCTCCCACCCATCCTCTCAACCACGGCGTGCCGCAGGGTTCTCACCTTGGCCCCTTTCTCTTCTCACTCTACACTTCCTTCTCAGCCCCCATCATCTCCTCCTTTGGTTTCTCACACCATTTCTACGCTGATGATACCCAGCTCTTCTTCTCCTTCTCCTCCTTCTCTCCCGACATTCACCATAAACTTTCTTCTTGCCTCTCTGCTATTAAATCTTGGATGTCCTCTCACTTCCTTACTCTCAATGCTGACAAAACCGAAGTCCTATTCTTCCCTGCCAACACACTCCCTCCTTTCTCTCCTCCACCTTTCATTCTCTTTCCCCCCTCCCAACTCTCCTTCTCTCCCCATGCCCCTTCACATTGACCCCCACCTCTCTCTATCTCACCACATTTCTCTTACTGCCAGATCTTACCGCTTTCACCTTTACAACATCTGTAAAATTTGACTCTTCCTAACCTTTCATGCGACTAAACTCTTAATCTCCTCCCTCATCTTCTCCAGAGTTTTCTACTGCTCTATTCTTTTCTTTGGACTCCCCTCCTCTCACCTCTCCCGACTCAAATCTGTCTACCACTCTGCCATCCGCTCCCTCTGCCTTCTCTCACCTCATGACTCCATTTCCTCTTCTCTCACCTCTCTAGGTTGGCTCCCATTTCACTCCCAGCTCAAATGCAAGTTCCTCTGTCTAGTCTTCAAATTCCTCTATGGTATTGCCCCCCCGACCTATCCTGCCTCCTCACTTTCTATACTCCTTCTCCTTCTCTCTGCTCTGGCGATCTCTTCCTACTCTCTCCTCCTCCACCACCCTGTGCCCCCTCCCACTTCTGCTCTTTACAACTGCTCGCTCCTTTCCACTGGAACCACCTCCCCCTCTCCATCTGCTCTCTTCCATCCTACCCTACCTTCTGCACCTCTCTAAAATTGTATCTCTTCCATTCACCTCCCCAACACCATTTGCTTCCTCTCTTACTTCTGTTACTACTTCTACCCACACCTCCTACTCCCTTTCCTACTTCTGTACCACCTCACCCTCTAGTTCCACTCTACTCCCTCCTATCCTACTTCCTGCACTTCTCTAATTCTTATCTCTTCCATTCTTCTCCCTTACACCTTTTGCTTCCTCTCTTACTTCTGCTTTTACCACTACTCATACCTCCTACTCCCGCTCACACCTTGGTCCCTCTTTACCCTCACCAATCCTCATCAATAATGTAAATTGTTTCTTGTACTGTTTTCTGGTTTGATTCAATTGGCTTTTAATGTTGTTGTATCTTGCTTGTTCCTCTTGTAAATCGTTTTGGTTTAAAACACTATATAAATTCAAAAAAACACAAATACAAATACAGCACACTGTTCAAGTACTCACAATTAATCAATTAACCCACTGGTAATGCCTGACTAGAACCACCACACATGAGATTAGTGCACACATTTCAACCGTGCAATAATTTTAGCAGTGCCACTGACTTAAATTGTGATATGGTGTTCCATGCAAAAATGGTGCTAATGTTGTGCTAAGTGTGTGGCTTTGTGCTGATGTAAGACATGATTTGGGAGTTAGCTCAGCACAATCTAGTTTGTTAAAAATACTAAATACTAATCTGACTAATCTTACTAATGACTAACCTTAACAACAGTAATACTAAAGGCAATAGCCCAGCTGCACACTGGGGGCGCATGAGCTCACACCGCAATGTTGGCTTAGAAAACAAATCCACAAATTGAAAGCTGAAATGCAGTGTGCATGGGGGAAACAGAGCTCATAGTGCAATGAAACAGCAGCACGTGCACTAGCAAAAACAGCTCCTTTGTTTAAACAGAAAACACACAAAGAATGTCAGGATGCTATGGAGCACATTTCATCCAGGTTGGAGAAAGAGTGCAGTATAAAGATCATTGTGGGGAAGCATAAATGGCTTTGGAAAATTACTGGGGTGTTAGCTGAAAGGGGAGGTGATTGATTGATTGATGACCTCATGGCAGGAGGCAGGAAGGTGGGTGGTGAAACCATAAGCTTTATTTAGGAAAATATAGGCAGTGGGATGGAACAAAAGAGAGCTTAAAAGCTGGGGGAGAATGAAAGATTGAGGGAAAGAAGAGAGGAGAGCAAGAAAATGGAATGAGTTTGGGTGCTGGTTGTCTGTGTGTGGTAAAACTCTAGTCTGGGTCGGGATCGAGAGACAGTGCAGAAAGGAGGGAGATGGGTGAGATCCTGGCAGAGCTTCGGCAAGCAGGTGACAGTGGGAGAGATATCTTCTGTTTCGTAGAAGACATCTTTCTGCTGGCCATACATACAAAGTGGCACCGAACTCTTGGTAAGCATAAGTACCGAATTAAGAGAGAACTATCTAATTAGAGGTAACATTGTTCTAATTAGTGAAGTGTCAAATTAGACACGAGGGTGGAAAACCCATTTCCTCTTCATATACCAGAGAACAGATGTGTTTTTCCTTGTTGGAAAGTGGGAGTTTGCAGGCCTGCTAAAGTATCAGTTATATTTCAAGGTTGCATATAAAAATGAGCGTGCACTTCCAGGTTTATTAGAATAGAAGCCAGTTTCCTCTGGGCATGAAGCAGAAATCATTCTCTTGCTGAGGAAGTTAAGAAAGTCTGTGAAAATGTAATATGTATTTAAACATACCAATAGATTATGAAAACTGTATTTTTGCTAAGCTGCATTTAGACTTTTCATCCTATTTCTGGTATGTGTTATGCAATGCAACGCTGATGTTTTCTCTTTTTTATTTTATGCTGTCTTGCTAAATTAGGATAAAATGCCAGAGAGCATTATTGTGAAAGCTATGTGTGGTCTGTTATTGTGTGGTGTGTTTATTTAGTGATACATAGTGTGTGGAGCCTTCTATATTTGTACCGTCAGTGGCAATATTCAACGTGCTTAGTGCAGCACTAAATCTGGCATTGTCCTAGCCAAAGTGTCCCATTTAAAAGGGTATAACAGAGATCTAATTTCCCAGGCTTCAGCAAACGAAAATCAATTAAACACATTGTTGCACATTGTTGCACGCTCCTGCATATGGTGAAAGGGGCCTAGAGATAACATTCCCTCCTCTCAAGTCTGCACACAAACACCATTGATGTTTTGCTTTAGCACACCTGATATAGGCGTGTTTGTGGTACTGTGTATAGGCCTAATGATTCCCCTGGACTCTACATGTTTAATTATTTCTGCCAGGGACTCCAAACAGGCCAAGAGTAACCTATATTGTCACAGAAATACAGGCTCCCTTCCATATACTTCTGGCCGTATTGTATCATGTAAATCAGTAAACCCTCAATCATAGGCGTATTGGCAAATACCCCTTTGGAATAAATGAATATTTTCTTCAACTGATCTTTCTCCTCTCTTCTTTCTTCTTCCCCAAATCTTTCTCTCGCCAAACCCTTTCTTTCCTCCTCCCCCAGCTTTTAGGATGTACTGCTACATCTTTGGTAATATTTGTACAGTAGGTCACCTGGTCTTTACAGTGTGGAATCCTAACTCACTCTGTTAGACAATGTTTAACAATATATCATTATTATTTTGGATTTATTAACTAGTATTTTTGGATTATAGGAAAATGTATACTGTGAAAAATAATTAATACGTTTATAAAATCCCAATTTCAATACTAAACAAAATAGTAGCAATAATTGGACATATGGGTTTACATTCATTATCCAATAGCAACAACTTCCATCACCATACAATTGTACACTCACAGGTGTATGTATATTGAATGTGTATGCAAACAAAGTAAAAACAGACAATATTTTCATTTCTTCTCCTGAGATCAATAATCATGACACAGTACAGGCTTCTATTTCCGGTGGGGTCTGAACTTTGTTGGTATTTCTGCCTAGTTATAAGGCACAGCGGATCTAATATAACATCTTTATTTACATTGCTCAACCTCTGTCTATTCAATACAGTGATGCTGTGTTCCAGGGGTATTATCCAAATTGTTTGTTTACAATTGTTGAAATGAACAATTGACCGAATTGAAAGGGTCACAATTGACCTTTTCACAATTGACCGTATATATATATATAAATATATATATATCTGTTTGGTAATATATATTTATTTATATATATAGGGGTTTTGGGGGGTTTGGTGTTAGGTGGGGGTTGTGGGGGGTTTCCCCCCACATATATGTTACAATTGACCTTCACAATTCGGTCAATTGTGAAAAGGTCAATTGTAATTTGAACAGTTGTAAAACGAACAATTCGTATACAACCGTTCCAGGTACTTGCCAATCCTTGAGCTTATGCATAGACATGTCAATGTCAATGAGAATGTCACTTAAGGCATGTCAGGTGGACCCCTTTGCTTTCAGTACCATGACATTGCATGTTGCTATTAACTCACCCTTAAGTGGTTTCTAACTTTGGGATAAAAGATGCTGGTGGAAGTGAGTGATGTGTGCTTGTTATGGACAACATGATGGATGCAATCTGGGAAGGAATGCAATTGCTATTACATAATGGGACATTGCTAGTTCCACATGGGTTTACATACTACCAAAGCTGACATTACAGACCTGTTTCAATTGTGCTGCAAGGTGATAAGTTGGAACTGAACTCCTCTTGCCAGTATAACAGCACAGGGGCATAATTGATGCGCGTGGACGGAAATTAAAGGGAATGTATATGGCATGCACTGCAACCATGAGACTTTGGTTCACGTCCGCTGCTGCACGGAAACTTGGAAGTATCAGGAGTAATTTGTGACAGCAAAATAACAAGTGGGGCCCTGGGAGTCCCTCTGCCAGACATTAGTCCTGGTTACGAGAGACTTACCCAGAGTCTTTAGCTCACTATCTTTCACAGAGAAGAAATATCCCAAACATATCAGTCTTTGTCCTGCCCTGGGGCAGTCCAGCACCAAAATGCTAGGCAATTCTCCTCTGAACAAGAGTACCAACAGCAACCCCAGGCACATGTTTCAGTCTGGTGGACCTCATCAGTAGGGTGGAGCTATGCCTCTCTAAGAATAGTGAGCAAGGGGTCCATGTCTGGATTCCCTTAGTAATTTAGGGTGAGACCCAAAGTCTCTTGGGAATTTGGTGATAAAAATTGTAAGTTGTTGGCCAATAAACTTAAAGGAATTATGACTGATAAATATGATTCTTCCATACAAACCGAAGGAGGGGACACTTTGCATAGGAACAAGGTTGTATAGGGAAGGTCTCTCTCCTAGTGAAGAATAATTGGGTAACTTCTTTGATAAAATTACTGTTTCGGTTTTATCTGCTGAAAAGAAAATTAAACTTGAGTCTATGATTGATATTGCTGAAGTTTATAATGCAATATTACAGTTGAAGGAGGGAAGGTCACCAGGGCCAGATGGGATTGTTTCAGAATTCTATAAGATGTTTGCAGTCAATTATCACCAATTTTATGTGGAATCTTTAATAACTTTAAATCATCAAGGGGCATTGTATGACTCAATGAAGGATACTTTGATCATTGTTATTCCGAAGTCGGAAGAAGATCATAAAAGATGTGGGAACTATAGGCAATTTTCTTTGTTGAATGTGGACCTTAAAATTCTTACCAAAATTTCGACGAATCGGATGATGACTTGTATGGGGGATATGATTGATGAATCTCAGGTGGGTTTTACTCCGGGAAGGTTTGGTTATGGTAACATAAGGACTGTGTTGAATGTTGTTGGAGTACATTATGGCAAGGAGTTGAGTGGGATTATAGGTTTTTTTTATGCTGAAAAAGCCTTTCATAGAGTTAATTGGAAGTTCCTGGAATATACACTGTTGAAAATGGGGTTTGTTTCAGTATTTATGCGAATGATTGATTGTATCCACCATGACATTGAGGCAAAGGTATTCTTTAATGGATTGATTTCTGGATCCTTTCCTCTAACTAAAGGCACGCGACAAGGGTGGCCTTTGTCACCATTTTTGTTCAATTTGGCATTGGAACCTTTAGCAGCATACATCAAACAATGTGAGGGAATTAAGGGACTTTGTGCAGGAAAAACATAAGTTAAAATACTGTCTTATGCGGATGAAATGATGAATCGCCTATCAAATCCTGAAGTATGTGGATCCTTGTTGAAACAAATGTTTGAAGAAGTGGGGAAACTGTCAGGGCACAAAGTAAATTGGGACAAAACTGAACTTTTTCCTCTGTCTAAGACATTTAATAAGGGAATTTTAAGGTCCTGGAATTGTAAATGGTCTCCCGGGGGTCTTAAATATTTGGGTATACATATAATTGGTGACTTGAAGAAAATTGTTCTACATAATATTGATAAGGTATTAGACAACTTTGCGTTATCTTTTAAAAGATAGGAGAGGTTGAACTTGAATCTATGGGCAAAAATCAATGTGATTAAAATTATTTTGTCACCTAAGGTTTTATATATAATACAATCATTACCTCTATTGATTTGTAAGAAACAACTACTGAAGACTGACAAACGTTTTCAATCCTAGTTGAAGAGGGTGGCTTAGGTCTGTTTGCTCAAGAAAAGTTCATATTATTTTAGAGAAGAGAATGTTGAAGGACCAATTTGGTTACGTATGCAGAGAGAGACTTGTGCACCATATCACTTAAATAACCTTTATACTATGGGAAAGTGGTCAAATAAGAAGCTAAAATTGCAACCGATTATTGCGACTAGACAGGTTCTATGGTCTTGGTTTAGAGAAAATGAACAAAGTTTTGCTTTCAGTCAAGATGCGTCTATATGGCATAATGTGATATTACAACTTGATAATAGATGTTTTTATTGGGAACGTTGGATCGGGAAAGATATATTAAATCTAAATGATTTGTTTGATGTAAATCAACTATTGCAATTTGAGGAGATGCAAGGTAAGTATAATTTAGGAAATAGAGAACGGAGGAGATATCTGGATTTGTTTTCATTAATTAATCAAAGAATGAGTATGGCTGGTGATTCATTGGGGAAGAAACCAGAGATCTGCAAGCTTCTGGTTGGGCAAGAATATAATGTACGTACCTATATGAATTTCATGTCCATGGAGGTAGGACATATATTAGCTTGGAATGAGCTGAGGAATATATGTTTGAATGATGTTAATATAGTCATTTCGGAAGAAGAATGGAGAGATGTTCTTAGAGTAGGAGTACATTTGGGAAAGGATAAGAATTTGTGTTTAGTTAGGCAGAAAATAGTTGGTACGATTTATTGGACACCTGTTAAGATGTTTAGATTGAAGTTGAGGATGGATGAGTTGTGCTGGAGTTGCGGAAGAGACAGGGGTACCCTATTGCATTTACTTTGGGACTGCTCGAGAGTGAAGGATTTTTGGAGAGAAGTAATTGATAGGATTGATATGGTTTTTGATATTGTCATGCGAAGGTCGGCAGCAAATGTGATTCTGCTTTTACATAGAGGAAGGTGTGTGAACACCAGGAAATATAATATCTGGATAGTTAAAGCTGTAATGGTGGCGATTAAGCTAATCCTTAGGGTCTGGAAGACTAGAGAGAAACCTACTGTTGAGGACTGGTTGGTAGAGCTGCAGGTTCTGTTCAAGTACGAAAAGATCTCAATGAAGGATAAAGGTAAAGAGGGTGATTATCTCTCATTATGGGGCCATTCAATGCTTTATATGAGTGATGAAGTAGAGAGCGGGTGGGAAGGTGGGAGAGAGGAGTGATTTTTCCCTCCTTTTCCTGTTGTCTTTTGTGGTGTTTTATGTGCGTTGGTGTGGATTTTATAATTGTTTCATTTTTTGCTATTTCCATAGGGTGATGGTATATTGATATATTTGGGTGAGGGTGTCCTGGAATTTTGGATATCTATTACTGGTGTTATTTAATGGTTATTGTTGTTGCATTAGATTGTATTTTTGTAATTCATTGAACTCTATTTGATGAAATTATTTTTTGTTGGAAATTTAATAAAAAGATGTTTAAAAAATACAGACATCCCTTGAATTTGTTAATATGACAGACTGTACATTTGCCAGTACTCACTTCAAGATGTACCCTGCACATGAAAAAGGAACCCTTAAAAATCAACTTCTAGTATAAAACAAAACAACAATCACACAAGCCTCAACCCCATAATATTTAACAAACACTGCTCATTTCAGAACATAATGAGAGTCAATTGTGCAAACATAGTAATCAATCTGCTGTTCCAATTGTCATTACTTGTGAGCAACATTTACTTGATTGACTCAGAAAAGCTATGTCTGCAACTACTTCTCCTGCACAGAAATGACACAAACAATCTACACTGTGTCCGGTGTAAAATAGGAAGTGGGTTAATGTGCAGAAATTGTTACATTCACAACAAACATACAACACAACCTCATGTACTTACTACATAGACGGTCTACAGAAAGAACACATTAAATCCTACCGATTACATAATCTTGGAAATATCCATACAGGCTCTGACATCTTGTTTCACATGACCATGGTGCAAATGAGAGTTTTGTGAATGCATCTATACAAATTGTGATAATATGCCATTTCAACAACATCTAAATAATGCAAATTATGGCATGTTGTGCCCATTTCACATATGGACAAGAATCTCTTGATGGAAAAACATCCCACACATGGCTCATCATTTTCCATACAGGTTTTACAGCAACTCCAGGCCACCATAGTCCATATTTAAAACAGAGAAGTGGCTAGTTTTACTGTAACAACAGTTATGTAACTCAAAAACAAGGATTATCTACAAACCTACAGAATACAAATTTAATATTCCTTCAACCAAAATCCCCCATTAAATTATACCGCAAACGTATTTTCTCCATAACCTTACAGTTAGGATAGGGCAATCAGTATCTAACTACTTTAAAACATAAAGAACTGCACAAAATAAACAAAGTAACACAATTATACATTAAAGCAAAACATTTTAACTTGCACTTACAGGAGTTATTTCTTAAACACATTACAGTTGGAAAATGCTCTTGGGTATCAAACTAAGACCACAAAACACATAGCTGCCATTGCCAAAAAAATTATTATCTCGCAAATTGAAATATGTTTTTTTTTCAATCCATGTTGTATCTTTCTCCCATGAAACAAATATTAGAAATATGTTCATACAACAGCATTGTACTACACAGAAATGTTGTAAGAATAATGGTACATACAAAATCTCAAAAACCGGGAACAACATCCAGAAAGAAATACGAAACTCCAAAGACCACCTACAATTCAGAAAATTACTAAAAACCTGGCTCTTCAACACCACAGACTCAAACTGAAAGACTGAAACAACCGGACATGAAGCACAAAGCGAGGATGACTAAATTTAGGATGACACTGACAACATCCAGAACTGACCAGATAAACTCTCATTACAACAACCTCACCCGCCCCATAATTGTTACCAGGCAGCATACCTGTATAAAGTTGTGCGAATGTGGGCAGTGGCCATACCTAAAGTCATGGGCATTGACCATATGGAGTTATGAATGAAGACAGGTGCCGCCCCTGGACGTAATTGCAATCGTTGGCATGTGCCACGTTTCGAAGGGGCCATGAGCGATAGCATGCATAAACAACTGAATAAGATGAGGAATGCCAACCACCCGCCACATATGGATGGAGCAGCCTTGGCTAGTCGACTCTGGGCCAGATTTGAAGCGACACACAAACGCCTAACTGCCCCGCATACAGACAGGTATCACGTAGATGGCCGAGGCCGAACTTAGGTAAGGTTATGAATGTGAGTGGAAGCAATGTGTGAAATGGACTGTGAGTATCGGATGGCTCAGATGAGGACAGAGAGGCAGAGATGCTCCCGCACCCCTCGTGGAGAGAATGCAAAATGATTGCACCGCAGTTCCAGACAGCAACGCCAATTAACCAATCCACTACCAATTTCACCCCTCTGCATACACCCCTCAAACTCTAACCAAACACAACCACAAACCTACAACACACCAAACCGCACAAACTTCACAACACTGCAACAAAAAAAAACACACATGGACTCGCACAACAGCACACAAGGACTACTGATTGTAAAATACCCCAAGCGCAGCCAACGGACCCACCGGGCTGAGCCCATCACTGCTCTCTTGCACTTTTCCAGCTTATTCCCACTAACCCACCCCCCTTTTCCACTTTCTTTCAGAGCCGCCACAGCGCCCGGGGACCGCTCTGTTGGTGATAGTGCACAGTACAAATATCCTGTGACATTAACATTAACAATATACTATTTATAAGGGTAACAAAGGGTACAAAAGAGATAATGTTTCCATAACAATTTATAAAACTAGTTATGTTCTTTAAAAACATCCTGCCACAGTGTTTCATCATTCCACCATTAT
Source organism: Ambystoma mexicanum (assembly GCF_040938575.1). NCBI lineage: Eukaryota > Metazoa > Chordata > Amphibia > Caudata > Ambystomatidae > Ambystoma > Ambystoma mexicanum. Next base: position 221,133,960 of record NC_090930.1, read on the forward strand.
CAGTGCAAGACAACACGTACACTACAACTTGATGATGTAGACAAACACTAATGACATCATCAGTTGCATAAAAGGTGAACCTTCCAACCAAGAGCTTAACACATGTGCTCTATATCAGGGTCAGTAAGCATTGACCTTACAGATTCACATTTACAATGGCACCAAAAAATGCATCCAGAAAAATAGGCCAATGCCTGGATGCTGTCATGCCCCACACCTACTTTTCAAATGTTTATTCACAGCACACATTGCTTAAAAAAAGCCAAGGACAAGAGTGCCCACAGAACAAGGGGGAAGGGGGCCCTGAACCTGCCCTGCATCCTCACCCTGAGTCCCCATTTCCCTAGACCTGATCATAAAAAACCCATATCAGAAACCAAAGCGCAGAGAATAAGCCCAGTATACTTCTTAGCTTCAAAGTGCTCATTTACACTTTCAGCTTGCCTCCTCACTGCTTCCCCAACCATAACCTGTGTGTGTTAGCCACCACCAGGGATTATCTAAGAGTATCCATATATTCCGCACAGGAGCACCACACAACTGCAAATCACATGAACACATTTCCTTTAGATGTAAGGTCTTAGCTGTCCCGCTTAAGCAAACAGACAGATTAACTGCACCACACTCACATGAATGCCTCACTAATATATTGGCAGATGTTAGTCATGGTGGATTGCAAGAGCAGCAGTAGAACCCCATCTCAAGATCTCGGCTCATCTAAATATTGGATATTGCCATTTTCAAATCTTCCTTGACAGCACAAATTACACCAACAAGGACGGGGAATAGAGGGCCCAGAGCCTAGTCGGCTGTCAGATCCCAAGCCATGTTTCCTTTCCCCTAATTCTATCAAAGCCAACACCAACAACAGGACCCTCCCAAGGCCACTTTTCCATGGCCTTCATTATAATAAACTGTTGTGGCTTAGTGTTTCTAGTGCTATTTTCAACTGAGATTCCTGTGCCATTCATGCCAGCGTGCCTGTGAGGTCCAGAGGAATGTACGATGTTGATGGAAAGGTGAGGGTTGGAAGCTGGCTCGAAGGGTGTGGATGCCCAGTGTCTTGTCTTTCCGATTAGTAACCTGTCAACTGGAGCAGGGGTGGCTTGTCCATAATGGCAAAGGGGGTGTCGACCCCAGGTCTTCGCCCCCTCTCTCCCACTATTGAGGAGCCAGCCCAGTGTAATATAAGCACTCCCTTAGCTGTTTTTGTTCAGCTGAGGGTGTTCTCTTAACTCTCAAAGGGAAACTCTTTTTCCCTTTAATAGGTACAGTTCCCTAGTCGAACAAGCTCAATAAGCCATGTGTTAAGATGGATTTCTGAACTCGGACCTGGAGGGGCAGAGGTTCAGAAGGCCAGCATAGATTCTTGGAACAGGGTAACCTCTGGACAAGCCAGACCAATCAGGGTAGTGATGGCGGCGGTGAAGACTAAGTCTCAAGAGGGGTGAGGGTGGCTGAAAGCCCGCAAAGAGCACACAAAGCAAGGACACTTACAGGGTTTGATGAAGGTGCCAGAATAGTTGATCCCACTATTCCAATGGGTCGAAGCGCCTTTGCAGACCTTCTAGGACGATTAGATGCAGAGGGGTCTCACAGGACGACAGCAGTTCAGGGTGCCAAACCTTCAGAGGGTCACCAGCAGTTCCCCGACTCAGCTTCTTGTTGCAGGATACTTGGCTCCTTACCTCTTGTTCGGTGTGAACTCAGGAGATCGACCTGGTAGTGGTGTTTTCAGCCTCCTCTTATCCAAAGTTCCCTTTGGGCCAAAATGGAGAAGACCCAATGGGAGATCTGCTCACAAACACTCACACCATACGTAGACCTATCAAGGACCACGGTGGTCCCAGGCATTCAGGACACTCCAGACTCTCTGGCACCCAGGATGTGTATTGGGAACAGACATTCCAGCCCACATCCTGGAGGCACACACAAGGCATGCAGAAGCCCGCGAAAGCTTTGGGGTTTCATGGGAAAGTGCATGACCAAATAAGGACTGCCCCGGGTCGGCTCGACCTGGGGGAAGGTGAAGGGGTAAGACGGTCAGCGGACAGGACAGCCTTGTGGCATGGCCATTTTAGAAGCCCGGCCACCTATTTGTGGCAAACGCGGTAAGCATGGATAACATGGCAAAAAAGGGTTAAAAGCACAAAAGAATATGATAGCTGCCACCAGTCCTGTCCGTGACATACCTGCACCTAATAAGTCCAGCGAGAGTTTCTAGGGCCTTTGGAATGACTACAGACCCAAGAGCGCAGTAATGTAAGTTACGGTGCACTCTTGTTTCATGTTGCACAAAAGCTGCAACATGAGAAAAGGACTAAGGGAAACAAAGTCTCCCAGTACTGACTGTCTTAAGAGCATGTCATTTTCCCCATAAGAATTAAGTGAAAGCCCAGAGGAGTGCGCCGGAAGGCTGTGCTTCTCTGGCAAAGTCTAGATCAGGGTGTAAAACAGCAGCAAAAAGTTTGGGGGTTGCCACATCGAGGGAAAATTACATACAGTTATGAAATCTGTCCTAACACCATGCAAGGTTGGGGATGTTTGCTTTATGTGAACTGCATGTCTTTATGTGTAAGGGTCACTCTTGTGCCTCCTCGCACATACAGAGCAGGCTGGCAAGGGGCATCTCATCACCCACACTAAGGCCCCTCTATGCATTAGCTGAAACTAGGAACCTTTTAATGATAGTAGAGGACTGGAAAGAAGGTAAGTTTGTTTATGTTCTGTTTTTTTTAATTTCAATTATGTGTATGGTATGCGTGCATGCTTGTGTTGTTAAGTGAATGAATCTATGATGATGGATGCTGGTGTGCCTGACAACACGATTGCTGTGTGCATGTTGTGTAAATGTGTGTGTTTGTATGCTCATTTATTTATTATTTAAATATATGTATGGATGCATGTATGCTTGTGTTACGAGTGAGTGCATTATGGATGGCTGTGTGAATGAGAGTGTTTGCTGTGTTTATGTTGTGTAAATGTGTGTTTGTATGTTCATTCTTTACTATTTAAATATGTGTATGGATGTGTGCATGCTTGTGTTATGAGTAAGTGCCTGATGGGTGCTTGTGTAAATAAGACAGAGTGCTTGCAGTGTGCATGTTCTCTAAATGTGTGAATTTGTATGTTCATTTATTTATTTAAATATGTGTATGGATGTGTGCATGCTTGTGTTATGAGTGAGTGCATGATGGATATTGATGTGAATGAAACAGAGAGTGCTAGCTGTGTGTATGTTGTGCAAATGTGTGTGTTTGTATGTTTATGTATTATTTAAATTATTTAAATATGTGTATGGATGTGTGTATGCTTGTGCTATGAGTGAGTGCATGATGTGTGCTGTTTATATGTTGTGTAAGTAAAATGCCTTTGTTGCACATCCCCCATTCCCACCGGCCAAAATCAGCTCCCCCTCTGTGGTGCATTGGGTTCCAGGGGAATGGGGTGCTATTTTTAGCTTCACATCTATGATTGATGTTTAGTAAAAAAAATACCATACCTGCCTCTTTGGCCCCCCAGCACACACATAATCACTTTGATTGTGTGTGTGTATGAGTGTGTGTGTGGTGTTTGGCACTGTGGGGCCCAGGGGACAGGCATGTTTTTTTTTCTGGACATCTATGATAGATGCCATTACAAAATACCATCCCCACCCACTGGACCTCCAGTGCCTGGCATACAGACATAACCACATTGATTGTGTGCATGTGTGAGGACCCAGGGGACAGGTGTGTCATTTTTTTAGTGGGCATCTATGATGGATGTACAGTAAAAAAAAACATGCCTTAGCCCAGTGGTCCCCAGCGCCTCATATACACACACTCACGTTCATTGTGTGCGGGTGAGGCACTGGGGTGCAGGGGGCAGGCATGGCATTTTTTGTTTGGTATGCCCAGTAAAGAATGGCATTCAGTCCACTGGGATTCCTAGCACCTCACATGCAATGTCAAGCCTGACCCCTAAGCCCCCCATCGCCTTGCATGTACACACAATTGATTATCTGTGCATTTGAGGTTCTGGAGGGCAATGTGGTAAGGCATGCCATTTATCTGATAGATGCCCAGTAAAAAACGCCATGAATGGGTCCCCCAGTACCTCACATGCACACACAATTAATGTGTGTCGGTGAGAAGCTTGGGGCCTCAGGGGGCGGGCATGGCAGTTTTTCGTTGGCATCTATGCCCAATAAAACATACCATGCCTGGATGGAGGCCACTAGGGGGCACGCAGGCAATGGCTGCCTGATCATGCTGCTCCCGCCGTAGCAGGGCTGTACTAGGGGATTGAGCCCCCCCGAAACCCCCCAGGCGGACAAGCAGGATGGTGGGGCGCGAGGAACCTTCCGGGTACCCAACTAGCGAAGGATCGATGCTCGGGGCCCCCGGGAACAGCGAGAACGAGACCCGCAGTGCCAGGCGGGGACGAGGCCGCTCCAAGCCTCGGCGGCCGTGGCGCTGAAGAAGCGAAGAAGAGCCCCAGGGAAGCCGCGCACACACAGTGAGGGCTCCCTCCTCTCCCGCCTTCCTCGACCGATCCCTCGACCCGATCGAGCACTTGGTCCCACGATCGGGGCTCGAGGCGGATCGCGGGGACCGGTCCGATCCGTGCCACGTACCCACGCCCCCCGACCCCTGTCGACAGGAAGAAACCAGCGCTGGGAGGACCCGCGCTGGTGACCCCTCTGGAGAGGTGCGGGAACCTCAGAGCACCGGGGGGGACGCCCCTAGCAGGACAGCTGGCCCCGCACCACAACGGAAAGAGCCTGGGCCAGGCGAAGTTCTACTGGGCGGGCGAGATGGCCCTCGCCCGCACGCCGTGAAGAAGGAAGGCCCGGGGCGGGAAGACCCATCGGGGACAGGCAAGTGTGGTGCCCCCCCCAGATTGAGCCCGGGGCCCCGCCGCCTCCAAGAGGAGAGTCTCAGCAGCTACGCACGGCCCCCGGGAGCGAGGCCCCCGCCAGACCTTGGCGGGGCATGTGCCCGCCCGGGGACGACAACGTTTCCCCCCCACCCTTGGGGACGAAGGTGAGGTGAATTGAGGGGGGGAGGCCATGTATCCTGTGGCCCATAAAGACCAGCAGTAGCCTAAGCGGACTGCGACCCCTTCGGCCCGGGTGTGTGGCCCCCGCCGGGAGACGGTGGGCATGTGCCCGCCCGGTGAAAACCCCCCGCAGCAGCACACGGCGGTAAGGGAGGGGCGCGCCTCGCCCGGGGGCCCCCTCCCCACCCGTCATCACGTCCCCGATCTGAGGGCCCCAGGAGGGAAACCACTGGCTAACCCAGGGGGGGAAGCCCGATGGACTGGAGGCAAACCCTACAGGAATTCCACTTTCAGGAGATGGCGCCCAGCAAGAGAAGCCCAAGCCCCCCCAAGGGACTTGCACAGTCGGAGACCCCAGGACCCCCTACGTCTGCCATGGAAAGAGGCTTTGCCTCCATATTACAGGAGATCAGGAACATGCGATCTGACATTGCCCAAAAAATAGATCAAAGAGTGGACAAGGTCGAAGACAGACTGTTGCAGGTTGAGGCCAACCAGACATCATCGACGTCCCTAGAGATGGATCTAGGACTGAGGATAGCGGCCCTGGAGAAAAGGGAGGAGGAAAGGTCCAGGCAGATGGACGACTTTGAAAATAGGGAAAGGAGGAACAATCTCAGAATTTTTGGGGTACCGGAACAGGAAGTGGAAACGGAGAGAGACATTACCCGCATTGTGAGAGACATCATCAACTTCCTCTTTGCCGAAGAAATGACTACGGAACCCACGTTCAATAGAGTGCACAGGGCTGGGGCGAGAGCTGGGGGCTTCCGGTCTATCTTGGTCCGGTTCCACTATTACTCCGCAAAAACAAAGGTGTTGGAGGAAGCCAGGAAGGCTCGGGAGATCACCTACAACAACGCCCAAATTTCAATCTACCAAGATCTCTCCGCCTACACCCTGGCCAAACGCAGGATGTGTCGTCCGCTAACACTCCTGCTGAAAGAAAAGGGGGTCCACTACCACTGGGGCTACCCCTTCTCTTTGACCTTTGAGTACATGGGCCAGAGGTCAATTCTGACCACGGAAGACGACATACGAGGAGCCATCCAGGACTACTTTGTGGACTTGAATCCCAGGAGGGCCCTGTCGGGCCGGGGAGGGATACCCCGGGGAGCCCGGGCCCGTCGAAAGACAGGAGACGAAAAACCGGTGCAAGGAAATACAGGAAAAAGAATACCCCATCGCCAGTCAAGGAGGGGGAGCGGAACGATCCCGAGGATTGAGACCTGGGGAAACCCACCGAGTCAAGTGGGATACACATAAAAGCCAGCGGATTCACCATTAATAGCGTCCCTACGAACAGCAAGTATGGGGGAGCCATGAGGGGGACGGCACGGCATGGAGGGAGGGGGGGCTCACAGAAACACGCTTTACACAGAATGCCCGGCTGCAGCGGGTTAGCTGGTGGTTCGGCCAGTAGCCAGGGATGGCAGAACTATTTGGCCGGATGCTGTGGAAGGGGGAAGGGGACACAAAGTTGGGGTAGTTCAGTTACGGTTTGGGGAAGGGGGGCAGTTGGGGTCTTGTTCTTGGCCCACCCAGAGGGAAGGGGAGGGGGGAGTCAGGGAACGGAAAGTCAAACCAAGGGAGCATGCCAGGAAGAGCATGTTGAGAACGTTGACTGAGAGAGAGGAAATCTTAGATTATGGCTAACAGTCTGCCCCCCCTGGATGTGGGCTCCCTAAATGTACGGGGCTTAAACACTCCCACGAAGAGATCCCTGGTCTGCAGGGAATTTAGAAGGGCCAACCTCGACTTTCTCTTTGTACAAGAGACTCATTGGACGCGGGGTAACGAGCCCAAAATGCGGGGAGGTGCAATAGGGGAGGTCTTCAGTGCTTCCCATAAAGGCAAAAAGAGAGGGGTTGCCATCTTAGTATCGAGGAATACAGGCTTCGAGAACGAGGCCACGCTGAAAGACCCAGAGGGCCGATACCTGATGTTGCGGGGGTAATTCCAGGGGGCCCAGCTCACCCTCGCTGTAATCTAAGCCCCAAATGAAGGCCAAATCCTATTTTGGGAAGAGGTAGGGGACAAACTCAAGCACTTTGTTCATGGTTCAGTGGTGGTGGGGGGGGACTTCAACATGGTCCTGGACCCAATCCGGGACAGAAAACGCACAGGCCCGCAGCCCTCCAGGGCGTCAGACGAGACCATGGCACGTAACTTCCAACAGGTTAATCTAGACTTAGGACTGATGGTCACAATCCCGATCCCCAGAACGAACACCCCCCCTTCACATATTACTCAGCTATCCATGCGTCGTTCTCCAGGATAGATTATATCTTGGTGGACGAGATCCTGCACCCATTTACCTCAGGCCATGGGGTTGACCCCATTTCCTGGTCCGACCACGACCTGGTCGGAATCACGATAGCAAGGGGAGGATTAAGCGAACGCAGGGGGAGGTGGAAGTGCAACGACTCCCTGTTAAAGGATGAGGCACTACCTCAGGAAGTTCTTGAGGCCATCACAGATTTCTTCAACCTTAACGATAATGGGGAGGTAGGTGTGCATACCCTATGGGATGCCTTTAAGGCTAACCTACGAGGAGTCCTGATCAAAATAGTAGCCCAGAAAAAGAGGGAAAGAGAGGCCCAGGAAAGACTACTGAGGGAGAAAATAGCCCAACTCCAACCGGGGGAGGCTCCCCACGGTCCCCTTGGACCAAGGCCAGGTGGCCGCCCTGGAGGACTGTAGACTCCAGCTGAGGGACCTCCTTCTCCACCAGACAGAGAGAAGCCTTCAATTGGTCAAACAAAAGTATTACGAGAAAGGGGACAGGGCGGACAGGATTTTAGCTTGGAAGTTGAGGGAGGTACAGAGAAGCAGATTAGTGAAAGCAGTAAGGAGCGAGGGGGGGGAGATAGGTTACGACACATCCCACATTGGGAGGCCCTCTGCCAATACTATGAGAAATTATACTCGTCCGAATTCAACGGGAGGGAGGCGGAGATTGAGGGGTTTCTGAACTCAATACAGATCCCGGCCCTTTCAAGGGAGACTGCGCAGGGGTTGGAGGCCCCGGTAACAGAGGAGGAGGTGGAGCGGATGATCAGAGGGATGAAAGGGGGTACTTCCCCGGCGAGGACGGCTACTCGGTCTATTTTTATAAGAGGTTCTGCTCAACCCTATCCCCCTACTTGGTTAGCGTATTCAATGCAGTGCTGGAAGAGGGACCCCTCCCGGACTCCATGATGGAGGCAATTATAGTGGTGCTCCCCAAGGACGGTAGGGATCCCTCGGAGTGCGCCTCCTACCCCTCAATTTCTTTGCTGAACACTGATGTAAAGATCCTGGCTAAGGTGAGCGGGGGGCGAATGGAGGGGATCCTGCTGAAGCTGGTCCACAGATACCAGGTGGGGTTCATTAGGGGGAGACAGGGCTCTGACAATATCCGAAAAACCATAGACTTGTTCCACTACGCCCAGGTGTCGGACCTAGACGCGTGCGTCTTGTCGCTCGACTCAGAAAAGGCATTCGACAGGGTGGAGTGGAGATTCATGGAACTCATCCTCCAGAAAATGGGCTTTGGGTCACACATTATGGGTTGGGTGGCGGCGCTATATAGGGCCCCAAAGGCCAGGGTTCAGGTGAATGTCAGGCTGTCAGAGCCTTTCCCCCACTCGCGGGGAATGCAGCAGGGTTGCCCGCTCTCCCCCCTCATCTATGTCCTCACCATGGAACCCCTGGCCATAGCAGTCAGAGCACTCCCAGACATCAAGAGGATCCAGAGAGGCGAAGTAGAATTTAAACTCTCCCTATTTGCCGAAGACATCCTGGCCTACCTGGTGGACCCGGGATCCTTGGTCCCACGCTCATGTCCCTAATGGCTGCATATGGTCGCCTCTTGTGGCTCAAGATCAATGCCTCTAAATCAGTCCTGCTTCCCATGAGAACGAGGGACCCGGCCCTGGACCCCCTGATCAGCCTGGGAGGGATAAAAGTGGGGAAGGCCTCCATCCGATACCTGGGCGTCCTCCTCAACCGGGACCTCTCCAACCTCGCTCCAGCTAACTATGACCCCGTAATGGAAAGGGTCACTGCGGATCTAAGGAGATGGGGCTCAATGATCCTGTCCTGGTACGGCCGCATGACGGCTGTGAAGATGAACATACTCCCGCGCTTACTATATCTCTTCACTGCCCTCCCAACCTGTGTTCCCGACCAAACCTTCAGGGTCCTTCAGAATGCGGTGCGTGAGTTTATATGGCAGGGTAGGACCCCGAGGACAGCAAGAGCAATCCTGACCCTTCCGAGGGAGGAGGGAGAGTTCGGGCTGCCGGACTTCCAACTCTACTTTCGCGCTGCCCATTTGCGCGTACTTCTTGAACATATGAAGGAGGGGATGGGTACATACTGGACGTACTTGGAGGACACCTCCTGCGGGCCCCAAGCTAGTTCATTCCGAATAGACTAAAATCACAGCCAACATTGGGAGTCCTCTGGTCGATCTGGCAGGAAAGCCCCCAGACGGCGCACCTAACGTCATGGCCGTCACCGATGTCATCACTCTGGGGTCACCCCCTCAGACTGGGAAGCAGGGGGTTCCGCAATGCTCAATCCCGGTCCGATTCGGGGATGGAATGGGCGGGGCAAATGTTCAAGTAAGGGGAATTCCGGCCCTACGAGGAAATGAGAGAAGCCCTGGGGCGGGGGACCCACTCCATTTTCGAATATCTCCGCTTGAAGGTGATTTTATGCGACCAATCCTGGGGACAGAACTTGAAAAGACAGTTGACCCCCTTCGAAAAACTTGTGGACACAGCGACCTCCAGGAAGGGTGCGGTATCAGGGATGTATAGAATACTGAACACTGTCAACCTGGGGGAGAGGAGGAGGTTCCGTACCTTCTGGAACGATTTAGCGGGGGAGGAGATCTCTGAGGTTGCCTGGGCAAGGATATTTAAGATAGCTTTCCATGGGAACTTATTTACAGCGGACATGGAACACAATTTCAAGATCTTGCAGGGGTGGCACAGGGATCCTGCGAAGTTGGCAAAAATGTTCACGGGAGTGTCCCCCGCATGTCCAAGGGGATGTGATCAGGTTGGTACAAGAGGTCAAATATGGTGGCACTGCCCGAAAATCCAGACATACTGGGAGGAGGTACGGGGCTGGATTGCTGAAGTTACTGAGGAACTACTCCCCCATAATCCCCTAACAATGTTGCTGGGCCTCCCCCCAGAGGACACAGACATATCCAGATACCCAAGGATTTGGGAAACCATGTTGAGGGTGGGGAGGGTGGCCCTGGCACAAAAATGGAAGAGCCCGGAGACCCCATCGAAAGAGGTCTGGTTGAAAAAGGTCAAGAACATGTTTCTGATGGACAAACTAACGGCAATGATGAGTAACGAGTTGGGCACATTCCAAGCGAACTGGTTCGGGGTACAGCAGACCTGGGGATGGGACGTTCACTGACCCACGAGGAGGAAAGAAGGAGGGATGGGGCGCCGACGGCATGGGGTAAATTGGACGATGTACAGCCACAAACGTAGTCAACGTTCAAGTTTTTTCTCGTGCTCCGGACATATAAAGCTTCTGCAGCGTCTCCCCAAATAAGGAGACCCATCTGGGTCAAAGTTTCAGGGGGGGGAGGGTCCGTTTGGGGTGGTAGAGGGGCGGGAGGACGGTTGTTGGGCCAGCTATTTGTATATCTTTTTGAAATTGCCTTGAGCCCTTTTGTCATATTATTAAAAATGCTAATAAAACAAAGTTTTTTTAAAAAAAAACATACCTTGCCTGTACCCTGGGACCACAGCTCCTGGCATGCATCTGCCCCCTGGTTCCACAGCACTTCACAATCACACATAATCACAGTCATCATTAATGTGATTATGTCTGACTGCAAGACGCTAGCGTACCATGGAGCAAGCACGGCATGTCTTATAGTGCATGGCTGATAAAGCAAGCATTATAAGTGGTATTATGTAGCAAGACTTGCATCTTAATGCAGCCAGTCTAGCCATTTTTTATTGTGGTATGACATTTTATATTGGGCAACTTTGATAATACAAGCATGATCAGTGGTATTATTATTTCTGGGGCATAACATTTTTTATGGTAAAGCATGCATGATTTGTGTTCTTATGAAGCAAGACTGGCATTTGTTATGCAACCACTCTAGCCATTTCTTACTGAGGCATGACATTTGTATTGGGCATCTTTGATAAAGCAAAAAGGATCAGTGGATAAGTGGTATTATGTAGCTCAGCTGGCCTTTTAGTACATCCAATTTGGATATGTTTTCATACTTTGGCATGCATTTTTAATTGTAAGGCCAACTGAAGCATGTTCTGAAGTGGGGATATTGCCATATACAGGCCGAACAAACATGGACATGTTCTCTTATAGTATCATTACTGGCATTATTCACAAGCACACGTGAGTATATTCATATATAGGAATAACAGGGTATAATGGTACAGTCAGCATGGAAATGTATGGGCACAGCAAGTTTGAAAATGTTTTATACTGGCACACATTGTTGGGAAAAAGGCATCATGAAAATGTTTTGGAGAAATGCTCCTGTGCACTGATGGTGACTTGCATCTATTGGAGTTTTTTCATGAGTTTCCCTACAAAACCCAATTGCAAACTGTTTGGCTTTTTACCCAATTTTTCTAAAACAGTGTGCTCTAAAATGAACCATTTTCACCCATATTTAAACGGCATTCTCAAGGGGAGAACCACCCTGAACCCCGCCCCCCCTTGAGTGGTATGGGCTCCATCGCAATGCTTGCACACTTTGGCATATCTGGGACAAATATTTACACCACTCTGGTTAAAAAAGTCACCAGCCGCCTGGAGATAACTTACCTATTATACTTACCTCTTATGTCTGGAAGAACAGCCGGACAATAAAGACTACCACACATACTACCATATCTTGAGGGGTCATTCATTATGAGTTGGGCGTTATGCCGGCAGTAAATCCACCGGAAGACCACCCAATGTAATTACCATTACCGCCTCTTGGTCCGGCAGTATTACTGCTGGATTACAAGTGGCGGTGGCGGTGTAGGTCCCCATTTTTCTGGAGTCCATTGGAACAAATAGGGCATTTTCGGTGCAAGCAACTGCGGTGGCAATTTTGCTGCGGCAATTGTGCTGGAAATGTACGAAAAGTCCATGGATTTACCTCCAGTTCAGAGCTGGAGGTGAATCCTCCATCTTTCCACCCAACTCAAAGTTGGGCAGTCAAGTAATGCGGCGGTAACTGTATTACTGCTGCATTTTTACCGCACCGCCCAACTTGTGTTCTCTGCACCACAAACCAACATCATTATACAAACCCCACAGCATAAACAAAGCCACAGAAAACCCGCCGTTCTTCATAGCTGCAAAGTGTTCATTTACACGTTCAGCTCCTCTGCTCTATGCTTCTCCAATCACAATCTGTACCTATGCACCACCACCAGGGAACAGCTAAAAGTAGCCACATTTAACATACAAACACCACCCTACTCATAATCACATGGAAACATTCCCTTTGGAACCCAGGTTCTGAATGTCATTCTTAAGCTGACAGACGATCTACTGCTCCACACGCAAATGACTGTTCCACTGATATATTGACAGATGCTATTCATGGTGTATTATGGAAAAAACAGCATAACCCCATCTCTCAAGTTTCCCAGCAGGGAAAAGAGCAAATGCCTTCACGCACAAGGCAATATTTCAATGCACATAAATTAAATAAGCTATGCACATACATTAAATTAGAATACGTGGTGTGTTGTGTAGCTACTGTAGTGCGATGATGACTGCAGATGTGATAGATAGCCTGTGAACATATTTGTGCCTGCTGACATCACAACATAAACGCCTTTTCATTTGTCCTTTACCACACCATCTTCAACGTCCCTCACCTCCCAGTGTTGGTTTTGTATTTGAGTTAAGTATAATGCACTATTTGGCAAAGCTCCAACCATGCTGGTGTCTGAAAACAAGAAGGCAAGGACGCGAAAAAAACATAGAATGAAACATTTTTTGGATCCTTTCCAACATATATTCCGTGCTAGCCTTGCCTAGGCCTCACCTCCCCAGGAATTCGTTCATGTGCAGTACATGTGTAATATGTGTTTTTAACTAGGTTCCTACCACAGTGTCCATGGACCATGGGCACAAATGAGAGCCCAACATAGCTCCCCTCTAAAGATGTTTAGACATACTGTAAGAGGATTCAATTCAACACTACAGCTAAGTCAACGCCTAGTCTATAATACTGAATGAAAACCCTTATTGATATATCTTTATGTCCAGTTCATGCGTTCTGGATGACTACCCCTATATAACACCCCTCCCTTGGAATCCCCCTGACCCCACTGAGCCAAGAAGTAGTTCTGTTTTGCAAGTTTAAAGGTTTATTTGATAACTTAAACAATATATATTATATCACGCTTTATAATAAATTAATAATTGGATATCACACTTAATCTGGTATGATAAAGATTAACAACGGAGAATCTGGAACTAGCACACTTCTTGATAATCACTAAGGAGTTGACATGAAATGGATAAGGTAGCAACAATACTTTTATGATTTCAAATGGATGCAATGTGGAATGAAATGCAGTAAAGAAAATAACTTGATAGGATTTCAGCAAAAGACAATGTAATCACTTTCTTGGACAATTCACCCCCCCTTTTTATGCAATGCAAGGAAATGGAGGGAAGCACACAGTTCTCAGAAATGCAATAAAATGTGATTCAGTTCACCCCAGCAACTTAGACTACAGAAGTTGAAAACACAGGCCCAAATGCTTTTAAATGTGCTGGAAATGAAGAACAAATATGCTAAAATGCTTTTAATTCCCTCTAGAGGTTCAGGGTGAGTGGTATCTAGTTAATATTAGTCCAGGCTCACACTAGCAATGATGCAGGGATGGTTTTTATGAGGCAAACGAATTTCTTTCAGAGGAAAGCAAAAGCAGCTATCTTTTTGCAAGTGGAGAAATTTGCAAATCGCGGTAAAATTCACGAATGCATCTGGTGCGATTACAGAGGAACTACAAGGGTCCTAAGAAAGCCTAGGATCTCAGCTTCCAAATGAAAGTTACTGCAAGTCTCTAGCACAAACGGTCGCGGAGATATGAGCGATTGAATAAAGGTCGTTTTTCAGATTGAAATTTTAAAGTTCAAAAAGACAAGTGCAGCTTGCAACTAGAAAATGACAAGTGACAGCTTTACAAATGACAGGTGACAGTTAGGAGACAGTTCTACTTAGATTAAAATAGGATTGAATTATATTATTTTAACTAAGAGATTGGTTCTGCACAGTTTTCTAGGTACTCACACTATATTCTTGAGTGAAATGGGCCTCGCCATGGATCTGGTCAGGTTTTAGACGGGACTCTGGTCTCTGCACTTCACAGTGATCTGGGTCAGCTCTCTCTGGTTCTCTGGATTCTGGAGATTTGATAGATTTGAAGTCTCTATGTCTGCCCTCTGAAGGTTGAGGGAGGTAAAGTATGGATTTTCCGGCAGAGCTTCCAGCTGCAAATGGATTTGAAGGTCCCTATCTGTCCTGTCTCTCTGCTTGTATGTGTTTTGAAAATGGGTGTGTGTAAGCTGCATCACTAGCCAGCCCCTCTCCACTTATCATTGGCCAAGCTTTCATTTCTCCCCTGATTGGGGGAGATAAGTTGTGTCAGAGTGATGTCATTTTACAGCCTGCAGAAAGTCCACTCCTCCTGTCAACTTACACACAAATCTAGATTTGAACCTAATACATATTTGCAGAGGTACATATTGTTTTAAAATCATATGCACCCCTCACATATCACAGGAGGTATCTCCTGTTCAAACTCTGCTCTTCCTGGGAGCTTGCATTCAGAAATGGCAATATTTTGCACTTTTTAACTGGTTTGCAATTCCGGACATTACCCCAAATTTACACACATGTGCGCAAGGAGTATGGACATTAATTGATGAAGTGTCAGATTTTTCACATGCACACATTTTGAGTAATATCCTCTTTTCCGCTAAAACCCCCCTGAACATGCCACCGGTTCGAAAAACCTCTTAAAATGTGGGCAGAAAAATCACAAGAATTATGGTATCATTTAAATAATTTTCACAAGTCCGTACTATGAGTTATTCATCTTTTTAGAGTTATGTTCTGGCCCCAAAGGGGTGTGGTTTTCCTCCAGCACAAGGTTGAATTTCTGGTTTTTCCAGTTCTGCCAAGCCAGCTTGCTCTCACAGGCAGTGCCCCTCCCCTGTGCTTCCAGGAGAAATCTCCATTTACGACTCCTGCCATAAAACATTTGCCTGAGTCAAGACAGGGCTTTGTTCAATTTCCTGCAGAGCCCAGGTAATTCAATCAGGGAAGTGTCATATCCCTTTTGGTGTGAGCAGCAAAAGGGCAGCTAGGCCTGGGAACACAGCTGTGACTCAAGTTTCACTCCTGATGGGGGTAGTTGCCAGGCAAATTGGAATCTCTTTAAGCCAGTTTTTAGCTACATGTCATTTCTGTTCCCCAGTTTCTGCATTCAAATAAAACTAAACATTTTCACATATGCAGCTAGAAGGCTGATTCTAAGTTTAAAACTATGACATTTAAACAATTGCAACCTATGTGACACTCAAAAGTAGGTCACTCAGTCAATTTAAACATTTAGATTTTTTTAGTGTCTTTCAGTCCAAATTTACTTAAACTGCTGAAATCCACAGCTCAGCCAGTCTTGTTATAAACCTTCAAGTCACTTCAGAATATAACTTTACATTGTATCCACCTCTCAGTAAGTCTTTCTTTGGCCTGTTTTGGGTTCATTTATTCAGTTTTCTACAAAAAAGTAAAATCTGGTGGTTTTAAAACGCCGGCTTTCTGATAGTGGTGAGTACTGGTACTGCACCCCTTTTTGGGATTTAAGAAAATGAATTCCCAACAGTTATGGGTTTGCTTTTGGCAATCAGCATTGCCACTCCCAATGGTTTCAGACTACGGTGTGGGTAGTCCAATGGTGGTTTTAGGCAGTGTCCTTCTGTGCCCATAACATCGGCAAAAATGAGTGGCAGCCTATTCTTCATGCATTTCCCTGTGCATTTTCTGGGAAGCTCTGGCCATCATGATGTTTTCATGTCAGTACTGCACAGTTTTGAGGTAGGGCTCGGATGCATGGGTAAATACATCCCACAAGCCCCCCTTCTTGCGGTGGCCATCTGATCCTTCACTGGTGGGACCCGCAAGATCTGGGATGTAGTTCTCATCTTCTTCCGGTAGATGGCACAGTTCAGCATCTTTTCCTCCATCCGGTACTGATCGATCGGTTCTCCTCGCCGGTCCTGATGGGAATATTGGGCGGTACCCCGGGCCCATTGCGTCTCTGCTCCCGGTCTCCGGATCGTCCTCCTTGGCCCGTTTCCAGGTTTTCTTTCTCCTAGGACGACAAAGGAAGAGCGGCAATACCTATCCATAGATATTTTTTCCCCACCATTGATATAGTGGGGCAGCATATGCATTTCATCATAACGAAACATTACATTCTTATTTTGAAAAAAAAACAGTATAACTAAGAGAGAGTTTCATGCAAATCACAATATTTTAGAGACTAGATGTGGTATGTTTTATGGTTGGAACTGAATTAGTCTGAGACAGTACCCGCTAGGATTCCAGAGGATTCCTCCAGTTGTTGCAGAGCGTGCCTGGGATGGCAACACTTCAACTGGTTTATGTGGACCCACTTGTCTTCCCCCGCTGCCAAAGGACCTTTGGGGATGTGTATTTTGTAGGCCACAGGGGAGATCTTGTCGATGATCTCAAAGGGTCCTTTCCACGTAGGCAAAAATTTCCGCTGTTTTGCCTGGTTTCTTTGGAAGTTGTATAGATAGACCCGGTCCCCCACCTGATATTCCTTCCTGGAAGTCTTCAGGTCATAGTGGGTCTTCATGCTATCAGCCGATCTTTCTAGATTCCGCTGAGCGTAAGCAAAAGCATGTTGGAGGTGTTTCCTTACATTCTCCACATACTCATGAGTTGTGGAGGCATTTATTAGTGTCTGCTCTTGGGTCCTGTAGAGCAAATGCTGAGGAAGCACCATCTTGCGCCCAGTCATCAATTCAAATGGTGACATTTTGGTTGCAGATGAAGGGGTAGATCTGATGGCCATTAGGACCAGAGGTAATCGGATATCCCAACTTGGCCCAGAATCTGCCACAAACTTTTTTAAGGTGCTCACAATTGTCCGGTTATATCTCTCCACTGCCCCAGAAGAAGCTGGCCTGTAAGCAATATGCAACTTCCTTTTGACCCCCAGTATCTCCCACATTTTTGTCATTACTTCACTGGTGAAGTGGCTACCTCTGTCTGACTCAATCCTTTGAGGTAGACCAAAACGGGAAAAGATATGGTTAATCATCAGGGCAGCTGCGGTTTCTGCCTTGCAATTTGGGGCTGGGAGACATTCCACCCACTTGGTAAACAAGCATGTCACAGTCAACATGTACTTATTCCCCCTAGCAGAGCGAATCACGGGGCCTACAAAGTCAATTTGTAAATCTGACCATGGCAGTGTCATCCCCCTCTTTTGGAGAGGCGCACGGTGCGTGAGGGATGATGGCTGAAATTGTGCACACACAAGACACCCCTTCAAGTATTGGTCAAGGTCCTGCCCCATGTGTGGCCAGTATGCAACCTCTCTTAAGATTTCCAATGTTGTGTGAAACCCCCTATGACCGGCGGTGGCCGCATCATGGGCGTGACTTAACATCAGGCTTCGGAATGAGGTAGGAACCACCCACTGATCGTGGCCAGCTTTGGATTTCCTTACCAACAAACCGTCTTGGATCCGGAACATTTTTGGACATTTCATCAACACTCTTAGGTCCTCTTTCCCAATGTAATCGGTATCCGTCAGGGGAAAGTTCTCAGGGTCCTCAAGGTGCTGGTAAAACTTACCAATAATTGGATTCCCCTTCTGAGCTGTAATCAAATCAGCATCAGGGGTCTCCTTACTCCATTGTGCAATTGGAAGGTCGTTGTGAGCATTTGTCTGGGACCTAGTGATAGCAGTGACCTGGATTTCCCCCAACAGGGACTCAATCTCAATTAGATCCCCTTGGATGGCCCCGGTTTTGGCCAGCTGATCAGCTAAGTCATTTCCAGTTTTGTCTGGTCCCTCTACTTTGGAATGACCCTTGATCTTTTTCCAATAGATGGTCATCTCATTCGAGGTGACCAGATCATCAATGTTTTGGATCAACTTCCCATGTTTCAAGGGTTTGTTGCTAGCACATAACATGCCTCTGGCTTTCCAATTAACCAGGTTCTCCACAAACCCGTTCCGTACATAATCCGAATCTGTGATTATGACCAGTTCGTGGAGTTGATGCTGGACAGCAGTGAGGATGGCCTGATGCACAGCCATCAATTCTGCCACCTGACTACTTCGGGGACCAATTTTGTATCCAGCGGAGGGTTCTGGGGACTCATTCACCCATGCATTCCCTACGCCAGCCACCAGTTCTTTCTCCCCGTCGTTGTCAACATGGTAAGAGCATCCATCCACATAGACAGTGGGCATTCCCTCACACTTGTCCTCTTCAAAGACTTTGTGTGGGGAATTAAGGTATGCCTCCGTGTTGTCCTTTATTTTTAGACTTTCGTCCTCGAGACAGTTTTCTCTGGCACAATCATGCAAGTCAGCCAGACCTTGCGCGAGGGGACTCTTCTTGTTTTGGCCATATCGGACCTCCACAGGAAAGCCTTGCATTGACAGAATCCAGGAAGTAATTCGGGAATTACTCACATTTCCGGTCCGGATTCTATCACTTTGGAGATATTGCAGAGGCTGGTGTGGAGTCTCCAATATGATGTGTTCCCCCTGGATAAACGGGCGGTAATTCTTCAATGCCCACACCGTTGCCAGGAGTGCCTTCTCACAATCGTTGAATTTTTCCTCCACAGAGGATAAAGTTTTGCTCGCATAGGAGATTACTTTATT
Organism: Ambystoma mexicanum; assembly: GCF_040938575.1. Lineage (NCBI taxonomy): Eukaryota > Metazoa > Chordata > Amphibia > Caudata > Ambystomatidae > Ambystoma > Ambystoma mexicanum. The sequence goes on from NC_090930.1 coordinate 221,152,955, forward strand.
GACCTTGTCATGCTTTTGGTATAATACTGCCGTCAAGCACGTATTAGAGAACCCCGTCTCCAGGAAGAACTCCTTGTTTCTGACAGGGTAAGCTAGGCAAGGCGCTTGTGAGAGGCTTCTTTTGAGTTGTCTTACTGCCTCGGATTGTTCTGGACCCCATTCCCACTTGACCCCCCCCTTCAGGAGATGAATCAGGGGTCTGGTAATCTCTGCGTAGCCCTCAATGAACTTTCTGCTGTAATTAGTCAGTCCAAGGAGGCTCCTTAGTTCCCGCAGAGTTGTGGGGTCTTTCAGTTTCTGAAGTGCTTCCACCTTCTTTTCCTGGGGACAGAGACCCTGAGGAGTAATCTCATGCCCCAAGAAATTAACACGGGTTCTGCACCACTGTGCTTTTTGAAAGGAAAGTTTTGCTCCGGCGGCCCTCAACTGCGTCAGAACATAACGGATCTCCGCTATGTGTTCCTCCACAGATGAACTTTTGATGAGGACATCATCTACATAAGCCAGGTTACCCCTCGCACCCAGGTCGGGCATGGCCTTATGTAGGAAAATGTTGAATTCATTGCCGGAGTTGAGGTATCCGAAGGGAGTCCGGGTCCATGTGTACTGCTGGCCCCCAAAGGTGAAAGCCAGTTTGTATTGGTCCTCCCTACTGACAGGCACGGTCCAGTACCCATTGGTCAGGTCTATTGCAGTGAATACCTGTGACCCCTGGATCTGGGCCAGCCCTTGGTCACTGTAGGGCAGTGGCCATCGGGAAGTATGGACCCGTTTGTTGAGCTCCCTAAGGTCAGCACAGAGTCTCCACTGGCCGTTTGGCTTCAATATTCCCAGCACCGGATTATTGAAGGTGCTGTGGACTGGACGGATTATTCCCCGGGACTCAAGGTTCTTAATTATTTCAGTAAGGGACTCCATTGATGCGAGAGGCAAACAATATTGCTTCACAAATACAGGAGTCATGCCAGGGTCCGTGGGGATTGTTGTTGTGTGGATGTCAGTGCGACCACAGTCATATGAGTCTACCGCAAAGAGATCTTGGAAATCCAAGAAAACTTGTTTCAACTTTTGCTTTTGTTCCAGAGTCACACAGGCATCAGCTAGGTTGACTCTCTCTTCCACCATCTGCCTGAAGCCTGGAAAGACTTCTGGTTTGGCTATCTCAGCGGCCTCCTCCAGCTGGGTGGAGAAGTCCCTGGTCAGAGTGCTGATTTGGACTGGAGGCTTCAGGTGGGAAAGGCAGCCCTCATGGACCTGGAAAATCACCTCATCCCTCCTGAAGTCACAAGTCACATCTTCCTTACCATAAGGGCAAGAAGTGTACACCAGGAAGTTCCCCCCATGCCGTGTAAAAATCCTGTCTGGTGTTGCATTGTCATCACTGTCACTGTCAAAACAGTCCTTGGGAATTGGTCCTAACAGTTCATTTCCAAGATCAATGGAGAAATGTCGGTCATCAACCGCCATTCCAATAATGGTGCCTGCGGCTAGAGTAATACTCTTTAAGTCGCTGTTATCCACCTCTATTGGAATGGTGTCATGTTCTATGTTGACTAATGGAGTTGGGTTTACCCCTAACCCTTGCTGTTGGAGAGAAGCATTTAGATGTATGTAAGCATCAGGGTTTTGCAAATATTTTCCTCTTTTAACTTTCACTTCCAGGGAGAATTGTCGGGTCCTTTCTGGGATGGTGACTTCCTCTTTGATCTGAATTTCAACTGCATAAGGTAGCAATTGAGCTGACCTAAATGCTTTTTCTGGATCATCAAAGCCCATGGGATTATCCGCTAATCGGGACCAAGCTTTGAAGTTTATTAGGTCCAAACTAATGGCAAAGCGATTGAGAATGTCACTGCCTAAGTAAAAGGCGGCAGTGACGTCTCGCACGACCCAACAATTATGGACTATGCTCTTGTTGCCAATGGAGATTTTGAGCACACATCTGCTTGGCAGGAGCTGTTTGGAATTAGGTGCTTCCAGGTCCATTTCCCATTTGTCTATCAGTTTGAATGTGGGAATGGCTGGATCTTTTGGGAGTTGGCGGAACATGGCTTCGCTGATGAAGCTCTTACCGTTGTTCACACACACTCGAGCGAGAACAGAGTCCTTCCCATCATTTAATTGGACAGGGATGAACAACTGCTCTCCAATTTGCTGAATATCAGCCAAGCTCTGAGCTGATTTCACATCTTTCTGGACTATTGGAGTGGGAGTTTCTGATTGTGGATTAGTATAGAATCTCAGAGTGTTTCCTTCCAGCGTGGAGTACCACTTTAGACTGGAAGGCAGGTTGATTTTCAGAAATAGAGAGAGCCCCCCATCACCAGTCTGTTGTCCTACTGCTATTACTGTCACGTCTGGAATTTGGCTATTCTGGAAGTGAAATTCTACTTGGTCAGATTTTTGTTCAACCATGTGGCAGGTGCCGTTTAAACTAACATGGTTGACACTCCGTTTTAATTTTATTGGTCGGCTAGTCTGGGTCCAGAGGACCTTGTTTACGCAATCTATTAGGGGTGACAACCTTCTCAGGAGGTCATTCCCTAGTAAACAAGGGGTGCCCACTGGAGTCACAACTATGACTGGGTGTTTCAACTTGTGTCGCCCAATTTTAATGTCCAAATCTGCAGTCCCCTCAACGGGAATTTCCTTCCCGTCAAAGTTCTGGAGTTGTCCAGGAAGAGAGGTGAGAGGAATACGATAATTATCTCCCCTTCCTGCATTCAGCTCGTCAAAGGCCCTTCTGGACAGAAGGGTAGCTTGAGATCCAGTGTCCACCAGTGCCAAAATTGTACCCTGCCCCTGTACTTGTACCGGGGCATAATATCTTCCCTCCTTCTCCTCAAGGGGGCACAGATAATGCACATTTTTGGACAACTGGTTGGCTAACTTTCTGGTTTTGGACATGGCGAGAGAAGAGATTTGGGCAGAATTCTGTGGAGAGCCTTGGGAATCTGAAAGAAAAATTTGGCAACTGGAGATCAGAGCCATTGTGGGTTCCCCTGGCTCTGGTTCTGGGCCGCCCCCCCCTTTTTGGAGGCAGTCACCAGGATGGGTTTGAACCAGGGGATTTTCTTGCTGTTGGTTCTGGGATGAGATAGTGGGCGGCGGTAGCTCAGTCTCCACATCTCCCCAGTCTGGATTTGCATCCCTAGGGACCCATTTTTCTTTGGGAGGAGTTCCCCCCTCTCTGAAGGAGAAGATCATTTTCCAAGGATCCTCTGAGGATCCCTCTCCCTCAAATTGGAAGATCTGTACCTCCTCCTCAAACTGAGTCTGTTTGGGTCTTTTGTTTCTCCTTCCCCCCCTCTGCTCCTTAGGAGGCAGGCTTTCAGGGGCAAGAGATTTTGTTTCCGGTTCCTGGGTTTCCAGGGGCTGTTTGCAAGTGAGGAAGTAAGCTTCCTCCAAGGCTTTACACCCCCCTTCCCTTTGTGCCTCCTCCCTGGGAACCGGTGAGTTATCGGGGTGCTGCCCCCGTCATTGTTCTGGGGCACCAGGTCCAGAGTTGGGTGCGTTCTGCGCCGGCACGCCCATCTGAGGGTTCTGCTGAGCCCTCAGTATGTGACCCAGATCCCGCGCCATGTTTTGAACCTGGCGCTCTAACTGGGAAACCCGCTCAGGCTGATACGGGGCCCTGTTTTCTCCCCTGGGCTGATCCCGGGAAGGGTAGCTATCCCTTCTTTGGTAGTACCCCTGGTTGGGAAGATTTGGGTACCCCTCCACCCTTGGCCTCCCCTCTCCCGGATTAGGTTGTCTGGGCTCAGGGAATTGGGGAAAGAAGGGTGGAGGATTTTGGGGCTGGAAATTGGGTGGATACCTGGGGAAAAAGTTCTGCCCAGGATTCGGAGAATTTCTGCCCTCCGGTGGGAAGTTAGGAGGAAAGTTCCCTGGGTTAGGTTCTTGGCTGGATCTCCCCCCCTTGGGCTGGAGGAGTCCACACATAACCCAGGATGGGTCTGTTTCCCTTGTAACAGGGGCTTACATAATCAGGAGAGCGAGGGACCCCATTTGTGGGGCTGCCTCCCTGGCTCCCTGTCTGTGACTGGCCCGAGGACCTTCTGGGCCTAGCATTATTAGGTGCAGGTAGGTTTTTAGGCCCCCCCATCTCCAACTCTAAAACGGGGGTGACCTTTACCTCTGCCACCTTGGCAGCAGCAGGGGTGCTGTTGGCTTTGGTGTTTTTCTGAGCATTATTTTTGCTATCTACCGGTTTCTGCACCTCATAGATCCGGGTAGCCTGTTCAAGGACGCAGTCTTAAGATCTTTTCTCGTGAAAATCCCTCACGAGCTGGGTCATTATGTATTTGGGCAAGGCATGAAAAAATGTATTTATGAATTCTCTACTGTCTGTGCGCACCCTTCTGGTGGTCTGCGCAAAAGCACATTTCAGTTCTTGCACAAATTCTTGTGAGGCCTGATCCTCCCCACATTGCAAATTGTAGGCTGCCTTGCGAGCCTCTTGAGGATTTCTATGAATGGAAAAATGTTTCAAGATGGCCGCCTTATAGGTGGACCATCTTAAATGATTTTGGTCCTCCAGCCCCGCAAAGAAACTGGAGTATTCCGGGGAGAAGGTCCACTTTACATATTGAATACAGCTTTGGCTGTCCTTCAAATGGAAAGTCTCCATCATTTGCTCAAACAACTCTAAGTGCTCCCAAACAGAATACTTAGCGTTCTTATGGTAAGGCGTGATGACGCTCCTGATCGCCTTAATCTGCTTTAAGGGGTCCTTAAGCAAGGCCCTTTTTGCCTTATTGGCCTTTTTGGTTCGGGTAACCCTTGTCCATTCATCCTCTGACTCAGAGGCACTGCTCCCAGAGGTTCCTGTCTGCTCTTCCAGGTTTTCCCGGATTCTGCGAGCCTGGGAATGGCTGGCAGAATGTGGGGACCTGGTCTCCTGTGTCCTGCGCAGTTCAGAGGAGTCTTCAGATTCCTCCTTGCTGCCAGGATTTGATGGGTACCCCCTCCACTGACCTAACTGGGCAGAGGTTTTCAGGATGCCCTTAATGGGCCTACTCTCCTGGGGTTCCCCATTAAATTGCACTGTGCTGGGGTGCCCATACCCGGATGCCCGCCCCTCCATTCCTGGGTGGTACTGGCCTATGAGCCCCATGCTTCTGGCTGGATAGTAATCTGCCATCCCTGTGGCCCTGTGCTCATGTGCGCCAGGGGACATGGGGGTGGCAGAGTCCAGGGACCGAGAGATATAAAGGCCTCTGGTACTAGGGCTCCTGGTGTTATGCTCAGGAGTTTCTCTTACCCAGCGAACCTCATCTCTATCCGCCCCTGCTCCCTGTTGCAATGCAAGAGCCTGCGCCTTCAGTTCCTCAGTTAAGGCCTTACTAGACTCTATCAGTCTCTCCTGCATCGCTACCTGTTGTTGGAGTCTATCATTGCGCTGGCAGAGAGCCTCATTCTCTCTCTGTGTTTCCTGATTGGTCCTGGAGCACTGGGCCAGTCTTTGCTGCAGGAGGGTTACCTCCTGAGCTGTGTCCCTATTGGCCTGCTCCTTTCTTGCTAGAGCATCCTCCACCCTCCTGGTGTGCTCTAACAAGTTCTGGTGTTCTTTTTGGAGGTCACCCAGTCCCTGGTGGGCCAGGTGATTTTCTTCCATTTTTCTTTTTAAATGGCAGACTTCCTGGCCTAAGGTGTCTCTTTCCTGACTAAGAGCCTGCATTTGTGCCGCCAGGTCGTCCCTCTGCCTTTGAAAGGCACCAGCTTTCTGGCGTTCTTCATCAAACTCTGCCTGGGTATCCAGGGCTTTCGAAATCAGCTTGTTGCTCTCTACCTTCACTCTATCTAGATGACTTTGCAAGGTGGCTACCTGCTCCGTGCATGCCCTGTTAAAGTCTAATTGTTGCTCCAGCTTTTTCTGGCTCTGCAGTAAGGAGTCCAAACTGTCTTGGTGCTCCTTCTGCAGGGCCAGAAATCTAGTATCCTGGTCAGCCTTTTCCTGCTGCAGTATATCCATGTCCTCTTTTATTTTAATGATATACTGCCTACTGTCATTTTCTGACTCCTGGCTCCTGAGCAGCCTCTGCTCAGAAGAGTCCAGCTCAGATTGGGCCTTCTGTAATGCCAGCAGTTGCCTACTCGCCAGATCTTGGCCTTCAGCACATTTGTCCTGCATGGCTCCCATATGTAAATATAAATATGCCGCTACCCTGGCAATCTTGTTGTGCTCATCCTTGGCCTTAGAGGACATATATAGTTCACTCAGGGCCACATGTAAGGGACCCTGGTCTCTCCATATATCTGACCCTGTTTCCGTGATTTGGGGTGTGATGGCCTGCAACCAGACTGTTTGGTCCTGGTGAGTCCACTCACCTCTCACAAATAACTTATGTAAGAAGTGCTCTCTGGCTATTTTCATGTCTACTAAGGTCGTCATTCTAGAGATTGGTCTCTGTCCTGACTTACAGAAGTTAGTATTTTATTTTTGCAGAACAGAACTTTTCTTGGAGTGTCCCTTTTGAGGAATGCTTCACAGCGTAATGCAGCGTGGTGATCTGACTGGATGTATGTATCCCGTCAGTTAGCACACTGTATTAAGCTGCACAAGTGGTATTCTAACCCAGAATCCCGGCTACGAGCCCCCAATTTGTAAGAGGATTCAATTCAACACTACAGCTAAGTCAACGCCTAATCTATAATACTGAATGAAAACCCTTATTGATATATCTTTATGTCCAGTTCATGCGTTCTGGATGACTACCCCTATATAACACCCCTCCCTTGGAATCCCCCTGACCCCACTGAGCCAAGAAGTAGTTCTGTTTTGTAAGTTTAAAGGTTTATTTGATAACTTAAACAATATATATTATATCACGCTTTATAATAAATTAATAATTGGATATCACACTTAATCTGGTATGATAAAGATTAACAACGGAGAATCTGGCACTAGCACACTTCTTGATAATCACTAAGAAGTTGACATGAAATGGATAAGGTAGCAACAATACTTTTATGATTTCAAATGGATGCAATGTGGAATGAAATGCAGTAAAGAAAATAACTTGATAGGATTTCAGCAAAAGACAATGTAATCACTTTCTTGGACAATTCACCCCCCCTTTTTATGCAATGCAAGGAAATGGAGGGAAGCACACAGTTCTCAGAAATGCAATCAAATGTGATTCAGTTCACCCCAGCAACTTAGACTACAGAAGTTGAAAACACAGGCCCAAATGCTTTTAAATGTGCTGGAAATGAAGAAAAAATATGCAAAAATGCTTTTAATTCCCTCTAGAGGTTCAGGGTGAGTGGTATCTAGTTAATATTAGTCCAGGCTCACACTACCAATGATGCAGGGATGGTTTTTATGAGGCAAACGAATTTCTTTCAGAGGAAAGCAAAAGCAGCTATCTTTTTGCAAGTGGAGAAATTTGCAAATCGCGGTAAAATTCACGAATGCCTCTGGTGCTATTACAGAGGAACTACAAAGGCTAGCAATATCGTTTTGGGGTCCTAGGAAAGCCTAGGATCTCAGCTTCCAAATGAAAGTTACTGCAAGTCTCTAGCACAAACGGTCGCGGAGATATGAGCGATTGAATAAAAGTCGTTTTTCAGATTGAAATTTAAAAGTTCAAAAAGACAAGTGCAGCTTGCAACTAGAAAATGACAAGTGACAGCTTTACAAATGACAGGTGACAGTTAGGAGACAGTTCTACTTAGATTAAAATAGGATTGAATTATATTATTTTAACTAAGAGATTGGTTCTGCACAGTTTTCTAGGTACTCACACTATATTCTTGAGTGAAATGGGCCTCGCCATGGATCTGGTCAGGTTTTAGACGGGACTCTGGTCTCTGCACTTCACAGTGATCTGGGTCAGCTCTCTCTGGTTCTCTGGATTCTGGAGATTTGATAGATTTGAAGTCTCTATGTCTGCTCTCTGAAGGTTGAGGGAGGTAAAGTATGGATTTTCCGGCAGAGCTTCCAGCTGCAAATGGATTTGAAGGTCCCTATCTGTCCTGTCTCTCTGCTTTTATGTGTTTTGAAAATGGGTGTGTGTGAGCTGCATCACTAGCCAGCCCCTCTCCACTTATCATTGGCCAAGCTTTCATTTCTCCCCTGATTGGGGGAGCTAAGTTGTGTCAGAGTGATGTCATTTTACAGCCTGCAGAAAGTCCACTCCTCCTGTCAACTTACACACAAATCTAGATTTGAACCAAATACATATTTGCAGAGGTACATATTGTTTTAAAATCATATGCACCCCTCACATATCACAGGAGGTATCTCCTGTTCAAACTCTGCTCTTCCTGGGAGCTTGCATTCAGAAATGGCAATATTTTGCACTTTTTAACTGGTTTGCAATTCCGGACATTACCCCAAATTTACACACATGTGCGCAAGGAGTATGGACATTAATTGATGAAGTGTCAGATTTTTCCCATGCACACATTTTGAGTAATATCCTCTTTTCCGCTAAAACCCCCCTGAACATGCCACCGGTTCGAAAAACCTCTTAAAATGTGGGCAGAAAAATCACAAGAATTATGGTATCATTTAAATAATTTTCACAAGTCCGTACTATGAGTTATTCATCTTTTTAGAGTTATGTTCTGGCCCCAAAGGGGTGTGGTTTTCCTCCAGCACAAGGTTGAATTTCTGGTTTTTCCAGTTCTGCCAAGCCAGCTTGCTCTCACAGGCAGTGCCCCTCCCCTGTGCTTCCAGGAGAAATCTCCATTTACGACTCCTGCCATAAAACATTTGCCTGAGTCAAGACAGGGCTTTGTTCAATTTCCTGCAGAGCCCAGGTAATTCAATCAGGGAAGTGTCATATCCCTTTTGGTGTGAGCAGCAAAAGGGCAGCTAGGCCTGGGAACACAGCTGTGACTCAAGTTTCACTCCTGATGGGGGTAGTTGCCAGGCAAATTGGAATCTCTTTAAGCCAGTTTTTAGCTACATGTCATTTCTGTTCCCCAGTTTCTGCATTCAAATAAAACTAAACATTTTCACATATGCAGCTAGAAGGCTGATTCTAAGTTTAAAACTATGACATTTAAACAATTGCAACCTATGTGACACTCAAAAGTAGGTCACTCAGTCAATTTAAACATTTAGATTTTTTTAGTGTCTTTCAGTCCAAATTTACTTAAACTGCTGAAATCCACAGCTCAGCCAGTCTTGTTATAAACCTTCAAGTCACTTCAGAATATAACTTTACATTGTATCCACCTCTCAGTAAGTCTTTCTTTGGCCTGTTTTGGGTTCATTTATTCAGTTTTCTACAAAAAAGTAAAATCTGGTGGTTTTAAAACGCCGGCTTTCTGATAGTGGTGAGTACTGGTACTGCACCCCTTTTTGGGATTTAAGAAAATGAATTCCCAACAGTTATGGGTTTGCTTTTGGCAATCAGCATTGCCACTCCCAATGGTTTCAGACTACGGTGTGGGTAGTCCAATGGTGGTTTTAGGCAGTGTCCTTCTGTGCCCATAACATCGGCAAAAATGAGTGGCAGCCTATTCTTCATGCATTTCCCTGTGCATTTTCTGGGAAGCTCTGGCCATCATGATGTTTTCATGTCAGTACTGCACAGTTTTGAGGTAGGGCTCGGATGCATGGGTAAATACATCCCACAATACCTCATATTTCAAGTTTGACCATCAACACCCTTGCACGGTGTCCACAAGCATTCTACTCTATGATTGGACCAGACACGTCCACGAACATGAAAGAAAGAAGTGGTTCAGTGGACCAGACCGAGACATAAATAATTGTTTCCTCTAATTTTGAGCATGTTTTAAAACCTGCTGGACATATTAACAGCAAATTTGCCAAAGCATGCATTTGGCGACCAGGCCACCGATCCTCGTGCATGTTTGGAGACCTTGGGTCTCATTACGATAAAAACGGCACACCTGGAGTCATGTTTTTTCCGGTGCCTGGCAATTACCGGGGCATTACAGCCCCGGTGGTCCCGGTAATTCACCAAAGCCAGGCATCAGAACTAATTACTCCCCATTCCCATTCGATTCCCATAGGACTCAATGGGAATGGGGAGGACTGAAGCACCGGCACTGTGTGCAGCAGTGCCAGGGCTTCCGTCAAAGTCTGCGGACGAGTGCCGTTCCACTCGCCAGGTCAGACCTGACGGGCGGGATGGCATCTGCCCGCAGAACTCAGAGTGTGCCGGACCCGTAACAACGGTGCCGGTAGCTTACGGCACCGTTGTTACCGGACTGGCATACTCATAATGAGGTCCCATGTGTTCAGCGGTTCGGGCTGTAGGTGCGAGCAAAATTTTTTTCCCATTCAAGTCAATCCAGATTTTAAAAATGTTGGGCCACCTCACGTATAACTTTACCCGCCCTTGACGAAAATGCACCAAACCCTACAGAATGATTCAGATTCGGATCTATATTTGTTTTGGATAGTTTTGTGCGAATTTTCTCAATGGCGCAAACGTTGTAAGCCATCAAAAAAGCTCTTCCTGCACGAAAGCCAACGTAACCATAACTACAGCGTCACTATCGCCGACCCTCTAATATATATTTATATGTACATGAAGTGTCATTCGATGCTTTTCTGCAGGCCTTCACAACTTTGCAAAACTTTGCACGTGAACTAGAAGCTCTGCAACTCCGTAAATCTTATGTTGTTATCTTATGCCTCTTCACTAATCCTTTTTTTGCTGAGAATGTGGAGAATAACCTTGCATGATTGAATACTGTGGGTGTTTCCATTTTCTATTAATGCGGTCTGATATTGCCTCGAATTGTATGCAATTTAAACATTTCCTGACACCCTGCTTTCCCTTCAGTGCTATTCTTGCATAGTTTTTTAGGCTTAAACCACTAGTTCCAATGGCACTTCCAAGTGGTATTTTTCCTGGAATTCCATGCACAGAGAGTATGCTCCCCCGACACAGTCATCTAATAACCCTGGCCTTAAAGCTCCTCGGTATATCAGAAAACCCAAAGACCCCAGCGGATAGAGCTGGCATAGTGTGGCAGAGTTCCCGAAATAGAAAAACTTCCTGTGCATTGTGAAAGCAGCACTCTTCTTCAAAACTAATTATCCTCATGACACTGCTTTGTCATTGATAATTGTTATTAATAGGATGGCCCTTATCTCACCATAGAGACGTGCTGAGCGGGAGAACATACGTCCTAGAAAGGTTGATTTAATAACTCAATCTCAGTGCATCATGCAGATAAGGCAGTAATTGTAAGGTCAGAAGGGCCATACATAGAGACATTGTTAGCTCCAGCATTCTAATGAACGTACAGGCCTGCACCAAACGCTTATGAATAACGCTCCTCACAATGACAGCAGAGTGATGGCCCAAAGAGCATTTATGCACTGGATATTATCATCAAAAGGGAATTATGAAATATTTAACAGCAAATTAAAAATCCATGTTATAAGGAAATGTCAGAGGGATAGAATGGTGACACCTACGTTTTAGCAGTCATATGATTTATGTTAATACAATTGGCTAGCATGCATACTAATAATGTTAGCTGCCTGCATGAAAGGTCCATCTTCAACCTATTATGCTCTATTCCAGAGCTTGAACACATATCCAAAGGTGGCCGACAGCTATTTTGTTTTTCTTAACTCATTAAATGCATTGCGGTTTTAATTCGGCTATTTCTGTGCTGCAGAGAATGGACTGCAGTGTGTGGGTGTTGATTTAAAATGCAACACGAGTTTAGTTGATTTAACAAGTAAGGCAATTTTCATGTACATTGAGCATTTTTGTATTTGTTCATTTTGCTCACTTCCCACGAGAACTGTGAAGAAAGATTTTAAAATGGAACATAAGGATTGTTAAGTCACGGCGGTAATGTAGTCTTTCTCGGCGTTTATCCAATATAAAAAAAAAAATGCATTGTGTTATACTTGTGTACACTCTGGAGGTAAAAAAAAAACGCCTTACAGGCCATTGGACAGCTGGGGGACAAATGCAAAACTAACAGTCTCACTGCGGCCGAGAACGGAGAGAACATGTTCACTGAAAGATGTTAGCTGTTCGAGGTATTTATTTTTTTTTGTGTGAAACGTGATTTTCTACCCTTTTTTTTTAGCAAAACACGTATTTTTTAAAAAAAGATACTCATCAAATGTTCAAACTGTGAACAGACGTATGCTACGATTCACGTATAATCTCCAGTCACCTCTTAAATTTCCCAGCATGCCACTTGTCTGAAACATGGCTGCCTCAGTGGTACATTCAAAACTGGTTCCTACTCTTTCCTTTTAATTTATTTCGCGTTTTTCTGCAAGGCTATATAAACTTATACACTGACATGCATATTATTAATTTTATTTACAGACCTTCAGATGTAGACAAGGGGCCTAATTTACAAAATATTTAGCGCAGTGCAAAGTCACTTTGCGTGGTAAAAACACACTTTGCGACGTGCTAAAAACTCATTTGCTATTCATGGATCATAGATTGCATGACTCCTTCCTAGTCTGTGCTATGATCGAAAACTTTGTGCGACACAGAGACAGAGTTGAATCGGGCTATGGGGTGTTCGGCCAACGGCCGGTAAAACGTTGCAATGATTTGGGGTGTTTTTCCTGGCTAATGTGTAGGTCCTTTTTTATCATGCTGAATGCATGCTCCACATTGCACTAACACAATTTAAGTGCAATGTGGTTAGCTTTCATCGGCTACACATGCAGAAACAGAATCACTCGTACGAGCACTGTATCGACTGTACAATGTTAGAACTCCGGGCAGACACCCTCGCTCACCAATCAAAAAACTGATTGTGAAGATAAGATGCTGGGTGCCACTGCACTTGACCTTTCAGACTAATGTGGTAAAGCTGCCTGCTCTCACTTCCCTGGGCCCCTGCAGCCTTCACGGACCTGGCCTGAAAGCTTCTCGGAAGAGCATGGCTCTGAAACCCCTGAATTCAATTGGCAAACGCAGAACGAATTGACCTATGACCTGGATGTCCTAGTGGTTTTCCTCAAGTCAGATGGGCGATCAGTTAATTATAATTGTGTCTTGTGTTGATTTCCTTATATGAATTCAGTAAAATACGTGTCTAAGAACCAGTGGTGTAACACAAGATCTGGGTGCCCCCCTCCGAGCTATGCTGAGGGCCCCCCCCCACAACTCGGCAACAAATCACGGGTCGCGCCACACTCTGGGCCGGCCCGGATTACCACACTTGCGCAATACGCACTAACGTGCTGCTGAAGAGGTATGCCACACACTGCACTAGGAGAAATATATAAATATGTGTTTTAATGCAATATACAGCACACTTTCTGAGAAAAATTGGCTAAAAAGCCACAGTGTTTGCTATTGTGTTGTAGGGTAACACCAATCCAATACATGCAAGTCACCAACAGTGCACATGAACATTAATGCTTTGCTAGTAAAAATGCCATGCCACAATGAAACATGTCCAACGTGCTGCACAATGTACACCAGTGTAGACACATAATAACATTACAGTAAAGCATGTCAGGCCACATTAAGCCATAACTAGATTGGTTGCACCAAAATGCCAGTCGAAGCAATAAGACTCATCAAGAAGAGAGCACACATTCAAACCTGTGTCTCTGCGGCCTCTGGCAACACAGCCAAACTCTTTAAAATCTGCAAGGCACTGGCCAATACTGCTTGCGGTATCTACCTCTCCTGTTCCCTCAATAGGCCCTCTGTTTGGCTTTGGCCTCTCGCTTCTCTGCTAAAACTCAGGACATCCTGTCCACTATCTCCTCTTCCTCTCCCTCCTCCTCTCTCGGTCCCCTTTGGCCATCTCTCCCTCTCCTCCTCCTTTCTCCTCTTTCTCTTTAACACCTGAAGAGGTTTCTAGACAAGTCTCATCTATGGAAGTGTCGTCGAAACAGGTGCTCGCCTGCTCCTTCCAGAACCATCAAGAACCACATTGACACCCTTGATCCAGCCTTGGCCGATTTCTGTAATCATTCATTTACCACTGGAACTTTTCCTCTCCCAAACTCTTGGAAAGGCCAGCCAAATCCCAGCTTACTATCCACACTAAATCTGTTGGTTGTCTCCATGACCATAAGTCTGACTTAAGAGCTGACAGAGGCATGGAAACTGCTCTCCTCAATACCTGTGAAGATCTGATCTCTAACATTGATTCCAGCAATTCTTCTGTCCTCATCCTCTTGGAACTGTCCTCTGCTTTCGACACTGTCAACCATGCCATTGTTAAGGATTTCAATCCGGCGATACACTCTGCTCTTGGCCTAGTGTACAGCGCAATGGAAAAACTTATTTGATATATAGATTCAATTATTTGAAAGATGAACCACTCGTATCACACCCCTTACTTAACAATACCAAGGTCAGGCTGGACCAGGAATCAGGCTGGTTTGTAAAAGGTATTATTTATTTATTTAGTTAAGATCAAAATCACAATATATATTTTAATAGGTAAACAACAATCACCAATGGGGTGACAGAACACTGAATAATATAGTTAATACACTAGGACAAAGTAATGAGCAAAACAAATGCAGCACAGAAAATAATACTTTTGTGTTGATTTCAGATCGAATAGCACTATGGTTAGAAATTCCCACTGCAACACACCACGGCCCACCAATAAGCAAATTTAAATAAATGTGAGGAGATAGCAGGTATTCAGAAATAGTACAGATCAAACAATGTCTCACTGCCCCTTCCCCCTTACACAGAAAGAGAAAAACAAAGTGGGCTTTTCAACTGTCAGACTGACTTTTAAAGTGGCTGAGCAAGAACTGTAAATGTGTGGAAAAATGCTTAAATTATTATGAATTCCTACGGGAGCCACTTTGAACAGTTGTACACAATCACCATCAATGATTTAGTCCAAAGAAAACATTTGAAATCTTAAAGGGCAGGTCGGAAACAAATGGAAGCTATTTCACACATGTAACAATTTCTCAAAATAGGAATTCACAGCAAACTTTTCCGTGCGTGATATTCGCGATAACAGGAGAATCATACTGTTTTGAAATGCATTCACTGGATAGCTATGGATGTTAGGTACAAGTAGGAGTTAAAATTCTGTTTCTATCACAAAAACGGAGGGAGTTATAGAGGTTTTAGTAAAGGTTGTTTTTGCGAGATAGGCGCAAGAATTGGAAGAGGCTTCAGTTTTCAAATCAGAAAAATACTGACTATGGACTAGAGCATCCCAGCAAGGCCACCAGGACGGCACAACGTAAAAGTCAGGAGTGGTTCGCAACTCAGTCCTGGTTCCTCGCTGTCCACCTTGGAGCGCTAGGCTAGCACTCAAATGAAATTAATAGATCAAAGTTGACAAAATGACTAGGAAAAGGATGCTTTTACAGATAGACACAATAAGAATTCACTACGGATTTATACAATGTTACTGATTATGGAAGTAAGGATAAGTCAGAGGTTAGGTGGAAACAAGGTAATGCACGGTAATCAACAGTTTCTAGCTTCCTGTTAATACTCACAAAACAATTGGATTTAAGATTTTGGACCGTCAGGATTCTGGACCATTCAATAGGGTCTATCAGGGACGGACAGCTGGGCACATCGGACCAGACAGTATCAGCAATGCTCTCTGGTCACAGCACGGCACAGTACTGCATGGGATCTGCCCGTCTTGGTTCTGAGGATATTTTAATTCAGCAGGCAAGCATTAACAGCACGCCCGGTTGTATTATGATGCTTCCCCTAGGCTTTTGGAGTTCTGTTTTAGAATTTGAGGCCTAGCTGAGAATGGTTTAGCTATGCATAGGCCTTTGCTTTGCCAAGTGCCTGTAGTCTGGAACAAGGAAGATGTAGATTTCAGCAGCAGAGCACTCCTCCAGCAGTCAGGATATAGAGAAGTTGTAGCAGACCCTATGTGTTGTCAGCTGTCCCTATATATTATATAAAATGACATCACGAATGGGGTGTATGGGTCGGCTTAGCTAAGCTTGCCCCTGTGAAAGGTGATTGGGTCAGAGTCTACTCTCTGCCTTGATAGGAGGAGAGAAACAGAGTGTCATCTTTATGGTATAATTTTATGATGCTGAGAATAAACCCCTAGCCCCTGGACACAAAGTCTAATTTTGGCAAAATACATATTTACACATTTGCAACCTCTATAACAATCACATAAACAGATTGCATATTTTATTGAGTATCTGCTCCTCAAAATCCCCCCACTCTGTGACTTTGTTTTGCCTTTCTGCAGAATTTTGTCAATTTTGTAATGAGAACAGGTTCCAATATTTCTGTAAATTCCAACAAAAATGCACGCTTTCCATGGGAATGTGAATATAAAGTTTCACAATTCTAGCTGAAATACAGTCCCCATAAACTCACATTTATTGCCATTCATGTTCAGAATAAGCTACACAGTTGTACTAAGTTTACAAAGATAGTGCTAAAAATTAGGTTAATTAATCTGCCATTTTTAGATTTTGCATCCCTTCTGATAATAAGTTATACACCTTCTAAAAATGTCCATTACATATCCTGTTAACACCGAATGGTCAGTATTTGTCACTCCTTGAAGCATGTGGTCACCCCCTCCTTTGGAATTTTCTTTTGTCAGCCAGGAGTTTCCTGGGCTGCAGCAGTTTTACAACCCTTCACACCTTCAATATCCTGGATTGGAGGATGTCCATTGTTTAGTCATGGGCTAACCAGCAGTTAGCACCTCCCTGTGAGTTTCAGCTCAGGGGAAGACCCTCGTTCTGGGAGAAGCCTGCTTTTCCAGTTCTTGCAGCTCAGCCAGGTTTAATTTAATTATTAAATTATTTTGGCTTTACTTTAGCACAAAACAAACTTGTTGCATCAGATAACAGATAGAATTCTCATTCAAGATTTTAAACCTATGGGATCAAAAACAACTACAATGTGAGTTACTATAAGTAACAGGCCCCTTATATTGCAAACAAATGACTTTCATTGTGTTACATGTTAAAGTTTAATCAGGAAGGCCCCTGACAGCTGTCATCACAGGTAGCCCTCTGCTGCACAAAGATTTTCTTACAGATCCACAGGCAGGCCACTTTTGCTGTGGAGATCTCTTTATGCTCTTAGCCTTTCAGGACCTTGTAAGTTCACAGTGATTCCTTAAACTAAGTGAATTGTATCACCCAGCGAGAATTTTGAATATTTGGAAAGTGTTCTGTACCTGCATTCTGAAGTTTCAGCAGCAAAGAAAATGTGATTTAAAGCAATATCTGGAGTTTCATTTATCAAAGCACTGCTTTTCTCTTCTGCACTCCACTTTCAATTGTTGTGGAGCCAGTGACACATTTCAGTATTGAGAGCTCTGTTCCACCACTGACAACATGCGTGGCAGCTTGGGCAGCCATCTTTTTGTGCGTTGAAAAGCGTGATTTTCAGGGGTTTTGGCATGCACAAGGGTTTTGCGGCTATTTTGCTGTTTCTGGCACCACCATAACAGAGTGATGCAGCATAGCATAGCAAAAGAGGGTCAATACATCCCACAGAGCCCCCCCCTCTCGACTTGGTTTTGACCGCCCGTCAAGGGGAAGTCGGGAGATTGGGATGTTCTTTTTCTGTCTGTGTGGAGAATTTCAGTCGCTTCTCTCATCAGTGCTGGAGGCAACCCGCTCTCCTTGCCAGTTCTGGTCAGGAGTATTGCGGGTTCTGGTTGGGCACATTGCTGGTTCTGGTTGAGTGTATGGAGCGGCACTCCCAGCTCCTTGGGTCTTTCCTCCCGGTCCCCGAGTGGTCCTCCTTGGTAATCCTTTGGATGATTCTTAGTCCAGATGCTAGAAGATAGAACATAGCATGGTTATGGATATTTTCCCACTACTGTGTCCACTCATCATCTGGGGGATCTCAGCAGTGGGAAAGGCATGTGCATTGATTACAATTGGTGATATTCCCCATCTATGTTTACTAATGGTCTTAACACTCTTCTTGCACATACACAGTGAACATTTAGTAATTCCTCTGTGTTTCCGGATTTTCCCCCCTCTGGGTTTCTGGTTGGCTCCTCTATTTGCCGCAAAGTATGCTTGGGATGGCAACTCTTCAGCTGGTTTATGTGGACCCACTTGTCTTCCCCTTCTGCCAAACTGCCCTTGGGGATGCAGATTCTGTAGGTGACTGGTGAGATTCTGTCCACAATTTCAAAAGGGCCCCGCCAAGTTGGGAGAAATTTGCGCTGTTTGGCTTGGTTCCTTTGGAAATTGTACAAGTAGACCCGGTCTCCTACTTGGTATTCCTTTTTAGTTGTCTTGAGATCATAGTGGGTCTTCATATTGTCTGCAGATCTCTTTAAATTCCGCAGAGTATAGGCAAAAGCATGTTGAAGGTGTTTTCTCAGATTCTCAACATACCCATGAGTTGTGGAGGCATTTATCAAGGTCTGCTCTTGGGTTCTGTAGAGCAGATGCTGGGGTAGCACCATCCTTCGTTCAGTCATTAGTTGGAATGGAGACATTTTTGTTGCAGAAGAAGGGGTAGAGCTGATGGCCATCAGGACAAGGGGTAATCGAATGTCCCAACTTGGCCCAGAATCTGCCACAAACTTTTTTAATATGCTCACAATAGTTTTGTTGTACTTCTCAACTCCACCACTAGAGGACCGCCGGTAGGCAATGTGTAGTTTCTTTTTAACTCCAAGTATCTCCCACATCTTTGTCATCACTTTGCTAGTGAAGTGACTACCTCGGTTTGACTCAATCCTTTCGGGTAGTCCAAAACGTGAGAAGATGTGATTGATCATCAGGGCAGCTGCTGTTTCGGCCTTGCAATTTGGGGCCGGGAGACATTCCACCCATTTAGTGAACAAGCATGTTACGGTCAACATGTACTTGTTCCCCCTAGAGGAGGGAATCACGGGCCCGATAAAATGAATCTGCAAATCTGACCAAGGCAGTGTCATCCCCCTCTTTTGAAGGGGAGCATGGTGTGTGAGTGATGTTGGCTGAAATTGTGCACACACAAGACACCCCTTCAAGTATTGGTCGAGGTCCTGCCCCATGTGTGGCCAGTATGCAACCTCTCGCAAGAATTCTAATGTCGTATGAAACCCCCGATGACCGGCTGTGGCTGCATCATGGGCGTGACTTAGCATCAGGCTCTGGAATGAGGTAGGGACCACCCACTGGTCATGGCCAGATATGGATCTCCTCACTAGCAAACCGTCTTGGATTTGGAACATTTTTGGACACTTTATCAACACTCTGAGTTCCTCATTCCCAATGCAATCAGTATCCATCAGGGGAAAGTTCTCAGGGTCCTCAATGTGTTGATAAAACTTACCAATTATTGGATCCCCTTTTGAGCCGTAATCAAATCAGCATCAGATGTCTCCTTACACCATTTTGCAGTTGAGAGTTCTTTGTGAGCATTTGTCTGGGACCTAGTGATAGCAGTGACCTGGATTTCCGCCAACAGGGACTCAATCTCAAGTAGATCCCCTTGGATGGCTCTGGTTGTGGCCAACTGATCAGCTAGGTCATTTCCAGTTTTGTCTGGTCTCTCTACTTTAGAATGACCCTTTATCTTTTTCCAGTAGATGGTCCTCCCATTCGAGGTGACCAGATCATCTATATTTTGTATTCATTTTCCGTGTTTTAAAGGTTTATTATTAGCACATAGCATGCCTCTGGTTTTCCAGTTAACCAGGTGCTCCACAAACCCATTCTGTACATAATCTGAATCAGTGATTATGACCAGTTTGTGGAGTTGGTGTTGGACAGCAGTGAGGATGGCTTGATGCACAACCATCGGATCTGCCACTTGATGACTTCGGGGACCGATTTTGTGCCCAGCTCAGGGTTCTGGGGCATCATTCACCCATGCATTCCCCACGTTGGACACAAGTTCCTTTTCCACGTTGTTGTCAACATGGTAGGAGCACCCGTCCACATAGACAGTGGGCATTCCCTCACACTTGTCTTCTTCATAGACTTTGTGTGGGGAATTAAGGTATGCCTCCATGTTATCCTTGATTTTAAGAATTTCGTCCTCTAGACAGTTTTCTCAGGCACAATCATGCAAATCAGCCAGACCTTGAGCGAGGGGACTCTTGTTGTTTTGGCCATATCTGACCTCCAAAGGAAAGCCTTGCATTGACAGAATCCCTGAAGTAATTCAGGAATTACTCACATTTCCGGCCCGGATTCTGTCACTTTGAAGATATTGCAAAGGTTGGTGTGGAGTCTCCACTATGATGTGTTCCCCCTGGATAAACGTGCGGTAATCCTTCAATGCCCACACCGTTGCCAGGAGTGCCTTCTCACAATAAATGCATTTTTCCTCCACAGAGGATAAAGTCTTACTCACATAGGAGATTACTTTATTGACCTTGTGATGCTTTTGATATAATATTGCAGTCAAGGATGTATTTGAGAAGCCTGTCTCCAAGAAGAACTCCTTGTTTTTGACAGGGTAAGCTAGGCAAGGCGCTTGTGAGAGGCTTCTTTTGAGTTGTCTTA
This sequence comes from Ambystoma mexicanum, assembly GCF_040938575.1. Classification (NCBI taxonomy): domain Eukaryota; kingdom Metazoa; phylum Chordata; class Amphibia; order Caudata; family Ambystomatidae; genus Ambystoma; species Ambystoma mexicanum. Next base: position 221,173,338 of record NC_090930.1, read on the forward strand.
CTGCCTAAGGCTTGTTCTGGACCCCACTCTCACTTGACCCCACCTTCAATAGATGGATCAGGGGTCTTGTGATCTCTGCGTAGTCCTCAATAAAACTTCTTCTGTAATTAGTTAGTCGAAGGAGGCCCCTTAGTTCCCGCAGAGTTGTGGGGTCTTTTATTTTCTGGAGTGCTTCTACTTTCTTTTCCTGGGGACAGAGACCCTCAGGAGTTATCTCATGCCCCAAGAAACTGACACGGGTCCTGCACCACTGTGCCTTTTGGAAAGAGAGTTTTGCTCTGGCAGCCCTCAACTGTGTCAGAACATAACGGATATCCGCTATGTGTTCCTCCACAGTTGAGCTTTTGATTAGAACGTCATCTACATAGGCCAGGTTACACCTTTCACCCAAGTCGGGCAAAGCCTAATGCAGAAAGATGTTAAATTCATTGACAGAGTTGATGTATCCTAAGGGAGTCTGCATCCACGTGTACTGCTGCCCCCTGAAGGTAAATGCCAGTTTGTATTGGTCCTTTCTACTGACAGGTACAGTCCAGTACCTATTGGTCAGGTCAATGGCAGTGTATACCTTTGACCCCTGGATCTGGGCCAGTCCTTGGTCAATGTAGGGAAGAGGCCATCAGGAAGTATGGACTCGTTTGTTGAGCTCCTTTAGGTCAGCACAGAGTCTCCACTGGCCGTTTGGTTTCAAAATCCCCAGCACCGGATTATTGAAGGTGCTGTGGACTGGACGAATTATCCCACGAGACTCAAGCTTCTTGATTATTTCAGTAAGGGACTCCATTGATGCGAGAGGCAAGCAATATTGCTTCACAAACAATGGAGTCATGCCAGGGTCCGTGGGATTTGTTGTTGTGTGGATGTCGGTGTGCCCACAGTCATATGAGTCCACCGTGAAGAGATCTTAAAAATCTATGAAAACTTGTTTTAATTTTTTCTTTTGCTCCATAGTCCAACAGGCATCAGCTAGGTTGACTCTCTCTTCAACGATCTGCCTGAAGCCCAAAAAGACTTCTGGTTTGGCTATCTCAGCGGCCTCCTCCAGCTGGGTGGAGAAGTCCCTGGTCAAAGTACTGATTTGGAATGATGGCTTCAGGTGGGGAAGGCAGTCCTTGTGGACTTGAAAGATCACCTCATCCCTTCTGAAGTCACAGGTCAAGTCTTCCTTACCATAAGGGCAGGAAGTGTACACCAGGAAATTCCCCCCATGCTGCGCTCCAGCAGCATTCAGGAGGTAGAAAAGTTGCAGCAGCCCCTATGTGTTGTCAGCTGTCCCTATATATTATATAAAATGACATCACAAAGTGGGTGTATGGGCCGGCTTAGCTACGCTTGCCCCTGTGAAAGGTGATAGGGTTAGAGTCTACTCTCTGCCTTGATAGGTGGAGAGAAACAGAGTGTCATATGTATGGTATAATTGTATGATGCTGAGAATCCACCCCTCGCCACTTGAACCCAAAGTCTACTTTTGGCAAAATACATATTTACACATGTGCAACCTCTATAACAATCACATACACAGACTGCATATTTTATTGAGTATCTGCTCCGCAAAATCCCCCCGCTCTGCGACTTTGTTTTGCCTTTCTGCAGAATTTTGTCAATTTTGTAATGAGAACAGGTTCCAATATGTCTGTAAATTTCCACAAATCTGCACGTTTACTGTGGGAATGAGGGTATAAAGTTTCACAATTCTAGCTGAAATACAGTCCCCATAAACCCACATGTATTTCCATTTTCCATTCCTGTTCAGAATAAGCTACATGGTTGTAGTTTTCAAAGGTAGTGCTAAAAATTAGGTTAATTAATCTGCCATTTTCAGATTTTGCACCCCTTCTAATAATAAGTTATACACCTTCTGAAAATGCCCATTACTTATCCTGTTAACACCAAATGGTCAGTATTTGTCACTCCTTGAAGCATGTGGTTGCCCCTTCCTTTGGAATTTTCTTCTGTCAGCCAGCCAGTCAACCCCTTCAATATCCTGGGTTGGAGGATGTCCATTGTTTAGTCCTGGGCTAACCAGCAATTAGCACCCCCCCGTGAGTTTCAGCTGAGGGGATGGCCCACCTTCTGGGAGAAACATGCTTTTCCAGTTCTTGGAGTTGAGCCAGGTTGAATTTAATTGTTCAATGATTTTGGCTTTAGTTTAGCACAAAACAAACTTGTTGCATCAAATAACAGATAGAATTATCATTCAAGATTTTAAAACTATGGGATCAAAAACAACTACTATCGGTAACAGGCCTCTTATATTGCAAACATTTGACTTTCAGTTTATAACATGTTAAATGTTAATTAGGAAGGCCCCTGACAGCTGTCATCACAGGCAGCCCTCTGCTGCACAGAGATTATTTTACAGATCCACAGGCAGACCACTTTTGCTGTGGAGATCTCTTTATGCTCTTAGCCTTTCAGGACCTTGTAAATTCATAGTGATTCCTTAAACTAGGTGAATTGTATCACCCATCGAGAATGTTGAATATTTGGAAGGTGTTCCGTACCTGCATTCTGAAGATTCAGCAGCAAAGAAAAGGTGATTTAAAGTAATATTTGGAGTTTCATTTAGCAAACCAATAGTGGGTTAATACATCCCACACCATCCTGATCAATCGATTCCCTGAGAACCTGGGCATCATGGATCATATCCTGGAGTGGCTGACCTCCTTCCTCTTGGACAGCACCTCCCAGGTCCAATTTGGTCCCTTTCACTCTGCCATCTCTTTCTACCTCTGGCTTTCCCAGGGTTCTATCCTCTCACCCTGGTTTTTCAACCTCTACTTGGCCCCTTTGGCCCACCTGATCACTACCTTCTCCTCTAACTTTCAGTGTTGTGCGGATGACACTCAACCTTCATTCAGGCTCCTCTCAGCCTACTCTCCGCTCTTGCTCATTCCTGGTGTCATCTTCAACTCCACTCTCTATTTCTCTCCACACATCTCTGACGTCGCCAAGAAGTCCCCCTACCATCTGCACCTCCTCAAAGGGACTCTTCCCTTTCTCACTTTCCTCCAAAAGTTCACTGTCTCCAGAGCTCTGGTTCTCTCTAGGCTGGTCTACTGCAACAGCTACTTTCTCAATCTGCCTTCCTCTACTTTCCACCCTTTGCAACTAATCCAGAACAGGACTGCAAGACTTATCCTTGGCCTCAAGCCCAAGAACTGTATCTCTCCAGCCATTAAATCTCTCCACTGGCTCCCAGTGACTGTAAGAATCAAGTTCAAGACCCTTTGCATTGTCCACAAGGCTTTCTGGGGCTAGGACCTGCACTACATCCAACACTCGCCTCCAAAATACCTTCCTTCTCGAGCCCTATGGGTTAGGTGCTTCTCCAGACAGAGAGTGGGGGGCTAGATCCTTCTCCCCTGCAGGTGCTTCCCTCTGGAATGGCTTCCCTGCCCCTTCCAAATTTGAGCCAGACCACCTGAAGTTCCGGAAGCAGCTCAAAATGTTCCTGTTCTCCACTGCTTTCTCTCTCTCACTCCCCTGCTGACATACCTGACCTACCTGTCTGCTGTACCAACTGGTTGCTTGGTTACCCTCAGTCTCACTGAGTCCAGGCACTTTCTTGATCAGTCACCCTTGAACTGCCTCCAGGCCTACCACGCAGTTACTGCTGTAACTGTAACCCTACAGTCCCTTGTTCTCCTTGCACTACCCAGAGCCGCGCTGCCCTGGCTGCACTTACTCAGAGCATTCCTGCCCTGTTTTCCCCTCCCCTATCCCTTGCACGCCCCCCCTTTACCCTTGCACTTCTTGTTCTCGCACTTGCACAATCTGAATGACACAAGGCTTAGTAAAATCATCTGTCTTGTCCTCCCTCTATTTTCCTTCCCTTGTCTTGTCGTGCCTAAAAGCACTTGTGTACAGGTGCGTTATATATGACTTACCATATCATATAATATCATTTTATCACAGATTCCCAGACAAATGTACAGTGCAGCAGTAATCAACAGCTAGACTGGCAGAACCCAAATGCCGGTCTAGCCAGGTAATCACACTTAGCAGGGCTGCTCTATCAGAAATGCCCAGTTAAAAAAATGCATACCAAACTGAGGAATGACTAGACTGGCTGCACCAAAATGACACTAATACAACATATCATGTCTGCTTAGCATGGGCATGGACGACCACTATGATTTATTGCACAATCCTACACCCCCACACATCCCCTCTCCCTCCCATCCCCTAACTCAACCTCCAAAATCAGCTCATTGGCCCAGAATTACCTCCACGTCCCTCTTCCTTGTCCCAGTGCTTATGCATGAGGCTCCATGCCTGATAGGTAAGTACTGGGATGAGGACGAGTGAGACTAGGAGTAATGAAGATTACAGGTAGCTAAGTCAGGCATTACCTTCATACACCTCTACCTCATCCCAGTACTTGTGTATGAGGCATAATGCCTCATACACAAGTACTGCCTCATACACAAGTACTGGGATGAGGAAGAATATGTCTAGGAGTAATGAAGATTACCAATAAGTAATCAAGGCATTAAACACAAGTAGTGGTGCAACAGCATTGAGCTGAAATTATGGGCTATGTTGACTTGACCTGGCTGACCTACAGAGCAGTTGCCGGACAGAAAAGGACACAGATTTTAAACGGCACTTGGGTATCGCTGTTAACAAGGGCCCGGCAATTACTAATGTCCAGTATTTCACTATTAGTACCTGCATTCAAATGGCAATTTATTTAAGCAATTGAAATTGGGATGTGGGTTTAGTACTTGCATGCAAGGGGAGTGATTAGAAGGGTGGAGTGGTGATGGGGAGACTAGTCATTTTCACTGCAGTTCACAAGTGGGTGTTTTTAGACTTAAAGGAGATAGTTAACTACTTGTAACATTGAATCTGCACTAGAATAGTCTCATTAAAATGCTTAAAGAAGTTAGATGCCCCCACACAAATAAGTGTGACCTTCCCACCACATGTGAAGTTAGCGCCTCCATCAACATTTGAATGGTTAGCCCCCTGAAATGTAGGTTTTTCTGCACCCCAGAACACAAGCACACTCACCATTCACCATATATACACAGGCACACCCAGGCATCCATACATTTTAGTGTGCACTCTTTCACCACGCAGGCACACCCAGGCAGCCACCCATACATTTAAGTGTGCACCCCTTCACCAAACAAGCACACCCAGGCACCCACACATACATTTAAGTGTGTAGCCTTTCACCATTCAGGCACACACAGGCAACCACCCATACATTTAAGTGTGCATCTTTTCACTGTACACACACACATGCATACCCAGCCACCCATACATTTGTGTGCACACTTTCACCATACACTCACACACGCACACGTCATGGGGTTGAGGGGAGTCATAATACTTCAAAAATAAATTGTTTCTTTTTTTAAGTCACTCTGACATCATAAAGACATTATTTCCATTAAGGACTGAACCATACCGGAAATAGGTTCTTAATTTCTTAATTTCTTTATGAACAGTGACTCTAAAAATAAACTATTTATCTTTGAAGTCATAGGGCTTCCCTCACCCCATGACATGGCAGCCTCCAGTCTATGGTTATCATGTCATTGGGTGGGGCTAGCCCCTGACTTCAAACATAAAGTTTATTTTTGTATTCACTCTGTCTTCATTAGAAATTATTATTTTTGTTACATACATTATTTCTTTATAAATGCAGAGTGAATTCAAAAAGAAATTTAAAAAAAAATCGTTAATTTCTTTTTTACTCCGAATGGGGCCTCATCCCAGGAGATGTGGTTGCAGGGCCCCCCACACGGCGGAGGGTCCGGGGGCCCCTATTACCCAGTGCTAGGAACGGATTTAGGTAAGTGTCTCAGCTTATTTAAAGGGACACAGTGGCATCATTAAATGACATGCAACGAGTATGTTTGCGAAATGTATGCAGTAGTTCCATCATGGCTGACATGGCTGACATGCTTAAAAAGCAAACCCCCTAACAACTATCCAGGTCTGTGTTCTCACATGGGGTAGGGGTGAGGTGAGGGCTGAAGAGCGCACTCACTGGCCTGACATGTAGGTAGATGTGTCATGTTGCTGTAAAGCTGTTCAGATACCTAAAGAAAGGATGTGCAACTGCTACTTTCTTTGTGTTTATGGCTTTACTGCTCTGTTTAATGCATTATTATGTGCATACAAACAGGGCCTTTTTATACTGTCCTTTATATAGGGGCCTTACCTGTTTCTCAAATTCTCAGTGCATGACAAGACCTGAAGGCACAGCAATATAAAAGGATCTGCCGAACATCATGGGCGGTAGTCAGTCGGAGAAGCCTGGATTTGTAATTAAAACTCCTAGTTCACCAGGTAAATGCTGAGATACAACAACTCATGGAGCAGTGGCATCTAGTTAGGGCCCTCTTGTTCCAAGACATCTTTGCAGTCAAAACTGCAGATCTTCAAGGATGGTCTGCCTTCTTTTTTAGTGTCCCATTCATGTTTCTGTTTCCTGTTTCCCCCCTTCAGCGCAATAGCCAAAACATCTCTAACTTCAGCTGAGCTTTATGTGCCTCGACACATGTGCCGCTAGGCTCACCCTGTGTAAAAGTTTGTAAGTACTTGATAAGACAAGTGCCCAGCATTCAATGCAGGCACTGAACAACCTATTACTTTATTAATTAAATATTTTTCTGTGTGTTGCGAAAGGTGTATGTATAAATACATATTCAAGGAAATAAACTTTAGTTGCAGGGCTGTTTAGGTGACCTTTTAATGCAACAAAAGCCTGGAAATTCAGCTAAAGCCACCATAACTTTGCACCCCCTGTTGCGCTGACTGTGACCACAATGATGACATCACAGATCACATCACTGACACATTTCCCTGTTCGCTCCACGGACAGACCACCGATTGGCCAATGGGCTTACGTCATGTCTGCGGACAAGCAACATGTTCGGTGATTGGTTGGAGTGAAGCGACCCAGACCTACCCAGAGGTAGGCCTTCGACCATGCACCCACTGCAGCATAATACACCCATGCAAGAAAACATTTTGACTGTGGTATGTGGGCTGCATAGGAGGTATGTTTTCAAATGTTTGTGTACTGGTTGCCAGTAGTGTAATAGTATTTATAGGACAGTGGACATAGTGTGTGGTAGTTGGTTTGTTGCACTGTGTTCAGAATGTGGGTACCAAAGACTCATTACCGTGCCGGTGCTACAGGCTTAATGTGCTCACGGGTGCCTTTCATTCCGCCAGGTCAGACAGGGCAGAATGAAAGGCACCCACGGCACAACTTGAGTTTGCTACTGGTAAGCTTGCAACTGGTAAATTTGCTACTGGTAAGCTTACTGGTACCTTTGTATCCGGACTGACAGCCTTATAATGATGGCCCATTGTTTATTAATTCTCTGTGATAAAAGAAAAGATTGCATGTTAGTGTAGGTAGTTTGTAATGAGTTATTGCATTGCATAGTAGACATTACTGTACTTTGTCGACCCTCATAGTTAGTACTTTACAAGCACTATGCTTCAAACCAGTGTACTGTGCAATTTGCTCAGTTCCGTGTTTGTTTGTAAAATCATTGGGTCTGCAGGAAAAAAAATAGATTGCAGGATTTAAAAACCCTTTCTACGTTATGTTACAATATTTTTCGGTAGTTGATTTCAGTAGCAGGAATTGAATAAGGGTATCATTTTTGGTTTGGAAGTGGTGGTACTATTGATACCAGTTGGCACATTCTAATTGTTTATTTCTTGCTGCATGTTAGCAGTATTCATTTATTTGTTTGGTTGTTGCAGAATTCTGGGGCAGTTAGCTACTTGTTGACATACTTGTTGGCGTATTATAACTGTTTATTTCTTGTTGCATTTCAGCAGTATTCATTTATCTGTTTGGTTGTTGCAGAATTTTGGAGCAGTTATAAACCTGTTGGCGTATTCTAACTGTTGATAGTTTTGAAGTTGTTGAGGGTATTTTTATACATAATAAGTGTTGCAGGTTTTCCTTAGAATAATGTATATTTCAGTTTTATGGTTGTAGTTAGATACCAGTTGGAGTATTCTAACTGTTTATAGTTTTTCACTTTTAGATAGTTGTTGTCTTATTATATTAGTTTATGGATTTAAAGGTTATAGAGGACATTTTGTAGATGTTTATACTCAGATTAATGAATACATTTTGGTTTTAAGAATATTAAGTAAGAGTTTACAAGATTTGCTGGTAATCTCTGTTTTAGAGTCATGGAAGTATCATTACATTCGGACCATCCACATTTCTTTTTTATGTTTGAAGTGTAGTGAGCTGAATTGGTTGTGGCACCTGCGTGTTAGATTATGCCTACTGTTGTGAAGGTTTTCTTACCAAGTGATTCTTGTCCATGTGTGAATCCAGTCAGCTTGCAGTTGTTTTTGGTACCATCTGCATTGTAACACAAAAGCATTACTATTACACATTCACTATATGACTGTATTTGTAAGGTGGAACGATTATCAGAATTGCAAGTAGTACATAATCTGCCATGGTTTGCATTTTGTACACGTTGCTGAAATGGAATGGATTCACAGTTAGGTATGGATACATACACAAAGCATGCATTAGGGACTTGTTCCTGTACCACATGGCTGCAGCGAGTGCATGTATGTTTCCACATGTATGAAATTTGCAAGATTTCATTTATAGGTATGTTTTTGTTTTCCAGTACTTGTAGTAAGTACATTAGAAATTATTGTGGAACCTCTTGTGTGTTTATAATGAATCTGACCATTCCAGCACAGTAGTTTTGTTGGTTGCATTTCTGTGAAGGACTAACATTTGCAAACATAATTGGTCTGACCGTTTAAGTACATTTTTTCAACAATTGGTGGCAATTGGAATACAATATTCATAGCTGCATTTGCATAGCAAGTTATTTGTTGGAAGTGTGCGTTGTTTCTTTTAAGAGGTAGTTGGTTTTGTTTGTGCAGTACATCCTTCTTTGGTTGTGGTCATTGATGAAGTATTAGCTTGTTTTAATTTCTTTGGAGGTTTTGTTGTGAGATCCTGTATAATTTCAGTCTGAACTTGTTTTCTTTTACACATTATTGTTTTTTGAGGAACATGATTGTTTTTGAGATGGGGTGTGTAGAGTGCACGTAGTCTATTGTATTCTACAATGCAGGGAATATCAGCGTTTACTTTACTTGCATCAAAGTTGACTAGAAATAGTCCGTCAAGTGTGCGTAGGCGTGATAGTGCTTCATAGCTCATGCCTTCTTTAAACACTGTGCTGCCAATATCTATCAATGCTTGATCAAGGGTAAGACCTTGTGATTTATGAATAATGACTGGGTATGCTATATATAGAGAAAATTGTTCTCTGCATACATACATGTCTTTGAAAAGAAGGAGTCAGGCTGTTGAGTGTCCTATGAGTTTGTCAAAGTGAATATTCACAAACTGAATGTTGTTGTCACGTGGCTATGTTTGAAAGCCAACAACTGTACCAAGTGCTACATGAACTAGTCCTTGCTCCATGTCAAGGTTACGTTTGAGCATTACTCTACAGTTTAAAGATAATTTTAATATTTTCTCTAAACCAGCTGTTAGAGATAGTTTTTTCTAAGGTATTTAGTTGTGCTGTGGCTTGTTCACACATGGGTAGTGTCATACCGTGCACGTCCAGTTTGTCTGTGGAGTAAATTTGAACTATTAGTTGCATTTCTTTTTTCAACATTGTTTCATTGAATTGTGCACAGCTTGCAAAAGTTGGAATCAATGGCATACAGTTTACATTTTTGTGTGCTAATTGTTCCATGACATCAGTAGCAAATGAGTTATGCCCGTAGAGTGCATGGATGTGACTGATATTTGATATATATTGTGCTTCTTTAGATAGTAAACCAACTCCAATGCTTTTTAAAATGTTGTTGTATGTGAGGTCTGCAGACTGACACATGTTTTCAGTTAATTCTTTGTATTGGAAATGGTGCCAAAGATTGACATTTCCTATGCTGCCAAGAGTTTTACAGCATAGTTTGTGCCCTAAGGTTTTAAAAATAGGTTCACCTTTAACTGGTGTTAATTGAAGAAGATCTCCGAAAACAATAATGTGTTTTCCTCCAAAGAGTTCTCTGCAGTCTGTTTTGAGGACCTCTTCTGAGGTGAATCAAAGCCAACATTAGGTTGGAGACCATGCTCAACTCATCTATTAGCAGCATTTTCATTTGTTTCATAACTCTTCATAGTTCCATTGCCGCTTCTGGAGAAAGTTTGTAGTAGTCTAATTTGTTTTGGTGTTCTACTAGAGGGAGTAGTAACTGATGTAAAGTGACACCACCTATGTTGTAGGCAGCTAAATCTGTGGGGGCAGTTACAACAGCTGACAGTTTGTCTTGTGTCAATTGTTGGAGGAACTTGCTGATGATTTTTATTAAGAATGTTTTCCCTGAACCAGCTTGACCACTCACATATAGCAGTATAGGTTTATTGTCTTGACAGGTACAAGTTTTTTGTTTCGTGCTGCATACCATGTTCAGTTTGTTTTGTTATGTCTAGGAAAATGCAACACTGTTCATTGTTTAATTATGATTTGAGTATAGCAAAATCTTCTGTAGACCCTTCATACTGGTACATGGTGTTTTCTACTTCAGTCATGGCTAATTCAGCCTCATTTGCTATGAGTGGCTGTCCAAGTGGTTCTTGGCTTCCTGTTAGAGAAGGTTGACTGTTGTCAGGAGTGTCTATATTTAGGTGTGCCTGGAGTTCTTCTTCTTTTTGCTGTTCATTGTCTAACATTGTTTTGCACTGCATAAAGTGTATATCTGTTGTAGTGCTTTCATTTGCTTTGAAAGCATCTTCATAGGAGACATAGGTATCTAATAAATATTCTTCTTTTCTCCACGGTTCAAAACATTGTAGTAGGGACATGTAATACAGTTCTTTATGTTGAGGAGTTTTGAATAACAATTTCATATTATTAATTAGGCTGAATTTGGTAATTTTCACTAGGCTGCCGTCACAATTTTCGACTCTGTATCTACCTTTCTTCTTATCAGATTTAATATTATTTTTGTATGTGAGGTTTTGGGCTATGTGGTATAGATACATGGTTTCCAAACTGGTACGCCTGTTTGGGTAGTATGTGTCTAGTAAGTTGATTTTCAAAAGGGCTTGGCTGTTGGGATCATTTGAGGCTATTCTTTCTATGGGCCTCATTCTGAGTCCGGCGCTAATCAATGGCGGTAGTAGCACCTTGGTCGGCACCGGACCCATACCGGCACCGCCCTGGTGGAATGGGAAATTACCGCCCTATTTCGAGTTGACCAGGGCGGTAATTTCCCATTCCCCAGGGCCCTTCCCCATTCCCAAATGAGCCCCCATAGGACTCAATGGGAATGGGGAAATTGCAAATAACGGTGACCGTACTTTACGGTCACCGATATTGTCTAAAAAGTCCCTTTGCGCCCTCGTCCCTAACGCCTGCTAAAAGCAGGCATTGAGGACGAGGGCGCAAAGGGAACTCGGAATGTGGCGGTAAGGGATTACCGGCACCGGTCTCGTTAACGGTGACCGGTATCCCTTACCGCCATACTCGGAATGAGGCCCTATGTCTTCTGGATTTAGCAGGACCAAGGCTTAGCCATACTATGTTTTCAGATTTTCCATACAAGGCAGTACTGGTTAAACGGTTACCGGTTAAACGGTCCGTGGCTTCGTACCAGCTAAATTCACTGCCTTAACAAATTTAGGAGCAGTTATGATCCACAAATGCATGTGGATGAGTGGGGCTCCTCTGGCTTGGCATTCTTTTCTCCAAAAGAAGAGTTGCAATTCTCTGAGGGGAGGAACTGTTTTATTACAAATGAAGTGTAGCATGGCAATAAAGCGATGATGTAAATATCTTGATACATTTACAGGATCTATAGAGCAGAGTTCTCCTGGTGTTTTTAAATCTCTATTTGTTTTGTTTTTGTTTGCTATGCATAGGAAATCCTGCAAATCCTTACATGCATACTCTGCACAACTTAATGTCACAAACCATGTGAATTGGCCAAGGTTTCTTATCATACAACGTGCTTCTGCGTGTCATCAGAACCAGTATTCTTTTGTACCAAACATGTTTGCTAAAAGATTTGTAATGCTTGATTGTAGAACCTCATCTTTTTCTAGCACTTTTTGTAGTAATTGCGTAGCAGACATATTTTGAAAATTGGTACCTGATTTCAATGTGTGTGCAACTCCGTAGCATAGAGTTGCTAGTTCACTTCCAAAGAGAAGGTGGAATATGTATTCCACTTTTCGTACGATTCTGGAGTCTTCAGAATACATTTCTAAAGAGTAGTATTCTGATGCTGTTATTTGTGTGGGTCTTTCATCGTACCTTCCTCCTTTTCCAGTAGGAAAGAGTAGAGGAAAGGCTTGTGCTTCTACACTTTTTTCCCATATGCTGATTGGAGATCCTTTGGCTTGCCACATTTGGTAAGTTTCCAGTGCATCACCAGCTATGGTGTCTTTAGAGTGCAATGGGTGAATGATATAGTGGTCTAAAATACTGGATTCTGTCGTAGGATCTACAAGTTGAAATTTTTCAGTTTCTGACGTGTCTTGAATTATTTCAGTGATTTTCCTCAGGTTTTCTTCAATGTCTATTTCTTTTTAGTATTCATTGTTGTGTTTTAGATATTGCAGGGCATATCTAACTTTATGTAAATCCACTAATTGCTGCCATTTTATTTTGTCTTTTGTATGTACACCATTCAGTAGGATAATCAAAGATTGATCTATTGGACATTGCACTCCCAGAGTGTGTACAGTTTCTTTGAGATCTAATGGCAAATAAACTACTTTGCCACAAATGCCTTTCAGTAATTCAGAGGGAGGTAGTTTTGCTGTTTGTCGTTGACGGCGTATTATTGCTTGAAATGGTGCATTGTTTCAATTATAATGCTCTCATACAAGTTAGGTTGTTGCAGTGGTTTTGGTAGTGGGACTATTTTATATTTTTAAATTTAGTTTGGTGATAGCACATGAAGGTATTTGGTTGTTGTCAAGTTTTGCAGTGCAGTATCTGCAAAGCATTGAGGGGTTAGTAATGTTGTATTTGTTTTCTGCTATAAGTTAGAGAGCTAATTTGATCCACTTGGAATCTTCATTGTCTTCTATTTTGTACATTATGTCTACAGTTGTTGTGCTATTTTTATAAAAAGCCCTGCGGCAGCACACACATGCATGGTTTGGTACTTCAGCCGATGTGCTTTAATACTTTAGTATTTCTTTTTTGTATGTGTTTAGTAGAAGTTTGCCATCTGTAAAGTTGTTGCTACTCTGTTCTAAAGATAATGTACTTTGTAAGTGGGTTTCACTTCCAAAATATTTTCTCTGGATGTGCTCTATTTCTTCGAGTAGTTCTTTGGCTGTACCATGTAGAAGAATGTTATTTAAAATGGCCAGTTCTAAAGCAGGACTTTTGGCATAGTACAGTTTATGAACGAGATGTCTTACAGTTGAATGGTGTGTTCCTGTCATTTTGATATGGTGGAAGGTGCTTTTGGAAATAGGTCCAGAAACTCAGGCTAATGAATGTCCTTGTAGTCCTGTGCATCTTCGCACTGGGCAGGAGTCCATAGTATGTAATCGTTTTATTTTCAATGTTTCTTTGCATTTCACATACTGATTGAGGAACTGGCGTACGATGTGAAAGATGTTTTGCCTATGTTACACATTGATGTGCACAGCCATTTGTCAGGTGGAATGGAGAGTTGATGCTAGGATTTCTGGAGATATTTGTGTGAGCAGCATTTCTTGTTCCATGATCATATTATTAACCTTTTAATACCCTCGTCCACTGCTATGTATGCCAATTGGGTTTGTTTGCTTTTGTTTGTATGCTTCTTCGTTGAAATATGGTTCTATGCTGGTGGTGTGACTCCACTCACCTGAACAGATGTTTGCAAAGCTATGTTTGATGATATTTTGTTTGTTGAGAAGTCCTTGTTGTAGTTTAGTACTTAGTTTTGTTAGTACTTTCATGCCTATTAAAACTAATATAAATCATTTTCTTTTTAGAAGGATTGCACTGTCTATGGGAACTTCCAGGATTAGTTTTCTGTGGTAGGTTTTAAGGGTTGAACATCATTTCTCTCCTGTTTTTATAAGGTTCTGAATGACCCTCTTCTGGAAAAATGTTTGTTTTTTGGTATGCTTACTTGTGGCTACATCAAGATTCATAGGTGCTCTGTTAGCACTAGTGGTAGCTGTAGTCTTTTTAATAACCTTCTGTTTAGTTTTACATTTTGAAAGAGGAGTCATAGTTTCTTTACTGTAAGCTGCTATAGATTTGCTTAATGACTGTATTAGCTGTTTTGTTTGAATTGTTTGTATACATTCTGCTAGAGGTGGATGCCTATTGTGTGCACTTTTATTTTGAGATGCTCTATTTCTGTGTTGCTTTCTACAGAGTTGCTTTTTGGTAGGCATTCGTTGGTGTCTGTTGGAGAAAAAAAGAAAGTGTGGGTTGGGCATGTATGTAGAGGTTTGTGTTTGTGGAATGTTTGTGTTTGTGGAATGGGCTGCTACTTCGGGTTGGGAAGGCTATTCTCATATTTGTGCGTTACTATACTGGTGTTCAGATGACAATGCAAAGTGTATACCTGCTGAGGTGCAATCAGTAATACTAAATCTAATGCTGTAGGGTTGATATAATTGTTTGTTCTAGAATACTAGAATACTACAGTATTTGAGTAACAGTTGAGAACATTACGACAGTATTGCACTTACTTTGTTGGATGCAAAGAGTAGGTTTCATCTCGGTTCTGTCTTGTACTTTAGACGCAATTTGTAATATGGTTAAATTCAAATTTCGAAAGCAGACAGATTTTTAACTGAAGTTGATTATAGGAAATGGGAGAAATTAGCGTATGCTTTTTTTGCAGATTATGCAGAGTCAATGGCAGGTACCCTGTTCACATGCATTTATAAAGAAATTGGACATTTACTGTTAACAAATTATTCATACCTGGAGTTCGTATTGATGTATGTAGATGTAGTTGAATCCAGTGGCGGCTGGTGAGTTTTAAAGCTGGTGGGGCGTAAAGTTCCCAGGTGGAATTTGGGAGCGAGTGCAAGCAGCGCGCAAGCCCGCACCACCCAAGGAGGGTGTGGGAGGGTTCTCCCCGCAAAACATTTTGAAAAATGGCCTCCAAAATGTGCCATTTACTGTCCAAAACCCACCGAAAAATGACATAAAATGCATTAGGTTTTACCTACTAATGGTGGTACATTATTATTACGTGTGCAAGTGTGATGGTGTATTTTACAGCAGCTTGTATTAAGAATCGCTGGTACTATGATGTATGCATAAAGAAATTCATCATTATATAGTCAGTAATGATGGAAAAATATCATTTTGTCATGCTGTTACTGGCATTCATATGCATTCATCCTCTCACTTCTAAGGCCACTTCTACTCCTCCTACTCCTCCTGTTCTCTGTGGCCCCGGTCTTCTATTTCTCAGGCCTATTACATTCCTAGCCCTCCCCTTTTCTATAACCACTGTCCTCTACCTTTCAGGCCTCTTCCACTCCTAGCCCCCACACCCCCTTCTCTGTACCCACGTACTGTACCTCCTAGCCCTTTGTACCCCCGTTCTCTTTCACCTGGCTCTGAAATATCCCATAAGGTGGGCGCAGCTGCACTCAACAAAAGCACTTAAATAATTCAAAGATGTGTTGGAAACAGATATATCTGCTTAAAAGTGTGCTTTTGCTTTAACAAACACTTTTGCAATTTGATTCACATTTTTCTTAAAATGAGCAAAAGTGTTGATAGAATGCATTTTCCTAACCAAGACACCATTTCATCAAAAAATAAACCTCAAACTTGCGTTGCATTTCTGGTCTTCCAATGAATCGATGTGAGCAATCGCCTCCCAGTCCCGACCCTAACCCAGGAAACCGTGAACCCCCATTTGTCTGCATCAACAAAATCTGGGTTCATCCCGCCGTGAGAAAGAGGGGCTGACAGGGGAGGAGGGGTAAGCAAACCCTTCACAAACTACATCCTCTACAAAAGATCATAAAACAGCATATGGAGAACAGAAGAATAACTCATCTAAATAAAATTCAAGTCAACAGGGGCTCTGACCGTTCTGTCGAGCACAACAGACACCACAAGCTATGTCTGCCAAGAACTTATTAGATATAGTTCAAATAAGCAAAAAACATATGTTCCCAAAAGTTTCCCTCTGTCGGGTAGGGCTATTACACTAAACTCTATTAAATTATACTGGCTATTATGTAGATGGTACATCATTATTATTATTATCAATGATGATGTAGGATCTGGGGCAGATTAGATAGCGTTTTGTGCACTTCTTAGGGGCTTCAGTGGCAGTGCAGGGTTGCATCACTTACGCATAGCTGCAGCAGCGACGTGAAAGGTGCGACGGGAGTTGCTTGGCGGGATTCGGGAAGGACCACCCTGCCTATGTGTCCGGCATTGCTGGTCATTCAAATCCCTCAACATTCTACATGCACCATGCCATGGAAACACAGGGCAGTTTTCGTAAGCACGCCACTTAAGGTCCCGCGGGCGCCCCTTTTAAGACCTGCTCTTCAAATATAAGACTGTGTAATACTCATTTTACCTACCCCCAATTTAATTCGTCAGGGTTCACCAAGTGCATTAGCGAACAAATGCACTTTCAACCCGCTACCTTCCCATTTCGCACAAACTCACACCAGCAGCTTTCAGTGACTGATATATTCCTCCATACCCAATCCGCCTCCCTGAAAATTTACCATTTCCAAAAATATTCCAGCCCTTTGTACTATTCCCTATCTCCAGAAGGACGCCTGATGGTAACCGCATGCACTGCTTTGCCAAAAGCTGCGCACGTTATACTGGAAAAGTCTCTCATGTTAAATAGCAAAGCAGGATCCTCACAGCCGCACCCTTTCAACTCAGACACTCACATGGAGCTTTTTTAAATCCCCGCTTTGAGGCCATAAAAGACTCCAGTCAGAAATTAAATAGTTATAATTAGACATACCACTGCTACTGCTACCTGGGTCACTTCGATGACAGTGTATAGCACACGGAAGAGACCCAGGCCAGCCGCTGAGCCGCTAAAAGACATTCAAGGCCTCGACAACATGATAGGTGTCTTTTACTCGGGAGGACACAGCATACATCTCTCACTGAGAGTCAGGTAGAGGTAGGCCAAGTGTCCCGCGGCCGCCATTAAGTTTTAGTTAAGGAAACTGTCTTCTTAGAAGACTAATAGTTTCCTTAACTGAAACCTAATGGCGGCTGCGGGACACTCAGCCTACATCTCAGTTTTAGTTAAGGTTAAGGAAACTCTTAGTCTTCTTCGCCAATGCGGCATGGAAGACTAAGAGTTCACTTAACTAAGAAGCCAACACAAACACAATTTATATGCTCACTTACCTGGGGCTGCAGCAGCACACGTCCGTCCGTGGATGGGCCTGGTTCTGGGCCTGGGTCACTGCGACGACGAGTCCTCGACCACCACACCAGCAAGCAACTAGGATCAGATGGAAAGAACGAGAAGAAGGTGAGGCACACTGTGTGCCCATGACCGTCACCCGACTCCACCCACACGGATTGTCATTGGCTGGTAGACAGCCAATGACAATCCAACACAACCTGTTGCTATGGTCCTGCATGGCCTGCAATGCTAGCACAGGAGTCAGGTTTCCTCTACTGCTGCGCTGTTTGCGCAGAATACCGACAGTGAGGGGCCACCATTCCACCGCCCCGACAGCCTCCCAAATGTGGGAATGGGATACGTAAAGTGCGTGGAGCTCAGAGCTCCACGCACTCTACATGGTAGAATATGGACGTAGTCTACGTAGATCCGGACGCGCCCCGCTGCTCTAGGTTGGGCAGGAGCAGGCCTGGCAGCCCAGCATACTGCAGACATAGCGGCAGATTAATAAATAAATAATCTGCCGCTCTGCAAAAATTGATTAAATTAATTCCAGCACAGCAAAAAGAGTTGTCTCTTCTTCTTTCTGTGGTGGGGAGGGGGGGGCGGCGCCCCCCCGCCCTAAGTAAGCAGCCGCCACTGGTTGAATCTGGAAGGAGAAATCTTGAAGAGTTTTACAGTAGTTTTAGCTGTAGGTGCTTTGCAATCACAGGACACTTTTAATCAGAGTGATGAACAGTTCATCTAAAGTGCTGAATTGTAATGGCAGAGGTAGATGTAGAGTTCTTGGATGTGATTGGAGGATGTTTGTGTGACTGCTTATGTGTATCCAATGAAAGAGTGGTGCAGACAGTGATGTGGAAAGTGAAAAAAGGCTGCCCCTGTGTTGCGGGGTCCGCGGACACCGTGGCTGCTCACAGACCGGGCATGCCACATCTAGGGTTTCTCAGCATATTTAGCATGGAAAGGGGACTGTAGGGATTAGCCAATCAGATGTTGAAGTTGATCTTTGCAGGAAGAGAGGCTGTGTGTGTAGTGGAGATGGCAGAGGTGAAGAAAGTGAGGGTGTTGGTAGTTGGAGATCTGTTTGTACATTTTCTAGAGAGGTATGTTATGTCTAAACATATGGCTGCCAGTTTTGGTTTCGAAGGCATGGAGGTTTTGTGGTCAACTGTGCCTGGTTCCAATATGCAGGCAGTGGTTGGAGTTCCTAAGAGTTTCTCCATGTGGAACAGTCCAGATGTAATGGTACTAGATTTGGGTGCTGTCCGTTTGGGATACATCAGTGCTCCTAGTTTGTTGAGTGCTCTTGAAAACTTGGTTCAGGCAGTGATGGTGGTTCTTCCAAATGTCAAGGTGATTTTTTCTGAAATGTTGCCTATGGTAGTATGGGACAATTGTAATGATGTTTGTCCCCAGCAAAATGGTGCAAGGTGTTTGGTTAACAAAGTGATGTCTGTTTTCTTGTTTAGAGCTGGGATTTTGTCTTGTAATAATAACAATATTGATTTTGTTCATGGTGACTATTTCAAAGCAGATTGCATTCCTTTGTCCATATTTGGAAATTCTACGTAATTTCAAAATATAAGGAATGCTTTACAGAGAATAATGTGAAGACATCAGGAAGAAAATAAGTGAAAAAATAACAAAATGAAAGGTGTTTTTTTAGAAGCACTTTAAAAAAAATGTTCTTTTCAGAGCCATCATCAAAGGGGAAGTGGAGTACACTATTTACATTTTTACTCCTACTCTCAGATTGCACAAATTGTCTGTGGACACCGTGGCTGTCTAAGGATCACGCTTGTTACATACAGTTATTATGAGGCTGAGAGGCATGCAAATGAGACTGTGCAGGCCAAGGGATTGGTCAATAAGATTAGGAGAGTAGAGCAGATAGCTATGGCTGTGTCTTTCAGAAGGCAGATTGTCTGGATTGTGGGTGACTCGTGGATAAATTGGTTGGAGGTGCATGCAGATCCCTGTGGAGTGGCTGCATATCTTGGATTCCCTCCAGTGATTGTGCACTGGCATGGAGTGCACGGAATGAAGTGCTTAGCTTTGGTTCCTCTTTGTGCCACTTTGATGACACACTGTCATCCAGACATTATTATTATTCATTGTGGAGGGAACAGTCTAGGACATTTCTCTGGAATCTCCTTGCAGTTTGCAATGGAAGAAGGACTTCGGAAGATTATGGACATGTTTCCAAACTCCAGAGTAATTTTTCTCATATTGCGCAGAGACAAATGTGGCTGTGTTCTTCTTCATTTGGTTCACAAATACAACGTCAACAAGCCTGTTTATTAGTCTTTGAGAGATGTTGGTATGCCCTCTTTTCACAATGAAAATATTATGTTTGGTAGCACACAGAATTTTCGCAGAGATGGAGTCCATCTTTCTCATGGTGGGAATCAGATTTTTCTCTGCGATAGATACAAAATGCATTGCAACTCTTTTTGGAAGTATAGCAATCCTTTTTGCAGTAGCTGTTGACCACTTGAACTTTTTGAAACACAAAAAAACACCACAAAAAGTCTCTTTTCATAGCCAACACTTTCACCCTGAGAAGAGTGCAATGGTTTTGATAGTGCAGTTCCCCCAAAAAGTTAAAGTCTGTGGAATGTCCACGGACTTCTAAAAATGTACAGGGCAGCATTTCATTGGCACTTCTGTTTTTAAACTATGAAAGGTGCGCTCTGAGAAAAAATTGTTGTGCTACTAAAAACCTATGAAATTCAGTGAAAAAGCTTTGTTAAAGGGATGTTATATTTACAAGTAAACCCAAAACAACCCTGAAATTCACCAGTTATGGTAAGCTAAGCAACCATAACTCACGCCACCACCGTGCACTGCTAAGAATAACACCCATGACATCAACTATGACATCACAAATATCACTGATGACATCACTGATGACATCACATGTCTAGCCCCTTCTTTTTTTGTTCACTGACATATCTAGGCCAGGTGGGTTTATTTGCTGACAGTCAGAAACTTAAAATTCAAAAGGTATTGATATGGACAGGAGAAAAAGAGAGAACTGACGAGGTTACACTCGTACAGAAGGAATGGATGGGTGGACAGATATTGCTCAAACTTGATGGGATGAGTATCGGGGAAGTAAGGCAAGGCGAAGATCAAGACGAACAGGATACAAAAGGCAGGGAATGCGTGAAATGATTGAAAGAAATGAGCTAAAAAGAAAAAGTAGACAAAGTTGAGAACTGATGCATCGGGGGGAGCAGCTCAGAAAGGAAGAAAGGGCAGAGGAGCAAAGAAAGTACGACAACAGGCAGAGAGCAATCGGAGAACAAGACAGTCTTGAAAACAAGAGAGAAGAGGAAGAAGCTCCGAGATTATGGGATAAATGAATGCAAAGACAAAGAGAAGAGGAAGTGCGTAGAGCAAAAGACAGAAGGAAAAGGGTTAGATGGAAAGCGAAGAAACAAAGGGAATTAGACAATTAAATTGAGCAAAATACGAGAAAGAGGGCACGGGAAATTGATTGCATTGAGAAAGAGCTGATGGAACCAAGTCCAGTAATATCATGTGGTGACATAGAGGAGTTTTTCCCATTGCAAGGAGTAATGTCAGGACCATCTATGGTAAACCTTGATGATAATTATGAGATAGGAAGCATCAGAGATAGGATCGATAAAGCTTATCAGGAGATGAGGACAAAAGGTGAATCAGGAAGAAAAAGAAAAGGAGATCGATCTATAGTTGCCCGGTCACAAAGCAAAGAAGGAAGCCTGTTTAGTCTCAAGCACAGAGACTTGTCTTTAGACAGGCTGAATTTAAATAGGGATGAAAAGGATGAGAGCCATACCAGTTGGGGACTAGAAATGTCAGACCAAGATAGGGAAACCTTCCGTGGTGAGGAGGGAGAAAGTGTATGTGGTACAGAGCGATGTTTGCAGACAGAAAAGGAAGTGAGATGGTTAGATCTAGAGCAACCTAAATATAGGATGCCAGACCCCATCATGTATCCAGAGTGGCCTAAAGGATGATCGTGTAGTGTGAGAGGGGAATCACCACCATATGTGAACAGGTGGGGGTTATTGCCATTGTCCCTACTATGTATAGGCATACAATGGGAGCCGATTGTGAATTTGGGTTCATGCAGTTCCCCTTATTGGAGAAAGGAGGGGCCAGACCGCAGTATATCCCATGGCCCCAGATGGATAAGGACAATATAAGATGTAAACTCCATAGTTTAATGGCAGGTGCAGGGAAATGGAGTTATGAACTAGAAAAGATGATGGGAGGAAATATTCTAGCTATAGGGGACATCAAAGGTCTCCTAGCAGCCATTCTTGGGGAAAGGGCTGAGGACTTTTGGATGAGAGCAGGTTACTCTAGTGTCTCAGTGCAGAATAGAGCTCATGACCGAGCACCATTTAATAATTGTAGGTTGGCTGTTTGGAAAGCTTTCAGGGTGCAGTATCATGATAAATCAGATATGGGTGCAATTATGGCACGTAAAATGAATAATGAAGAAGATCTGCTTACGTATACTCAAAGTATTCAGGAATGGTGGACTTTGGAACCACGAGAGCCATGGGGGAAACAGTGCAAGTATTTTACCACTTTTCGTGTCAGGGATTGCCAGAGCAGGTACAGAAACAGCTCAAGAAGCTAGTGGGAATGGAAGCAAAGCCATGGGCAGAGATACAGTTGACTATCGCACATCATTGCCGATTATTGCAAGAGAAAAATAAGAAGAAGGAAGATGCTAGAAAACTTGAGGAGGCTAATTTGGTCCAGAAGAAATTATCAACGTACGCCATAGAAGGGACAAGCGCAGAAGGGTCGGGAACACAGCAAGCAATTGCCATATTTCTGGCAAACAATCAATAAGAATAAAATATCTGTTTTCGGGAAATGCCACCCATGCTCAGGGCTTCGCTGGAGATTCAAGTCCAATTCCTTTTACTGATGAATTACCAGTTTCTATAGGAGAGTGTGATGTGTCTGCTCCATGGTGTTTACAGGGTAAATAACTCTGTGAGAGATGCCATTGGAGCCAGAAGTCTTTCTTTATGGGATTTGCATTGTGTTAACATGGCTACCCGGCTTAATGGGAAAGACTATGAGAATACCTGATGAGTTTTTGTTCAGGCCACAGATACTTATGGACAAAGAGGGGGAACAGACTATTCCCTTAGGATTAGTTGCAGCCATAGCACGTGGGGAACTGGCCATGCTTGAAGAAACGATGATGAAGACAGGCCATGGAGAACAGTAATTGCCATAGGGGAAGGGTATAGATTGACTGACGTCACTGACAAAGATATGTTTAGAGATGATCTGTCAGATGATGAAGTGATATTCGAGATGTGTATTACATATTGGATCAAGATAAAGAAAAGAGAGGTCCCGCAGGGAATGACAATAGTACGACAGCGTCCAGCATTTTTTTTATGAGGACATGGAAAAAGTGCTAACCTCTTTATGGACTACAGGCCCCTATGACGTAGACCTATTGGGGGGTTGAGAGAAGTTAAGATTATGCTTAAACCAGGAGTAATTTTACCTCAAGTAAGGCATTATCTGATGTCTCGAGAGACGGATGAGGGTATTTTTTATCAGCTATGATGGAACAGGGTATCTTGTTGACGTCAGTGTCACTGGTAATAGTGCTGTGTACCCTGTGAAGAAATCGAAAGGGGGGTCATGGAGATTAATTCAGGACATGAAGCCAATTAACCAGATTGTAGAAGCAGCGTTTCCCTTAGTTGGAAATCCTGCAACAATTGTATGTAGTATCTCCACAGAGGCATGATATTGCACATGATTGACTTGAAAAATGTGTTTTTCTCAATCCCGTTTCATAAGGAATCCCAATACCTTACGTCATTTACGTTTCGTCAAACTAAGCTGAAGAGTACTTGTTTTCTCCAGGGGTACTGTGAGTCTCCATCGATCTTTAATAGGGTCCTGCAGATGGATCTGAGCAATATTGATTTGAAAAGTGTTGTGCTGCAGTACGTCTATGACATTTTAGTTTTATAGCACAACAGAAGATGAGTGCAGACAAGATTCAATTCAGTTGATGACTACAAAAAAGGCAGCAGACACC
Organism: Ambystoma mexicanum; assembly: GCF_040938575.1. Classification (NCBI taxonomy): domain Eukaryota; kingdom Metazoa; phylum Chordata; class Amphibia; order Caudata; family Ambystomatidae; genus Ambystoma; species Ambystoma mexicanum. The sequence continues at coordinate 221,196,790 of NC_090930.1, forward strand.
CCTCTCTTCAAAGAACACGGCATGATAACCTGTTCAGGGTTTTGTAACCACTTTGAGAGTTCACAGCCATCTGTTTTTGCAGTTAATGACTATCCTAGTAGACAAGGGATATAAAGTAGACAAGGGGAAATTGCAATATTGTCAGGAGGACATATTGTACATAGGCCAGTTAATCTCATATGAGAGAAAGAATGTCACACCTGAAAGAGCTGAGGCGATTATGAAAACACCAAAACCGCACACAATAAAGAAAATGCTGCTGTTTCCGGGATTGTGCAACTATTTTAGAGCATGGATATTTGATTATAGTTCATACATTAGACCCCTTTTGCAGGCTTTGAAAAAAGCCCAAGAGAACAAGGAGAAAATAGAATGGAGTGAGGAAATGGTTGGAGGGTTGAAGGAATTGAAAAAAGCAATTTGTACAGCTCTAATTTTAGGAATTCCTAATTATTCTGAGGAGTTCTATCTGTTTTCGCACACAAATGGGACAGTTATGACAGCAGTCCTTACACAGAGGACTAAAGTAGGGTACACACCTCTGTCATATTATAGTGGGATTTTAGATCCAGTTATGAGAGGACACTTCCCTTGCGAAAAATCACTGTCAGCAGCCGTGTTCGCTATGGAGATGTCTACGAGCATTGTGATGGGGTGTTCTGTGACTTTATTTTTTAACCATGCTTTGTTTGCAATTTTGGAGAATATATGGGTACACTGACAACTCAGAGTGCATCTGCATATGAGGTTGTTATATTGAATCCAGCGATTAAAATAGTAAGATGCAGAATAGTGAACCCTGTCATGTTTTAGCTGAACCTGTGATAGCGGATTAGCAAATTCATGTTTGCTCCATTTACAAGGAGTTCTATGACGAGATCCAACGAGTAAAGGAGAATTCTCTAGCAGGGTGGGAAGTTTTCTTCATTGACAGGTCGTCCAAAATTGATCTCACTGATGGGGAATGGCATTCAGGTTCAGCTATGGTAAGGGATAGAGCTAAGGGGAATTTGAAATTGTGGCAAGCATAAGGCTGCCATCTCATTTTTCGGCACAGGCTGCAGAATTGGTGGAGCTTATTATCACGCTTTAAAAGTACAAAGGGGAGGAAGTGACGTGTACGTTGACTCTGCCTATGTGACGTCAACCGTACATGCAGGGTTAGCAGTTGAAAAAAGGAGGGGCTACCTATGAGTGGACGGCACTCCAGTGCATCACACTGCATTATTGGACAGGCTTATTAATGCACCACAACTCCATTAGCCATTGCTATTTTTAAATGCGCAGCACATACTAAGAGAATGACTTTATCTCACACGGAAACAAAGCCACAGACAAAGAAGCCAAAAGGGTTGCAACTTCTTCAGACATCTCAAGTTTTGATACTCCTAATAAAAGAAAGGGGGTGACTATGGCTATGATAATGGAAAAAGGTCTTAATCATTTACCGAAAAACACAGTTAATGGAAATTCAACGCAGGAAGAACATGAATTGTGGAAATGGAGGGGGTGTTCTCTATCCCCCTTTGAAGCACTGTGGAGACAGGACAGCACTGGAAAGCCGGTGATACCTGTAGCCTTATTAAAGGTAGTGCTTAAACAGCTGCACTACCCTTCGCATGTGACTAGGGAAAGCCTTGCAGCAGCTATTGCAAAGGACTGGTTTGTACCAAATCTGTAAGAACACGTTGCCTTTTATGTAGTAAATGTATGTCAAATGTTTACCACTTGGAACACATTGCGAACAATCAGAAGAGTAATTCCCCAATCAAACGGTCCTCCTCTGCATTTACATATCGACTATGTCGATATGCTGCAAGTATGTAGTCAATATAGGTATATGATAATGGTGGTGTGCCTCTTTTCAAGATGGATGAAGGTGGTCCATGTACACACCATGATGAGACTTGCACTGCAAAGTTGTTAGTTTGAGAAGTCCTTCCTAGATGGGGAGTATGCGAGGTGCTGAAATCTAACAATGGCCCCCATTTTATTAATGAAGTATTCAAACAGACCAACCTATTGCTTAGCATAAAACATATGTTTTCTTCTGCTTATCACCCACAAGCGAACAGGATATGTGGAGACTCAACGGTCTTCTCAAAGAGAGAATTGACAAACTTAAATTGTCACTGAAGAAGGGATGGCTGTACTGCCTACCCATTGCATTACATGCATTTAGGAATCAGCCTGGGTCAGATCACCACTCACACCCCATGAGTTAGTGACAGAAAGGCAAATGAGACCGCCCCTGTCCCTCCCATTGAGGAGTAGAAGTGATTCCCAGGCGACTGCAGAACTGTTAGGCAATGAACTACTTGCGTATTTAACATGTATGACCGCTAGTATCTCTGTCATTTCAGATCAACTCAAGCGTAAGGGGTGTCATTCTCAGGGCACAGATGAAGACCATTCTGTGAATGCTAAAAGTTGTGCTGTGCTATGAAAACAAAACAGAGAGAATCACAAAGACACAGAATTCATTTGTTTCAAAGCAAAATGCATCTTTATTGTATGCAATGCAAAAATGTCACTAATCTCTATACAAGCAAGCAATCAGCACTCTCTAGCTATGATTGCAGCTACCCCAACACAGCATAGCAAATAGAAAAGCCCCTACTAGCTCTCAGCATTAGCTCTACACCCCCTCACAGCCAGCTCTCTAGCCCTAAGACTGTGACATGAGACTGTTCCCTTCTCTCTCAACCTGCTAATGAGACAGCCTCCTAAACCTGAAACCACTGCATCTCTCTAAATCTACTGATCCTCTGCATCCTTTACTCATCCTACTGAATCTAATAAACAGAGCAGCACGGTTATACATTAGCATTGTGGCTATGACGCACATTACATATATGCGTAGAAAGAATTTAATGGAAACCAGCATGTGTCTACATACGTACATACATAATCGTGTACTGGAACACATTGACATGACATATTCTTCTATAGTCTAAAGAAAGTAAAGCGAGCATAACGTGTTAACATTATTTCTCTTCGCATTGAGAAAGTTCACTTGCAGAAACCAAAACAAGTATTTGTTTCAGCGAAAAAATGTCTCTGCAGTCAACAAGGTCAATTCTCTGTGCTAAAGATTCTGATAGTCTGACAAAAGGCAGTTGTTATGAAAACATCTCTCACACTTTGTGCGGCTACTCTTTTTGCACTCTCAACAAGAAGCATAATCATATGGACAGAAACATAGACCATATCTAGGGCCTAGAAGCACAGAATGTGCTATACAAAAGTGTACATAATCCCATGGCTCTCAGCAAATATTGAACCATGATAGCTTAGAACATAACTATAGTGCTCAAACATAGCATTTGCTAAATTAATGCAAAATGAATGCTTGTATGAATTAATGATTAATTAATGGATTAGGCCATGTTTAATAAACCATAGAAAAATGCAAATTGAAAATTCAGCAACCAGATCTAAAAATTACCTGTACCTAAATGATTTGCCGGAGATCCCATTTTAATCTGCAACTTCACTAGGAAGTGGCATGAGCCACATTTTAGTGGAACATACATTGTCGAGACTGTCACTCCCTCAGCAGTAAAAGTTCAAGGAAAGCGCACCGTTATACATTTGCGTGACGTGAAGCCGTATGCTGGTGAGACTGGAACACCCTCATCTGATTTGAAAGCAAGACAAGACAAAGTAGTTCAGCATGTGCAGACTCAATTGATGATTAGGAAGGACATTAAAATTGCTGATTAAATAAATGCAAGTGTGCATTTGGACTGTGGCTCGCCCCGAACACCCTTTATAGATATTTTAGCACGAGTGCAGAAATTACCGTTCCTGAGCCACAGGAATCTTTCTACTTGGACTTCTGCAAAAAATGCCAGACCTTGATTTCATATTTGATGATTGGAAGAGGGAGCAGTTCCCTGATTCTTTCCTGACTGAATTTCACTTTGGCTAGATTCATGGTCCTATCTGATGTCGATATCCATAGACTCCTTCTCGTTGTCTTCGTTTTTATACTCCAAGCTTACCCTGCTCTTGTTGGGTGTAGCACTGACATTCTTACTTTTGTGCAGGATCCTAAGAATGGCAATGTGATTAGAAGATTGTTTGCAGCAATAATTGAGACAATTCGGCAGCTACCTGAGCATCTGACGAGGCTTACCTGATTAAAACATGTTTTCCCATCCTTAAAAAAGTATTACACAGGCACGATGTGGAGTATTGAAAATAATGCAGTTCCAGAAAATAATCAGACTCAACGACATGTGGAGAGACACCAGTGGTGGGGTCTCATGTAAAGATGCATAATATATGTGTGCACAGCATTTATTATTGTTTTTCTGTTTTTGCTAATGCACGCTGCTTACCTGGCTGGTCCCAGAAAGGTAGGAATCCCATTGATTCTTCCCATTCCAGTGACCTATGCAGAGTTAGATGTTGCAAGGAAACCAAGGCCATATGTGAATATACCTCCAGCAGTGACACATGTACGGTTACCTATTTATCTGACAAGTGTTCCTATGATTCCCACTTTAGGAAGGTCTGTTTTTGATATGCTCCATGATCATTATGTAAACACTCACTATACAAGAAAGAGACCCAAGAGAATTGCAAGGAAAGATGATTATGAGTTAAATAATTATCTAAACAGTACAACACATTTGGGGAACAACATGTGATATTAACACATGAAGGAGGTAGGAAAGAGAACCTCTGAGGAGGATTGCTATGTTTGTGCTCTCCTACCTTATGCCATGGGGAAGTCCAAGATATTCATAGCTATAGAAATAGATGTCCAGACAGCTCATTGCTTGACTCACCTTGCACTCTGCTATACAAGAGGTCAATCCCAGACTCAAACGGCAGCCTTGGTATGGGTGACAGCATAGTCAGCTCCAGAAGAAGATGATTATGTTCAAAATGTGAAGACAAGAGCAAGAACACACACCAGTGATCATGTGATAAGATACAAGCAGCCTGGAATGAAAGGAGCAGGAATCAGATGAGAGATAAACAAGAAGCTCAATTGCCAGGGAAAAACTGATGAAGAAATACGAAGATGCAAGGAGAGAGGACAGCTGAAGATCTGGGGAACAGTACCTTGTCCAGAAGGCTGGGAAGAAGGCAAAGTTGTATGAAAGCTGTGGCAGTAACAGGACATCACAAACCAGTTATAGATCATGTGGAAAAAGGATGCAAACCTCTATGGCCAAAGCTTGCAAAGTTGCTGAAATGGGTTGAAGACAAAGGAGGCCCGTTGCAGATAGTGCCTCTGGCCAGTGCAGAGCTATGGTTCAGGAACAATGGCACAAGAAAAGTTGGTGAGAATCAGCAGTGCGGTCGAATCTTCGATGTACCAGGAATGAAGGATGGAACAGTAGTGATAATGGACCACTACTGGGCCTGCGGATCCAGAGCACATATGAAGCTGCCCAGAGATTGGGGAGGACTATGTTCCATAGTGATTGTCTATGTTCCAGAATTGGTGATACCAAAGAGTGACTTGAAAATTGGAGAATTTCCAAAAGCAGATGCTCACCTGAGAAAGAAGAGATCAGTTGGATTTCTCGAACGAATAAAGAGAGAGAACTACTTTTCAGGTAATCAATAGTAATGAACAAAGGTTATTCAGCCAGAATTCAGCAATATTCATGACAAACAGATAACCAGATGATCAACACTACCATAAAGGGATTCAATGCTATTAAAGAAGAGCTGAGAGCCATAAGACTGATGACTCTTCAGAATAGATATGTCTTGGATATGATTACAGCCATGGATGGTGGTGTTTGGAGAATAATGTTGCACATTCATACCTTCTCATGATGAAAAGAATGGGACCTTGCCAGAGGGCATAACGATGCTGACGAACTTGCATGATAAAATGGAAGATGAAGTAGAAGACATTGCTGATGACAGCTGGTTTGCGTCGATCTTCTCATGGGTTCCACAATGGATGGCAAACATCTTCAAGTTTCTTGGAGCCTTGTTGGTGATGATCATGTTTAGATTATGTGTGATCATAATAATAATCACACAGTGCAAGAAGACAGCAAAGAAAGCAACAGGAATGAAGATTATGATTGATGTCAAGTCTGGGTTTGGACCAAAAGAGCTTACAGATGAAGAAATCAGAGACCATAAAAAGGCCAGTATTCATGCACCTGAGGGAACAAAGTTCCTATATCCGGGAGACCACAAGAAGTATGTGGGAATATGGATCTACTGCAACCTGAATGGGCAGTGCAGACTTATGATCTGGAGTGTTGATAAGCATGTAAAATTGGCTGTATTCCTGAAGGGAGTAATAAAGATATGGACTCCAAAGAAGCACTTTTTTCAGATGAGGATGTCTAGCTGAGAAGACTGATGGGAGAGTTGTCGATACATTATCCAGAGGGGGGAGTATAGAGAAGGAGCCAAGTGCCTCTACCGGAAATACCAGCCCCATTCTGCCTATATGTTTGCAGCCGGAAATTGCGTCATGCGCAAAGCCAATAATGGTACCTTTGCCGCGAAGAGTCCTTAAAACAAGGTATCCATTGATAAAACCCTATATGTATCCATGAAGAAATGACGGTCTTCAATAGGAAGTTCCCGAAGAAGTGTGAAAATGAATGAAAGAGAAAACTGGTCACGTCACATGAAGCAGAAATGACGCACCTAGAAGAGACGCCAATGAAGAAAGTATATAGACCTTAAAGAATCTGATGGTGAAGTAGCGAATTAAGCAGCATTTCGGGAGCAAAATGATCACACATGCAGAGAAGCACTGAAGATAAAGCAAAGCCATTTTACAAATGTACAGATGCAATAACGCAAGTAGATGAAGTATGTGGGAAAGTTTGCTACGTAGTGAATAGATCACAGGAGGTGCCGCCAATGCATACATATAGGAATGTATAGAATCTGGATGTTCTACGATGCATTTTAGCAAACATGGATCCCGTGAATGAAAGGGCTGGAAGTGTGGCACAGCAGAATAGAATTGATAACGGCGAGGGAAGGTTTGAGAAGGCTTGTCTGGCCCAGTGTCAAGAATCAGGGCCTTTTTGCTCCTGTTTGAGGTGTAACGGAAAAACATGAGAAGTGCCAAGGTTTCTTCATTTAATAGTATTAAATACAACAAAGGAGCTCAAAACGTGGTCTCTAGTCACATGGTCAGATGAAAATAGACTTTGGGGCAAGCTACTCCGAGACCAGAAGACAACGCCATACCTTAACTCCCTTTTTTTCTCAGGCACAGTGATCTTTTTCAAGGCCGAGTTCAGACCGCAGGAGTGATGATGGATGCTGGGCTAACCGGGTGGGGAGGCATGACCAGGCCAACCCCCCAGCACCTGACGTACCAGCATGTGTGCTGCTAGTGGAATATTCCAGAAGGGTACAATCGTGCCAACCAATTGGAGAGGGCCACGCAACAAAGAGCCCTATAGTTTGAGAAGCCAATAGTACATTGTGTATTGGTCTAACATGGAAGATGACTTGCACTTTGGGTAGGCTTAGTTGTCCACTTGACCATAGAGACCCAATCACGATCCCCGTCCTTATAGAATGTATACTTAGATGTTCTGTTTAAGCCTATCACATGCCCTAGTAGGATTTTTTATTTTGCCACGTAGTATGATGTCACGTATGACCAGGTTTGGTTATAAAAGTACAATTTGTAATGAAATGTATTGAGATTGTTTTGTGCGGCATTTGTTGATGCACGTTGTACTCCCTGATTTAACAAATGTTATTAAATCAGCCGTGATTTTGCCAAACTTCCAGAGTCAGTCTGATTATTCATGTATGAGTAACATCTGCATCCCCATCCATCTCAGATACTGTTGCCTCATCTTAAAGGGCCTACGGGTTCAAATGGGTGAGCAGAAAGTGGAGAGAGAGTGTGTGGTTAAATAGAAAAGAGTTAAAGTCAGTGGCTAGAACAGCAGAGAGAAGGGAGGTTGAAGTCACCAATGACAATGAGGTGGTTATCGGGAGGGAGAGAGTCATTTAGTTGTGAGATGCGGTTGAAGAATTGACCTACCGGACCAGGTGGCAAGTAGACAGAGATACTATGTATGCCACAGGGAGCAGTGAGTGTATTTGAATGAGGGAATATTAGTGTTAGATAGGAGAATAGGAGGGATAGGAAGTTTGGAGGATGAAAACAGCCCCACTCCACCACCGCTGCCTGTGGTGCAGGGAGAGTCAGTGGAGGCGTATGCAGGGTTATGAAGGGGAGCAAGGGTTGCAGAGTCAGAGGGTGAGATTCTGTTTTCAGTAATGGTAAAGAGGTCAATGGAAGGAGAATGATAAAGGAAGAAGTTGGAGGTAAAGGAGGTCTTATTTCAGACAGACTGTGCATTCCAAAGGGCAATATAAAGAGAGTCAGATGTAGAAGCCTTCTGACTTGAGTCTGAGAAACAGAGAGACGCTGGGGGTACATATGAGAAGAAAACATATAATGGAAGTTAGGGTTGGAGCAGGTTTTGTGAATTGAAATAGAAGTGGAGCGAGAAAAGAGGTGGCATCGAGAAGAAGACATGATAGGGATGGTAAGGGAGCTGAGATTGTTCTGAGTGGTGAAGAGTGAAGAGAGAAGTAGGAGGGAAAAGAATAGACACATGAGAAGTGCATATCTAGGGTGAAGCTGAGAAGAAGCAATAAAGAGTACTTAAAGGCATATTGCAGGACACAGCAAAGGAAAGGCTCATCGGCTAAAAGGCAAAGAGGCTGGTTGATGGCTGATCTTCACGACTCTTAATTGGGACGCCTCTGGCTGGAGACCCTTTTGCAGTTCAGAAATAATGACACATGCTCTTGTCACCTTTAGTGGTTGGGATCTTTGATATTATCCATGGTGTTGCTGGGATGAGGCAATTGCTTCCTCATTGGAATTCACAGAGGATGGTCTTGTGGCCTTTCGCTGGAGATTGGGCTTGGTATGGATAGCCATTCTAAGTGACAGCTTTGAGTAGAGGCAGACCAGATTGGTGTACGTTTTGTTTGGGCAGTTCAACACATTGACAAGAGGAGAAAGGTATTAACGTGGGAGTCCAAAGAGGAGGCTGCAACAATAATCTGACCTTGTGAGGACCATGGTCATAATGGTAGTTCAATATAGAGACAGTTGTGATGGCAATGCATTTCTCAGATGCCCATGAAGCTAAACCTGGCAGCTTTGGAGGTGCAAAAGAACTCACATCTCAGATTATAAATGCACATTTTATTTTGTTTAATCTGACACATTGCTGGTATCCGACCAGGCAATGAAACACTAGCAAAGCAACATTGAAAAGGGTACTGCAATCACAGATTAATGTATAGTAGATATTCCATAAACCCTTGATACTTGTTGGACACATATGAAACATATGAAACAATAGGGTACATTGATCCATTTAATCTGGTTAGTCCTGAAGACGGACATCCCCATGGAGGCTTCCCTGTTCATTCTGGTGATGACAAGGTAGTACATGACTTGTCGAAATCAGGCAAGTCCTGGCTGTTCAGGGGATGCATGTTGGCAAACAATCATTCAACATGCCTGGAAATCAAACTTGACCAACAATGATTGGAAGCATGGTTTGCTGGCCATGCCAGTGTTTGAGGGGGTCTTCTGCAAGAGTAGGGTGATCTATACACATTCCAGACAATGTGGAGGCCGTTCTAGGGATAGATGGGTAAATCAATGCATGGGCTATGTAAGGAACTCATGGTGGCAACAGTAAAGACAGACACACATGATCACAGTTCAAGGGTGTTTATTAAACTGTATAGGTAGGTTAGAAAAACACCTAATCTCAACCTAAATCTAAGATGGGAGCAAGCTACGACCATCATCAAATAATAATAAGGCAGTCCTAGTGGCGTCTTGTCAAATAAAAGGGCCTATACTAAAAAAAAGAAATTCCAATCCTTAAATCTAAATACAAAAAGAATGTGGGGTAGTGTTCACATGAAAGACAGACATTTTTCACAAATGATAAGTCAGAATGTTATAGCCAGGGATCTCCCTTCCCCATGTTTTGAGCACGGGACAAGGCAGAACTCCTGCGTTTGGCATATTCTCGATCTTTCCCAGCACAAGACTACAGTTCAAAAAGTCCCTTTTTCTACAAAAAAGTCTATTGCCTCCGAGAATCTGATGGGTTAAAAATAACAAAACAAAAAGTTCCTTCTGTATGTAAAGTGGGTGATGGCTTTTCACCCCTGGATCCCCCTCTTCCGGGCTCAGATCCCACTCAAATAGCAGCCTCTCTCTGTCAAGTTCAGCACAGCTTTTATTCACATTTTATCTATTTTGTTACGCTAGTTAATGGGTTTCACCACTGGGTCCCCCTCTTCTGGGCTCGGACCCCTCTGGAATGTCATCCTCCCTCTGTCGGGTTCACTATGGCTTTTCTTCCAAGATTTCACTTGCTGCATTCACAAGTCATTTGGTGATGGCTTTTTACCCTTGGTTCCCCCTCATCCGGGCTCAGTCCCTTCTCGAATGGTATACAAAAGATTTTGCCTGTGGTATTCACAAGTTGTTGGGTGATGGATTTTCACCCTTGGATCTCCCTCTTCCGGGCTCAGACCCTTCTCGAAAGTTAGACTACCTCTGTCAGGTTCAGTACAATCCACTCTGGACATCCCTCCACTGGGTTCACTCTTGTCAACACAATGTTTCCTTGGGGCATTATGCTTCACCCCGTTCTGTCGGCATCCCTCTGTCGGATTCACTCTTGCCAACCACATAGTTTACTTCTCCTTTGTCACTATGCATCATTCGTCTCCCTTAGCTTTCCAATTACATGCAGGTCATAGACTTTAGACTGCACAGGGTGTTTTGCTAAACTCCTGCATGACCACTTTTACCTTTTCCTTGTTGCTCTCCTACAGACTTCTGGTATCAGTAGTTTCAACAATAGGGGAATCAATCATAGTCTATTGAGTGAGCACTCACGTGGTGCCGGATCCTCTGCAGCTGGTTTTACCCTTAATTTGCCATTCACAACTTTCATTCAACACTGTTTGGTTTCTTATCGGTCCTCCCTTTGCCTCACGGGCTGTGATGAACCGCTTGGCTTTTCTTGTCTCTGGAGTCAAGGACGGTACCACGGTAGCAAACGTCTCTCCCTGCCCCGATTATCATAGTAGGAGGGCTCTGTGTACCGTTGACATCTGCTGCAACACACTCTGGCTATTGTTTGTGTTCTCATGATTCCGTTCAAATAGGCTTCCTGGGTCTGGGCCGAGAAGGGCAAGGTTGCTTCTCTCCTTGTCGCCCCTTCGGTTCTCGCTGCTTTTCTCCTCCTCTTGAGCTGCTGCCCTGGCATAGCTGTCTCATTGTGCGGTTGCTCGTAGTCTGCTCTCATGCTCCACCTTTTATCCCTGTGGGGAAGGGAAAGGGCCGTCAGGTGTGTGTGGTTCTGATCAATTGCCTGACTTTGCCTGACCCTTGTGTTGGGACATGTCAGGTAAACAGATCTAGTATTAGTCTGTTGTCTTTCGTGGTGTAAGAACGTGTTCATGTTGGGAAAGGGGGGGTAGAGTATCTGAGTATCCTATGTGGTAGGATGGGAAAAAGGTGTTATAAGAAGGGGAATACTGCATCCCACCTGTCAGTGTGCCACCTCCACTCCTTGAGGATCGCTCTTCCAGGTGATCATCCCGCATTGATCCACCTCCATGAACTGGATCCAATATCGTTGGCCGTGTTCTGCTCACCTGGATGACAGATCCCTGTGGATTAGTAAGTGAGACACCTTCAGGTATATATATATATAAATTCTATTCATCACTGTGAAAACCCCTAAATACTGTACGCATTTCTTACTTTATGTATAACATCAGTTTAATCTTAATAATAAATGAGTCTTGTTCATGAAAGCACATAAAAATAATTAAGGAAAGTTCTAGTTTTTGAGAATATTACATTTTCTGTTTTTTGTAGCATACCTTTCGGAAATCTTTTTACGCACACACATAATTTGTAATGTATTGTTAATATACTTACAGCCAACATGATTGTATATATATATTCAGTGAAAAATGAATATTGTGATGTCATCTTTGATGTCGTGGGTGTTAGTCTTAGCAGTGCACGGTGGAGGTGCGAGTTATGGTTGCTTAGTTTACCATAACTGGCGAATTTCAAGGGTTTTTCGGTTTTACTTGGAACCATAACGTCCCTTTAAAAAAAGTTTTTTCACTGAATTTCATAGGTTTTTATTAGTGCAACTTAACCATAACGTTCCTTTAACAAAGTTTTTTCATTGAATTTCGTCGGTTTTTATTAGTGCAACTTTACCATAACGTCCCTGTAACACATTTTCTTTTACTGAATTTCATAGGTTTTTATTAGTGCAATGTCAGCATAACATCCTTTTCAATAGATGAAGACCACTAGCATGTTAGGTCCTCAAAGTGGGAACCCCGGGTGGTAAAAAAAAGATTTTTCTTCCCAAACCGGATGGCAACCATGGAAAGGGAAGGCGGGGTGTATAAAGTGAACACAACAGGGCATGTGCGGGGGGTGGGGGGAAATAGGGGAGACACGGGGCATGAGCGGGGGTGGGAGAACAGGGAAAACACGGGGCATGAGTGGGGGGTGAGAGGAAACGGAAGGGAGACACAGGGCATGAGCGGGGTGGGGGGGAAAAGGAGGCAGACACGGGGCATGAGCGGGGGGTGGGGTGGAACAGGGGAGACAAGGGACATGAGCGGGGGGTGGGGGGAACACGAGGGAAACACGGGGCATGAGCAGGGGGTGGGGGCAACAGGAGAGACACAGGACATGAGCGGGGGGTGGGGGGTACACAAGGGAGACATGGGGCATGAGCGGGGGATGAGGCGAACACGAGGGAGACACGGGGCATGAGCGTGGGGTGGGGGTACATGAGGAAGACACGAGGCATGAGCAGGGGGTGGGGAGAACACGAGGGAGACACAGGGCATGAGCAGGGGTGGGGGAACATGAGAGAGACACGGGGCATGAGCGGGGACGTGGGGGTAACACAAGGGAGACACGGGCCTGAGCAGGGGGGATGGGGGCAACAGGGGAGACACGGGGCATGAGCGGGGGTGGGGGGGAAGGAGGGAGAGACGGGGCATGAGCAGGGGGTGGGGTGGAACAGGGGAGACACAGGGCATGAGCGGGGGGTGGGGGCAACAGGAGGGAGACACGGGGCATGAGCGGGGGGCTGAGGGGAACAGGGGAGACACGGGGCATTAGCAGGGGTGGGGGGATCGTGAGGGAGACACGGGGAATGAGCGGGGGTGGGGGGGAACAAGGGAGACACAGGTCATGAGCGGGGGGTGGGGGAGAACAGAGGAGACATGAGCGGGGGAGGGGGGGAACATGGCTGACACAGGGCATGAGCGGTGGGTGGGGGGAACGAGAGGGAGACACGGGGCATGAGCGGGGGTTGGGGGGAACAGAGGAGACATGAGCTGGCGGTGGGAGGAACAGGCCAGACACGGGGCAACAGCGGGGGGTGTGGGGTACAGGAGGGAAACACAGGACATGAGTGGGGGTGGGGGGCACAGGAGGGAGATACAGGGCATGAGTGGGGGTACTGGAGGGAGACACGGGGCATGAGCGGGGGATGGGGGACAACATGAGGGAGACACAGGGCATGAGCGGGCGGTGGGGGGCAACACGAGGGAGACACGGGGCATGAGCGAGGAGTCGGGGGCAACACAAGGGAGACAAGGGTCATGAGCAGGGGGTGGGGGCAACACGAGGGAGAGATGGGGCAGGAGTGGGGGGTGGGGGCAACACAAGGGAGACACGGGGCATGAGCGGGGGGTGGGGGGCAACACAAGGGAGACAAGGGTCATGAGCAGGGGGTGGGGGCAACACGAGGGAGAGACGGGGCAGGAGTGGGGGGTGGGGGCAACACAAGGGAGAGACGGGGCATGAGCGGGGGGTGTGGGGAACATGGCAGACATGGGCATAAGCGGGGTGTGGGGGACAACAGGGGAGACACAGGGCACGAGCGGGGGGTGGGGGAACAGTGGAGACACGGGGCATGAGCGGGGGGGAAATGGGCAGACATGGGGCATGTGTGGGGGTACTGGAGGGAGACACGGGACATGAGCGGGGGTGGGGGGCACAGGAGGGAGATACGGGGCATGAGTGGGGGTACTGGAGGGAGACACGGGGCATGAGTGGGGGATGGGGGACAACATGAGGGAGACACAGGGCATGAGCGGGGGGTGGGGGGCAACACGAGGGAGACACGGGGCGTGAGCAGGGAGTCGGGGGCAACAAGATGGAGACAAGGGTCATGAGCAGGGGGTGGGGGCAACACGAGGGAGGGATGGGGCAGGAGTGGGGGGTGGGGGCAACATAAGGGAGACACGGGGCATGAGCGGGGGGTGGGGGGAACAGGGCAGACATGGGCATAAGCGGGGTGTGGGGTGAAACAGGGGAGACACAGGGCATGAGCAGGGGGAGGTGGGAAATGGGCAGACGCGGGGCATGAGTGGGGGTACTGGAGGGAGACACGGGGCATGAGCGGGGGATGGGGACAACATGAGGGAGACACGGGGCATGAGCGGGGGGTGGGGGCAACACGAGGGAGACACGGGGCATGAGCGGGGGTGGGGGGCAACACGAGGGAGACACAGGGCATGAGCGGGGTGTGGGGTAAACACGGGGGAGACACGGGGCATGAGCGGGGGTGGGGGGAACAGGGCAGACATGGACATAAGCGGGGGGTGGGGGGCAACATGGGTGACATGGGGCATGAGCGGAGGGTGGGGGAAGAGGAGAGACACGGGGCATGAGCAGGGGGTGGGGGGAACAGGGCAGACACAGGGCATGAGCGGGGGGTAAAGGAGGGAGACACGAGGCATGAGCGGGGGGTGCGGGGTAACACGAGGGAGACACAGGGCATGAGTGGGGGGTGGGGGCAACACGAGGGAGACACAGGGGGTGGTGGAACAGGGCATACACAGGGCACGAGCAGGGTGTGGGGGGCAACAGGAGGGAGACACGGGGCATGAGCAGGGCGTGGGGGGAACAGGGGACACACAGGGAATGAGCAGGGGGTGGGGGGAACAGGAGGGAGACGGGGCATGAGCGGGGGGTAACACGAGGGTGACACGGGGCATGAGCGGGGGTGGGGGGCAACACGAGGGAGACACGGGCATGAGCAGGGGGTGGGGGCAACACAAGGGAGACACAGGCATGAGCGGGGGTGAGCGCAACACAAGGGAGACACGGGTCATGAGCGGGGGGTGGGCGGAACAGGGCAGACCCACGGCATGAGCGGGGGGTGGGGGGAACAGGAAGCAGACATGGGGCATGAGCGGGGGCTGGGGGGAACAGGGGAGACACGGGGCATTAGCGTGGGTGGGGGGGAACAGAGGAGACATGAATGGGGTGGGGGGAACAGGGCTGACACGGGGCATGAGCGGTGGGGGGGAACAAGAGGGAGACATGGGGCATGAGCGGGGGTTGGGGGAACAGAGGAGACAAGAGCTGGGGGTGGGGGCAACAGGGGAGACATGGGGCATGAGCGGGGGTGGGGGGGAAGGAGGGAGAGACGGGGCATGAGCAGGGGGTGGGGTGGAACAGGGGAGACACAGGGCATGAGCGGAGGGTGGGGGCAACAGGAGGGAGACACGGGGCATGAGCGGAGGGCTGGGGGGAACAGGGGAGACACGGGGCATTAGCGGGGGTGGGGGGATCGTGAGGGAGACACGGGGAATGAGCAGGGGTGGGAGGGAACAAGGGAGACACAGGTCATGAGCGGGGGGTGTGGAGAACAGAGGAGACATGAGCGGGGGGAACATGGCTGACACAGGGCATGAGCGGTGGGTGGGGGGAACGAGAGGGAGACACGGGGCATGAGCAGGGGTTGGGGGGAACAGAGGAGACATGAGCTGGCGGTGGGGGGAACAGGCCAGACACGGGGCATCAGCGGGGGGTGTGGGGTACAGGAGGGAAACACGGGACATGAGTGGGGGTGGGGGGCACAGGAGGGAGGTGCGGGGCATGAGTGGGGGTACTGGAGGGAGACACGGGGCATGAGCGGGGGATGGGGGACAACATGAGGGAGACACAGGGCATGAGCGGGGGGTGGGGGGCAACACGAGGGAGACACGGGGCATGAGCGAGGAGTCGGGGGAAACACAAGGGAGACAAGGGTCATGAGCAGGGGATGGGGCAACACGAGGGAGAGATGGGGCAGGAGTGGGGGGTGGGGGCAACACAAGGGAGACACGGGGCATGAGCGGGGGGTGGGGGGCAACACGAGGGAGACAAGGGTCATGAGCAGGGGGTGGGGGCAACACGAGGGAGAGACGGGGCAGGAGTGGGGGGTGGGGCAACACAAGGGAGAGACGGGGCATGAGCGGGGGGTGTGGGGAACAGGGCAGACATGGGCATAAGTGGGGTGTGGGGGACAACAGGGGAGACACAGGGCATGAGCGGGGGGTGGGGGAACAGTGGAGACACAGGGCATGAGCAGGGAGGGGGGGTTAACACGAGGGAGACACGGGGCATGAGCGGGGGGTAGGGGGCAACACAAGGGAGACACGGGGCATGAGCAGGGTGTGGGGGGCAACATGAGGGAGACACGGGAATGAGTGGGGGGTGGGGGCAACACGAGGGAGACAATGGGCATGAGCAGGGGGTGGGGGCAACACGAGGGAGACACAGGGGGTGGTGGAACAGGGCATACACAGGGCACGAGCAGGGTGTGGGGGGCAACAGGAGGGAGACACGGGGCATGAGCAGGGCGTGGGGGGGAACAGGGGACACACGGGGAATGAGCAGGGGGTGGGGGAACAGGAGGGAGACGGGGCATGAGCGGGGGTAACACGAGGGTGACACGGGGCATGAGCGGGGGGTGGGGGGCAACACGAGGGAGAGACGGGCATGAGCAGGGGGTGGTGGCAACACAAGGGAGACACGGGCATGAGCGGGGGTGAGCGCAACACAAGGGAGACGCGGGGGGTGGGTGGAACAGGGGCGACACGGGGCATTAGCGGGGGTGGGGGGGAACAGAGGAGACATGAGTGGGGGTGGGGGGGAACAGGGCTGACACGGGGCATGAGCGGTGGGGGGAACAAGACAGAGACATGGGGCATGAGCGGGGGTTGGGGGGAACAGAGGAGACAAGAGCTGGGGGTGGGGGCAACAGGGGAGACACGGGGCATGAGCGGGGGTGGGGGGGAAGGAGGGAGAGACGGGGCATGAGCAGGGGGTGGGGTGGAACAGGGGAGACACAGGGCATGAGCGGGGGGTGGGGGCAACAGGAGGGAGACACGGGGCATGAGCGGGGGCTGGGGGGAACAGGGGAGACACGGGGCATTAGCGGGGGTGGGGGGATCGTGAGGGAGACACGGGGAATGAGCAGGGGTGGGGGGAACAAGGGAGACACAGGTCATGAGCGGGGGGTGGGGAGAACAGAGGAGACATGAGCGGGGGGGACATGGCTGACACAGGGCATGAGCGGTGGGTGGGGGGAACGAGAGGGAGACACGGGGCATGAGCGGGGGTTGGGGGAACAGAGGAGACATGAGCTGGCGGTGGGGGGAACAGGCCAGACACGGGGCATCAGCGGGGGTGTGGGGTACAGGAGGGAAACACGGGACATGAGTGGGGGTGGGGGGCACAGGAGGGAGATACGGGGCATGAGTGGGGGTACGGGAGGGAGACACGGGGCATGAGCGGGGGATGGGGACAACATGAGGGAGACACAGGGCATGAGCGGGGGGTGGGGGGCAACACGAGGGAGACACGGGGCATGAGGGAGGAGTCAGGGCAACACAAGGGAGACAAGGGTCATGAGCAGGGGATGGGGCAACATGAGGGAGAGATGGGGCAGGAGTGGGGGGTGGTGGCAACACAAGGGAGACAAGGGGCATAAGCAGGGGGTGGGGGGCAACACGAGGGAGACAAGGGTCAAGAGCAGGGGGTGGGGGCAACACGAGGGAGAGACGGGGCAGGAGTGGGGGGTGGGAGCCACACAAGGGAGAGACGGGGCATGAGCGGGGGGTGTGGGGAACAGGGCAGACATGGGCAGAAGTGGGGTGTGGGGGACAACAGGGGAGACACAGGGCATGAGCGGGGGGTGGGGGAACAGTGGAGACACGGGGCATGAGCAGGGGGGGGAAATGGGCAGACACGGGACATGAGTGGGGGTACTGGAGGGAGACACGGGACATGAGCGGGGGTGGGGGGCCCAGGAGGGAGATACGGGGCATGAGTGGGGGTACTGGAGGGAGACACGGGGCATGAGTGGGGGATGGGGGACAACATGAGGGAGACACGGGGCATGAGCGGGGTGTGGGGGGCAACACGAGGGAGACACGGGGCGTGAGCGGGGAGTCGGGGGCAACACGATGGAGACAAGGGTCATGAGCAGGGGGTGGGGGCAACACGAGGGAGAGACGTGGCAGGAGTGGGGGGTGGGGGCAACATAAGGGAGACATGGGCCATGAGCGGGGGGTGGGGGGAACAGGGCAGACATGGGCATAAGTGGGGTGTGGGGTGAAACAGGGGAGACACAGGGCATGAGCGGGGGGTGGGCGAACAGTGGAGACAAGGGGCATGAGCAGGGGGAGGTGGGAAATGGGCAGACACGGGGCATGAGTGGGGGTACTGGAGGGAGACACGGGGCATGAGCGGGGGATGGGGACAACATGAGGGAGACACGGGGCATGAGCGGGGGGTGGGGGCAACACGAGGGAGACACGGGGCATGAGCGGGGTGGGGGCAACACGAGGGAGACACAGGGCATGAGCAGGGTGTGGGGGCAACACGAGGGAGACACAGGGCAGGAATGGGGGGTGGGGGCAACACGAGGGAGACACGGGGCATGAGCGGGTGGTGGGGGGAACAGGGCAGACATGGACATAAGCGGGGGTGGGGGGCAACATGGGTGAAAGGGGCTTGAGCGGAGGGTGGGGGAAGAGGGGAGACACGGGGCATGAGCAGCGGGTGGGGGGAACAGGGCAGACACGGGGCATGAGCAGGGGGTGGGGGGTAAAGGAGGGAGACACGAGGCATGAGCGGGGGTTGGGGGGTAACACGAGGGAGACACGGGGCATGAGCGGGGGGTAGGGGGCAACACAAGGGAGACACGGGGCATGAGCGGGGTGTGGGGGGCAACACGAGGGAGACACAGGCATGAGTGGGGGGTGGGGCAACACGAGGGAGACGATGGGCATGAGCAGGGGGTGGGGGCAACACGAGGGAGACACAGGGGGTGGTGGAACAGGGCATACACAGGGCACGAGCAGGGTGTGGGGGCAACAGGAGGGAGACACGGGGCATGAGCAGGGCGTGGGGGGGAACAGGGGACACACGGGGAATGAGCAGGGGGTGGGGGGAACAGGAGGGAGACACGGGGCATGAGCGGGGGTAACAAGAGGGTGACACGGGGCATGAGCGGGGGGTGGGGGGCACCACGAGGGAGACAC
Organism: Ambystoma mexicanum; assembly: GCF_040938575.1. Lineage (NCBI taxonomy): Eukaryota > Metazoa > Chordata > Amphibia > Caudata > Ambystomatidae > Ambystoma > Ambystoma mexicanum. The sequence goes on from NC_090930.1 coordinate 221,216,185, forward strand.
AGGGCATGAGCAGGTGGTGGGGGCAACACGAGGGAGACACGGGCATGAGCGGGGGTGAGCGCAACACAAGGGAGACACGGGTCATGAGCGGGAGGTGGGTGGAACAGGGCAGACACACGGCATGAGCAGGGGGTGGGGGGAACAGGAAGCAGACATGGGCATGAGCGGGGGGCTGGGGGGAACAGGGGAGACACGGGGCATTAGCGGGGGTGGGGGGGAACAGAGGAGACATTAGTGAGGGTGGGGGGAACAGGGCTGACATGGGGCATGAGCGGTGGGGGGAACAAGAGGGAGACATGGGGCATGAGCGGGGGTTGGGAGGAACAGAGGAGACAAGAGCTGGGGGTGGGGGGAACAGGGCAGACACGGGGCATCAGCGGGGGGTGGGGGGTACAGGAGGGAAACACAGGACTTGTGCGGGGGGTGGGGGGTACAGGAGGGAGACACGGGGCATGAGCGGGGGATGGGGTACAACACGAGGGAGACACTGGGCATTGGCGGGGTGTGGGGGGCAACACGACTGAGACACGGGGCATGAGCGGGGGGTGGGGGGCAAATCGAGGGAGACAAGGGGCATGAGCGGGGGGTGGGGCAACACGAGGGAGACACAGGGCAGGAGTGGGGGTGGGGGAACGAGAGGGAGGCATGAGCGTGGGGTGGGGGCAACACGAGGGAGACACGGGCATGAGCGGGGGGTGGGGGGAACAGGGCAGACATGGGCATAAACGGGGGGCAGGGGCAACAGGGGAGACACGGGGCATGAGCAGGGGGTGGGGGAACAGGGGAGACACGGGGCATGAACAGGGGGTGGGTGGATCAGGGCAGACACAGGGCATGAGCGGGGATTGGGGGTAACACGAGGGAGCCATGGGGCATGAGCGGGGGGTGGGGGCAACACCAGGGAGACACGGGGCATGAGCGGGGGGTGGGGGGCAACACGAGGGAGACACGGGGCATGAGCGGGGGGTGGGGGCAACACGAGGGAGACACAGGGCATGTGCGGGGGGTGGGGGTCAGGGCATACACGGGGCACGAGCGGGGGGTGGGGGTACAGGAGGGTAACACGGGGCATGAGCGGGGGTTGGGGGGTAATACGAGGGAGATACGGGGCATGAGTGGGGGTGGGGGCAACACGAGGGAGACATGGGGCATGAGCGGGGGTGGGGGCAACACGAGGGAGATACGGGGCATGAGCAGGGGTTGGGGGGACCAGGGCAGAGACGGGGCATAAGTGGGGTTTGGGGGGCACAGGAGGGAAAAACGTGACATGAGCGTGGGGTGGGGGTACAGGAGGGAGATACGGGGCATGAGTGGGGGTACTGGAGGGAGACACGGGGCATGAGCGGGGGATGGGGGACAACACGTTGGAGACTCGGGGCAGGAGCGGGGGGTGGGGGGCAACACGAGGGAGACACAGGGCATGAGCGGGGGGTGGGGGCAACACGAGGGAGCCACGGTGCAGGAGTTGGGGCAACACAAAGGAGACACGGGGCATGAGCAGGGGGTGGGGGGAAAAGGGCAGACATTGGCATAAGCGGGGGGTGGGGGGCAACAGGGGAGACATGGGGCATGAGCAGGGGGTGGGGGAACAGGGGAGACATGGGGCATGAACGGGGGGTGGGGGGAACAGGGCAGACCCGGGGCATGTGCGGGGTGTGGGGGTACAGGAGAGTAACACGGGGCATGAGCGGGGGTTGGGGGTTAATACGAGGGAGATACGGGGCATGAGTGGGGAGTGGGGGCAACACGAGGGAGACACAGGGCATGAGCGGGGAGTGGGGGGCAACACGAGGGAGACACGGGGCATGAGCGGGGGGTGGGGGGCAACACAAGGGAGACACGGGGCATGAGTGGGGGTGGGGGCAACACGAGGGAGACATGGGGCATGAGCAGGGTGCGGGGGCAACACGAGGGAGACACGGGCATGAGCGGAGGTGAGCGCAACACAAGGGAGACACGGGTCATGAGCGGGAGGTGGGTGGAACAGGGCAGACACACGGCATGAGCAGGGGGTGGGGGGAACAGGAAGCAGACATGGGCATGAGCGGGGGGCTGGGGGGAACAGGGGAGACACGGGGCATTAGCGGGGGTGGGGGGGAACAGAGGAGACATGAGTGAGGGTGGGGGGGAACAGGGCTGACACGGGGCATGAGCGGTGGGGGGAACAAGAGGGAGACATGGGGCATGAGCGGGGGTTGGGGGGAACAGAGGAGACAAGAGCTGGGGGTGGGGGGAACAGGGCAGACACGGGGCATCAGCGGGGGGTGGGGGGTACAGGAGGGAAACACAGGACTTGAGCGGGGGGTGGGGGGTACAGGAGGGAGACACGGGGCATGAGCGGGGGATGGGGTACAACACGAGGGAGACACTGGGCATTGGCGGGGTGTGGGGGGCAACACGACTGAGACACGGGGCATGAGCGGGGGGTGGGGGGCAAATCGAGGGAGACAAGGGGCATGAGCGGGGGGTGGGGGCAACACGAGGGAGACACAGGGCAGGAGTGGGGGTGGGGGAACGAGAGGGAGACATGAGCGTGGGGTGGGGGCAACACGAGGGAGACACGGGGCATGAGCGGGGGGTGGGGGGAACAGGGCAGACATGGGCATAAACGGGGGGCAGGGGCAACAGGGGAGACACGGGGCATGAGCAGGGGGTGGGGGAACAGGGGAGACACGGGGCATGAACAGGGGGTGGGTGGATCAGGGCAGACACAGGGCATGAGCGGGGATTGGGGGTAACACGAGGGAGCCATGGGGCATGAGCGGGGGGTGGGGGCAACACCAGGGAGACACGGGGCATGAGCGGGGGGTGAGGGGCAACACGAGGGAGACACGGGGCATGAGCGGGGGGTGGGGGCAACACGAGGGAGACACAGGGCATGTGCGGGGGGTGGGGGATCAGGGCATACACGGGGCACGAGCGGGGGGTGGGGGTACAGGAGGGTAACACGGGGCATGAGCGGGGGTTGGGGGGTAATACGAGGGAGATACGGGGCATGAGTGGGGAGTGGGGGCAACACGAGGGAGACATGGGGCATGAGTGGGGTGGGGGCAACACGAGGGAGACATGGGGCATGAGCGGGGGTGGGGGCAACACGAGGGAGATACGGGGCATGAGCAGGGGTTGGGGGGACCAGGGCAGAGACGGGGCATAAGTGGGGTTTGGGGGGCACAGGAGGGAAAAACGTGACATGAGCGTGGGGTGGGGGTACAGGAGGGAGATACGGGGCATGAGTGGGGGTACTGGAGGGAGACACGGGGCATGAGCGGGGGATGGGGACAACATGTTGGAGACTCGGGGCAGGAGCGGGGGGTGGGGAGCAACACGAGGGAGACACAGGGCATGAGCGGGGGGTGGGGGCAACACGAGGGAGCCATGGTGCAGGAGTTGGGGCAACACGAAGGAGACACGGGGCATGAGCAGGGGGTGGGGGGAACAGGGCAGACATTGGCATAAGCGGGGGGTGGGGGGCAACAGGGGAGACATGGGGCATGAGCAGGGGGTGGGGGAACAGGGGAGACATGGGGCATGAACGGGGGGTGGGGGGAACAGGGCAGACCCGGGGCATGTGCGGGGTGTGGGGGTACAGGAGAGTAACACGGGGCATGAGCGGGGGTTGGGGGTTAATACGAGGGAGATACGGGGCATGAGTGGGGAGTGGGGGCAACACGAGGGAGACACAGGGCATGAGCGGGGAGTGGGGGGCAACACGAGGGAGACACGGGGCATGAGCGGGGGTGGGGGGCAACACAAGGGAGACACGGGGCATGAGTGGGGGTGGGGGCAACACGAGGGAGACATGGGGCATGAGCAGGGTGCGGGGGCAACACGAGGGAGACACGGGCATGAGCGGGGGTGAGCGCAACACAAGGGAGACACGGGTCATGAGCGGGAGGTGGGTGGAACAGGGCAGACACACGGCATGAGCAGGGGGTGGGGGGAACAGGAAGCAGACATGGGCATGAGCAGGGGGCTGGGGGGAACAGGGGAGACACGGGGCATTAGCGGGGGTGGGGGGGAACAGAGGAGACATGAGTGAGGGTGGGGGGGAACAGGGCTGACACGGGGCATGAGCGGTGGGGGGGAACAAGAGGGAGACATGGGGCATGAGCGGGGGTTGGGGGGAACAGAGGAGACAAGAGCTGGGGGTGGGGGGAACAGGGCAGACACGGGGCATGTGCGGGGTGTGGGGGTACAGGAGAGTAACACGGGGCATGAGCGGGGGTTGGGGGTTAATACGAGGGAGATACGGGGCATGAATGGGGAGTGGGGGCAACACGAGGGAGACACAGGGCATGAGCGGGGAGTGGGGGGCAACACGAGGGAGACACGGGGCATGAGCGGGGGGTGGGGGGCAACACAAGGGAGACACGGGGCATGAGTGGGGGTGGGGGCAACACGAGGGAGACATGGGGCATGAGCAGGGTGCGGGGGCAACACGAGGGAGACACGGGCATGAGCGGGGGTGAGCGCAACACAAGGGAGACACGGGTCATGAGCGGGAGGTGGGTGGAACAGGGCAGACACACGGCATGAGCAGGGGGTGGGGGGAACAGGAAGCAGACATGGGCATGAGCGGGGGGCTGGGGGGAACAGGGGAGACACGGGGCATTAGCGGGGGTGGGGGGGAACAGAGGAGACATGAGTGAGGGTGGGGGGGAACAGGGCTGACACGGGGCATGACCGGTGGGGGGGAACAAGAGGGAGACATGGGGCATGAGCGGGGGTTGGGGGGAACAGAGGAGACAAGAGCTGGGGGTGGGGGGAACAGGGCAGACACGGGGCATCAGCGGGGGGTGGGGGGTACAGGAGGGAAACACAGGACTTGAGCGGGGGGTGGGGGGTACAGGAGGGAGACACGGGGCATGAGCGGGGGATGGGGTACAACACGAGGGAGACACTGGGCATTGGCGGGGTGTGGGGGGCAACACGACTGAGACACGGGGCATGAGCGGGGGGTGGGGGGCAAATCGAGGGAGACAAGGGGCATGAGCGGGGGGTGGGGGAAACATGAGGGAGACACAGGGCAGGAGTGGGGGTGGGGGAACGAGAGGGAGACATGAGCGTGGGGTGGGGGCAACACGAGGGAGACACGGGGCATGAGCGGGGGGTGGGGGGAACAGGGCAGACATGGGCATAAACGGGGGGCAGGGGCAACAGGGGAGACACGGGGCATGAGCAGGGGGTGGGGGAACAGGGGAGACACGGGGCATGAACAGGGGGTGGGTGGATCAGGGCAGACACAGGGCATGAGCGGGGATTGGGGGTAACACGAGGGAGCCATGGGGCATGAGCGGGGGGTGGGGGCAACACCAGGGAGACACGGGGCATGAGCGGGGGGTGAGGGGCAACATGAGGGAGACACGGGGCATGAGCGGGGGGTGGGGGCAACACGAGGGAGACACAGGGCATGTGCGGGGGGTGGGGGATCAGGGCATACACGGGGCACGAGCGGGGGGTGGGGGTACAGGAGGGTAACACGGGGCATGAGCGGGGGTTGGGGGTAATACGAGGGAGATACGGGGCATGAGTGGGGAGTGGGGGCAACACGAGGGAGACATGGGGCATGAGTGGGGTGGGGGCAACACGAGGGAGACATGGGGCATGAGCGGGGGTGGGGGCAACACGAGGGAGATACGGGGCATGAGCAGGGGTTGGGGGGACCAGGGCAGAGACGGGGCATAAGTGGGGTTTGGGGGGCACAGGAGGGAAAAACGTGACATGAGCGTGGGGTGGGGGTACAGGAGGGAGATACGGGGCATGAGTGGGGGTACTGGAGGGAGACACGGGGCATGAGCGGGGGATGGGGGACAACACGTTGGAGACTCGGGGCAGGAGCGGGGGGTGGGGGGCAACACGAGGGAGACACAGGGCATGAGCGGGGGGTGGGGGCAACACGAGGGAGCCACGGTGCAGGAGTTGGGGCAACACGAAGGAGACACGGGGCATGAGCAGGGGGTGGGGGGAACAGGGCAGACATTGGCATAAGCGGGGGGTGGGGGGCAACAGGGGAGACATGGGGCATGAGCAGGGGGTGGGGGAACAGGGGAGACATGGGGCATGAACGGGGGTGGGGGGAACAGGGCAGACCCGGGGCATGTGCGGGGTGTGGGGGTACAGGAGAGTAACACGGGGCATGAGCGGGGGTTGGGGGTTAATACGAGGGAGATACGGGGCATGAGTGGGGAGTGGGGGCAACACGAGGGAGACACAGGGCATGAGCGGGGAGTGGGGGGCAACACGAGGGAGACACGGGGCATGAGCGGGGGGTGGGGGGCAACACAAGGGAGACACGGGGCATGAGTGGGGGTGGGGGCAACACGAGGGAGACATGGGGCATGAGCAGGGTGCGGGGGCAACACGAGGGAGATACGGGGCATGAGCGGGGGGTGGGGGAACAGGGCAGTCACGGGACATGAGCGGGGGGGCAACAGGAGGGAGACACGGGGCATGAGCAGGGGGGCTGGGGGGAACAGGGGATACACAGGGCATGGGTGTGGGGTGGGGGGATCGTGAGGGAGACACGGTGCATGAGAGGGTGGTGGGGGGGACAGAGGAGACATATGCAGGGGGTGGGGGGAACAGGGCAGACACGGGGCATGAGCAGGGGATCGGGGGGAACAAGGGAGACACGGGACATGAGTGGGGGGTGGGGGAACAGAGGAGACATATGCAGGGGGTGGGGGGAACAGGCAGACACGGGTCATGAGCGGGGGGTGGGGGGTACAGGAGGGAAACACGGGACATGATCGGGGTGTGGAGGGGTAACACGGGGCATGAGTGGGGGTGGGGGACAACACGAGGGAGACACGGGGCATGAGCAGGGGGTGGGGGGGCAACACGAGGGAGAGACGGGGCATGAGCAGGGGGTGGGGGGCAACACAAGGGAGACACAGGGCATGAGCGGGGGGTGGAGGCAACACGAGGGAGACACCGGCCATGAGCGGGGGTGGGTGCAACACGAGGGAGACACGGGGCATGAGCGAGGGGGCTGGGGGGAACAGGGGAGAAACGTGGCATGAGTGGGGGGTGCGGGGATCGTGAGGGAGACACGGGGCATGAGAGGGGGTGTGAGGGACAGGAGGGAGACCCGGGGAATGAGCGGCGGGTGGGGGGAACACGAGAGAAACATGGGGCATGTGCGCAGGGTGGGTGGAACAGGAGGGAGACACGGGGCATGAGCGGGGGGGCAACAGGAGGGAGACACGGGGCATGAGCAGGGGGGCTGGGGGGAACAGGGGATACACAGGGCATGGGTGTGGGGTGGGGGGATCGTGAGGGAGACACGGTGCATGAGAGGGTGGTGGGGGGGGCAGAGGAGACATATGCAGGGGGTGGGGGGAACAGGGCAGACACGGGGCATGAGTGTCAGGCTGAGATCCTGGTGTCTGCAGAAGCTGCTGAGCCCCCGACAATCCACCCAAAATGTGGCACTCTGAGCTGATACTATAAACTGCTCAGTTTACCTCACTTCCAGGGGAAAGGGGGAAGGGACAAATTAACAAACACCAGGCTGGAAGCTAAGACTAGCTGGTTCTTCACCTGTGGTAAAACATAAACATATAATACACCTTGTTATTCATGAGGCACTATACTAACCTTAAGTATCAATATCCTTTACCAAATAAAGTAAAAACCATACCTGGAACTTCTCTACAATATGCCCAGAGAAGTGATAAGCTGACTAGACTTCCTTACTAGTTGACTTGAATCTCAACGATCATTCAGCCTTCTTAGTAGGTCCATGAATGTGAAATTAACTTTGCAGGTAATCTTCTTTAAACTCAAGAAGCTTGAACAAAGTCTTAAGTTCATTAAAAGTAAATGGAAGTTCTAGTGTTTCTGGAAAGTATTTATATTTCTTCTTATAAATTTCTTTTTAGAGTGTTTTTACTTAAATTACAGTTCTTGAAACTTGCGTCAAAAATCTCACATAGAAATCTCTTGAACTCGCATAGGGATCCAAACTGAGTGAAGATCGTTGAAGCGCTGTAGATTAAACCACAGAAAAAATCCACACGCGATTAAACGAAAACACGCACACGCGCTGAAGTTCAACCGCGGGTAAAAATCCACACGCGCTTAGTCCAGGATGCGAACACACGCGCTGACGACAAACCGCAGGTAAAAATCCACACGCGCTTAGTCCAAGATGCGAGCACACGCGCTGACGACAAACCGCGGGTAAAAATCCACACGCGCTTAGTCCAATATGCGAGCACACGCGCTGACGACAAACCGCGGGTAAAAATCCACACGCGCTTAATCCAATATGCGAGCACACGCGCTGACGACAAACCGCGGGTAAAAATCCACACGCGCTTAATCCAATATGCGAGCACACGCGCTGACGACAAACCGCGGGTAAAAATCCACACGCGCTTAGTCCAATATGCGAGCACACGCGCTGACGACAAACCGGGGGTAAAAATCCACACGCGCTTAATCCAATATGCGAGCACACGCGCTGAAGTTCAACCGCGGGTAAAAAACACATGCACAAGAGTATCACGCGACACCAAAGAGCTTGCGCTAGATACTCAAGCGAAGTCTCTCACGCGCAGGCTTCTGTTAACGGAAAAACCACGCGCATGATAGAAAACGTAGCGTAACAAAGCCAAACATGCGACAGCAATAAAGTTCTTAGTAAATATTTTTCATATGAACTTGAAAATCAGATTAAATCTTCTACAATGACATTATAGAAAGAGTCTTGAGTTTTAAAAGGACTTATCTTGTGGAGAGTCTTTGAAACCTTTCTTTTTTCTTGGATAACTCGAAATCTTCTTACTCCTGTTCAGTGCCAAAATGAATCTCCGCAAGATTCCTGTTTGCTTTTCCAAATAAGCCGCTCGACCGCTTGAAACTTGAAACCCCTGAACAAGTTAAGCAGGAGCAGCTTAATATGCGACCTCTCAGCTGGGCAAAGACGATGAAAGGCAGTTTAGAATGTTCATTGTCTTCCCTATAAACAATCACCAGCCAATCAGAACTTAGACTGAGGACCTCCATCTTGCTTGGGGCATTCTCCATAGACTGCAATGAATGTTAAGGGCAAAATTGGCTGTTTTAAAATTAAACTCATAATAACTTCCAAAAACCTTTCTATACTAATTTTCCCCAGACCTAATGTCTCAGATTATGTCACTGTATCCTAACAGTACCTGACAATGAGCAGGGGATCGGGGGGAACAAGGGAGACACGGGCCATGAGTGGGGGGTGGGGGAACAGAGGAGACATATGCAGGGGGTGGGGGGAACAGGGCAGACACGGGTCATGAGCGGGGGGTGGGGGGTACAGGAGGGAAACACGGGACATGATCGGGGTGTGGAGGGGTAACACGGGGCATGAGTGGGGGTGGGAGACAACACGAGGGAGACACGGGGCATGAGCAGGGGGTGGGGGGGCAACACGAGGGAGAGACGGGGCATGAGCAGGGGGTGGGGGGCAACACAAGGGAGACACAGGGCATGAGCGGGGGGTGGAGGCAACACGAAGGAGACACCGGGCATGAGCGGGGGTGGGTGCAACACAAGGGAGACACGGGGCATGAGCGAGGGGGCTGGGGGGAACAGGGGAGACACGTGGCATGAGTTGGGGGTGCGGGGATCGTGAGGGAGACACGGGGCATGAGAGGGGGTGTGAGGGACAGGAGGGAGACCCGGGGAATGAGCGGCGGGTGGGGGGAACACGAGAGAAACATGGGGCATGTGCGCAGGGTGGGTGGAACAGGAGGGAGACACGGGGCATGAGCGGGGTGTGGGGAGTAACACGAGGGAGACACAGGGCATGAGTGGGGGTGGGGGGAACAGGGGAGACACGGGAATGAGCAGGGGTGGGGGGTAACACGAGGGAGACACGGGGCATGAGCGGGGGTGGGGGGAACAAGGCACACACAAGGCATGAGCAGGGGGTGGGGGAAAAGGGGAGACACGGGGCAGGAGGTGGGGGGAAAAAGGTGAGACACGGGGCATGAGCAGGGGGTGGGGGGAACAGGGCAGACACGGGGCATGAGCGGGGTGGGGGTTACAGGAGGGAGACACGGGGCATGAGCAGGGGGTGGGGTGTAACGCGAGGGAGACACGGGGCATGTGCGGGGGGTAGAGGGCAACACGAGGCAGACACGGGGCATGAGTGGGGGTGGGGGCTACACGAGGGAGACACGGGGCATGAGTGGGGAGTGGGGGCAACACGAGGGAGACACGGGGCATGAGCGGGGGTGGGGGGAACAGGGCAGACACAGGGCATGAGCGGGGGGTGGGGGGCAACAGGAGGGAGACACGGGGCATGAGCGGGGGGGCTGGGGGGAACAGGGGAGACACTGGGCATGAGTGGGGGGGATTGTGAGGGAGACACGGTGCATGAGAGGGGAGTGCGGGGACAAGAGGGAGACACGAGGCATGAGCAGGGAGTGGGGGTAACACGAGGGAGACACGAGGCATGAGCGGGGGTTGGGGGGCAACACGAGGGAGACACGGGGCATGAGTGGGGGTGGGGGGAACAGGGCACACACAGCGCAAGAGCAGGGGTTGGGGGGAACAGTGGTGACACGGGGCATGAGTGGTGGCTGGGGGAACAGGGAAGACACGGGACATGAGCAGGGGTGGGGGAACAGGACAGACACGGGCATGAGCGGGGAGTGGGGGTACAGGAGGGAGACACGGGGCATGAGCGGGAAGTGGGGGGTAACATGAGGGAGACACGGGGCATGAGCAGGTTGTGGGGGGCAACACGAGGGAGACACGGGGCATGAGCGTGTGGTGGGGCAACACGAGGGAGACACAGGGCATGAGCGGGGGGTGGGGGAACAGGGCAGACACGGGGCATGAGCAGGGGGTGGGGCGCAACTGGAGGGAGACACGGGGCATAATCGGGGGTCTGGAGGGAACACGGGAGAACGGGGCATGAGCAGGGGGAACAGGGGAGATATGGGGCATGAGTGCTGGGATCGTGAGGGAGACACAAGGAATGAGAGGTGGGTGGGGGGAACAAGGGAAACACGGGTCATGAGCAGGGGGTGGGGAGAACAGAGGAGACATGAGCGGGGGATGAGGGGGAACAGGGCAGACACGGGGCATGAGCGGAGGGTGGGGGCGAACAGGAGGGAGACACAGGCATGAGCAGGGGGTGGGAGGAACAGGGCAGCCACGGGGCATGAGCAGGGGTTGGGGGGAACAGGGCAGACACGGGGCATGAGCGGAGGGTGGGGGCGAACAGGAGGGAGACACAGGCATGAGCAGGGGGTGGGAGGAACAGGGCAGCCACGGGGCATGAGCGGGGGTTGGGGGGGTAATACGAGGGAGATACGGGGCATGAGTGGGGAGTGGGGGCAACACGAGGGAGACACGGGGCATGAGCGGGGAGTGGGGGGCAACACAAGGGAGACATGGGGCATGAGCAGGGGGTGGGGGCAGCACAAGGGAGACACGGGGCATGAGTGGGGGTGGGGGCAACACGAGAGAGACATGGGGCATGAGCGGGGTGCGGGGGCAACACGAGGGAGATACGGGGCAGGAGCGGGGGGTGGGGGAACAGGGCAGTCACGGGGCATGAGCGGGGGTGGGGGGCAACAGGAGGGAGATACGGGGCATGAGCGGGGGGCTGGGCGGAACAGGGGATACACAGGGCATGGGTGTGGGATGGGGGGATCGTGAGGGAGACATGGTGCATGAGAGGGTGGTGGGGGGACAGAAGGGAGACACGGGGCATGAGCGGGGGATCGGGGGGAACAAGGGAGACACGGGCCATGAGCGGGGGGTGGGGGGAACAGGGCAGACATGGGCATAAGCGGGGTGTGGGGTGAAACAGGGGAGACACAGGGCATGAGCGGGGGGTGGGGGAACAGTGGAGACAGGGGGCATGAGCAGGGGGAGGTGGGAAATGGGCAGACACGGGGCATGAGTGGGGGTACTGGAGGGAGACACGGGGCATGAGTGGGCGATGGGGACAACATGAGGGAGACACGGGGCATGAGCGGGGGGTGGGGGCAACACGAGGGAGACACGGGGCATGAGCGGGGGGTGGGGGGCAACACGAGGGAGACACAGGGCATGAGCCGGGTGTGGGGGCAACACGAGGGAGACACAGGGCAGGAATGGGGGGTGGGGGCAACACGAGGGAGACACAGGGCATGAGCGGGGGGTGGGGGGAACAGGGCAGACATGGACATAAGCGGGGGGTGGGGGGCAACATGGGTGACATGGGGCATGCGCAGAGGGTGGGGGAAGACGGGAGACACGGGGCATGAGCAGGGGGTGGGGGGAACAGGGCAGACACGGGGCATGAGCAGGTGGTGGGGGGTAAAGGAGGGAGACACGGGGCATGAGCGGGGGGTAGGGGCCAACACAAGGGAGACACGGGGCATGAGCGGGGTGTGGGGGGCAACACGAGGGAGACACTGGCATGAGTGGGGGATGGGGGCAACACGAGGGAGACAATGGGCATGAGCAGGGGGTGGGGGCAACACGAGGGAGACACAGGGAGTGGTGGAACAGGGCATACACAGGGCACGAGCAGGGTGTGGGTGGCAACAGGAGGGAGACACGGGGCATGAGCAGGGCATGGGGGGGAACAGGGGACACACAGGGAATGAGCAAGGGGTGGGGGGAACAGGATGGAGACACGGGGCATGAGCGGGGGGTGGGGGTAACATGAGGGTGACACGGGGCATGAGCGGGGGGTGGGGGGCAACACAAGGGAGACACAAGGCATGAGCAGGTGGTGGGGGGCAACACGAGGGAGACACGGGCATGAGCAGGGGGTGGGGGCAACAGGAGGGAGACACGGGGCATGAGCGGGGGGTGGGCGGAACAGGGCAGACACAGGGCATGAGCGGGGGGCTGGGGGAACATGGGAGACACGGGGCATTAGCGGGGGTGGGGGGGAACAGATGAGACATGAGTGGGGGTGGGTGGGAACAGGGCTGACACGGGGCATGAGCGGTGGGGGGGAACAAGAGGGAGACATGGGGCATGAGCGGGGGTTGTGGGGAACAGAGGAGACAAGAGCTGGGGGTGGGGGGAACAGGGCAGACACGGGGCATCAACGGGGGGTGGGGGGTACAGGAGGGAAACACGGGACTTGAGCGGGGGGTGGGGGGCAACACGAGGGAGACACGGGGCATGAGCGGTGGGTGGGGGGCAAATCGACGGAGACAAGGGGCATGAGCGGGGGCTGGGGGTAACACGAGGGAGACACAGGGCAGGAGTGGGGGTGGGGGAATGAGAGGGAGACATGAGCGTGGGCTGGGGGCAACACGAGGGAGACACGGGGCATGAGCAGGGGGTGGGGGGAACAGGGCAGACATGGGCATAAACGGGGAGCAGGGACAACAGGGGAGACACGGGGCATGAGCGGGGTGTGGGGGAACAGGGGAGACACGGGGCATGACCAGGGGGTGGGTGGATCAGGGCAGACACGGGGCATGAGCGGGGATTGAAGGTAACACGAGGGAGCCGATGGGCATGAGCGGGGGGTGGGGGCAACACCAGGGAGACACGGGGCATGAACAGGGGGTGGGGACAACACGAGGGAGACACGGGGCATGAGCGGGGGGTGGGGGTAACATGAGGGAGACACAGGGCATGTGTGGGGGGGGGACAGGGCATACACGGGGCACGAGCGGGGTGTGGGGGGCAACAGGAGGGAGACACGGGGCATGAGTGGGGGGCAGGGGGGAACAGGGAGACATGGGGCATGAGCAGGGGTGGTGGGACAGGGGAGACACGGGGCATGAGTGGGGGGTGTGGGGATCGCGAGGGAGACACGGAGCATGAGAAGGGGTGGGGAGGACATGAGAGAAACACGGGGCATGAGCGGGGGGTGGGGGGAACAGGTGGGATACATGGGGCATGAGCAGGGGGTGGGGGTTAACACGAGGGAGACACGGGGCATGAGCGGGGGTTGGGGTGAACAGAGGAGACATGAGCGGGGGGTGGGGGGTCCATGGCAAAGACGGGGCATAAGCGGGGGTTGGGGGGCACAGGAGGGAAAAATGTGACATGAGAGTGGGGTGGGGGTACAAGAGGGAGACACGGAGCATGAGTGGGGGTACTGGAGGGAGACACGGGGCATGAGCGGGGAATGGGGGACAACACGAGGGAGACACAGGGCATGAGCGGGGGGTGGGGGCAACACGAGGGAGACACGGGGCAGGAGCGGGGGATGGGGGGCAACACGAGGGAGACACAGGGCATGAGCGGGGGGTGGGGGCAACACGAGGGAGACACGGGGCAGGAGTGGGGGCAACACGAAGGAGACACGGGGCATGAACAGGGGGTGGGGGAACAGGGGAGACATGGGGCATGAACGGGGGTGGGGGAACAGGGCAGACCCGGGGCATGAGCGGGGGGTGGGGGTACAGGAGGGTAACACGGGGCATGAGCAGGGGTTGGGGGGTAATATGAGGGAGATAAGGGGCATGAGTGGGGAGTGGGGGCAACACGAGGGAGACACGGGGCATGTGCGGGGAGTGGGGGGCAACACGAGGGAGACACGGGGCATGAGCAGGGGGTGGGGGGCAACACAAGGGAGACACGGGGCATGAGTGGGGGTGGGGGCAACACGAGGGAGACATGGGGCATGAGCGGGGGGTGGGGGCAACACGCACGAGGGAGATACGGGGCATGAGCGGGGGATGGGGGGACCAGGGCAGAGACGAGGCATAAGCGGGGGTTGGGGGGCACAGGAGGGAAAAACGAGACATGAGCGTGGGGTGGGGTACAGGAGGGAGACACGGGGCATGAGTGGGGGTACTGGAGGGAGACACAGGATATGAGCGGGGGATGGCGGACAACACGAAGGAGACTCGGGGCAGGGGGTGGGGGGCAACACGAGGGAGACAGGGCATGAGCGGGGGGTGGTGGCAACATGAGGGAGACACGGTGCAGGAGTTGGGGCAACACGGAGACACGGGGCATGAGCAGGGGGTGGGGGGAACAGGGCAGACATTGGCATAAGCGGGGGGTGGGGGGCAACATGGGAGACATGGGGCATGAGCAGGGGGTGGGGGAACAGGGGAGACATGGGGCATGAACGGGGGGTGGGGGGAACAGGGCAGACCCGGGGCATGTGCGGCGGGTGGGGGTACAGGAGGGTAACAAGGGGCATGAGTGGGGGTTGGAGGGTAATACGAGGGAGTTACGGGGCATGAGTGGGGAGTGGGGGCAACACGAGGGAGACACGGGGCATGAGCGGGGAGTGGGGGGCAACACGAGGGAGACACGGGGCATGAGCGGGGGGCAACACAAGGGAGACACGGGGCATGAGTGGGGTGGGGGAAAAACGAGGGAGACATGGGGCATGAGCGGGTTGCGGGGGCAACACAAGGGAGATACGGGGCATGAGCGGGGGGTGGGGGAACAGGGCAGTCACGGGGCATGAGCGGGGGGTGGGGGGCAACAGGTGGGAGACACGGGGCATGAGCGGGGGGGCTGGGGGGAACATGGAATACACAGGGCATGGGTGTGGGGTGGGGGGATCGTGAGGGAGACACGGTGCATGAGAGGGTGGTGGGGGGACAGAAGGGAGACACGGGGCATGAGAGGGGGATCAAGGGGAACAAGGGAGACAAGGGCCATGAGTGGGGGGTGGGGGAAAAGATGAGACATGAGCAGGGGGTGGGGGGAACAGGGCAGACACGGGGCATGAGCGTGGGGTGGGTGGTACAGGAGGGAAACACGGGACATGATCGGGGTGTTTAGGGGTAACACGGGGCATGAGTGGGGGTGGGGGACAACACGAGGGAGACACGGGGCATGAGCAGGGGGTGGGGGCAACACAAGGGAGACACGGGGCATGAGCGAGGGGTGGAGGCAACACGAGGGAGACACCGGGCATGAGCGGGGGTGGGTGCAACACGAGGGAGACACGGGGCATGAGCGGGGGGTGGGGGTAACATGAGGGAGACACAGGGCATGTGTGGGGGGGAACAGGGCATACACGGGGCACGAGCGGGGTGTGGGGGCAACAGGAGGGAGACACGGGGCATGAGTGGGGGGCAGGGGGGAACAGGGAGACATGGGGCATGAGCAGGGGTGGTGGGACAGGGGAGACACGGGGCATGAGTGGGGGGTGTGGGGATCGCGAGGGAGACACGGGGCATGAGAAGGGGTGGGGAGGACATGAGAGAAACACGGGGCATGAGCGGGGGGTGGGGGGAACAGGTGGGATACATGGGGCATGAGCAGGGGGTGGGGGTTAACACGAGGGAGACACGGGGCATGAGCGGGGGGTGGGGTGAACAGAGGAGACATGAGCGGGGGTGGGGGGGTCCATGGCAAAGACGGGGCATAAGCGGGGGTTGGGGGGCACAGGAGGGAAAAATGTGACATGAGCATGGGGTGGGGGTACAAGAGGGAGACACGGAGCATGAGTGGGGGTACTGGAGGGAGACACGGGGCATGAGCGGGGAATGGGGGACAACACGAGGGAGACACAGGGCATGAGCGGGGGGTGGGGGCAACACGAGGGAGACACGGGGCAGGAGCGGGGGATGGGGGGCAACACGAGGGAGACACAGGGCATGAGCGGGGGGTGGGGGGAACAGGGCAGACATTGGCATAAGCGGGGGGTGGGGGGCAACAGGGTAGACATGGGGCATGAGCAGGGGGTGGGGGAACAGGGGAGACATGGGGCATGAACGGGGGGTGGGGGAACAGGGCAGACCCGGGGCATGAGCGGGGGGTGGGGGTACAGGAGGGTAACACGGGGCATGAGCAGGGGTTGGGGGGTAATATGAGGGAGATAAGGGGCATGAGTGGGGAGTGGGGGCAACACGAGGGAGACACGGGGCATGAGCGGGGAGTGGGGGGCAACACGAGGGAGACACGGGGCATGAGCGGGGGGTGGGGGGCAACACAAGGGAGACACGGGGCATGAGTGGGGGTGGGGGCAACACAAGGGAGACATGGGGCATGAGTGGGGGGTGGGGGCAACACGCACGAGGGAGATACGGGGCATGAGCGGGGGATGGGGGGACCAGGGCAGAGACGAGGCATAAGTGGGGGTTGGGGGGCACAGGAGGGAAAAACGAGACATGAGCGTGGGGTGGGGGTACAGGAGGGAGACACGGGGCATGAGTGGGGGTACTGGAGGGAGACACGGGATATGAGCGGGGGATGGGGGACAACACGAAGGAGACTCGGGGCAGGGGGTGGGGGGCAACACGAGGGAGACAGGGCATGAGCGGGGGGTGGTGGCAACATGAGGGAGACATGGTGCAGGAGTTGGGGCAACACGAAGGAGACACGGGGCATGAGCAGGGGGTGGGGGGAACAGGGCAGACATTGGCATAAGCGGGGGGTGGGGGGCAACATGGGAGACATGGGGCATGAGCAGGGGGTGGGGGAACAGGGGAGACATGGGGCATGAACGGGGGGTGGGGGGAACAGGGCAGACCCGGGGCATGTGCGGCGGGTGGGGGTACAGGAGGGTAACAAGGGGCATGAGTGGGGGTTGGGGGTAATACGAGGGAGATACGGGGCATGAGTGGGGAGTGGGGGCAACACGAGGGAGACACAGGGCATGAGCAGGGAGTGGGGGGCAACACGAGGGAGACATGGGGCATGAGCGGGGGGTGGGGGGCAACACAAGGGAGACACGGGGCATGAGTGGGGTGGGGGAAAAACGAGGGAGAAATGGGGCATGAGCGGGTTGCGGGGGCAACACAAGGGAGATACGGGGCATAAGCGGGGGTGGGGGAACAGGGCAGTCACGGGGCATGAGCGGGGTGGGGGGCAACAGGTGGGAGACACGGGGCATGAGCGGGGGGCTGGGGGGAACATGGAATACACAGGGCATGGGTGTGGGGTGGGGGGATCGTGAGGGAGACACGGTGCATGAGAGGGTGGTGGGGGGGACAGAAGGGAGACACGGGGCATGAGCGGGGGATCAAGGGGAACAAGGGAGACAAGGGCCATGAGTGGGGGGGTGGGGGAAAAGATGAGACATGAGCAGGGGGTGGGGGGAACAGGGCAGACACGGGGCATGAGTGGGGGGTGGGTGGTACAGGAGGGAAACACGGGACATGATCGGGGTGTTTAGGGGTAACACGGGGCATGAGTGGGGGTGGGGGACAACACGAGGGAGACACGGGGCATGAGCAGGGGGTGGGGGGGCAACACGAGGGAGAGACGGGGCATGAGCAGGGGGTGGGGGGCAACACAAGGGAGACACGGGGCATGAGCGAGGGGTGGAGGCAACACGAGGGAGACACCGGGCATGAGCGGGGGTGGGTGCAACACGAGGGAGACACGGGGCATGAGCGGGGGGTAGGGGAAACAGGGCAGCCACGGGGCATGAGCGGGGTGGGGGGTACAGGAGGGAGACACGGGGCATGAGCAGGGGGTGGGGTGTAACGCGAGGGAGACACGGGGCATGAGCGGGGGTAGGGGTCAACACGAGGCAGACACGGGGCATGAGTGGGGGTGGGGCTACACGAGGGAGACACGGGGCATGAGTGGGGAGTGGGGGCAACACGAGGGAGACACGGGGCATGAGCGGGGGGTGGGGGGACACGAGGCAGACACGGGGCATGAGTGGGGGTGGGGGCTACACGAGGGAGACACAGGGGCATGAGTGGGGAGTGGGGGCAACACGAGGGAGACACGGGGCATGAGCGGGGGGTGGGGGCAACATGAGGGAGACACAGGGCATGTGCGGGGGGGGACAGGGCATACTTGGGCACGAGCGGGGTGTGGGGGGCAACAGGAGGGAGACACAGGGCATGAGCGGGGGCAGGGGGGAACAGGGAGACATGGGCCATGAGCGGGGGTGGTGGGACAGGGGAGACACGGGGCATGAGTGGGGGTGGGGGGATAGCGAGGGAGACACGGGGCATGAGAGGGGGTGGGGAGGACATGAGAGAAACACGGGGCATGAGCGGGGGGTGGGGGGAACAGGAGGGATACATGGGGCATGAGCAAGGGGTGGGGGTTAACACGAGGGAGACACGGGGCATGAGCGGGGGATGGGGTGAACAGAGGAGACATGAGCGGGGGGTGGGGGGACCATGGCAGAGACGGGGCATAAGCGTGGGGTGGGGGTACAGGAGGGAGACACGGAGCATGAGTGGGGGTACTGGAGGGAGACACGGGGCATGAGCGGGGGATGGGGGACAACACGAGGGAGACACAGGGCATGAGCGGGGGGTGGGGGCAACACGAGGGAGACACGGGGCAGGGGCGGGGGGTGGGGGGCAACATGAGGGAGACACAGGGCATGAGCGGGGGGTGGGGGCAAAACGAGGGAGACACAGGGCAGGAGTGGGGGCAACACGAAGGAGACACGGGGCATGAACAGGGGGTGGGGGGAACAGGGCAGACATTGGCATAAGCGGTGGGTGGGGGGCAACAGGGTAGACATGGGGCATGAGCAGGGGGTGGGGGAACATGGGAGACATGGGGCATGAACGGGGTTGGGGGGAACAGGGCCACCCGGGGCATGAGCGGGGGGTGGGGTTACAGGAGGGTAACACGGGGCATGTGCGGGGGTTGGGGGTAATACGAGGGAGATACAGGGCATGAGTGGGGAGTGGGGGAAACACGAGGGAGACACGGGGGATGAGCGGGGAATGGGGGCCAACATGAGGGAGACACGGGGCATGAGCAGGGGGTGGGGGGCAACACAAGGGAGACACAGGGCATGAGGGGGGGGTGGAGCCAACACGAGGGAGATACGGGGCATGAGCGCGGGGTGGGGGGCAACACAAGGGAGACACGGGGCATGAGTGGGGGTGGGGGCAACACGAGGGAGACATGGGGCATGAGCGGGTTGCGGGGGCAACACGAGGGAGATACGGGGCATGAGCGGGGGGTGGGGGAACAGGGCAGTCACGGGGCATGAGCAGGGGGTGGGGGGTAACAGGAGGGAGACACGGGGCATGAGCGGGGGGGAACAGGGGATACACAGGGCATGGGCGTGGGGTGGGGTGATCGTGAGGGAGACACGGTGCATGAGAGGGTGGTGGGGGGACAGAAGGGAGACACGGGGCATGAGCGGGGGATCAGGGGGAACAAGGGAGACACGGGCCATGAGTGGGGGGTAGGGGAACAGAGGAGACATGAGCAGGGGGTGGGGGAACAGGGCAGACACGGGGCATGAGCGGGGAGTGGGGGGTACAGGAGGGAAACACGGGACATGATCGGGGTGTGGAGGGGTAACACGGGGCATTAGTGGGGGTGGGGGACAACACGAGGGAGACACGGGGCATGAGCAGGGGGTGGGGGGGCAACACGAGAGAGAGACGTGGCATGAGCAGGGGGTGGGGGGCAACACAAGGGAGACACGGGGCATGAGTGGGGGGTGGAGGCAACACGAGGGAGACATGGGGCATGAGCGGGGGTGGGTGCAACACGAGGGAGACACGGGGCATGAGCGAGGGGGCTGGGGGGAGCAGGGGAGACACTTGCCATGAGTGGGGGGTGGGGGGATCGTGAGGGAGACACGGGGCATGAGAGGGGGTGGGAGGGACAGGAGGGAGACCCGGGGAATGAGCGGCGGGTGGGGGGAACACGAGAGAAACATGGGGCATGTGCGCAGGGCGGGGGGAACATGAGGGAGACACGGGGCATGAGTGGGGTGTGGGGAGTAACACGAGGGACACACAGGGCATGACTGTGGGGTGGGGGGGAACATGGGAGACACGGGGAATGAGCAGGGGTAGGGGGTAACACGAGGGAGACACGGGGCATGAGCGGGGGTGGGGGGATCAAGGCACACACAAGGCATGAGCAGGGGGTGGGGGGAAAAGGGGAGACACGAGGCATGAGCAGGAGGTGGGGGGAAAAAGGTGGGACACGGGGCATGAGCGGGGGGTGGGGGGAACAGGGCAGACACGGGTCATGAGCGGGGTGGGGGGTACAGGAGGGAGACACGGGGCATGAGCAGGGGGTGGGGTGTAATGCGAGGGAGACACGGGGCATGAGCGGGGGGTAGGGGTCAACACGAGGCACACACGGGGCATGAGTGGGGGTGGGGGCTACACGAGGGAGACATGGGGCATGGGTGGGGAGTGGGGGCAACACGAGGAAGACATGGGGCATGAGCGGGGGTGGGGGGAACAGGGCAGACACAGGGCATGAGCGGGGGGTGGGGGGCAACAGGAGGGAGACACGGGGCATGAGCGGGGGGGCTGGGGGGAACAGGGGAGACACTGGGCATGAGTGGGGGGGATCATGAGGGAGACACGGTGCATGAGAGGGGGGTGGGGGGACAAGAGGGAGACATGAGGCATGAGCAGGGTGTGGGGGTAACACGAGGGAGACACGAGGCATGAGCGGGGGTTGGGGGTAACACGAGGGAGACACGGGGCATGAGTGGTGGGTGGGGGAACAGGGGAGACACAGGACATGAGCGGGTGGTGGGGGGAACAGGACAGACACGGGGCATGAGCGGGGGGTGGGGGGTACAGGAGGGAGACACGGGGCATGAGCGGGAAGTGGGGGGAACAGGGCAGACATTGGCATAAGCGGGGGGTGGGGGACAACAGGGGAGACATGGGGCATGAGCAGGGGGTGGGGGAACAGGGGAGACATGGGGCATGAACGGGGGGTGGGGGGAACAGGGCAGACCCGGGGCATGTGCGGGGGGTGGGGGTACAGGAGGGTAACACGGGGCATGAGTGGCGGTTGGGGGGTAATACGAGGGAGATACGGGGCATGAGTGGGGAGTGGGGGCAACAGGAGGGAGACACGGGGCATGAGCGGGGAGTGGGGGGAAACACGAGGGAGACACGGGGCATGAGCGGGGGGTGGGGGCAACACGAGGGAGACACGGGGCATGAGCGAGGGGTGGGGGGACACGAGGCAGACACGGGGCATGAGTGGGGGTGGGGGCTACACGAGGGAGACACAGGGGCATGAGTGGGGAGTGGGGGCAACACGAGGGAGACACGGGGCATGAGCGGGGGGTGGGGGCAACATGAGGGAGACACAGGGCATGTGCGGGGGGGGACAGGGCATACTTGGGCACGAGCGGGGTGTGGGGGGCAACAGGAGGGAGACACAGGGCATGAGCGGGGGCAGGGGGGAACAGGGAGACATGGGCCATGAGCGGGGGTGGTGGGACAGGGGAGACACGGGGCATGAGTGGGGGTGGGGGGATAGCGAGGGAGACACGGGGCATGAGAGGGGGTGGGGAGGACATGAGAGAAACACGGGGCATGAGCGGGGGGTGGGGGGAACAGGAGGGATACATGGGGCATGAGCAAGGGGTGGGGGTTAACACGAGGGAGACACGGGGCATGAGCGGGGGATGGGGTGAACAGAGGAGACATGAGCGGGGGGTGGGGGGACCATGGCAGAGACGGGGCATAAGCGTGGGGTGGGGGTACAGGAGGGAGACACGGAGCATGAGTGGGGGTACTGGAGGGAGACACGGGGCATGAGCGGGGGATGGGGGACAACACGAGGGAGACACAGGGCATGAGCGGGGGGTGGGGGCAACACGAGGGAGACACGGGGCAGGGGCGGGGGGTGGGGGGCAACACGAGGGAGACACAGGGCATGAGCGGGGGGTGGGGGCAAAACGAGGGAGACACAGGGCAGGAGTGGGGGCAACACGAAGGAGACACGGGGCATGAACAGGGGGTGGGGGGAACAGGGCAGACATTGGCATAAGCGGTGGGTGGGGGGCAACAGGGTAGACATATTTTTGAAGGGAGAAAAGAAACTTGGATCACTCTCATGTTACCTACTGAAGTCTCCAAATAGAAAATTGCGTTCAGACTTCCTAAGAATGAGACTGAATCTCGTCCACTGTGGGGCGGTTCTGGCAAGACGTAACCAAGGGCAAATGGCAATAAAATTATGCTCAATTTGCGTAAACCCTGCCAAACAAACGCTAAAACATATCCTAATGGATTGCGAAGGCACCTGGCCTCAGCGATTAAGATTCTTCAGAGATCTGGTACGGAGGGAGGAAGACATAGTTACAGACTTCCTCTGGGACAGAATAATCTCAGGGAAAAATGCTGCACTTACGTTTGCAGCAATACAGGTGCTAATAGAAAGTGGTTTGACAATCTAACACAACGATCCAAAGGATAGAGGTACCTAAGCAGGTAATTTATAGGACCAGAAAAAACTTGGCAGGGTTGGTGGACAGTAAGAAACTTTAACACAAGTTTTGTCTTCTTCGTACCTAACGCAAACTGTTTTGTATTGCCTTCCTCTTTTGTAAAGGCTTAAGCCAAAACAAATAAAATAAAAAAAAAAAAAACAGGGTACACATGGGGCATGAGCAGGGGGTGGGGGAACATGGGAGACATGGGGCATGAACGGGGTTGGGGGGAACAGGGCCACTCGGGGCATGAGCGGGGGGTGGGGGTACAGGAGGGTAACACGGGGCATGTGCGGGGGTTGGGGGTAATACGAGGGAGATACAGGGCATGAGTGGGGAGTGGGGGCAACACGAGGGAGACACGGGGGATGAGCGGGGAGTGGGGGCCAACATGAGGGAGACACGGGGCATGAGCAGGGGGTGGGGGGCAACACAAGGGAGACACAGGGCATGAGCGGGGGGTGGAGCCAACACGAGGGAGACACGGGGCATGAGCGCGGGGTGGGGGGCAACACAAGGGAGACACGGGGCATGAGTGGGGGTGGGGGCAACACGAGGGAGACATGGGGCATGAGCGGGTTGCGGGGGCAACACGAGGGAGATACGGGGCATGAGCGGGGGGTGGGGGAACAGGGCAGTCACGGGGCATGAGCAGGGGGTGGGGGGTAACAGGAGGGAGACACGGGGCATGAGCGGGGGGGAACAGGGGACACACAGGGCATGGGCGTGGGGTGGGGTGATCGTGAGGGAGACACGGTGCATGAGAGGGTGGTGGGGGGACAGAAGGGAGACACGGGGCATGAGCGGGGGATCAGGGGGAACAAGGGAGACACGGGCCATGAGTGGGGGGTAGGGGAACAGAGGAGACATGAGCAGGGGGTGGGGGAACAGGGCAGACACGGGGCATGAGCGGGGGGTGGGGGGTACAGGAGGGAAACACGGGACATGATCGGGGTGTGGAGGGGTAACACGGGGCATTAGTGGGGGTGGGGGACAACACGAGGGAGACACGGGGCATGAGCAGGGGGTGGGGGGCACCACGAGAGAGAGACGTGGCATGAGCAGGGGGTGGGGGGCAACACAAGGGAGACACGGGGCATGAGTGGGGGGTGGAGGCAACACGAGGGAGACATGGGGCATGAGCGGGGGTGGGTGCAACACGAGGGAGACACGGGGCATGAGCAAGGGGGCTGGGGGGAGCAGGGGAGACACTTGGCATGAGTGGGGGGTGGGTGGATCGTGAGGGAGACACGGGGCATGAGAGGGGGTGGGAGGGACAGGAGGGAGACCCGGGGAATGAGCGGCGGGTGGGGGGAACACGAGAGAAACATGGGGCATGTGCGCAGGGCGGGGGGAACATGAGGGAGACACGGGGCATGAGTGGGGTGTGGGGAGTAACACGAGGGAGACACAGGGCATGACTGTGGGGTGGGGGGGAACATGGGAGACACGGGGAATGAGCAGGGGTAGGGGGTAACACGAGGGAGACACGGGGCATGAGCGGGGGTGGGGGGATCAAGGCACACACAAGGCATGAGCAGGGGGTGGGGGGAAAAGGGGAGACACGGGGCATGAGCAGGAGGTGGGGGGAAAAAGGTGAGACACGGGGCATGAGCGGGGGGTGGGGGGAACAGGGCAGACACGGGGCATGAGCGGGGTGGGGGGTACAGGAGGGAGACACGGGGCATGAGCAGGGGTTGGGGTGTAATGCGAGGGAGACACGGGGCATGAGCGGGGGGTAGGGGTCAACACGAGGCACACACGGGGCATGAGTGGGGGTGGGGGCTACACGAGGGAGACATGGGGCATGGGTGGGGAGTGGGGGCAACACGAGGAAGACATGGGGCATGAGCGGGGGTGGGGGGAACAGGGCAGACACAGGGCATGAGCGGGGGGTGGGGGGCAACAGGAGGGAGACACGGGGCATGAGCGGGGGGGCTGGGGGGAACAGGGGAGACACTGGGCATGAGTGGGGGGGATCATGAGGGAGACACGGTGCATGAGAGGGGGGTGGGGGGACAAGAGGGAGACACGAGGCATGAGCAGGGAGTGGGGGTAACACGAGGGAGACACGAGGCATGAGCGGGGGTTGGGGGTAACACGAGGGAGACACGGGGCATGAGTGGTGGGTGGGGGAACAGGGGAGACACAGGACATGAGCGGGTGGTGGGGGGAACAGGACAGACACGGGGCATGAGCGGGGGGTGGGGGGTACAGGAGGGAGACACGGGGCATGAGCGGGAAGTGGGGGGAACAGGGCAGACATTGGCATAAGCGGGGGGTGGGGGACAACAGGGGAGACATGGGGCATGAGCAGGGGGTGGGGGAACAGGGGAGACATGGGGCATGAACGGGGGGTGGGAGGAACAGGGCAGACCCGGGGCATGTGCGGGGGGTGGGGGTACAGGAGGGTAACACGGGGCATGAGTGGGGGTTGGGGGGTAATACGAGGGAGATACGGGGCATGAGTGGGGAGTGGGGGCAACACGAGGGAGACACGGGGCATGAGCGGGGAGTGGGGGGAAACACGAGGGAGACACGGGGCATGAGCGGGGGGTGGGGGGCAACACAAGGGAGACACGGGGCATGAGTGGGGGTGGGGGGAACAGGGCAGACACAGGGCATGAGCGGGGGGTGGGGGGCAACAGGAGGGAGACACGGGGCATGAGCGGGAGGGCTGGGGGGAACAGGGGAGACACTGGGCATGAGTGGGGGGGATCATGAGGGAGACACGGTGCATGAGAGGGGGGTGGGGGGACAAGAGGGAGACACGAGGCATGAGCAGGGAGTGGGGGTAACACGAGGGAGACACGAGGCATGAGCGGGGGTTGGGGGTAACACGAGGGAGACACGGGGCATGAGTGGTGGGTGGGGGAACAGGGGAGACACAGGACATGAGCGGGTGGTGGGGGGAACAGGACAGACACGGGGCATGAGCGGGGGGTGGGGGGTACAGGAGGGAGACACGGGGCATGAGCGGGAAGTGGGGGGAACAGGGCAGACATTGGCATAAGCGGGGGGAGGGGGACAACAGGGGAGACATGGGGCATGAGCAGGGGGTGGGGGAACAGGGGAGACATGGGGCATGAACGGGGGGTGGGGGGAACAGGGCAGACCCGGGGCATGTGCGGGGGGTGGGGGTACAGGAGGGTAACACGGGGCATGAGTGGGGGTTGGGGGGTAATACGAGGGAGATACGGGGCATGAGTGGGGAGTGGGGGCAACACGAGGGAGACACGGGGCATGAGCGGGGAGTGGGGGGAAACACGAGGGAGACACGGGGCATGAGCGGGGGGTGGGGGGCAACACAAGGGAGACACGGGGCATGAGTGGGGGTGGGGGCAACACGAGGGAGACATGGGGCATTAGCAGGTTGCGGGGGCAACACGAGGGAGATACGGGGCATGAGCGGGGGGTGGGGGAACAGGGCAGTCACGGGGCATGAGCGGGGGGTGGGGGGCAACAGGAGGGAGACATGGGGCATGGGCGGGGAGCTGGGGGGAACAGGGAATGGGTGTGGGGTGGGGGGATTGTGAGGGAGACACGGGGCATGAGCGGGGGATCAAGGGGAACAAGGGAGACACGGGCCATGAGTGGGGGGCGGGGGGAACAGGTCAGACACGGGGCATGAGCGGGGGTGGGGGGTACAGGAGGGAAACACGGGACATGATCGGGGTGTGGAGGGGTAACACGGACGGGGCATGAGTGGGGGTGGGGGACAACACAAGGGAGACACAGGGCATGAGCACGGGTGGGGGGGCAACACGAGGGAGAGACGGGGCATGAGCAGGGGGTGGGGGGCAACACAAGGGAGACACGGGGCATGAGCGGGGGGTGGAGGCAACACGAGGGAGACACCGGGCATGAGCGGGGGTGGGTGCAACACGAGGGAGACACGGGGCATGAGCAAGGGGGCTGGGGGGAACAGGGGAGACACTTGGCATGAGTGGGGGGTGGGGGGATCGTGAGGGAGACACGGGGCATGAGAGGGGTGGGAGGGACAGGAGGGAGACCCGGGGAATGAACGGCGGGCGGGGGGAACACGAGAGAAACATGGGGCATGTGCGCAGGGTGGGGGAAACTGGAGGGCGACACGGGCATGAGCGGGGTGTGGGGAGTAACACGAGGGAGACACAGGGCATGAGTGGGGGGTGGGGGGAACATGGGAGACACGGGGAATGAGCAGGGGTAGGGGGTAACACGAGGGAGACACGGGGCATGAGCAGGGGTGGGGGGATCAAGGCACACACAAGGCATGAGCAGGGGGTGGGGGGAAAAGGGGAGACACGGGGCATGAGCAGGGGTGGGGGAACAGGGCAGACACGGGGCATGAGCGGGGTGGGGGGTACAGGAGGAAGACACAGGGCATGAGCAGGGGGTGGGGTGTAACGCGAGGGAGACACGGGGCATGAGCGGGGGGTAGGGGTCAACACGAGGCAGACACGGGGCATGAGTGGGGGTGGGGGCTACACGAGGGAGACACGGGGCATGAGTGGGGAGTGGGGGCAACACGAGGGAGACATGGGGCATGAGCGGGGGTGGGGGGACACGAGGCAGACATGGGGCATGAGTGGGGGTGGGGGCTACACGAGGGAGACACGGGGCATGAGTGGGGAGTGGGGGCAACACGAGGGAGACACGGGGCATGAGCGGGGGGTGGGGGCAACATGAGGGAGACACAGGGCATGTGCGGGGGGGAACAGGGCATACACGGGACACGAGCAGGGTGTGGGGGGCAACAGGAGGGAGACACAGGGCATGAGCCGGGGGGCAGGGGGGAACAGGGAGACATGGGGCATGAGCGGGGGTGGTGGGACAGGGGAGACACGGGGCATGAGTGGGGGTGGGGGGATCGCGAGGGAGACACGGGGCATGAGATGGGGTGGGGAGGACATGAGAGAAACACGGGGCATGAGCGGGTGGTGGGAGGAACAGGAGGGATACATGGGGCATGAGCAGGGGGTAGGGGTTAACACGAGGGAGACACGGGGCATGAGCGGGGGATGGGGTGAACAGAGGAGACATGAGCGGGGGTGGGGGGACCATGGCAGAAACGGGGCATAAGCGGGGGTTGGGGGGCACAGGAGGGAAAAATGTGACATGAGCGTCGGGTGGGGGTACAGGAGGGAGACACGGAGCATGAGTGGGGGTACTGGAGGGAGACACGGGGCATGAGCGGGGGATGGGGGACAACACGAGGGAGACACAGGGCATGAGCGGGGGGGTGGGGGCAACACGAGGGAGACACGGGGCAGGAGCGGGGGGTGGGGGGCAACACGAAGGAGACACGGGGCATGAACAGGGGGTGGGGGGAACAGGGCAGACATTGGCATAAGCGGTGGGTGGGGGGCAACAGGGTAGACCTGGGGCATGAGCAGGGTGTGGGGGAACAGGGGAGACATGGGGCATGAACGGGGGGTGGGGGGAACAGGGCAGACCCGGGGCATGAGCGGGGGTGGGGGTACAGGAGGGTAACACGGGGCATGAGCGGGGGTTGGGGGCAACACGAGGGAGACACGGGGCATGAGCGGGGAGTGGGGGGAAACACGAGGGAGACACGGGGCATGAGAGGGGGGTGGGGGGAAACACAAGGGAGACACGGGGCATGAGCGGGGGGTGGAGGCAACACGAGGGAGACACGGGGCATGAGCGGGGGGGTGGGGGGCAACACAAGGGAGACACGGGGTATGAGTGGGGGTGGGGGCAACACGAGGGAGACATGGGGCATGAGCGGGTTACGGGGGCAACACGAGGGATCTATGGGGCATGAGCGGGGAGTGGGGGAACAGGGCAGTCACGGGGAATGAGCAGGGGCTGGGGGGCAACAGGAGGGAGACACGGGGCATGAGCGGGGGGTTGGGGGAAACAGGGGATACACAGGGCATGGGTGTGGGGTGGGGGGATCGTGAGGGAGACACGGTGCATGAGAAGGTGGTGGGGGACAGAAGGGAGACACGGGGCATGAGCGGGGGATCAGGGGGAACAAGGGAGACATGGGCCATGAGTGGGGGGTGGGGGAACAGAGGAGACATGAGCAGGGGGTGGGGGGAACAGGGCAGACACGGGGCATGAGCGGGGGTGGGGGGTACAGGAGGGAAACACGGGACATGATCGGGGTGTGGAGGGGTAACACGGGGCATGAGTGGGGGTGGGGGACAACACGAGGGAGACACGGGGCATGAGCAGGGGGTGGGGGGGTAACACGAGGGAGAGACGGAGCATGAGCAGGGGGTGGGGGGCAACACAAGGGAGACACGGGGCATGAGCGGGGGGTGGAGGCAACACGAGGGAGACATGGGGCATGAGCGGGGGTGGGTGCAACACGAGGGAGACACGGGGCATGAGCGAGGGGGCTGGGGGAACAGGGGAGACACTTGGCATGAGTGGGGGGTGGGGGGATCGTGAGGGAGCCACGGGGCATGAGAGGGGGTGGGAGGGACAGGAGGGAGACCCGGGGAATGAGCAGCGGGTGGGGGGAACACGAGAGAAACATGGGGCATATGCGCCGGGCGGGGGGAACAGGAGGGAGACACGGGGCATGAGTGGGGTGTGGGGAGTAACACGAGGGAGACACAGGGCATGAGTGGGGGGTGGGGGGGAACATGGGAGACACGGGGAATGAGCAGGGGTAGGGGGTAACACGAGGGAGACACGGGGCATGAGCGGGGGTGGGGGGATCAAGGCACACACAAGGCATGAGCAGGGGGTGGGGGGGAAGGGGAGACACGGGGCATGAGCAGGAGGTGAGGGGAAAAAGGTGAGACACGGGGCATGAGCGGGGGGTGGGGGGAACAGGGCAGACACGGGGCATGAGCGGGGTGGGGGGTACTGGAGGGAGACACGGGGAATGAGCAGGGGTAGGGGGTAACACGAGGGAGACACAGGGCATGAGCGGAAGTGGGGGGATCAAGGCACACACAAGGCATGAGCAGGGGGTGGGGGAAAAGGGGAGACACGGGGCATGAGCAGGAGGTGGGGGGAAAAAGGTGAGACACGGGCCATGAGCGGGGGTGGGGGGAACAGGGCAGACACGGGGCATGAGCGGGGTGGGGGGTACAGGAGGAAGACACGGGGCATGAGCAGGGGGTGGGGTGTAACGCGAGGGAGACACGCGGCATGAGCGGGGGGTAGGGGTCAACATGAGGTAGACACGGCGCATGAGTGGGGGTGGGGGCTACACGAGGGAGACACGGGGCATGAGTGGGGAGTGGGGGCAACACGAGGGAGACATGGGGCATGAGCGGGGGGTGGGGGACACAAGGCAGACACGGGGCATGAGTGGGGGTGGGGGCTACGCGAGGGAGACACGGGGCATGAATGGGGAGTGGGGGCAACACGAGGGAGACACGGGGCATGAGCAGGGGCTGGGGGCAACATGAGGGAGACACAGGGCATGTGCGGGGGGGGAACAGGGCATACACGGGGCACGAGCGGGGTGTGGGGGGCAACAGGAGGGAGACACAGGGCATGAGCGGGGGGCAGGGGGGAACAGGGAGGCATGGGTCATGAGCGGGGGTGGTGGGACAGGGGAGACACGGGGCATGAGTGGGGGGTGGGGGGATCGCGAGGGAGACACGGGGCATGAGAGGGGGTGGGGAGGACATGAGAGAAACACGGGGCATGAGCGGGGGTGGGGGGAACAGGAGGGATACCTGGGGCATGAGCAGGGGGTGGGGGTTAACACGAGGGAGACACGGGACATGAGCGGGGGATGGGGTGAACAGAGGAGACATGAGCGGGGGGTGGGGGGACCATGGCAGAGACGGGGCATAAGCGGGGGTTGGGGGGCACAGGAGGGAAAAATGTGACATGAGCGTGGGGTGGGGATACAGGAGGGAGACACGGAGCATGAGTGGGGGTACTGGAGGGAGACACGGGGCATGAGCGGGGGATGGGGGACAACACGAGGGAGACACAGGGCATGAGCGGGGGGTGGGGGCAACACGAGGGAGACACGGGGCAGGAGCGGGGGGTTGGGGGCAACACGAAGGAGACACGGGGCATGAACGGGGGGTGGGGAGAACAGGGCAGACCCGGGGCATGAGCAGGGGGTGGGGGTACAGGAGGGTAACACGGGGCATGAGCGGGGGTTGGGGGGTAATACGAGGGAGATACGGGGCATGAGTGGGGAGTGGGGGCAACACGAGGGAGACACGGGGCATGAGCGGGGAGTGGGGGGCAACACGAGGGAGTCACGGGGCATGAGCAGGGGGTGGGGGGCAACACAAGGGAGACACGGGGCATGAGCGGGGGATGGAGGCAACAGGAGGGAGACATGGGGCATGAGCGGGTTGCGGGAGCAACACGAGGGAGATATGGGGCATGAGCGGGGGGTGGGGGAACAGGGCAGTCACGGGGCATGAACAGGGGGTGGGGGGCAACAGGAGGGAACACGGGGCATGAGCGGGAGGGTTGGGGGAACAGGGGATACACAGTGCATGGGTGTGGGGTGGGGGGATCGTGAGGGAGACACGGTGCATGAGAGGGTGGTGGGGGGACCGAAGGGAGACACGGGGCATGAGCGGGGGATCAGGGGGAACAAGGGAGACACAGGCCATGAGTGGGGGGTGGGGGAACAGAGGAGACATGAGCAGGGGGTGGGGGGAACCGGGCAGACACGGGGCATGAGCGGGGGGTGGGGGGTACAGGAGGGAAACACGGGACATGATCGGGGTGTGGAGGGGTAACACGGGGCATGAGTGGGGGTGGGGGACAACACGAGGGAGACACGGGGCATGAGCAGGGGTGGGGGGTAACACGAGGGAGAGAAGGGGAATGAGCAGGGGGTGGGGGCAACACAAGGGAGACACGGGGCATGAGCGGGGGGTGGAGGCAACACGAGGGAGACATGGGGCATGAGCGGGGGTGGGTGCAACACGAGGGAGACACGGGGCATGAGCGAGGGGGCTGGGGGAACAGGGGAGACACTTGGCATGAGTGGGGGGTGGGGGGATAGTGAGGGAGACACGGGGCATGAGAGGGGGTGGGTGGGACAGGAGGGAGACCCGGGGAATGAGCAGCCGTGGGGGGGAACACGAGAGAAACATGGGGCATGTGCGCAGGGCGGGGGGAACAGGAGGGAGACACGGGGCATGAGTGGGGTGTGGGGAGTAACACGAGGGAGACACAGGGCATGAGTGGGGGGGAACATGGGAGACACGGGGAATGAGCAGGGGTAGGGGGTAACACGAGGGAGACACGGGGCATGAGCGGGGGTGGGGGGATCAAGGCACACACAAGGCATGAGCAGGGGGTGGGGGGAAAAGGGGAGACACGGGGCATGAGCAGGAGGTGGGGGGAAAAAGGTGAGACACGGGGCATGAGCGGGGGGTGGGGGGAACAGGGCAGACACGGGGCATGAGCGGGGTGGGGGGTACAGGAGGGAGACACGGGGCATGAGCAGGGGGTAGGGGTCAACACGAGGCAGACACGGGGCATGAGTGGGGGTGGGGGCTACACGAGGGAGACATGGGGCATGAGTGGGGAGTGGGGGCAACACGAGGAAGACACGGGGCATGAGCGGGGGGTGGGGGGAACAGGGCAGACACAGGGCATGAGCGGGGGGTGGTGGGCAACAGGAGGGAGACACGGGGCATGAGCGGGGGGGCTGGGGGGAACAGGGGAGAAACTGGGCATGAGTGGGGGGGATCATGAGGGAGACACGGTGCATGAGAGGGGAGTGGGGGGACAAGAGGGAGACACGAGGCATGAGCAGGGAGTGGGGGTAACACGAGGGAGACACGAGGCATGAGCAGGGGTTGGGGGGCAACACGAGGGAGACACGGGGCATGAGTGGGGGTGGGGGGAACAGGGCACACACAGCGCATGAGCAGGGGTTTAGGGGGAACAGGGGCGACACGGGGCATGAGTGGTGGGTGGAGGAACAGGGGAGACACAGGACATGAGCGGGCGGTGGGGGGAACAGGACAGACACGGGGCATGAGCAGGGGGTGGGGGGTACAGGAGGGAGACACGGGGCATGAGCGGGAAGTGGGGGGTAACACGAGGGAGACACGGGGCATGAGCGGGAAGTGGGGGGTAACACGAGGGAGACACGAGGGAGACACGGGGCATGAGCGGTGGATGGGGGACAACACGAGGGAGACTCAGGGCAGGAGCGGGGGGTGGGGGGCAACACAAGGGAGACACAGGGCATGAGCGGGGGGTGGGGGCAACACGAGGGAGACACGGGGCAGGAGTTGAGGCAACACGAAGGAGACACGGGGCATGAGCAGAGGGTGGGGGGAACAGGGCAGACATTGGCATAAGCACGCTGTGGGGGGCAACAGGGGAGACATGGGGCATGAGCAGGGGGTGGGGGAACAGGGGAGACATGGGGCATGAACGGGTGGTGGGGGGAACAGGGCAGACACGGGGCATGTGCGGGGGCTGGGGGTACAGGAGGGAAACACGGGGCATGAGCGGGGGTTGGAGGGGTAATACGAGGGAGATACGGGGCATGAGTGGGGAGTGGGGGCAACACGAGGGAGACACGGGGTATGAGCGGGGAGTGGGGGGCAACACGAGGGAGACACGGGGCATGAGCGGGTGGTGGGGAGTGGGGGGCAACACGAGGGAGACACATGGCATGAGCGGGGGGCAACACCAGGGAGACATGGGGCATGAGCGGGGTGCGGGGGCAACACGAGGGAGATACGGGGCATGAGCGGGGGATGGGAGAACAGGGCAGTCACGGGGCATGAGCGGGGGGTGTGGGGCAACAGGAGGGAGACACGGGGCATGAGCGGGGGGCTGGGGGGAACAGGGGATACACAGGGCATGGGTGTGGGGTGGGGGGATCGTGAGGGAGACACGGTGCATGAGAGGTTGGTGGGGGGAACAGGGCAGACACGCGGCATGAGCGGGGGTGGGGCGCAACTGGAGGGAGACACGGGGCATGATCGGGGGTCTGGAGGGAACAGGGGAGAACGGGGCATGAGCAGGGGGAACAGGGGAGACATGGGGCATGAGTACGGGGATCATGAGAGAGACACAAGGAATGAGTGAGGAGTGGGGGGAACAAGGGAAACACGGGTCATGAGCAGGGGG
The DNA here is from genome assembly GCF_040938575.1 of Ambystoma mexicanum. Taxonomy (NCBI): domain Eukaryota; kingdom Metazoa; phylum Chordata; class Amphibia; order Caudata; family Ambystomatidae; genus Ambystoma; species Ambystoma mexicanum. The sequence goes on from NC_090930.1 coordinate 221,250,293, forward strand.
TGGGGGGAACAGAGGAGACATGAGCGGGGGGTGAGGGGGAACAGGGCAGACACGGGGCATGAGCAGAGGGTGGGGGCAAACAGGAGGGAGACACAGGCATGAGCAGGGGGTGGGAGGAACAGGGCAGCCACGGGGCCTGAGCGGGGGGTGGGGAGTACAGGAGGGAGACATGGGGCATGAGCAGGGGTGGGGGGAACACGAGGGAGACACGGGGCATTAGTGGGGGAGAGGGACAACACGAGGGAGACACGGGTCATGAGCGGGGGGTGGGGGGCACAGGAGGGAAAAACGTGACATGAGCATGGGGTGGGGGTACAGGAGGGAGACACGGGGCATGAGTGGGGGTACTGGAGGGAGACACGGGGCATGAGCGGGGGACGGGGGACAACACGAGGGAGACTCGGGGCAGGAGCGGGGGGTGGGGGCAACACGAGGGAGACACAGGGCATGAGCGGGGGGTGGGGGCAACACGAGGGAGACATGGGGCAGGAGTTGGGGGAACACGAAGGAGACACAGGGCATGAGCAGGGGGTGGGGGGAACAGGGCAGACATTGGCATAAGCGCGCTGTGGGGGGCAACAGGGGAGACATGGGGCATGAGCAGGGGGTGGGGGAACAGGGCAGACCCGGGGCATGTGCGGGGGGTGGGGGTACAGGAGGGTACCACGGGGCATGAGCGGGGGTTGGAGGGGTAATACGAGGGAGATACGGGGCATGAGTGGGGAGTGGGGGCAACACGAGGGAGACACGGGGTATGAGCGGGGAGTGGGGGGCAACACGAGGGAGACACGGGGCATGAGCGGGTGGTGGGGAGTGAGGGGCAACACGAGGGAGACACGGGGCATGAGCGGGGGTGGGGAGCAACACAAGGGAGACACGGGCATGAGTGGGGGTGGGGGCAACACGAGGGAGACATGGGGCATGAGCGGGGTGCGGGGTCAACATGAGGGAGATACGGGGCATGAGCGGGGGGTGGGAGAACAGGGCAGTCACGGGGCATGAGCGGGGGGTGGGGGGCAACAGGAGGGAGACAGGGCATGAGCGGGGGTGCTGGGGGGAACAGGGGATACACAGGGCATGGGTGTGGGGTGGGGGGATCGTGAGGGAGACACGGTGCATGAGAGGGTGGTGGGGGGACAGAAGGGAGACACGGGGCATGAGCGGGGGATCGGGGGGAACAAGGGAGACACGGGCCATGAGTGGGGGGTGGGGGAACAGCGGAGACATGAGCAGGGGGTGGGAGGAACAGGGCAGACACGGGGCATGAGCGGGGGGTGGGGGGTACAGGAGGGAAACACGGGACATGATCGGGGTGCGGAGGGGTAACACGGGGCATGAATGGGTTGGAGGACAACACGAGGGAGACACGGGGCATGAGCAGGGGGTGGGGGGCAACACGAGGGAGAGACGGGGCATAAGCAGGGGGTAAGGGGCAACACAAGGGAGACACGGGGCATGAGTGGGGGGTGGAGGCAACACGAGGGAGACACCGGGCATGAGCGGGGGTGGGTGCAACACGAGGGAGACACGGGGCATGAGCGAGGGGGCTGGGGGGAACAGGGGAGACACGTGGCATGAGTGGGGGGTGGGGGGATCGTGAGGGAGACACGGGGCATGAGAGGGGGTGGGAGGGACAGGAGGCAGACCCGGGGAATGAGCGGCGGGTTTGGGGAACACGAGAGAAACACGGGGCATGTGCGCAGGGCGGTGGGAACAGGAGGGAGACACGGGGCATGAGCGGGGTGTGGGGAGTAACACGAGGGAAACACAGGGCATGAGTGGGGGGTGGGGGGGAATAGGGGAGACACAGGGAATGAGCATGGTGGGGGGTAACACGAGGGAGACACGGGGCATGAGCGGGGGTGGGGGGAACAAGGCACACACAAGGCATGAGCAGGGGGTGGGGGGAAAAGGGGAGACACGGGGCATGAGCAGGAGGTGGGGGAAAAAGGTGAGACACGGAGCATGAGCGGGGGGTGGGGGGAACAGGGCAGACACGGGGCATGAGCGGGGTGGGGGGTACAGGAGGGAGACACGGGGCATGATCAGGGGGTAGGGTGTAACGCGAGAGGGACACGGGGCATGAGCAGGGGGTAGGGGGCAACACGAGGCAGACACGGGGCATGAGTGGGGGTGGGGGCTACACGAGGGAGACACGGGGAATGAGTGGGGAGTGGGGGCAACACGAGGGAGACACGGGCATGAGCGGGGGGTCGGGGAACAGGGCAGACACAGGGCATGAGCGGGGGGTGGGGGGCAACAGGAGGGAGACACGGGGCATGAGCGGGGGGGCTGGGGGAACAGGGGAGACACTGGGCATGAGTGGGGGGGTCGTGAGGGAGACACAGTGCATGAGAGGGGAGTGGGGGGACAAGAGGGAGACACGAGGCATGAGCAGGGAGTGGGGGTAACACGAGGGAGACGCGAGGCATGAGCGGGGGTTGGGTAGCAACACGAGGGAGACACGGGGCATGGGTTGAGGTGGGGGGAACAGGGCACACACAGCGCATGAGCAGGGGTTGGGGGGGAACAGGGGCGACACGGGGCATGAGTGGTGGGTGGGGGAACAGAGGAGACACAGGGCATGAGCGGGGGGTGGGGGGAACAGGACAGACACGGGGCATGAGCGGGGGGTGGGGGTAACGCAAGGGATACACAGGGCATGGGTGGAGGTGGGGGGAACAGGGCACACACAGCGCATGAGCAGGGGTTGGGGGGGAACAGGGGCGACACGGGCATTGAGTGGTGGGTGGGGGAACAGGGGAGACACAGGGCATGAGCGGGGGGGTGGGGGGAACAGGGCAGCCACGGGGCATGAGCGGGCAGTAGGAGGTACAGGAGGGAGACACGGGTCATGAGCGGGGAGTGGGGGGATCACGAGGGAGACACAGGGCATGAGCAGGGGTGGGGGGACAGGAGGGAGACATGGGGCATGAGCGGGGGTTGGGGGGAACAAGGGAGAAACGGGTCATGAGCAGGGGGTGGGGGTGAACAGGGTAGACATGAGCGGGGGTTGGTGGGGAACAAGGGAGACACGGGTAATGAGCAGGGGTTGGGGGTTAACAGGGGAGACATGAGCGGGGGTGGGGGGAACATGGGAGACACGGGGGATTAGCGGGGGGTGGGGGTTAACAGGGGAGATGTGGGGTGGGGGGTCATGTGGGAGAAACGGACATAACCTTAGTGTGCAGGTGGCAGATCCCGCTCCTTGGCCCTCCGCAGGCCACCGTGTGCCGATGGCGTGAGCGGGGGCTGGAGGAACAGGGGAGACACAGGGCATGAGCGGGGGTGGGGGGGACAGGAAGGCAACATGGGGCATGAGCGGTTGATGGGGGAATGGGAGGAAGACAAGGGCATGAGCGGGGCTTGGGGGAAAAGGGGAGACATGTGCGGGGGGTGGGGGAACAGGGAAAACACATGGCTTGAGCGGGGGTGGGGGAAACGGGAGGGAGACACAGGGCATGAGCGGGGGTGGGGGGGAAAAGGAGGTGGACACGGGGCATGAGCGGGGGGTGGGGTTGAACAGGGGAGACACGGGGCATGAGCGGGGGGTGGGGGGAACAGGGAAGAGACACTGGGCATGAGTGGGAGCTGGGGGGAACACGAGGGAAACACAGGGCATGAGCAGGGGGTGGGGGGCAACAGGAGACACACGGGACAAAAGCAGGGGGTGGGAGGTACATGAGGGAGACACAGGGCATGAGCTGGGGGTGGGGGGCAACAGGAGGGAGACACAGGGCATGAGCGGGGGTGGGGGGAACACAAGAGAGACATGGGGCATGAGCAGGGGTATGGGGGGTACGTGAGGAAGACACAAGGCATGAGCGGAGGGTGGGGAGAATGCAAGGAAGATACGGGGCATGAGCGGGGGTGGGGAGAACACGAGGGAGGCACAGGGCATGAGCGGGGGTGGGGGTAACACAAGGGAGACACGAACCTGAGTGGGGGTGGGGCAACAGGGGAGAGACAGGGCATGAGCAGAGGGTGGGGGCAACAGGGGAGACATGGGGCCTGAGCAGGGGTGGGGAGGAAAGGGAGCGAGAGACGGGGCATGAGCAGGGGGGTGGAACAGGGGAGACACGGGGCATGAGCGGGGGTGGGGGGAACAGGGGTGACACGGAGCATGAGCGGGGGGTGGGGGGGAAAAGGAGAGAGACACGGGGCATGATGGTACACGAGGAAGACATGGGGCATGAGCAGGGGTGGGGAGAACACAAGGGAGACACGGGGCATAAGCGGGGTGGGGGAACACGAGGCATGAGCAGGGGTTTGGGGGGTAACACGAGGGAAACAGGGGGCATGAGCGGGGAGTGGGGGAACACAAGGGAGACATGGGGCATGAGCAGGGGGTAGGGGTACAGGATGAAGACACGGGACATAAGCAGGGGGTGGGGGGTGGGGGGTATAGGAGGGAGACATGGGGCATGAGCAGGGGGTGGGGTGTAACGCGAGGGGGACACGGGGCATGAGCAGGGGGTAGGGGGCAACACGAGGCAGACACGGGGCATGAGTGGGGGTGGGGGCTACACGAGGGAGACACGGGGAATGAGTGGGGAGTGGGGGCAACACGAGGGAGACACGGGGCATGAGCGGGGGGTGGGGGAACAGGGCAGACACAGGGCATGAGCGGGGGGTGGGGGGAACAGGGGAGACACTGGGCATGAGTGGGGGGGTCGTGAGGGAGACACGGTGCATGAGAGGGGAGTGGGGGGACAAGAGGGAGACACGAGGCATGAGCAGGGAGTGGGGGTAACACGAGGGAGACGCGAGGCATGAGCGGGGGTTGGGTAGCAACACGAGGGAGACACGGGGCATGGGTGTAGGTGGGGAGAACAGGGCACACACAGCGCATGAGCAGGGGTTGGGGGGAACAGGGGCGACACGGGGCATGAGTGGTGGGTGGGGGAACAGGGGAGACACAGGGCATGAGCGGGGGGTGGGGGGAACAGGACAGACACGGGGCATGAGCGGGGGGTGGGGGTAACACAAGGGATACACAGGGCATGGGTGGAGGTGGGGGGAACAGGGCACACACAGCGCATGAGCAGGGGTTGGGGGGGAACAGGGGCGACACAGGCATTGTGTGGTGGGTGGGGGAACAGGGGAGACACAGGGCATGAGCGGGGGGTGGGGGGAACAGGGCAGCCACGGGGCATGAGCGGGCAGTAGGAGGTACAGGAGGGAGACACGGGTCATGAGCGGGGAGTGGGGGGATCACGAGGGAGACACAGGGCATGAGCAGGGGTGGGGGGACAGGAGGGAGACATGGGGCATGAGCGGGGGTTGGGGGGAACAAGGGAGAAACGGGTCATGAGCAGGGGGTGGGGGTGAACAGGGTAGACATGAGCGGGGGTTGGTGGGGAACAAGGGAGACACAGGTAATGAGCAGGGGTTGGGGGTTAACAGGGGAGACATGAGCGGGGGTGGGGGGAACATGGGAGACACGGGGGATTAGCGGGGGGTGGGGGTTAACAGGGGAGATGTGGGGTGGGGGGTCATGTGGGAGAAACGGACATAACCTTAGTGTGCAGGTGGCAGATCCCGCTCCTTGGCCCTCCGCAGGCCACCGTGTGCCGATGGCGTGAGCGGGGGCTGGAGGAACAGGGGAGACACGGGGCATGAGCGGGGGTGGGGGGGACAGGAAGGCAACATGGGGCATGAGCGGTTGATGGGGGAACGGGAGGAAGACAAGGGCATGAGCGGGGCTTGGGGGAAAAGGGGAGACATGTGCGGGGGGTGGGGGAACAGGGAAAACACATGGCTTGAGCGGGGGTGGGGGAAACGGGAGGGAGACACAGGGCATGAGCGGGGGTGGGGGGGAAAAGGAGGTGGACACGGGGCATGAGCGGGGGGTGGGGTTGAACAGGGGAGACACGGGGCATGAGCGGGGGGTGGGGGGAACAGGGAAGAGACACTGGGCATGAGTGGGAGCTGGGGGGAACACGAGGGAAACACAGGGCATGAGCAGGGGGTGGGGGGCAACAGGAGACACACGGGACAAAAGCAGGGGGTGGGAGGTACATGAGGGAGACACAGGGCATGAGCTGGGGGTGGGGGGCAACAGGAGGGAGACACAGGGCATGAGCGGGGGTGGGGGGAACACAAGAGAGACATGGGGCATGAGCAGGGCTATGGGGGGTACGTGAGGAAGACACAAGGCATGAGCGGAGGGTGGGGAGAATGCAAGGAAGACACGGGGCATGAGCGGTGGTGGGGAGAACACGAGGGAGGCACAGGGCATGAGCGGGGGTGGGGGGAACACGAGAGAGACACGGGGCATGAGCGGGGGCATGGGGGTAACACAAGGGACACACGAACCTGAGTGGGGTGGGGCAACAGGGGAGAGACAGGGCATGAGCAGAGGGTGGGGGCAACAGGGGAGACATGGGGCCTGAGCGGGGGTGGGGAGGAAAGGGAGGGAGAGACGGGGCATGAGCAGGGGGGTGGAACAGGGGAGACACGGGGCATGAGCGGGGGTGGGGGGAACAGGGGTGACACAGAGCATGAGCGGGGGGTGGGGGGGAAAAGGAGAGAGACACGGGGCATGATGGTACACGAGGAAGACATGGGGCATGAGCAGGGGTGGGGAGAACACAAGGGAGACACGGGGCATAAGCGGGGTGGGGGAACACGAGGCATGAGCAGGGGTTTGGGGGGTAACACGAGGGAAACAGGGGGCATGAGCGGGGAGTGGGGGAACACAAGGGAGACATGGGGCATGAGCAGGGGGTGGGGGGTACAGGATGAAGACACGGGACATAAGCAGGGGGTGGGGGGTGGGGGGTATAGGAGGGAGACATGGGGCATGAGCAGGGGTGGGGTGTAACGCGAGGGGGACACGGGGCATGAGCAGGGGGTAGGGGGCAACACGAGGCAGACACGGGGCATGAGTGGGGGTGGGGGCTACACGAGGGAGACACGGGGAATGAGTGGGGAGTGGGGGCAACACGAGGGAGACACGGGGCATGAGCGGGGGGTGGGGGAACAGGGCAGACACAGGGCATGAGCGGGGGGTGGGGGGCAACAGGAGGGAGACACGGGGCATGAGCGGGGGGGCTGGGGGGAACAGGGGAGACACTGGGCATGAGTGGGGGGGTCGTGAGGGAGACACGGTGCATGAGAGGGGAGTGGGGGGACAAGAGGGAGACACGAGGCATGAGCAGGGAGTGGGGGTAACACGAGGGAGACGCGAGGCATGAGCGGGGGTTGGGTAGCAACACGAGGGAGACACGGGGCATGGGTGTAGGTGGGGAGAACAGGGCACACACAGCGCATGAGCAGGGGTTGGGGGGAACAGGGGCGACACGGGGCATGAGTGGTGGGTGGGGGAACAGGGGAGACACAGGGCATGAGCGGAGGGTGGGGGGAACAGGACAGACACGGGGCATGAGCGGGGGGTGGGGGTAACACAAGGGATACACAGGGCATGGGTGGAGGTGGGGGGAACAGGGCACACACAGCGCATGAGCAGGGGTTGGGGGGGAACAGGGGCGACACAGGCATTGAGTGGTGGGTGGGGGAACAGGGCAGCCACGGGGCATGAGCGGGCAGTAGGAGGTACAGGAGGGAGACACGGGTCATGAGCGGGGAGTGGGGGGATCACGAGGGAGACACAGGGCATGAGCAGGGGTGGGGGGACAGGAGGGAGACATGGGGCATGAGCGGGGGTTGGGGGGAACAAGGGAGAAACGGGTCATGAGCAGGGGGTGGGGGTGAACAGGGTAGACATGAGCGGGGGTTGGTGGGGAACAAGGGAGACACGGGTCATGAGCAGGGGTTGGGGGTTAACAGGGGAGACATGAGCGGGGGTGGGGGGAACATGGGAGACACGGGGGATTAGCGGGGGGTGGGGGTTAACAGGGGAGATGTGGGGTGGGGGGTCATGTGGGAGAAACGGACATAACCTTAGTGTGCAGGTGGCAGATCCCGCTCCTTGGCCCTCCGCAGGCCACCGTGTGCCGATGGCGTGAGCGGGGGCTGGAGGAACAGGGGAGACACGGGGCATGAGCGGGGGTGGGGGGGACAGGAAGGCAACATGGGGCATGAGCGGTTGATGGGGGAACGGGAGGAAGACAAGGGCATGAGCGGGGCTTGGGGGAAAAGGGGAGACATGTGCGGGGGGTGGGGGAACAGGGAAAACACATGGCTTGAGCGGGGGTGGGGGAAACAGGAGGGAGACACAGGGCATGAGCGGGGGTGGGGGGAAAAGGAGGTGGACACGGGGCGTGAGCGGGGGGTGGGGTTGAACAGGGGAGACACGGGGCATGAGCGGGGGGAGGGGGGAACAGGGAAGAGACACTGGGCATGAGTGGGAGCTGGGGGGAACACGAGGGAAACACAGGGCATGAGCAGGGGGTGGGGGGCAACAGGAGACACACGGGACAAAAGCAGGGGGTGGGAGGTACATGAGGGAGACACAGGGCATGAGCTGGGGGTGGGGGGCAACAGGAGGGAGACACAGGGCATGAGCAGGGGTGGGGGGAACACAAGAGAGACATGGGGCATGAGCAGGGGTATGGGGGTACGTGAGGAAGACACAAGGCATGAGCGGAGGGTGGGGAGAATGCAAGGAAGACACGGGGCATGAGCGCGGGTGGGGAGAACACGAGGGAGGCACAGGGCATGAGCGGGGGTGGGAGGAACACGAGAGAGACACGGGGCATGAGCGGGGGCATGGGGGTAACACAAGGGAGACACGAACCTGAGTGGGGGTGGGGCAACAGGGGAGACACGGGGCATGAGCAGGGGGGGAAAGGAGGGAGAGACAGGGCATGAGCAGAGGGTGGGGGCAACAGGGGAGACATGGGGCCTGAGCGGGGGTGGGGAGGAAAGGGAGGGAGAGACGGGGCATGAGCAGGGGGGTGGAACAGGGGAGACACGGGGCATGAGCGGGGGTGGGGGGAACAGGGGTGACACGGAGCATGAGCGGGGGGTGGGGGGGAAAAGGAGAGAGACACAGGGCATGATGGTACACGAGGAAGACACGGGGCATGAGCAGGGGTGGGGAGAACACAAGGGTGACACGGGGCATAAGCGGGGTGGGGGAACACGAGGCATGAGCAGGGGTTTGGGGGGTAACACGAGGGAAACAGGGGGCATGAGCGGGGAGTGGGGGAACACAAGGGAGACATGGGGCATGAGCAGGGGGTGGGGGGTACAGGATGAAGACACGGGACATAAGCAGGGGGTGGGGGGTGGGGGGTATAGGAGGGAGACATGGGGCATGAGCGGGGGGTGTAGGTACTGGAGGGAGACACAGGGCATAAACGGGGGTGGGGGGTAACATGAGGGAGAAATGGGTCATGAGCGGGGGGTGGGGGACAACACGAGGGAGACACGGGTCATGAGCGGGGGGGACAACACGAGGGAGACATGGGTCATGAGCGGGGGGTGGGGGGCAACAGGGGAGACACTGGTCATGAGCGGGGGTGGGGGGACAGGAGGGAGACATGGGACATGAGCGGGGGGTGGGTGGTAACATGAGGGAGACACGGGGCATGAGCTGGGGGTGGGTGGGGTGGAACAGGGGAGACATGGGGCATGATCGGGGGGTGGGGGTAACACGAGGGAGACACGGGGCATGAGCGGGGGGTGGGAGGAACAGGGCACACACAGGGCATGAGCAGGGGGTGGGGGAACAGGGGAGACACGGGGCATGAGCGGGGGAACAGGGGAGACACAGGGCATGAGCAGGGGGTGGGGGGAACAGGGGAGACACAGGGCATGAGCGGAGGTGGGGAGAACAGGGGAGACCCAGGGCATGAGCGGGGAAGGGGGAACAGGGCAGACACAGGGCATGAGCGGGGGTGGGGGTACAGGAGGGAGACACGGGGCATGAGCGGGGGGTCGGGGGTAATACGAGGGAGACACAGTGCATGAGCAGGGGGTGGGGGGCAACACGAGGGAGACACGGGGCATGAGCGGGAGGTGGGGGCAACACGAGGGAGACACGGGCATGAGCGGGGGGTGGGGGCAACACGAGGGAGACACGGGGCATGTGCGGCGGTGGGGGGACAGGAGGGAGACATGGTGCATGAGCAGGGGGATCATGAGGGAGACACAGAGACACAGGGGATGAGCGGGGGGTGGGGGGAACAAGAGAGACACGGGTCATGAGCAGGGGGTGTTGGGTGTGGGGAACATGTGAGAAACACGGGGCATGAGCGGGGGCGGGGGGAACAGGAGTGAGACACGGGGCATGAGCGAGGGGTGGGGGTAACATGAGGGAGACACAGGGCATGAGCGGGGGGTGGGAGGGAACGGGGATACATGGGGCATGAGCAGGGGGTTGGGGGGTAACACGAGGGAGACACGGGGCATGAGCGGGGGGTGGGGGGAACAGGACACACAGGGCATGAGCAGGGGGTGGGGGAACAGGGGAGACACGAGGCATGAGCAGGGGGTGGGGGAAGAGGGGAGGCACGGGGCATGAGCAGGGGGTGGGGGAACAGGGGAGACACAGGGCATGAGTGGGGGTGGGGGGAACAGGGCAGACACAGGGCATGAGGGGGGGCAGGGGGTACAGGAGGGAGACACAGGGCATGAGCAGGGGGTAGGGGGTAACATGAGGAAGACACGGGGCGTGAGCAGGGGGTGGGGGGCAACACGAGGGAGACACGGGGCATGAGCAGGGGGTGGGGGCAACACGAGGGAGACATGGGGCATGAGTGGGGGGTGGGGGCAACACGAGGGAGACATGGGGCATGAGCGGGGGTGTGGGCAACACGAGGGAGAGACAGGGCATGAGAAGGGGGTGCGGGCAACTCAAGGGAGACACGGGGCATGAGCGGGGGGTGGGGGGAACAGGGCAGACACGGGGCATGAGCGGGGGGTGGTTGGCAACAGGGGAGGCATGGGGCATGAGCGGGGGTGGGGGAACAGGGGAGACACGGGGCATGAGCGGGGGGTGGGGGGAACAGGGCAGACACGGGGCATGAGCGGGGAGTGGGGGGAACAGGAGGGAGACACGGGGCATGAGCAGGGGGTGGGGGGTAACATGAGGGAGACAAGGGGCATGAGCGGGGGGTGGGAGGGAACGGGGGATACATGGGGCATGAGCAGGGGGGTGGGGGTAACACGAGGGAGACACGGGGCATGAGCGGGGGGTGGGGGGAACAGGACACACATGGCATGAGCAGGGGGTGGGGGAACAGGGGAGACAAGAGGCATGAGCAGGGGGTGGGGGAAGATGGGAGGCACGGGGCATGAGCAGGGGGTGGGGGAACAGGGGAGACACAGGGCATGAGTGGGGGTGGGGGGAACAGGGCAGACACAGGGCATGAGGGGGGCAGGGGGTACAGGAGGGAGACACAGGGCATGAGCAGGGGGTAGGGGGTAACATGAGGAAGACACGGGGCGTGAGCAGGGGGTGGGGGGCAACACGAGGGAGACACGGGGCATGAGCAGGGGGTGGGGGCAACACGAGGGAGACATGGGGCATGAGTGGGGGGTGGGGGCAACACGAGGGAGACATGGGGCATGAGCGGGGGTGTGGGCAACACGAGGGAGAGACAGGGCATGAGAAGGGGGTGCGGGCAACTCAAGGGAGACACGGGGCATGAGCGGGGGGTGGGGGGAACAGGGCAGACACGGGGCATGAGCGGGGGGTGGTTGGCAACAGTGGAGGCATGGGGCATGAGCGGGGGGTGGGGGAACAGGGGAGACACGGGGCATGAGCAGGGGGTGGGGGGAACAGGGCAGACACGGGGCATGAGCGGGGAGTGGGGGGAACAGGAGGGAGACACGGGGCATGAGCAGGGGGTGGGGGGTAACAAGAGGGAGGCACAGGGCATGAGCGGGGGGTGGGGGAACAGGGCACATGGGGCATGAGCAGGGGGTGGGGGGCAACAGGAGGGAGACACGGGGCATGAGCGGGGGGTGGGGGCAACACGAGGGACACAGGGCATGAGCGGGGTGTTGGGTGACAGGGGACATGGGGCATGAGCAGGGGGTGGGGGGCAACAGGAGGGAGACAGGGGCATGAGCAAGGGAGCGAACAGGGGAGACATTGGGTATGAGCGGGAGGTTGGGGAAAAGGGGAGATACGGGGCATGAGAGGGGGGTGAGGGGACAGGAGGGAGACACGGGTCATGAGCGGGGTGTAACAAGAGGGAGACACGGGGCATGAGCGAGGATGGGGGAACAGGGCACACACAGGGCATGAGCGGGGGTGGGGGGGAACAAGGGAGACACGGGTCATGAGTGGGGGTGGGGGGACAGAGGAGACACGGGGCATGAGATGGGGTTGGGGGAACAGGGGAGACACGGGGCATGAGCACGGGGTGGGGGGAACAGGGGAGGCACGGGGCATGAGCGGGGGTGGGGGGAACAGGGCATGAGCAGGGGGTGGGGGGTATCACGAGGGAGACACGGGGCATGAGCGGGGGGGTGGGTGAAAACATGAGGGAGACACGGGTCATGAGTGGGGGTGGGGGACAACACGAGGGAGGCACAGGGCATGAGCAGGGGGTGGGGGGCATCAGGGGAGACACAGGGCATGAGAGGGGGGTGGGGGGACAGGAGGGAGACATGGGGCATGAGCAGGGGGCTGGGGGTAACATAGGAGATACGTGGCAGGAGTGGTGGGTGGGGGGCACAGGGGAGACACGGGGCATGAGTGGGGGGTGGGGTGTCATGAGGGAGACACGGGGCATGAGAGGTCGGTTGGGGGACAGGAGGGAGACACAGGGCATGAGCAGGGGTGGGGGAACAAGGGAGACACAGGTCATGAGTGGGGGTGGGGGGGCAGAGGAGACATGAGCAGGGGGTAGGGGAGAACAGGGCTGACATGGGGCATGAGCAGGTGGAGGGGGTACAGGATCGAGACACGGGACATGAGCAGGGGGTGGGGGGTGCAGGAGGGTGACACGGGGCATGAGTGGGGTACTGGAGGGAGACACGGGGCATGAGCAGGGGGTGGGGGACAACACGAGGGAGACACGGGGCATGAGCGGGGGGTGGGGGCCACACGAGGGAGACACAGGGCATGAGCAGGGGGTGGGGGGCATCACGAGGGAGATATGGGGCATGAGTGGGTATGGGGGCAACACGAGGGAGACACAGGGCATGAGAAGGGGGTGCGGGCAACACGAGGGAGACACGGGGCATGAGCTGGGGGTGGGGGGAACAGGGCAGACATGGGGCATGAGCGGGGGGTGGTTGGCAACAGGGGAGGCATGGGGCATGAGCAGGGGTGGGGGAACAGGGGAGACACAGGGCATGAGCGGGGGGTGGGGGGAACAGGGCAGACATGGGGCATGAGTGGGGAGTGGGGGGAACAGGAGGGAGACACGGGGCATGAGCAGGGGGTGGGGGGTAACACGAGGGAGACACAGGGCATGAGCGGGAGTGGGGGGCAACACGAGGGAGACACGGGGCAGGAGCAGGGACTGGGGGCAACATGAGGGAGACACGAGGCATGAGCGGGGGTTGGGGGAAACACGAGGAAGACACGGGGCATGAGCGGGGGCTGGGGCAACACGAGGGACATGGGGCATGAGCGGGGGGTTGGGGAACAGGGCACATGGGGCATGAGCAGGGGGTCGGGGGCAACAGGAGGGAGACACGTGGCATGAGCAAAGGAGCTGGGGTAACAGGGGAGACATGGGGCATGAGCGGGAGGTTGGGGAAAAGGGGAGACACGGGGCATGAGTGGGGGTGGGGGGATCGTGAGGGAGACACGAGGCATGAGTGGGGGCTGGGGGCAACACGAGGAAGACACGGGGCATGAGCAAAGGAGCTGGGGGAACAGGGGAGACATTGGGCATGAGCGGGAGGTTGGGGAAAAGGGGACACACGGGGCACGAGTGGGGGGGTGGGGGCATCGTGAGGGAGATACAGGGCATGAGAGGGGGGTGGGGGGAAAGGAGGGAGACACGGGGCATGAGCGGGGTGTAACAAGAGGGAGACACGGGGCATGAGCGAGGATGGGGGGAACATGGCACACACAGGGCATGAGCGGGGGTGGGGGGGAACAAGGGAGACACGGGTCATGAGTGGGGGTGGGGGGGACAGAGGAGACACGGGGCATGAGACGGGGTTGGGGGAACAGGGGAGACATGGGGCATGAGCGCGGGGTGGGGGGAACAGGGGAGACACGGGGCATGAGTGGGGGTGGGGGGAACAGGGCATGAGCGGGGGCTGGGGGTATCACGAGGGAGACACGGGGCATGAGCGGGGGGTGGGTGAAAACACGAGGGAGACACGGGTCATGAGTGGGGGGTGGGGGGCAACACCAGGGAGACACAGGGTATGAGCGGGTTGTGGGGGGCATCAGGGGAGACACGGGGCATGAGAGGGCGGTGGGGGGACAGGAGGGAGACACGGGGCATGAGCAGAGGGGCTGGGGGAACATAGGAGACACGTGGCATGAGCAGGCGGTAGGGGGGCACAGGGGAGACATGGGGCATGAGTAGGGGGTTGGGGGATCATGAGGGAGACACGGGGCATGAGAGGTGGGTGGGGGACAGGAGGGAGACACAGGGCATGAGTGGGGGCTGGGGGGGAACAAGGGAGTCATGGGTCATGAGCGGGGGGTGGGGGTAACAGAGGAGACATGAGCGGGGGGTGGAGGGGAACAGGGCTTACAAGGGGCATGAGCGGGGAGTGGGGGGTACAGGAGGGAGACACGGGGCATGAGCGGGAGGGAGGGGTTACTGGAGGGAGATACAGGGCATGAGCGGGGGGTGGGGGGAAACAGGAGGGAGATACGGGGCATGAGTGGGGGGTGGGGGGCAACACGAGAGAGACACGGGGCATGAGCGGGGGTGGGAGCAACATGAGGGCGACACGGGGCATGAGCAGGGGGTGGGGGAACAGGGCAGACACGGGGCATGAGCGGGGGTGGGGCAACAGAAGGGAGACACGGGGCATGAGTGGGGGAGCTGGGGGGAACAGGGGAGACATGGGGCATGAGTGGAGGGTGGGGGGATTGTGAGGGAGACACTGGGCATGAGAGGGGGGTGGGGGTACAGGAGGGAGACACGGGATATGAGCAGGGGGTGGGGGTAACACGAGGGAGACACGGGGCATGACCGGGGGGTAGTGGGCAACACGAGGCAGACACAGGGCATGAGTGGGGGGTGGGGGGCAACACGAGGGAGACACGGGGCATGAGCGGGGGTGGGGGCAACATGAGGGAGACACGGGCATGAACAGGTGGTGGGGGAACAGGGCAGACACCGGGAATGAGCGGGGGTGCGGGGCAACAGAAGGGAGACACGGGGCATGAGCGGGGCGGCTGGGGGGAACAGGGGAGACACGGGGCATGAGTGGAGGGTGGGGGGATCGTGAGGGAGACACGAGGCATGAGAGGGGGGTGTGGGGAACAGGAGGGAGACACAGAGCATGAGCGGGGGTTAGGGGTAACACTAGGGAGACACAAGGCATGAGTGGGGGGTAGGGGGGCTCACGAGGGAGACATGGTGCATGAGCGGGGTTGGGGGAACAGGGCAGACACGGGGCATGAGCAGGGGGGGTACAGGAGGGAGACACAGAGCATCAGTGGGGGGTTGGGGGTAACATGAGGGAGACACAGGGCAGGAGCGGCGGGTGGGGGCAACACGAGGGAGACACGGGGCAGGAGCTGCGGGTGGGGGCAACACGAGGGAGACACAGGGCATGAGTGGGGGGCAACACGAGGGAGACACGGGGCATGAGCGGGGGTTGGGGACAACACAAGGGAGACACGGGGCATGAGCGGGGGTGGGGGGACAGGGGAGGCACGGGTCATGAGCGGGGGGTGGAGGGAACAGGGCAGACACGGGGCATGAGCAGGGGGTGGGGGCAAAAGGAGGTAGACACGGGGCATGAGCGGAGGGGCTGGGGGGAACAGGGGAGACACGGGGCATGAGCGGGGGTTGGGGGGAACAGTGGAGACACGGGGCATGAGTGGGGGAATCATGAGGGAGACACAGGCCTTGAGAGGGGTGTGGGGGGGACAGGAGGGAGACACGGGGCATAAGCAGGGGGTGGGGGGAACAAGGGAGACATGGGTCATGAGCGGACGGTGGGGGAACAGGGCAGGCATGGGGCATGAGCGGGGGGTGGGGGGAATGGGAGGGAGACATTGGGCATGAGCGGGGGGTGGAGGGAACAGAGGAGACATGAACGGGGGTTGGGGGGAACAGGGCAGACACGGGCATGAGCGGGTGGTGGAAGGTACAGGAGGGAGACACGGGGCATGAGCGGGAGGGGGGTACTGGAGAGAGAC
Organism: Ambystoma mexicanum; assembly: GCF_040938575.1. Classification (NCBI taxonomy): domain Eukaryota; kingdom Metazoa; phylum Chordata; class Amphibia; order Caudata; family Ambystomatidae; genus Ambystoma; species Ambystoma mexicanum. Next base: position 221,266,503 of record NC_090930.1, read on the forward strand.
ACAGGGCAAGAGCGGGGATAGGGGGAACACGGGAGACACTGGTTATGAGCGGGGGTGGGGGGAACAGAGGAGATATGAGCGGGAGGTGGGGGGAACAGGGCAGACACGGGGCATGAGCGGGGGGTGGGGGGGAACAGGAGGGAGACATGGGGCATGAGCGGGGGCGGGGGGGAACAGAGACACGGGGCATGAGTGGGTTGTGGGGGGTTCGTGAGGGAGACACAGGGCATGAGCGGAGGGTGGGGGAACAGGGGAGACACAGGGCATGAGCGGGGGTGGGGGGTAACACGAGGGAGATACGGGGCATGAGCGGGGGTGGGGGAACAGGGCACACACAGGCCAAGAGCAGAGGGTGGGGGGGAACAGGGGAGACACGGGGCATGAGCGGGGGTGGGTGGAACAGGGAAGACACGGGGCATGAGCGGGGGGTGGGGGGAACAGGGCAGACACGGGGCATGAGCGGGGGGTGGGGGTACAGGAGTTAGACATGGGACATGAGCGGGGGTGCGGGGTAACACGAGGGAGACACGGGGCATGAGCGGGGGGTAAAGGGCAACACAAGGCAGACACAGGGCATGAGTGGGGGGTAGGGGACAACAGAAGGGAGACATGGGGCATGAGCGGGTGTGGGGGCAACACGAGGAGACACAGGGCATGAGCAGGGGTGGGGAAACAGGGCAGACATGGTGCATGAGTGGGGGTGGGCAACAGAAGGGAGACACGGGGCATGAGTGGGGGAGCTGGGGGGAACAGGGGACACACGGGGCATGAGTGGAGGGTGGGGGTTTGTGAGGGAGACACAGGGCATGAGCAGGGGGTGGGAGTACAGGAGGGAGACTCGGGACATGAGCAGGGGGTGGGGGTAACACGTGGGAGACACAGGGCATGAGCGGGGGGTAGGGGACAACACAAGGCAGACACGGGTCATGAGTGGGGGGCAACACGAGGGAGACACGGGGCATGAGCAGGGGTGGGGGCAACACGAGGAAGACACAGGCATGAGCAGGGGCTGGGGGAACAGGGCATACACGGGGAATGAGTGGGGGGTGGGGGCAACAGAAGGGAGACACGGGGCATGAGCGGGGAGGCTGGGGGAACAGGGGAGACACGGGGCATGAGTGGAGGGTGGGGGGATCGTGAGGGAGACACGGGGCATGAGAGGGGGTTGGGGGGACAGGAGGGAGACACAGGGCATGAGCGGGGGGTGGGGGGTAACACGAGGGAGACACGGGGCATGAGCGGGGGGTTGGGGGAACTCGGCACACACAGGGCATGAGCAGGGGGTGGGGGGAACAGGGGAGACATGGGGCATGAGCGGGGGGACAGGGGAGACACGGGGCATGAGCAGGGGGTGGGGGGAACAGGGGAGACACAGGGCATGAGCGGAGGTGGGGGGAACAGGGGAGACACAGGGAATGAGCGGGGAAGGGGGAACAGGGCAGACACATGGCATGAGCGGGGGTGGGGGGTACAGGAGGGAGACACAGGGCATGAGCGGGGGGTCGGGGGTAATACGAGGCAGACACAGTGCATGAGCGGGGGGCAACACGAGGGAGACACGGGGCATGAGCGAGAGGTGGGGGCAACACGAGGGAGACACGGGCATCAGCGGGGGGTGGGGGCAACACGAGGGAGACACGGGGCATGTGCGGCGGTGGGGGGACAGGAGGGAGACACAGAGACACGGGGGATGAGCGGGGGGTGGGGGGAACAAGAGAGACACGGGTCATGAGCAGGGGGTGTTGGGTGTGGGGAACACGTGAGAAACACGGGGCATGAGCGGGGGCGGGGGGAACAGGAGTGAGACACGGGGCATGAACAGGGGGTGAGGGCAACATGAGGGAGACACGGGGCATGAGTGGGGGGCAACACGAGGGAGACACGGGGCATGAGCGGGGGGTGGGGACAACACAAGGGAGACACGGGGCATGAGCGGGGGGTGGGGGAACTGGGGAGACACGGGGTCATGAGCGGGGGTGGAGGGAAGAGGGCAGACACATGGCATGAGCAGGGGTGGGGGCAACAGGAGCGAGACACAGGACATGAGTGGAGGGGCTGGGGGAACAGGGGAGACGCGGGGCATGAGCGGGGGGTGGGGGGGAACAGTGGAGACACAGGGCATTAGTGGGGGGATCATGAGGGAGACACGGGGCTTGAGAGGGGTGTGGGGGGACAGGAGGGAGACACGGGGCATGAGCAGGGGGTGGGGGGAACAAGGGAGACACGGGTCATGAGCAGGGGGTGGGGGGAAAAGGGCAGACAGGGGGCATGAGCGGGTGGTGGGGGAATGGGAGGGAGGCATTGGGCATGAGCGGGGGTTGTGGGGAACAGGGCAGACACGGGGCATGAACGGGGGGTGGGGGGTACAGGAGGGAGACACGGGGCATGAGCGGGAGGGTGGGGGTACTGGAGGGAGACACGGGGCATGAGCGCGGGTAGGGGGAACAAGGGAGACACTGGTTATGAGCGGGGGTGGGGAGAACAGAGGAGACATGAGCGGGGTGTGGGGGGGAACAGGGCAGACACGGGGCATGAGCAGGGGTTCGGGGTGAACAGGAGGGAGACATGGGGCATGAGCGGGGGTTTGGGGGAACAGAGGAGACACAGGGCATGAGTGGGTTGTGGGGGGTTCGTGAGGGAGACACAGGGCATGAGAGAGGGTGTGGGGGGACAGGAGGGAGACCCGGGGCATGAGTGGGGGGTGGGGGGAACACGAGAGAAATACGGGGCATGAGCGGGTGTCTTGGGGAACAGGAGGGAGACACAGGGCATAAGCGGGTGGTGGGGGGTAACACGAGGGAGACACGGGGCATGAGTGGGGGTGGGGGGAACAGGGGAGACACAGGGCATGAGCGGGGGTTGGGGGGAACAGGGCAGACATGGGGCATGAGCGGGGGGTGGGGGATACAGGAGGGAGACATGGGACATGAGCAGGGGGTGGGGGGTAACACGAGGGAGACACGGGGCATGAGCGGGGGGTAGGGGCAACACGAGGCAGACACAGGGCATGAGTGGGGGGTAGGGGGCAACACAAGGGAGACACAGGGCATGAGCGGGTGTGGGGGCAACACGAGGGAGACACGGGGCATGAGCAGGGGTGGGGGAACAGGGCAGACACGGGGCATGAGCAGGGGTGGGGCAACAGAAGGGAGACACGGGGCATGAGTGGGGGAGCTGGGGGGAACAGGGGAGACATAGGGCATGAGTGGGGGGTGGGGGGATTGTGAGGGAGACACGGGGCATGAGAGGGGGTGGGGGGCACAGGAGGGAGTCACAGGACATGAGCAGGGGGTGGGGGGATTGTGAGGGAGACACGGGGCATGAGCGGGGAGTAGGGGGCAACACAAGGCAGACACAGGGCATGAGTGGGGTGTGGGGGGCAACACGGGGCATGAGCGGGGGTGGGGGTACCACGAGGGAGGCACGGGGCATGAGCAGGGGGTGGGGGAACAGGGCAGACACGGGGAATGAACAAGGGGTGGGGGGCAACAGAAGGGAGACACGGGGCATGGGCGGGGGAGCTGGCGGAAACAGGGGAGACACGGGGCATGAGTGGAGGGTGGGGGGATCGTGAGGGAGACACAGGCATGAGAGGGGGTGGGGGGACAGGAGGAAGACACAGGGCATGAGCGGGGGGTGGGGGGTAACACGAGGGAGACATGAGTCATGAGCGGGGGGTGGGGGGGCAACACGAGGGAGACACGGCGCATGAGCGGGGTTGGGGGGAACAGGGCCGACACGGGGCATGAGCAGGGGGTAGGGGGTACAGGAGGGAGACACAGGGCATGAGTGGGGGTTGGGGGGTAACATGAGAGAGACACAGGGCATGAGCAGGGGGTGGGGGGCAACACGAGGGAGACACGGGGCATGAGTGGAGGGTGGGGGGCAACACGAGGGAGACAAGGGGCATGAGCGGGGGAGAGGGCAACACGAGGGAGACACGGGGCATGAGCGGGGGGTGGGGGAACAGGGGAGACATGGGTCATGAGTGGGGGGTGGAGGGACAGGGAAGACAAGGGGCATGAGCAGGGGGTGGGGGGCAACAGGAGGGAGACACGGAGCATGAGCGGAGAGGTTGGGGGGAACAGGGGAGACACGGGGCATGAGCGGGGGGTGGGGGTGGACAGTGAAGACACGGGGCATGAGTGGGGGGATCGTGAGGGAGACACAGGGCTTGGGAGACACGGGGCATGAGCAGGGTGTGGTGGGGAACAAGGGAGACACGGGTCATGAGCGGGGGGTGGGGGAACAGAGGAGACATGAGCGGGGGTGGGGGGAACAGGGCAGACATGGGGCATGAGCGGGGGGTGGGGGGAATGGGAGGGAGACATTGGGCATGAGCGGGGATGGGGGAACAGAAGAGACATGAACGGGGGTTGGGGGAACAGGGCAGACACGGGGCATGAGGGGGGGACGGGGGGTCCAGGAGGCAGACACGGGGCATGAGCGGGAGTGTTGGGGTACTGGAGGGAGACACAGGGCATGAGCAGGGTGTGGGGAGTAACAGGAGGGAGATACAGAGCATGAGCGGGGGTGGGGGACAACATGAGGGAGACACGGGGCATGAGCGGGAGGTGGGCGGCAACACGAGGGAGACACGGGGCATGAGCGGGGGCTGGGGTGCAACACGAGGGAGACACGAGGCATGAGCGGGTGGTGGGGGCAACATGAGGGAGACACAGGGCATGAGCGGGGGGTGGGGGCAACACGAGGGCGACACGGGGCATGAGCGGGTGGTGGGGGAACAGGGCAGACACGGGCATGAGCGGGGGTGGGGGGCAACAGGAAGGAGACACGGGGCATGAGTGGGGGCTGGGGGAACAGGGGAGACACAGGGCATGAGTGGGGGGTGGGGGGGGAATAGGGGAGACACGGGGCATGAGTGGGTTGTGGGGGGTTTGGGAGGGATACACGGGGCATGAGACGGGGTGTGGGGGTAACATGAGGGAGACACGAGGCATGAGCGGGGGTGGGGGCAACACGAGGGAGACACGGGGCATGAGCGGGTGGTGGGGGTAACAGGGCAGACATGGGCATGAGCGGAGGGTGGGGGGCAAAAGGAGGGAGACACGGGGCATGAGCGGGGGGCTGGGGGAACAGTGGAGACACGGGGCATGAACGGGGGGTGGGGGGGAACAGGGGAGACACGGGGCATGAGTGGGTTGTGGGGGGTTTGTGAGGGAGACACGGGGCATGAGAGAGGGTGTGTGGGGGACAGGAGCGAAATATGGGGCATGAGCGGGCGTCTGGGGGAACAGGAGGGAGACACAGGGCATGAGCGGGGGTGGGGGGTAACACGAGGGAGACACAGGGCATGAGCGGGGGGTGGGGGGTTTGTGAGGGAGACACGGGGCATGAGTGGGTGGTGGGGGGAACATGAGAGAAATATGGGGCATGAGCGGGCGTCTGGGGGAACAGGAGGGAGACACAGGGCATGAGCGGGGGTGGGGGGTAACACGAGGGAGACACAGGGCATGAGCGGGGGGTGGGGGAACAGGGGAGACACGGGGCATGAGCGGGGGGGTGGGGGTAACACGAAGGAGACATGGGGCATGAGCGGAGTGGGGGGAACAGGGCACACACAGGGCAAGAGCAAAGGGTGGGGGGAACAGGGGAGACACGGGGCATGAGCGGGGGTGGGGGGAACAGGGGCGACACGGGGCATGAGCGGGGGGTGGGTGGAACAGGGCAGACACGGGGCATGAGCGGGGGGTGGGGGGTACAGGAGGGAGACATGGGACATGAGCGGGGGGTGGGGGGTAATACGAGGGAGACACGGGGCATGAGCAAGGGCAGCATGAGTGAGACACGGGGCATGAGCAGGGGTGGGGCAACAGAAGGGAGACACGGTGCATGAGTGATGAGTGGGGGAGCTGGGGGGAACAGGGGAGACACGGGGCATGAGTGGGGGTGGGGGGATTGTGAGGGAGACACGGGGCATGAGAGGGGGGTGGGGGGCACAGGAGGGAGACACGGGACATGAGCAGGGGTTGGGTGGGATTGTGAGGGAGACACAGGGCATGAGCGGGGGGTAGGGGGAAACACAAGGCAGACACGGGGCATGAGTGGGGGTGGGGGGCAACACGAGGGAGACACGGGGCATGAGCGGGGGTGGGGGCACCACGAGGGAGACACGGGGCATGAGCAGGGGGTGGGGGAACTGGGCAGACACGGGGAATGAGCGGGGAGTGGGGGGCAACAGAAGGGAGATACGGGGCATGAGCGGGGGGGCTGGGGGGAACAGGGGAGACACGGGGCATGAGTGGAGGGTGGGGGGATTGTGAGGGAGACACGGACATGAGAGGGGGGTGGGGGGAACAGGGCAGAAATGGGCATGAGCGGGGGGTGGGGGGCAACAGGAGGGAGACACGGGTCATGAGTGGGGGGCTGGGGGAACAGGGGAGACACGGGGCATGAGCGGGGGTGGGGGGGAACAGGGGAGACACGGGGCATGAGTGGGTTGTGGGGGGTTAATGAGGGAGACACGGGGCATGAGAGGGGGTGTGGGGGGGACAGGAGCGAGACCCGGGGCATGAGTGGGGGGTGGGGGGAACATGAGAGAAATATGGGGCATGAGCGGGCGTCTGGGGGAACAGGAGGGAGACACAGGGCATGAGCGGGGGTGGGGGGTAACACGAGGGAGACACAGGGCATGAGCGGGGGTGGGGGGGAACAGGGGAGACACGGGGCATGAGCGGGGGTGGGGGTAACACGAAGGAGACATGGGGCATGAGCGGGGGAGGGGGGAACAGGGCACACACAGGGCAAGAGCAAAGGGTGGGGGGGAACAGGGGAGACACGGGGTATGAGCGGGGGCGGGGGGTGCAGGGGAGACACGGGGCATGAGCGGGGGGTGGGGGGAACAGGGCAGACATGGCGCATGAGCAGGGGGTGGGGGGTACAGGAGGGAGACATGGGACATGAGCGGGGGGTGGGGGGTAATACGAGGGAGACACAGGGCATGAGCAGGGGGTAGGGGGCAACACAAGGCAGACACAGGGCATGAGTGGGGGGTAGGGGGCAACACAAGGGAGACACGGGACATGAGCAGGGGTGGGGGCAACACAAGGGAGACACAGGGCATGAGCAGGGGGTGCGGGAACAGGGCAGACACGGGGCATGAGCAGGGGTGGGGCAACAGAAGGGAGACACGGGGCATGAGTGGGGGAGCTGGGGGGAACAGGGGAGACACGGGGCATGAGTGGGGGGTGGGGGGATTGTGAGGGAGACATGGGGCATGAGAGGGGCGTGGGGGGCACAGGAGGGAGACACGGGACATGAGCAGGGGTTGGGGGGATTGTGAGGGAGACACAGGGAATGAGCGGGGGTAGGGGGCAACACAAGGCAGACACGGGGCATGAGTGGGGGGTGGGGGGCAACACGAGGGAAACACGGGGCATGAGCGGGGGTGGGGGCACCACGAGGGAGACACGGGGCATGAGCAGGGGGTGGGGGAACTGGGCTGACACGGGGAATGAGCGGGGAGTGGGGGGCAACAGAAGGGAGACACGGACATGAGAGGGGAGAGGAGGACAGGAGGGAGACACAGGGCATGAGCGGGGGTGGGGGGTAACACGAGGGAGACATGAGGCATGAGCGGGGTTGGGGGGAACAGGGCAGACACGGGGCATGAGCAGGGGGTGGGGGTACAGGAGGGAGACACAGGGCATGAGTGGGGGGTGGGGGGTAACACGAGAGAGACACGGGGCATGAGCAGGGGGTGGGGGGCAACACGAGGGAGACACGGGGCATGAGTGGGGGCAACACGAGGGAGACAAGGGGCATGAGTGGGGGGTGGGGGCAACACGAGGGAGACACGGTGCATGAGCGGGGGGTGGGGGAACAGGGGAAACACGGGTCATGAGCGGGGGTGGGGGGAATGGGAGGGAGAAATTGGGCATGAGCGGGGGGTGGGGGGAACAGAGGAGACATGAACGGGGGTTGGGGGAACAGGGCAGACACGGGGCATGAGCTGGGGGTGGGGGGTACAGGAGGGAGACATGGGGCATGAGCGGGGGTGGGGGGAACACGAGGGAGACACGGGGCATGAGCGGGGGTGGGGGAAAACACGAGGTTATGGTTAAGTTGCGCTAATAAAAAGTATATCTGTCACCCGCTTCAGGGGCAACTTTCGACTCCAAAACCCTAATGGCACTCGTGTTCTATCCTGTATTTGCCACAGACTCCAATTGGCATATGCATTCTGAACAGGCACATGTAATTCCACCTCGCCTTCTGTCAATGGCCATAAGTCTAACACTTTCGGAATAATGTCCTTAGCCAATGGAAATGCTCAATCTTGTTCCTCTCCCCATTCAAAATTGAATTTCTTGCTTTTGATTTTATATAGTGGTGCCAGGATTTGCCCAAGATGTGATATATGATGTCTCCAGAATCCAAACAAACCAATAAACTGCTGGGCTTGTTTTTTAGTTCTTGGAGTGGAAAATTCAAGGATTTTTTATTTAGCTTTAGGTACCATCTCACGGTGACCATTATGCCACTGCATTCCCAGAAAAATTGTGGTCTCACCCAGACCCTATGTTTTATTCTCATTTATTTCCCATCCTTCCTTCCTTAGCCCCTCCATGATAAGGTCTTAGTGCACTTGGACACTATGCTCATCTTTCCATTGGATTAGAATATCGTCAATATAATGTACAATTTGCACATCTGGTTTAAATTTGATTTTATCTGAATGTTCGGAAACCAGCTGGTGACAGATAGTTGTGCTATGCATATATCTCCTTGGGAGACATTTAAATGTATATTGCCTCTCAATCCAGGAAAATGCAAACTGCTCCTGACATTCTTCAGCAATCGGAATAGTAAAGAAGGCATTAGCCAAGGCTAACACGACGTACCATGTTCCCTCAAACTTCTGGACATTTTCAATTGGAGTCACCACATCCGGAACAGCCAGTATCAGCGGAGGCATAGGTTTATTCAATTTTTCAGTAATGAACTGTCATCCGGTAGCTTCCATCCAGTTTTTTGACAGGCCAGATCGGGTTGTTCCATGCCGTGGTCACTGGTCATAACACACTGGCTTCTACATACCCTTTATGGGTTTCTGTAATCTCCTTTTGCCCCCTGGGAATTCTTTATGGTTTCATAGACACCATTTTAGTGGCTATTGGGACCGCACTGGGGACATTTTCAGTTGACCCACCGTCACAGGGCTACAAGTGAATGCACTGACTCCAAAATGGTAAAGTTTTCCTCCCAATCCGAGAGTCAGTTGTTCCATAATATCAAATCCAATAATGTATTCGGGAATCAGGACCACTAAGATGATAGTTGTCTCTTTTTTAACTTATAATTTTCATGTCAATGTTTGTTTGTACAGCAGGGGTTTCTTTGCCTCCCAATCGTAAATTGTCACCCCTTAAATCTCGATGGATTTCCATGTATCAATGAGGCCTCCGCCCCAGTATCAATTAAAGCATTTACCTTTTGAATATTGCCTGATTTCCAAAATAATTAAACTTTTACGTGAGGTCTTCTGTCTATTTTAATTTGAGTATTTGTTTCCAGAGTTTGACCATCATCCTATTCATATTTAGAGTGCAGGTTACTGGATTCCATCTCCACCATGGCACTCATCATTTTCCTCAAGTAAGCATACGTCGGCGGGAGTTTGCGTAGACATCTCTGAAGACATATCATCCGCCTTCTCAGGGGATGATACAAACAGATCCTCCACACTCTCTTTTTATGAACGTCCGGCCGCTTTACTTCATCCAAACACCGTTTTTTGGATAGCTGATGCATTTCCTGTGTCTTAATCCCCCGACGGTACCCCGTCTTTCAGTAACACTAGGAACATATCCTATTTGGACATGCGCATATCACGGCTGACAAACCACTTCCCAGGAGTGTGCCTTTCACTACGCCCCTCCGTCTCCCATTCTCGGGGTCTTTCCTCTGCCTTTTCCCACTCTCCCAAATCTGTACGTTGTTTAATAGCGTCTACCACGTCATCCGTTGTTTTGCCTGTCATACCTACTAATAAAGTCATAATAACATTCTTATATGCTGTAGGGACGGTGCGGATGAGAGTGTTTCTAGCTGAAACAGATAATGCTAGCAGCCCATATGTTCGGCATCATCTAAATGGTTTGCCTCTTTCATGGCATGTTCCCTCACTCTTTGAATTGCCTCTTTCAGTGTATACCATTGCTTCTCCTCCATCATCCAATCTGATGCAATGGCATACTTGCGATTGCAGCCCTTGGCCTCCATTTGCAATAGAGACAGTTGGGACTCCCCTCCGTCAGCCTCTGGCAGAGGTCTTACCCGTAGTATTTTCTGTATTTGTAAATCCTGCATCAACAGTACAAATCAAGCCGAGTCCGTCACATCGACGTGAAGGCCTGCTGTCCGGCCATCAAGTAACCTGATCATCCAAGTTAGCAAGGGTTCTCCCGCCCTTTGCTTGAAATGGCCCACTATTTCACAAATCTCTTGTTGGGAATAGGCAGTCATATCAACTACCCCTCCGCCTGGATTGTTGGGATTGCGACCCATTCTCTGTCGTATCACCGGGTTAACCATGACCACTTTCCGATCGGGTTCCGTATTGGGTTGAGTTTCAGGTTCTGAACTGCTGTTAGTACTAGTGCTATCAAATACATCACCATCCCAGTGATCGGGGTCACATTCCATCCCTGCGGTGGCTATCACTGTTGCCACCTTTCAGGAATTCACTCTCGCTCTTCTCTTCTTGTATTTATAGCGAGCCACTCGTATGGTAGCTCATTCGGACACCACCTGATATTTATTTGCTTTATCATGGTATAATTTCATCTGGAGTTGTTGCATTAATGTTAATTGTTTTTTGGCTGTCCATTGTTTTTCTAATTTCAAAACATGTGCCTGTAATTCAACATTCTGCTGGTGTAGTTTTCGGAATGCATGTAACAAGATCCAGCCCCTTCAACCCAGGGCCGAACACTCCTTCCCTTTCTCCACCAGCACCTTTTGTAGACAACTTACTACGTCGTCCGGACTAGCCTCTCCTATACTGGTATCCCATTCCTCACTCAAACCCGCCCCACATGCCTAGGTGTGAGCATCTTTATCATACAGACTTTTGTCCAACCCGGAATGGTTACTTCCGGACAGCCACCACCTGCCGATCTTCCTTTGTTCCTGAATATGGAGCTCATGTTATTGACTGGATATTACATGTCCGCTATTGTCTATACCTCACCACACATTATTCACTTTCCTAAATTGCCTAAAAATATCTAAGCAGGGAACTTTGGCTTTAATAACAGCACAAAGATCCTGCTTACAGAGCCAATTGTTTTGCTTTAGCGTGGTCGCTTGTGGAGATCCCGTACGTACGTTCTCCAGACCCTTCCAAAAGTAATCATTGGACTAAGATAGGCACACAATTACACATAACACCTTTTGGGATAGGTATAACAAAAATGACGCGTTATATACCCTTTATTCATTCATAACATACAAACAGAAAAGATAAACACATTATAGGTATATGTGAACAAAAGGAGAAAAAGACTTCACCGTTAAGATCGCCATAGGAGACACCTTCATCTCAGCCACGACAACAATGCTTGGTCCCACAGCAGGTAGGCAAAAAGATTGATTGGTCTGACGGGATCTGGAGAAGAGCGTATTCCCTTCCAGTGAGACTGCAACACCCGGGGTCCAACTTCTGACTGAATCTCCAAGAGGAAAAACCCTTGTCTCTTATGGGGGCTAGTTTCCATCCCCTTCCCTCGTGGTTACCAAGCTGCCCTCGGCCGAAGAGCAGACAATAAGCATGAGGCATAAACAGAGTGGAATATTCCAGTTAGAAGTGGAAAATACCTGTCTTCCCTCCTTCCTGTCGTTACCACTGCCCCTTATCACCACTGCCCCTTATCACTGCACATGCAGAGTGCTCTGACTCCCTTTCTAGCTTGTCCTTCAGTGGACAATACAATAACTATTCCACCCAGCTCGGTTATCTGACATGTTTGCTAGCTGAGCCCAGGAAAACGTGGACTTTCATTACTGTTTTCTTGCGGTAAATGGAAGTGAATATCCAAGATGGCCGCGCATCAGTGCCATGTTTTCTGGCTCATTTTGCTCACGTACTACATGCGGCTCAATGGAATAGCTCTTTTTTAAAACTAGAGTTAGTCGAGTCTTTTTTGAAGAAGCAGAGGCTATACCAATATCAGTTGCCTTCGGGATTCCGCAGGGTTTATTCATTTCCCCTTATCTATACAATATTCATGGCCCCATTCTTCGCCATCTTGGAACAGGAGGGGGCGATATTTACTTACTACGCAGAAGACACTGAGTGTGTCGTCCCTATTGTTGGCTCCCATTATCAAGATGAGGAAGAACTGAATCGTGTTTACATCATTGTTGAAAATTGGATGTTGCAGAACAATCTTGTCCTGAATAGGTAAAAAACTGAGTTGCTGATTGTAGGCACTAAACTAATTTTATATAAGCGTGGCCCCTCATACAACAAATTTCATCTAGGAGAGGTCCTGATTACCCCCCAGAAGAAGGTAAAAACTTTGGGAGTGGTGTTCGATCAGCAACTGAATATGAAAGCCCATGTGGGGAGCCTGGATTCTCTGGCAGCCTATTTTGTTAAAATTTTTGGCTCATCTTCATCCATTTCTCAATCAGGCTAATGCGAGATGATAGCTAGTGCAATAATTCGATCCAAAATGGACTACTGCAGTAGTCTTTTGGTAGGGATCAGTAAAGCCAATAATAACAGGCTCCAAGTGGTGCAAAATGGCGCGGTAAGAGTAGTGGTGGAATTATGCCACCATGATCGGGTATTGGCCACCAGAAGGGCGTTGCACTGGCTCCCTGTAGCTTTATGGTATCTCTTTCGTCTCTTGTTGATCACCTTTAAATGTAGACTTGGTCTAATGCCTACCTATTTGCAATATCTTATTTCAAATAATTTGAATAAGCAAGCTTTAAGATCTAGTAATCAGAATTATTTAACCCTTCCAAGAAGTACGTCTAAGAAAGTAGAAAATTGAGCATTTTTTAACGCAACCCCCAAAGCTTGGAATTAGATACCAGGGGATATTCGTGGTAAGGCGTTTCTAACCTTTTTTAAGAAAAAATTGAAAACATGCTTGTTTATCTGATTTCCTGGCAGTGTAGTTTGAGGTGTTTCCTGCCCTTTTTGGGTCTTATTTTCGTTTCCTGTTTTATGTTTTGTCTGTGCCCTACCACCTTTGGGTCCATGGATGCACTATACAAATGTGCAAAAGTAAAGTAAAAAGTACAGAAGCCCAAAGCCAAGGGCAACTCCTGGTACGACTCAGACCTCGCCACCCTTAAACGCAAGTGCAGGGTGGCTGAGAGGAAATGGCATACTTCCTCTACACCATCTGACAAACTGGCCTGCTGCCTGCTCCAAAGGCAATACCGGCTCGCTGTCTGTACCAAGAAGAGAGCCCTCATCGAACAACTCGGCCAAACTCATTCAAATCTGCAAGGAGCTGGCCAATCCTGCTGCAGTCTGTCCTCATTCTCTTCCTCTGCTCGTCTTCCATCTACACCCCGCTCTTCCTGTGGCACTTCTGTGGCCACGCCTTCTCGCTCCTTCTCTGCCTTTCCCCTGTTCTCCCCAGATGATGTTTCTAGACAAGTCCAATCTATGAAAGTCTCGTCATAACAGGTTCACCCCTGTTCCTCCAAAACCATCAAGGACCACATTGACACCCTGGTTCCTGCTCTGGCTGACATCTGCAACCACTGCTCTGCCACTTGTTGGGTGTCCTGACCCACGTTTGAGCTATCATGCTGCAACATTTGGTGCTGTGGGTTTAGAAAATCCAAGATGGCCAAAAAGCCCACAAGTGCGCCAGAATCCAGGAGAACCACACAGTTTGTGCGCACACCAAAATAGTTACCTCACTTGCCACCCACCAGTGTAAAGAAAGATCTTTGTTAACAAAATCCACTGATGTCAAAAAAGTTGCTGAAATCGTGACTCATTGGACCACTTTAAAGATTCAACCCTTTTGTGGGGTTCCACATAACCATCTTACTGTAAGGAGCCCCATCAAAACAATGTTAAGCAAGGATTTACTACCATGTAAGAACCATTCCTGTTTGGAATGCATTAATCCAGGAAAAATACCAAAAATGGTTGCATTACCAGTACTCACCACTATAAGAAAGCCTGCGTTTTAAAACAACACCAGACTTTGTGTAAAACTGAATAAATGAACCCAAAGCAGGCCAATGAAAGACTTACTGAGAGGTGGATACAATGTAAAGTTATATTCTGAAGTGACTTGAAGGTTTATAACAAGACTGGCTAAGCTGTGGATTTCAGCAGTTTAAGTAAATTTGGACTGAAAGACACTAAAAATCTAAATGTTTAAAAGAAATGAGTGGCCTACTTTTGAGTGTCACATAGGTTGCAATTGTTTAAATGTCATAGTTTGAAACTTAGAATCAGCATTCTAGCTGCATATGTAAAAATGGTTAGTTTTATTTGAATGCAGAAAACTGGGTAACTAAAAGAGACATTAGCTGGTGCCTGGCTTAAGGAACTGGATTCTGCTTGACAACTTCCCCCCAATTGGAGTGAAACTGGATCCACAGCAGTTCCCAGGCCTACCTGCCTTTTGCTGTTCCCACCAAAAGGGATATGACACTTTTCTGATTGAATTACCAAGGGGCTGCTAGAGACTTCCAGGGCCCAGGCAGATGGTTTATTGGGGGACCGTAAAACAGCTTCCTCTTGGCAGAAGCTGGGAGGGGCAGGGCCTCTGATCCTGGCAGAAACTGGACAAACTGGTTTCTACACCATGTGACTTGGAAAACCACACCCCTGTAGCCAGAATATGGTTTTAGAAAAAGATGAATAACTCATAGTACGGACTTGTCATAATTATTTAAATGATACCATAATTCTTGTGATTTTTCTGCCCACATTTTAAGAGGTTTTTAGAACCGGTGGCATGATCTGGGGGCAAACTAGCAGTTAAGAGGGTATTACTTAAAATGTCTGCATGTGAAAAGTCTGATACTTCATCAATTAATGCCTGCATGCCTTGCACACATTTGGGTAAATTTGAGTAAGAATCTGATATTGGTAACCTGACCAAAAAGTGAAATATGTTGCCATTTCTCAATGCAAGCTCTCAGGAAGAGCAGATTTGAACAGGGTATATCTCATGTGATATGCATGATGGGTGCATGTAATTTCAAACCACTGTGTAGCTATGAAATATGTCTTTTTGATCAAATATAGATTGTGTGTAAAGTTGGCAGGGGTGGGTTCTCTGTATCATAAACAGACCTCATCATGATGACACTTCATTTCATTTCCCCAATCAAGGGGAAGAGGAGGAAGTGGCCAATGACAAGTGGAGAGGGGTAGGGCCTAGGAAGCTAGCCTCTCCACCCATTTTCAAAACACATAAAAGCAGACAGTCAGGACAGATAGGGACCTTCAATTCCATTTGCTGCGGGACGCTCTGCCGGGAAAATCCATACTTTACCTCCATCAAACTCCAGAGAGCAAACATCGAGACTTCAATCTATCCACCTTCAGAGACCAAGACTTTACTTCAGAATGTGTAGCAGAGAGGTCAACTACAAGCTAAATCCCTCTTTAGCAGGCCTCAAATCATTGCCATTATCACAGCCAGGCGAGCTGTTTGAATTCTTTGCAAGAACTCTTGCCATTTGCCAGAGAGCAGTGTTGTATCCAGAGAGAGACCAGCTGAACCGGAGACCGCTGTATCCGGACCCACAGACCTGATCAGAACCAGAGACCCAGACCAGAGCAGCAGAGTAGAGCTGACCCCGACGCTGTGCGCAGAGACCGTCCGTGGCGAGTGAAGAAAACCTGTTGACCAGATCCGTGGCGAGGCCCATTTATTTCAAAAATATATTGGGCCTCATTACGACCCAGGCGGTAAGTTACGGCCTGGGCCGTGACTTTACCACCATGGCGTAAACAACTACGTTTACGCCATGGTGGTTGGCGGACTTACCGCCCCATTCCGACCTTGGCGGGGCGGTAAGTCCCCAATCCCAATTTACCCTTCCCCATTCCCATTTTTGCCCCATAGGGCATAATGGGAGTGGGGAAGGCGTTAATTACGCCACCGTAAATTACGGTGGCGTAATTAACTCCATGGTCCCTTAGCGCCATGGATTTTAACACCTGCTAAAAGCAGGTGTTAAGTCCGCCATGGCGCTAAGGGACCTTGTACTCAGGCGGTAAGGGTCGGCGCTGTTTACGCTGCCGTAAACCCCTTACCGCCTGGGTCGTAATGAAGCCCATTGTGAGTACCTAGCAGAACTGTGCAGAACCAATCTCTTAGTTAAAATAATATAATTCAATCTATTTTAATCTAACCAGAACTGCCTCCTAACTGTCACCTGTCATTTTGTAAAGCTGTCACCTGTCATTTCTAGTTGCTAGCTGTCACTTGTCACTTTGAACTTTAAAATTTCAAATCTGAAAAACAACCTTTACCATATCGCTCATATCTCCGTGACCGTTTGTCTTAGAGACTTTCAGTAACTTTCCTCTGAAAGCTGGGAATCCTGGCTTTTCAACGAACCTAGAACCGCATTCCTATTCTCTACGCTTTTGCCACAAACGCGAAAAACGCACTCGCGAATTTTACCGCGATTTGCAAATTTCTCCACGTGTGAAAACAGCAGCTTCCTTGCTTTCCTTGCTAAAAATTCGTTTGCCTCTTAAGAACCATCCCTGAATCATTGCTAGAGTGAGCCTGGACTAATATTAACTTGATACCACTCACCCTGAACCTCTAGAGGGAATTAAAAGCATTTTAGCATATTTTTCACTTCATTGCCAGCACATATAAAAGCATTTTGGGCCTGTGTTTCAAACTTCTGTAGTCTAAGCTTGCTGGGGTGAACTGAATTACATTTGATTGCATTTCTGAGAACTGTGTGCTTTCCTTCAATTTCCTTGCATTGCATAAAGGGGGGAGTGGATTGCCAGAGAAAAGTGATTACATTGTTTTGTTGAAATCATATTGAGTATTTCTGTACTGCAATTTCATTCCACCTTGCATCCATTGAAACCATAAAAGTATTGTTGCTATCTTATCCATCCTATAACCACTCATCATTGATCATAAAGAAGTGTGCTAGTGCCGGACTATCCATTATTGATTACTGCTCAGATTAAGTGTGATATTCAATTATTAATTTATTATAAAGAGTGATATGTATATATATATATATATATTGTTTAAATTATCAAATAAACCGTTTAAACTTGCAAAACAGAACTACTTTGTGGCTCAGTGGGGTCAGGGGGATTCCAAGAGAGGGGTGTTATATAGGGGTAGTCATCCAGAACGCATGAACTGGACATAAAGATATATCAATAAGGGTTTCCATTCAGTATCCCAGACTAGGCATTGACTTAGCTGTAGTGTTGAATTGAATCCTCTTACAAATTGGGTGCTCGAGCCGGGATATTCTGGGTTAGATTTACCATTTGTGCAGATTAATACAGTGTGCCAGCTGACCAGATACACATATCCGGTCGGATCACCACGCTGTGTTACGCTGTAAAGCACTCCTCAAAGGAACGCTCTAAGGAAAAGGTCTGTTTTGCAAAAATAAAATACAAACTTCTGTAAGTCAGGAAGGAACTCAAATTCCAGAATGACGACCTTAGTAGACATGAAAATAGCCAGAGAGCACTTCTTACATAAGTTATTTGTGAGAGGTGAGTGGACTCACCAGGACCGCATGGTCTGGTTGCAGGCCATCATGCAACAGGTCACGGAAACAGGGTCAGATATATGGAGAGATCAGGGTCCCTTACATGTGGCCTTGAGTGAACTATACATGGCTCCTAAAGCTAAGGATGAACAAGACAAGATGGTTAGGATAGCGGCATACCTGTACTTATATATGGGAGACATGCAGGATAAATGTACTGAAAGCAAAGATCTGGCGAATAAGCGACAGATGGCGTTAGAGATGGTCCAATCTGACCTGGTCTCTTCTGAGCAGAGGCTGCAGGGGAGCCAGGAGTCAGAAAATGAGAGTAGACAGCACATCATTAAAATAAAGAGGGATATGGACATCCTGCAACAGGAAAAGGCTGACAGGATACCATATTTCTGGCCTTGCAGAAGGAGTACCAAGAAGGTTTGGACTCCCTACTGCAGAGCCAGAAAAAGCTGGAGCAACAGTTAGACTTATATAGGGCATGTGCTGAGCAAGTAGTCACCCTGCAAAGCCACCTAAATAGGGAGAAGGCAGAGAGCAATACACTGATTCTGAAAGACCTGGATACCCAGGCAGAGTTTGATCAGGAGCGCCAGAAAGCTGGTGCCTTCCAAAGGCAAAGGGACGACCTGACGGTACAGATGCAGACTCTTAGTCAGGAAAGGGACACCTTAGGCCAGGAAGTCTGCCACTTAAAAAGAAAAATGGAAGAAAATCACCTGGCCCACCAGGGACTGGGTGACCTCCAAAAAGAACACCAGAACTTGTTAGAGCACACCAGGAGGGTGGAGGATGCTCTAGCAAGAAAGGAGCAGGCCAATAGGGACACAGCTCAGGAGGTAACCCTCCTGCAGCAGAGACTGGCCCAGTACTCCAGGACCAATCAAGAGGCACAGAGAGAAAACGAGGCTCTCTGCCAGCACAATGATAGGCTCCAACAACAGGTAGTGATGCAGGAGAGACTGATAGAGTCTAGTAAGGCCTTAACTGAGGAACTGAAGGCGCAGGCTCTTGCATTACAACAGGGAGCAGGGGCGGATAGAGACCAAGTTCGCTGGGAAAGGGAAACTCCTGAGCATAACCTCAGGAGCCCTAGTACCAGAGGCCTTTATCTCTCTCAGTCCCTGGACTCTGCCACCCCCATGTCCCCTGGCGCACATGAGCACCGGGCCACAGGGATGGCAGATTACTATCCAGCCAGAAGCATGGGGCTCATAGGCCAGTACCTCCCAGGAATGGATGGGCGGGCATCCGGGTATGGGCACCCAAGCACAGTGCAATTTAGTGTGAACCCCAGGAGAGTAGGCCCATTAAGGGCATCCTGAAAACCTCTGCCCAGTTAGGTCAGTGGGGGGGTACCCATCAAATCCTGGCAGCAAAGAGGAATCTGAAGACTCCTCTGAACGGTACAGGACACAGGAGACCAGGTCCTCACATTCTGCCAGCCATTCCGAGGCTCGCAGAATCCGGGAAATCCTGGAAGATCAGACAGGAACCTCTGGGAGCAGTGCCTCTGAGTCAGAGGACGAATGGACAAGGGTTACCTGAACCAAAAAGGCCAATAAGGCAAAAAGGGCCTTGCTTAAGGACCCATTGAAGCAAATAAAGGCAATAAGGAGTGTTATCACGCCTTATCATACGAACGCCAAGTATTCCGTATGGGAACACTTGGAGCTCTATGAGCAAATGATGGAGACTTTCCATTTGAAGGACAGCAGTAGCTGCATCCAGTACGTCAAATGGACATTCTCACCAGAATACTCCAGTTTCTTTGCAGGGCTGGAGGACCAAAATCATTTAAGATGGTCCACCTGTAAGGCGGCCATCTTGAAACATTTTTCTACTCATAGAAATCCTTAAGAGGCTCGCAAGGCAGCCTACAATTTACAATGTGGGGAGGATCAGGCCCCACAAGAATTTGTGCAGGAGTTAAAGCGTGCTTTTGCACAGACCACAAGAAGGGTGCGCACGGATAGCAGAGAATTTATTAATACGTTTTTCCATGCCTTGCCCAAATAAATAATGACCCAGCTCGTGAGGGATTTTCAAGAGAAAAGATCTTTAGACTGGGTCATTGAACAGGCGACCCGGATCTATGAGGTGCAGAAGCCAATAGAAAATAAAAATAATGCGCCCAAAAACCCCAAAGCCAACAACACCCCTGCTGCTGCCAAGGTGGCAGAGGTAAAGGTCACCCCCGTTTTAGATTTGGAGATGGGGGGGCCTAAAAACCTACCTGCACCTAATAATGCTAGGCACAGAAGGTCCTCGGGCCAGTCACAGACAGGGAGCCAGGGAGGCAGCCCCACAAATGGGGTCCCTCGCTCTCCTGATTATGTTAGCCCCCGTTACAAGGGAAACAGACCCATCCTGGGTTATGTGTGGACTCCTCCAGCCCAAGGGGGGGGATCCAGCCAAGCACCTAACCCAGAGAACTTCCCTCCCAACTTCTTACATGAGGGCAGAAACTCACCAAACCCTGGGCAGAACTTCTTCCCCAGGTATCCACCCAACTTCCAGCCCCAAAATCCTCCACCCTTCTTTCCCCAATTCCCTGAGCCCAGACAACCTAATCCGGGAGAGGGGAGGCCAAGGGTGGAGGGGTACCAAAATCTTCCCAACCAGTGGTACTACCAGAGAAGGGATAGCTACCCTTCCCGGGATCAGCCCAGGTGAGAAAATAGAGCCCCGTATCAGCCTGAGCGGGTTTCCCAGTTAGAGCGCCAGGTCCAAAATATGGGACGGGATCTGGGTCACATACTGAGGGCTCAACAGAACCCTCAGATGAGCGGGCCACCGCAGAATGCCCCAAACTCTGGACCTGGTACTCCAGAACAATGACGGGGGCAGCACCCCGATAACACACCGGTTCCCAGGGAGGAGGCACAAGGGAAAGGGGGGTGTAAAGCCTTGGAGGAAGCTTCCTTCCCAACTTGTAAACAGCCCCTGGAAACCCAGGAACCGGAAACAAAATCTCCTGCCCCTGAAAGCCTGCCTCCCAAGGAGCAGAGGGGGGGTAGGAGAAACAAAGGACCCAAACAGACCCACTTTGTGGAGGAGGTACAGGTCTTCCAATTTGAGGGAGAGGAATCCTCAGAGGATCCTGGGGAAAGGACCTTCTCCTTCAGAGAGGGGGGAACTCCTCCCAAAGAAAAATGGGTCCCTACGGATGCAAATCCAGACTGGGGAGATGTGGAGACTGAGCTACCGCCGCCCACCATCTCATCCCAGAACCAACAGCAAGAAAATCCCCTGGTTCAAACCCATCCTGGTGACTGCCTCCAAAAAGGGTGGGGCGGCCCGGAACCGGAGCCAGGGGAACCCACAATGGCTCTGATCTCCAGTTGCCAATTTTTTCTTTCAGATTCCCATGGCTCCCCACAGAATTCTGCCCAAATCTCTTTGCTAGCGATGTTCAAAACCAGAAAGTTATCCCACCAGTTGTCCAAAAATGTGCATTATCTGTGCCCCCTTGAAGAGAAGGAGGGAAGATATTATGCCCCGGTACAAGTACAGGGGCAGGGTACAATTTTGGCACTGGTGGACACTGGATCTCAAGCTACCCTTCTGTCCAGAAGGGCCTTTGACGAACTGAATGCAGGAAGGGGAGGGAATTACCAAATTCCTCTCAACTCACTTCCTGGACAACTCCAGAACTTTGACGGGAAGGAAATTCCCGTCGAGGGGACGGCAGATTTGGACATTAAAATTGGGCGACACAAGTTGAAACACCCGGTCATAGTTGTGACTCCAGAGGGCACCCCTTGTTTACTGGGGAATGACCTCCTGAGAAGGTTGTCACCCCTAATAGATTGCGTAAACAAGGTCCTCCGGACCCAGACTAGCCGACCCATAAAATTAAAACAGAGTGTCAACCATGTTAGTTTAAACGGCACATGCCACATGGTTGAACAAAAATCTGACAAGGTAGAATTCCACTTCCAGAACAACCAAATTCCAGACGTGACAGTAATAGCAGTAGGACAACAGACTGGTGATGGGGGGTCCTCTCTAATTCTGAAAATCAACCTCCCTTCCAGTTTAAGGTGGTATTCCACACTGGAAGGAAACACCCTGAAATTCTTTACTAATCCACAACCAGAAACTCCCACTCCTATAGTCCAGAAAGATGTGAAATCAGCTCAGAGCCTGGCTGATATTCAGCAAATTGGAGAGCAGTTGTTCATCCCTGTTCAGTTAAATGATGGGAAGGACTCTGTTCTCGCTCGAGTGTGTGTGAACAACGGTAAGAGCTTCATCAGCGAAGCCATGTTCCGCCAACTCCCAAAAGATCCAGCCATTCCCACATTCAAACTGATAGACAAATGGGAAATGGACCTGGAAGCACCCAATTCCAAAGATCTCATGCCAAGCAGGTGTATGCTCAAAATCTCCATTGGCAACAAGAGCATAGTCCACAATTATTGGGTTGTGCGAGACGTCCCTGCCGCCTTTTACTTAGGCAGTGACATTCTCAATCGCTTTGCCATTAGTTTGGACCTAATAAACTTCAATGCTTGGTCCCGATTAGCGGATAATCCCATGGGCTTTGATGATTCAGAAAAAGCATTTAGGTCAGCTCAATTGCTACCTTATGCAGTTGAAATTCAGATCAAAGAGGAAGTCACCATCCCAGAAAGGACCCGACAATTCTCCCTGGAAGTGAAAGTTAAAAGAGGACAATGTTTGCAAAACCCTGATGCTTACATACATCTAAACGCTTCTCTCCAACAGCAAGGGTTGGGGGTAAACCCAACTCCATTAGTCAACATAGAACATGACACCATTCCAATAGAGGTGGATAACAGCGACTTAAAGAGTATTACTCTAGCCGCAGGCACCATTATTGGAATGGCGGTTGATGACCGACATTTTTCCATAGATTTAGGTAATAAACTTTTAGGGCCAATCCCCAAGGACTGCTTTGACAGTGACAGTGATGACAATACAACACGAGACAGGATTTTTACCCGGCATGGGGGGAACTTCCTGGTGTACACTTCTTGCCCTTATGGTAAGGAAGATGTGACTTGTGACTTCAGGAGGGATGAGGTGATTTTCCAGGTCCATGAGGGCTGCCTTTCCCACCTGAAGCCTCCAGTCCAAATCAGCACTCTGACCAGGGACTTCTCCACCCAGCTGGAGGAGGCCGCTGAAATAGCCAAACCAGAAGTCTTTCCAGGCTTCAGGCAGATGGTGGAAGAGAGAGTCAACCTAGCTGATGCCTGTGTGACTCTGGAACAAAAGCAAAAGTTGAAACAAGTTTTCTTGGATTTCCAAGATCTCTTTGCGGTAGACTCATATGACTGTGGTCGCACCGACATCCATACAACAACAATCCCCACGGACCCTGGCATGACTCCAGTGTTTGTGAAGCTATATCGCTTGCCTCTCGCATCAATGGAGTCCCTTACTGAAATAATTAAGAACCTTGAGTCCAGGGGAATAATCCGTCCCATCCACAGCACCTTCAATAATCCGGTGCTGGGAATATTAAAGCCAAACGGCCAGTGGAGACTCTGCGCCGACCTCAGGGAGCTCAACAAACGGATCCATACTTCCTGATGGCCTCTGCCCTACATTGACCAAGGGCTGGCCCAGATCCAGGGGTCACAGGTATTCACTGCAATAGACCTGACCAATGGATACTGGACTGTGCCTGTCAGTAGGGAGGACCAATACAAGCTGGCTTTTACCTTTGGGGGCCAGCAGTACACATGGACCCGGACTCCCTTCGGATACCTTAACTCCGGTAATGAGTTCAATATTTTCCTACATAAGGCCATGCCCGACCTGGGTGCGAGGGGTAACCTGGCTTATGTAGATGATGTCCTCATCAAAAGTTCATCTGTGGAGGAACACATAGCGGAGATCCGTCATGTTCTAACGCAGTTGAGGGCCGCCGGAGCAAAACTTTCCTTTCAGAAAGCACAGTGGTGTAGAACCCGTGTTAATTTCTTGGGGCATGAGATTACTCCTCAGGGTCTCTGTCCCCAGGAAAAGAAAGTGGAAGCACTTCAGAAACTGAAAGACCCCACAACTCTGCGGGAATTTAGGAGCCTCCTTGGACTGACTAATTACAGCAGAAAGTTCATTGTGGGCTACGCAGAGATCACCAGACCCCTGATTCATCTCCTGAAGGGGGGGGTCAAGTGGGAATGGGGTCCAGAACAAGCCGAGGCAGTAAAACAACTCAAAAGAAGCCTCTCAAAAGCGCCTTGCCTAGCTTACCCTGTCAGAAACAAGGAGTTCTTCCTGGAGACGGGGTTCTCTAATACGTGCTTGACGGCAGTATTATACCAAAAGCATGACAAGGTCAATAAAGTAATCTCCTATGCGAGCAAAACTGTGGAGGAAAAATTCAAAGATTGTGAGAAGGCACTCCTGGCAACGGTGTGGGCATTGAAGAATTACCGCCCGTTTATCCAGGGGGAACACATCATAGTGGAGACTCCACACCAGCCTTTGCAATATCTCCAAAGTGATAGAATCCGGGCCGGAAATGTGAGTAATTCCCGAATTACTTCCTGGATTCTGTCAATGCAAGGCTTTCCTGTGGAGGTCAGATATGGCCAAAACAAGAAGAGTCCCCTCGCGCAAGGTCTGGCTGACTTGCATGATTGTGCCAGAGAAAACTGTCTCGAGGACGAAAGTCTAAAAATCAAGGACAACACGGAGGCATACCTTAATTCCCCACACAAAGTCTTTGAAGAAGACAAGTGTGAGGGAATGCCCACTGTCTATGTGGATGGATGCTCTTACCATGTTGACAACGACGGGGAGAAAGAACTGGTGGCTGGCTTAGGGAATGCATGGGTGAAGGAGTTTCCAGAACCCTCCGCTGGATGCAAAATTGGTCCCCGAAGTAGTCAGGTGGCAGAATTGATGGCTGTGCATCAAGCCATCCTCACTGCTGTCCAACATCAACTCCACGAACTGGTCATAATCACAGATCCGGATTATGTACGGAACGGGTTCGTGGAGCACCTGGTTAATTGGAAAACCAGAGGCATGTTATGTGCTAATAACAAACCCTTGAAACATGGGAAGTTGATCCAAAACATTGATGATCTGGTCACCTCGAATGAGATGACCATCTATTGGAAAAAGATCAAGGGTCATTCCAAAGTAGAGGGACCAGACAAGCTGACTTGTCTGGAAATGACTTAGCTGATCAGCTGGCCAAAACCGGGGCCATCCAAGGGGATCTAATCGAAATAGAGTCCCTGTTGGGGGAAATCCAGGTCACTGCTATCACTAGGTCCAAGACAAATGCTCACAATGACCTTTCAATTGCACAATGGAGTAAGGAGACCCCTGATGCTGATTTGATTACCGCTCAGAAGGGGGATCCAATAATTGGTAAATATTACCAGCACCTTGAGGACCCTGAGAACTTTTCCCTGTCGGATACCGATTACATTGGAAAAGAGGACCTAAGAGTGTTGATGAAATGTCCAAAAATGTTCCGAATCCAAGACGGTTTGCTGGTAAGGAAATCCAAAGCTGGCCACGATCAGTGGGTGGTTCCTACCTCATTCCGAAGCCTGATGTTAAGTCACGCCCATTATGCGGCCACCGCCGGTCATAGGGGGTTTCACACAACACTGGAAATCTTAAGAGAGGTTGCATACTGGCCACACATGGGGCAGGACCTTGACCAATACTTGAAGGGGTGTCTTGTGTGTGCGCAATTTCAGCCGACGTCCCTCACACACCGCGCGCCTCTCCAAAAGCGGGGGATGACACTGCCATGGTCAGATTTGCAAATCGACTTTGTAGGCCCTGTGATTCGCTCGTCTAGAGGAAACAAGTACATGTTGACCGTTACATGCTTGTTTACCAAGTGGGTGGAATGTCTCCCAGCCCCAAATTGCAAGGCAGAAACTGCAGCTGCCCTGATGATTAACCACATCTTTTCCCGTTTTGGTCTACCTCAAAGGATTGAGTCAGACAGGGGTAGCCACTTCACCAGTGAAGTAATGACAAAGATGTGGGAGATACTGGGGGTCAAAAGGAAGTTGCATATTGCTTACCGGCCAGCTTCTTCTGGGGCAGTAGAGAGATATAACCGAACCATTGTGAGCATATTAAAGAAGTTTGTGGCAGATTCTGGGCCAAGTTGGGATATCCGATTACCTCTGGTCCTAATGGCCATCAGATCTACCCCTTCATCTGCAACCAAAATGTCACCATTTGAGTTGATGACTGGGCGCAAGATGGTGCTTCCTCAGCATTTGCTCTACAGGACCCAAGAGCAGACACTAATAAATGCCTCCACAACTCATGAGTATGTGGAGAATTTAAGGAAACACCTTCAACATGCTTTTGCTTATGCTCAGCGGAATCTAGAAAGATCAGCTGATAGCATGAAGACCCACTACGACCTGAAGACTTACAGGAAGGGATATCAGGTGGGGGACCGGGTCTATCTATACAATTTCCAAAGGAACCAGGCCAAGCAGCGAAAATGTTTGCCTACATGGAAGGGACCCTTTGAGATTATAGATAAAATCTCCCCTGTGGCCTATAAGATCCGCAACCCCAAAGGCGGTTCGGCAGAGGAAGAAGTCAAGTGGGTCCACATTAACCAGTTGAAGTGTTGCCATCCCCGGCACACTCTGCAACAACTGGAGGAATCTTCTGGAATCCTAGAGGGTGCTGTCTCAGATTAATTCAGTTCTAACTTAAAATATCCTACATATCGCCTATCAAATTCTGAGTTTCTCAATGTGGGTGTTGTCGTTTTTGAATGCAAAAAGAAATGTGCATGTTCATATGTTTTGACTATAAATTTATATACCACCCCACTATACCAATGGTGGGGGAGAAATGTCCATGAATAGGTATTGCCGCTCTTCCTTTTTCGTCCTAGGAGAAAGAAAACCTGGAGACGGGCCAAGGAGGACGATCCGGAAACCGGGAGCAGAGACGCGGGGGGCCCAGGGTACCGCCCAATATTCCCATCAGGACCGGCAAGGAGAACCGATCGATCAGTACCGGATGGAGGAAAAGATGCTGAACTGTGCCATTTGCAGAATTGGAAGAAGATTATGCGGACAGACCAGTGCGTGGGTCAAAACCCTTGTGCACCCGACTCCCCATCGACTCAAATTCAAAGGGCAGTCACGTGGGGGGATCTGTTGGGTGTCCTGACCCACGTTTGAGCTATCATGCTGCAACATTTGGTGCTGTGGGCTTAGAAAATCCAAGATGGCCAAAAAGCCCACAAGTGCACCAGAATCCAGGAGAACCACGCAGTTTGTGCGCACACCAAAATAGTTACCTCACTTGCCACCCACCAGTGTAAAGAAAGATCTTTGTTAACAAAATCCACTGTTACTGATGTCAAAAAAGTTGCTGAAATCGTGACTCATTGGACCACTTTAAAGATTCAACCCTTTTGTGGGGTTCCACATAACCATCTTACTGTAAGGAGCCCCATCAAAACAATGTTAAGCAAGGATTTACTACCATGTAAGAACCATTCCTGTTTGGAATGCATTAATCCAGGAAAAATCCCAAAAATGGTTGCATTACCAGTACTCACCACTATCAGAAAGCTGGTGTTTTAAAACAACACCAGACTTTGTGTAAAACTGAATAAATGAACCCAAAGCAGGCCAATGAAAGACTTACTGAGAGGTGGATACAATGTAAAGTTATATTCTGAAGTGACTTGAAGGTTTATAACAAGACTGGCTAAGCTGTGGATTTCAGCAGTTTAAGTAAATTTGGACTGAAAGACACTAAAAATCTAAATGTTTAAAAGAAATGAGTGGCCTACTTTTGAGTGTCACATAGGTTGCAATTGTTTAAATGTCATAGTTTGAAACTTAGAATCAGCATTCTAGCTGCATATGTAAAAATGGTTAGTTTTATTTGAATGCAGAAAACTGGGTAACTAAAAGTGACATTAGCTGGGGCATGGCTTAAGGAACTGGATTCTGCTTGACAACTTCCCCCCAATTGGAGTGAAACTGGATCCACAGCAGTTCCCAGGCCTAGCTGCCTTTTGCTGTTCCCACCAAAAGGGATATGACACTTTTCTGATTGAATTACCATTGGACTGCTAGAGACTAAACATAGGACCCAGGCAGAGGGTTTATTGAAGTGTCCATAAATGGCTTCCTCTTGAACAATGGGCCTTCCAGGGCCCAGGCAGATGGTTTATTGGGGGACCGTAAAACAGCTTCCTCTTGGCAGAAGCTGGGAGGGGCAGGGCCTCTGAGCCTGGCCGAAACTGGACAAACTGGTTTCTACACCATGTGACTTGGGAAACCACATCCCTGTAGCCAGAATATGGTTTTAGAAAAAGATGAATAACTCATAGTACGGACTTGTCATAATTATTTAAATGATACCATAATTCTTGTGATTTTTCTGCCCACATTTTAAGAGGTTTTTAGAACCGGTGGCATGATCTGGGGGCAAACTAGCAGTTAAGAGGGTATTACTTAAAATGTCTGCATGTGAAAAGTCTGATACTTCATCAATTAACGCCTGCATGCCTTGCACACATTTGGGTAAATTTGAGTAAGAATCTGATATTGGTAACCTGACCAAAAAGTGAAATATGTTGCCATTTCTCAATGCAAGCTCTCAGGAAGAGCAGATTTGAACAGGGTATATCTCATGTGATATGCATGATGGGTGCATGTAATTTCAAACCACTGTGTAGCTATGAAATATGTCTTTTTGATCAAATATAGATTGTGTGTAAAGTTGGCAGGGGTGGGTTCTCTGTATCATAAACAGACCTCATCATGATGACACTTCATTTCATTCCCCCAATCAAGGGGAAGAGGAGGAAGTGACCAATGACAAGTGGAGAGGGGTAGGGCCTAGGAAGCTAGCCTCTCCACCCATTTTCAAAACACATAAAAGCAGACAGTCAGGACAGATAGGGACCTTCAATTCCATTTGCTGCGGGACGCTCTGCCGGGAAAATCCATACTTTACCTCCATCAACCTCCTGAGAGCCAACATAGAGACTTCAATCTATCCACCTTCAGAGACCAAGACTTTACTTCAGAATTTGTAGCAGAGAGGTCAACTACAAGCTAAATCCCTCTTTAGCAGGCCTCAAATCATTGCCATTATCACAGCCAGGCGAGCTGTTTGAATTCTTTGCAAGAACTCTTGCCATTTGCCAGAGAGCAGTGTTGTATCCAGAGAGAGACCAGCTGAACCGGAGACCGCTGTATCCGGACCCACAGACCTGATCAGAACCAGAGACCCAGACCAGACCAGCAGAGTAGCGCTGATCCCGACGCTGTGCGCAGAGACCGTCCGTGGCGAGTGAAGAAAACCTGTTGACCAGATCCGTGGCGAGGCCCATTTATTTCAAAAATATATTGTGAGTACCTAGCAGAACTGTGCAGAACCAATCTCTTAGTTAAAATAATATAATTCAATCTATTTTAATCTAACCAGAACTGCCTCCTAACTGTCACCTGTCATTTTGTAAAGCCGTCACCTGTCATTTCTAGTTGCAAGCTGTCACTTGTCACTTTGAACTTTAAAATTTCAAATCGTAAAAACAACCTTTACCATATCGCTCATATCTCCGTGACCGTTTGTCTTAGAGACTTGCAGTAACTTTCCTCTGCATTCCTATTCTCTACACTTTTGCCGCAATCGCGATAAACGCACTCGCAAATTTTACCGCGATTTGCAAATTTCTCCACGTGTGAAAACAGCAGCTTCCTTGCTTTCCTTGCTAAAAATTCGTTTGCCTCTTAAGAACCATCCCTGAATCATTGCTAGAGTGAGCCTGGACTAATATTAACTTGATACCACTTACCCTGAACCTCTAGAGGGAATTAAAAGCATTTTAGCATATTTTTCACTTCATTGCCAGCACATATAAAAGCATTTTGGGCCTGTGTTTCAAACCTCTGTAGTCTAAGCTTGCTGGGGTGAACTGAATTACATTTGATTGCATTTCTGAGAACTGTGTGCTTTCCTTCCATTTCCTTGCATTGCATAAAGGGGGGAGTGGATTGCCAGAGAAAAGTGATTACATTGTTTTGTTGAAATCATATTGAGTATTTCTGTACTGCAATTTCATTCCACCTTGCATCCATTTGAAACCATAAAAGTATTGTTGCTATTTTATCCATCCTATAACCACTCATCATTGATTATAAAGACGTGTGCTAGTGCCGGACTATCCATTATTGATTACTGCTCAGATTAAGTGTGATATTCAATTATTAATTCATTATAAAGAGTGATATGTATATATATATATATATTGTTTAAATTATCAAATAAACCGTTTAAACTTGCAAAACAGAACTACTTTGTGGCTCAGTGGGGTCAGGGGGATTCCAAGAGAGGGGTGTTAGATAGGGGTAGTCATCCAGAATGCATGAACTGGACATAAAGATATATCAATAAGGGTTTCCATTCAGTATCCCAGACTAGGCATTGACTTAGCTGTAGTGTTGAATTGAATCCTCTTACACACTGAAGTCTTCCCTTCCCCTCCGTAGCACTCCCTTGTACACCCTCTTCTTAAGTAACCCTGTGCTGACCCATCCTGCCCAGCTAACTATCGCCCAATCTCCTTCACTCCTTTCCTGGGCAAACTCCTGGAAAATCTGGCCATCTCCCAGCTTAATCCTCACACTCAATCTGTCTGTTTGTTGTCTCATGACCATCAGTCTGGCTCCTGAGCTGCCAGAAGCACAGAAGCTGCTCTCCTGAACATCCGTGAAGAGCTGCTCTCTAATCTCGATTCCCACACCCCCTGCGTCTTCATCCTACTTGATCTCTCTTCTGCCTTTGACATGGTCAACCATGCCATCCAGCTCAACCGTCTCTCTGATAACCTGGGTATCACTGATCAGGCCCTGGCTTGGCTGACTTCTTTCCTCTCCAATCGACCCTCCAAGGTCCAACTTAGGTCCTTCCTCTCCTCTATCTCTACTTGTGCTGTTCCCCAGGGGTCTAACCTATCTCCCTGGCTGTTCAACCAATACCTGGCACTTCTTGCCCTCCACATTGCTGCTCTTTGCCCTAACTTTCAGTGCTTTGCAGATGACACTCAACTCATTTTTAGGCTTCCTTCCTCCACCTCTTCTCCTTCTCTCATCTCTCACTGTCTGACTGCTATCCAGGAGCAGTGCTGGACTGGCCCACTGGGACACCGGGACTTCACCCGGTAGGCCTCGGGGCATAGGGCCTCTTTTCTTGCTTCAGGTCCTCAGGCGGAAGGATACATAAATCATTACGTGAGAACCAGCCCTGTCTTGGGGGAACCTATCACCCTGGCTCTGCATTTCTCTTTTCTCCCTTGGGCCAACGGCCAGGTTGCGCATTTGTGAGGGGCACAGGCCGTAGAATCGCACGCGCCCTGTAGTTCAGCGCAGCCCAGGCAACCTGAATGCTGCTGCTGTGTGCTCCGAGGACGAGGCGTGCAGAGCTGTGTACTCAGGCCGCTTAAACCTTAGTTACTGCGGTGTCGTGTCTTCTGGATGGATTCCCGGGGAGTTAATGCCGCTCACAGAGGACTGTTATGACCCTGCCACTTTTGCTGATGCTTTGGGGGTAAGCAGGGCTGGACTCGCCCACCGGGACACCGGGACTTCCCCGGTAGGCCTCAGACATAGGGCCTCTTTTCTTGCTTCAGGTCCTTGGGGGGAAGGATACATAAATCATTACGTGAGAACCAGCCCTGCCTTGGGGGGACCTATCACCCTGGCTCTGCATTTCTCTTTTCTCCCTTGTGCCAACGGCCAGGTTGCGCCTGCGCATTTGTGAGGGGCATAGGCTGTAGAATCACACGTGCCCTGTAGTTCAGCGCAGCCCAGGCAACCTGAATGCTGCTGCTATGTGCTCCGAGAACGAGGTGTGCAGAGCTGTGTACTCAGGCCGCTGAAAGCTTAGTTACTGCGGTGTCGTGTCTTCTGGATGGATTCCCGGGGAGTTAAATCCGCTCACAGAGGACTGTTATGACCCTGCCACTTTTGATGATGCTTTGGGGGTAAGTTTTACTTTTTCTCTGACGATTATTCGTCGATGTGTCCGTACATTTGTAATCAAGGACTCACGGCCAAGAGCAGTCCAATTTGAAAGCACCTGTTTCGGATAGTGGGCGACCCTTATAACCCCAACTGAAAGAGTTGAAACCTGTGTCCCAGCTTATACATCCGAAATAATGCCCTTTGAAATGAGGTGGCCTTATACTGTGGCGAAAGGTCCCAATGTTCCTTCGAATCCTGGAAATATTGTTTAAACAGTTCTTCACCCGTCCCGCAACATTTAAAGTACGTGAGTTTCATGTTATATTTCAAGTGTGTGTAAGAGAAAGTACAACTCGTGTATTCTCCACTGTATCATCCTCTTTAAGAATGTATCTCACTGCAGCCCTGGCTTGGATTTTGTGTAGGAAATGTTAGGCGCTATACATATAAGTAGAAATACACACCTCAATGTTTTCTGTTTGGGGTGGGGGCGGGCCATTTATTGTGTGCTGCTATGAGGGGGCTTTTTTTTGGCTGAGTGTTTCAGAACTCTCGAAGAGGTGGGTAAAGTTGATGGTCAGATGTATTTCTGCACAGGGTAAGCAATTATTATGTGTTGTCCCTGGGGACTCTTCCGTTTAATGCCCTCCAGAACGTGGTCAGAATGTCCCCGAAACCCACCCGAGTCTAAGAAGCTCACTGCTTCCCGTCTAACCTAATTTCTTATTGATTGTTCGTTCTTTTGTGATCAAAAGAGCATTGTTCCGCCTGTAAGTAAGTACATATATAAATAAATAAATATGCCACCGGAACCCCGGGGTTGTATTATAAAG
Organism: Ambystoma mexicanum; assembly: GCF_040938575.1. NCBI lineage: Eukaryota > Metazoa > Chordata > Amphibia > Caudata > Ambystomatidae > Ambystoma > Ambystoma mexicanum. Next base: position 221,299,051 of record NC_090930.1, read on the forward strand.
AACATACAATGTGTGTGCTTCTTTATGTCAGTGTTTGAAATGGATATAATATGTGTTGTATCATGTGATGTCATTTATATGTGCAAGTAAAATATTGTACATATTGTATGCTCCCGTGAATGCAAACCTGTGACCTGCAGGTTACACAATTTTCTACAGCAGGTGCTCAACCCACTAAGCCATCTCCCATTGAGAAGCAATGCTCACCCAAATGGCCAGCAGCCTGGGGCTCTGATCCGTCAGGAGAAAGAGTGCTGTGGTCTGCGATTCCAGTGCCCTCTTAACCGTGACAGTGGCCAGTGTACAGCGTGTGATGCACACGAAAGGTATGCATGTTACATGCAGTTTAGGGTCCATCAGGGCATATGCACTGTGCCACTCAGAGTGCCCCTGGCACAGAGGTATCAAGTTGTCTCGTGTCACTTATGAAAAGTTCTTTCAGTGGTTGTAGTTGTTATTTTCCTCTTTACACTCTGCAACTTGTAGTTTTGCTTTTCCCATTTTACAATCTGAACTTCATTTACCAGAATGCAATGCATGATGACTCACATTGGCAGATGAGGGCCTGAGATTTCTGCGCCCAGATGTCCTCAAAGTTCTCCATCACTCAAACATGTCAGGCTCAAAAAGGAATTTATATAAATAAATGAATAGTTCCTTGATGACCAGCTGCAGGGCGTGATGTGTATCGGAAATGACATCCAAATAGCACCTTCACCACTGACTACACATAATAGCGAGCTGCAACGGCGGCACATTGTGTCCCAATTGCCTTCCATTTGAAAGGGGGTGGGGGTAGGACCTAAATAATCATGGGCAGCTGACCAAGCCCATCCAGTTGACCCACTTACATTTGCATGCTTTTTGTATCGAACGGTCTCTAGATCTGTCTTTGCTCTCCCACGTGATTGCTCTAAGACATCTATCCACATGTTCCTGCTGTCCCAGGACCCGCCCCCCAAGAGGATCGCTCCATTTAGTACCTCATGTATATTTGCAAAATAAAAGCATTGAGGCAATTAAAAAAAGAATTGTGGTGAATGCGTCTAATAGAAAATATAGGCACGAAGAGAAAAGATAAGCAGTTTCATCTGTTGGGGGCTTGAGCAGGGCTGTACTGGCCTATAGGGAACTCTGGAGATTTCCTGGTAGGCCTATGCACTCGGGGCCTCTTTCGTGTGGTAACTTATTTCATTTCCAAATTTTCTTATAGGAAAATAGTTGGACCTGCTGAACATGTGCAACATGGGGCCACTTCGAACATTATTTCCAGGGCCTCTTTTGGTTCCCAGTCCACCCCTGTCCAGGAGTGGCGTGCCACCAATGATCTCTGCCTTAATGCCAGTTAGACAGAGATTCTCCTTATCGATACACCTGCTCCCTCATTTCCCATCACTCTCTGCCGGCCTCTCTTGGCCCTCTTCCTGCTCCCACCTGTGAGTCTAAAAACCTTGGGGTCATCTTCGGTTCCACACTCTCTTTCTCTCCTCACATTTCGGATGTATCTAAGAAGTCACACTGCCAGGTGCACCTCCTCAGAGGTATGCTTCTTTTCCTCTCCTACACCCAGAAGCTCACTGTCTCCAGAGCTCTGGTTCACTCAAGGCTGGACTAATGCAACAGTATCTCTCTAAATCTGCCTGCCTCTACTCTCCGCGCTAGGCAACTCATCTAAAACTAGACTGTGAGACTTGTTCCTGTCCTCAAGCCCAGGGATCGTATCTCTCCAGGACTGAAATCTCTGCACTGGCTCCCAGTGGCGGCGAGGATTAAGTTCAAAACCCTCTGCATTGTCTAAAAGGCCTTCTGGGGCTGGGGACCTCAATACCTTCAACTCTCTCTTCCTAAATATCTTCCTTCTTGAGCTCTTCGCTCATCCGCCTCCAACTCCCTCAGGGTCAGTTGCTTATCCAAGCAATGAGTTGGAGGTAGATCTCTTAATTCGGCTGGGGCCTCCCTCTGGAATAGCCTCCCTGCCGCTCTGAAACTTGATTACCTGGCTGAAACTGAAACTGTACTGGTTACTTGGTTACCCTCTGATCTCGGGCCCAGGTCCCCTCCCCGCCAGTTGCACACCTTCACTGCCCCCTGGCAACATTTTCACTCAGGGGCTGTTTCTGTATCCCTACAGCTCCCTACTAGCACTTGAAACCTGATGTCTGCAGTTGCACTTGCCATCAGCTGGCAACACTTTTTATTTATTGTTTTTAATTTATTTTACTGTTATCCTTTGTACTGCCCTGCCCCTTCCCCTATCCCTCACACTTCTCCCGTCACCCCTCCTCTGCACTTGCGCAATCTCAATGTCACCTGGCCTAGTAATATTGTTGTCTCTGTCTTCCCTCTGTTCCCCTTCCCTTGCAGCATTGCACCTTGAAACACTTGTGTATAGGCCACATTATAAATACCATATCATATCATATCATATTATACTATTACAGTACTTCAACCAGTGGGTAGACTCTTGGCTGGGTGGCCTCTGGCTATGCACCCAAGAGTCCAGCAGCTTGCCACAACCACCACATCATAATACAGACTATACAAACATCCTCATAACTACATTCCACTCCCCTAACCTAATGAACACTGCCTGCAGTCACAAGATAAGCTGCTCGTCTGAGGACCTACCCATTCACATACTATTACACTACTTCCACCCACTGCACAGACTCTCATACACCAAAGAACCTTGGGGCAGTCCAATAAGCCGCCTGGCACACACCCTATCCACTTCTGTACACATAATATTACACTACTTGCAGCCAGTGGGCAAACTCTTGGGTGGATATTGGATGGATGATATTACTATCATCACATTTTTGTGATGTGTGTACGGGTGTGTCCAGTGTTCGCTCATCTTCCCATATCCTCTGCTCACCACTCAACTCACCCACAAAACGTGATGTAGATGGACCCAACAATTTTTGGGAGACACTATCACCATGCATGCATATGCATCTCTTGTCTTGCTGGTATATTTCACAGCCTGTGATATTTTTCTGTTCTATGTTTTTGTACGTTTCATCTTTACACACTCACTCTGCCCAACCAACTCAACACTGTTTTCCATGTGCACAACAGCCACCCTCACAATCACTTGAGGTGTGCAGCAGGCCGTCTCACTAGGCGCACCTTCTTTGAAGGTTCCTGGCCATAAATCAGACACTATCAGTGTGTCCTTCTCCACCTCACCTATAGTTACGTCTCCAATCTCTCTATCTATACGTGTTCCTTGGTCTCTAAGTATCTTTCTTCCTTTAGTGATACTTTTATGTAGTGGAAGAGAGGGTACACCTAACTTATTCTCTATTTGCTCACACCTTTCAACTAAGGTAGTGAGCAGTTTTTCAAAGACAGCAAACATGGCCGTAAATGTGATGCTGATATTACTATCATCACATTCTCGTGATGTGTGTATGGGTGTCACCATTGTTTGCTCATCTTCGCGTATCCTCTGCTCGCCACTCAACTCACCCACACAATGTGACGTAGATGGACTCTGATGAATATCAAATGTAAAGGTCCCAACATCTACCTCCAACTCACATTGTGGGACAGGAGCCTTAGCACCATGTTCATGGGACGGGGTCAAGGAGGTCATAGCTGGAAACTCTCACTCATTTCCATCATTTATTATTTCATTGTTCAGCCCATTTCCACTCTCCCACAACTGCATTCCAGCATTCAAACACAGAGCATCACAGGTCACCTGCTCTACAAAACCCTTCTGCAATGAAGGACCTAAATTCCAGTCTGACTTTCGCAAAGTTATGTCACCATTTACTTTATCCTGTAATAACATTGTGTTTTTTGCAGATACCCCAGTTGATCTCTATAGTCACTGGGTTCACTGGGAGCTAGCCCAGTATCGTCTTGCTGGTGTTCAAACAAACATGTTTGGTCTGATACATTATCACCATTAGTATCCCCAATAACCATGGGAGTGAGGACTCTCTCAATGAGCTAAGTACCCACACACTGCAGTGACTCATTTAATGCTGACACAATCTCTTGTACTACAGATTTCCTTTCAAATGTATTTAGCCTATCCACTTTTGAATAGTAGTTAGTAATTTTGGCCACCTTTTTCACACTCCCAGAGGAGCTAATAGTTTTAGGAACACAAGTTCTATGGTGTCGAAATGAGTAAACATACATGGGAGAACCTATTAAATCATTCTTTGTGATAGATAGCGCTATCTCATTCTTTCCCAACGTTGTCTGCTCTGTGTCATTCCTGTAATTTCCCACATCTCCATTGACAGTGTCAATATTCATATTCATAGATTGTACTGACATGGGGCCTCATTATGACCCATGCGGAATGGGTTTAACAGAGCCGGTAAAGGTGCCGGTGCCGTTAAACCCATTCTGCCCTATTACAAGGTCACCTTGAGGAACTTGCTCTGGACGTCTAGGACTGCGCAGCACACAGCAAAGACTCAATCAATTTCACCCCCCAAAGATGTAGTTGTAATTGATTTAGATCCTAATGATTCTGCATTTTCAAACAAATTAATGTCTGAAAACCTATCTAATTCACCAATAATGTTTTCTGAGGTGTCACCCACCATGAGAGAATCTAATACCTCCATTTCAATATCAGAAATAAGTGTCATTCACACCAAAACACAGGGACTGAACACTTCATTTTCTTATGAAACACAGGATTCATCCTTAAACATCACATTACAAGTTATGAATCTAGCTATTCAGGCATTAGGCCATATATATCAAACAATAGATGCACGGCTGGTGACACAAGAGGCCTTCATGCAAAAAATGTCAGTATCACATGAAATGTTAAGGCGCGAGATTCAGTTGAACAATGCTCAGAGATCCGTTAGCCCAGTGCTGAGCATAACCACTAGCACCATAGCTTCTCAAACTGATCATGACTATGAGTCTAAAAATCACAGCCCCACCTTCCCTGTGAATAGGTCAAGTGAAGGAATTACTAGTGTTCTTCCCCATATAGCTACCATCATATATGATCCTTGGGGGAGCACCAAGTGCTTATCTCAAGCAGAAAATGTGATTCCGTCGGGGAAATCGAACGTGCCTCCAAAAGGGGCTCTGTTTCCGATTTTCACATCGGCAATATCAAGCGCAAGTAAGCAAAACAATAAGAACAATACTGATGCAATAGTTGCATGTGAAGAGACCCCACAACAACCGATGGGTAAAGCATCTCAAAAACCTAAGACAGGGAATATGAAATTGCCTAAAAATGAGCACTCCATAAAGTATAAGGAAAGTGCTGCGACAAAACGTTTCATAAAAACAATCACACTCCCGAAAAAAAAAACAAATACTTATTTCTCAGGCACTCAGGAAAAAATATGCACAACAAATGTGCAACCGGAGAAATGAGGATGCATCCTCCACTCAATCTGCTCAAGTTTCGGATTATTCCCCCTTGAATTAACTCATACAGGCGCTATGCCCTCAAAATTCAACTCGTCCTCTGCCAGCTTGCAATTCGACTGACATTAACAACTTGAAGTCAAATGCGAGCAAAAATGCTAGTGATAATAATATACAAAACAGTTATTGTGATAGATCTGATATCAGGAAGGCAGTTGACGCTTATATGTCAAACCGTCAACAAGTCCAAATAGAAATACCCAGGAGAGCTTGTGAATGTATCCAAAATAAACATAAACAAGATCAGACTAACTCAAGCTCGAGTCAGGAGCTGGTAGTACAACCCAATCAAACAAACACATCCATGAACACCCAAACAAGAGATCAAGAGGAGCCTAGAAAAAGTAAAAGCTGCCTTAAAGATTCCTCTATAACTGATACATGTGCACAGGATAGCGTTTTAACGAGTGACCTGTCGGATGCTATTAAGCGATTGATTGAAAATGCTCTGGGAAATTCACATTCCACTCCCACATTAATGGGGGAGTCGGCTCGGACTAAGAAACCCGGTAACAAGATCGAGACAGGGAAAAATATCTCTATCAAAGGGAATCCAGCTCCTCACTCATTGATTATAGCATGTAAACCTCTGCCATTCACCCAATACGACCTAAATCGTAGGGCTGTTATGGCGATATTCTCAGACATCCAACAGCTTGAAGACGTTGTGTCAGGTGATTTGGCACAGGTGGAATTTGTGGAACGTAAAAATGTGAATATAGTGAGACTCTGGATACAGTCGAGGGTGGTGCAAAATCTAATTTGGCAATCAAAGGATGCTTTAAACTCATTAGGTTTTGACCTTAGTATTGACCGTATCATCCAAGATGCAACCAAAAATCAACAAATGCATGTGGACCAGTCAAAATCTATAACACATGCAAAAACTCAAAATCATGTTTCATTTAATCTGCCCTGTTCTTGCTCACATAATAGTGAGCGTAAATAACTAAGCCAAAAAGTTATTCAACCCCTCACTTTAATTAGCTGGAATACCAGAGGTCATAAACACCTTGCCAACAATGACCTACATCATTTGAATAGCTATGACCTGATACTTCTGCAAGAAACTTGGTTGATTAATCCCCCAATGTGGGACAGTTAAGAAGTACATTTGAATCCTGCTATTAAGACACAAATGGGTAGGCCAATGTCGGGTCTCCTTACAGCAGTCAGGAAAAGATGTGGTCTTCTGTCACAATTATGGGCAATACCGAATGATTTCATGATGTTGGTCAAGGTTTCCATTTCCATTGATGTTGCTTATGCCGTGCTAAACTTGTATTGGAACTCACTCGCAATTACTGATGACTGCTTTTTCAGAGATCTAAACAGTCTACTGGATATGGTGGTTAGTGATCGGCACACAAGCTCACTCATACTCTCCGGCGACTTAAATTTGAGGTGTCTGGAGAATATGAGTGAACCGGTCAATCAAAGACACAGTCGTTGGCTAGCCCTGGTTCAGCACAGAGGGTTGCATGTTTTTAATGGAGCTTTCTCAGCCGACATACCACCGGCTGCAACTTGGCACAGAGGTCCCAAGTCATCCATTATAGATTACATCTATGTAAACACGGTTTTATGGCCGGCTGTCCGTAATTTTTCTGTCATAGCTTCAGAAGCTAGTGACCATAACATGCTGACTGCTGTATTAGGAGACCAAATGCAAAATGAAATTGCCCCAAAGGGGTCAACGGAGGGCTGCTTGGTTGCAAACTCAGGACGGTGTCGTCTATGATGGTCGGAGGATGCTCTTATACATTTTAGTGATCTCCTCAAAGAGTCAAGCTCTAGCAATAAGAATACAATAGATAATTCGGGAATTGCATATAGCAATATGCTGCAAATATTTCGGCAGACAAAAAATCTTACAAGTAAACAACAAAATGAAAAGCATCTGCACATATTTGACAACTTGGTAATCGCAAGGAGAACAGCGTTTCGTGCAGAATTGAGGAAACTCGTGAAGCATCCCCCTGCCATTCGATTACACCTTGCTGGGAAGTTACGCAATGAATATAAAAACTGGATTGGGTGTCATCGAAGTGCGCTCTATCAGAAAGATAGAGCGGAAATGTTAAAAATACTTGCTAGTAAAAATATTTCTAAAATGTGGGCAGAAATCAATCAATCTGTTGGTCTACGTCAGGTCTGCGCTCAGTCAACCGCTGTGGATACACAAACTTGGGTCTCGCATTTTAGTAAACTTTATGCTGCACCTCGAAGTAGCTCCCCCTCTGGTAACCTCGACAGTATTATCCCATTTAACCTATTGTTTAACAAGGCTGGGATATTCCAATTGATAACAACTGCCAGTAAATCAAAAGCAGTGGGGCCAGATGGGCTGTCTAACTTTGCTATGCAAAAGAATCCTGAAATATGGGCAACTATTTTGCATTGCATTTTCACTGCAGTTAATTTTCATCAGAAACTTCCTCCAACATGGTCCCAGGCCATCACAGTTCCAATCTATAAAAAGGGCGATCGTCAGTCTCCAGACAGTTCCGTCCGATATCACTACTAGATGCCCCAGGCAAAAAAATGTGTAGGATCATACTGAATGAACTTAATGATTGGGTTGAAAAAAAATCATTGCTAGACCCTTTCCAGTCAGGATTCGTTAGGGGACTAGGAACAATCCCCAATATATTTGGCCTCGCTATGATACAGGCTCAGCAGCTAAAGCGGGGTTTACCATTGTACTTTGGATTTATAGACTTTAGAGCCGCTTTCGATTCAATTGATCGGGAGCGACTCTATAGTAAACTCAAAAAGCATAATTGTCCGAGCACTTTGCTTTCCTTGATAACCTTGCTTCATTCGAATACATCCATGCAAGTACGTATAACCCTTAATGGCCTGTTATCGCCGAGGATCATAACACAGAGGCGTCTTAAACAAGGATGTGCCATGGCATCCTTTTTGTTCAATTTCTACATACTTGAAATGGGTGAATTTCTGAACAACTGTGTAGGGGACCCACCGAGAATAGGACTACAGCGAGTCCCATATTTATTATACGCAGATGACCTGGTCCTCCTGTCACAGACTCCAGGGGGACTGCAAAACATGCTAAATCAATTAGGTGATTATGCTCAGGACAACAATCTAAATATCAACGTACATAAATCCCAGATTGTTGTATGTAATTCGAAGAAACACTCAAGAGTGAGCAACTTTAAATGGCACCTGCAGCAAACTAAAATGGACATTGTTAATCAGTATAGATACTTAGACGTTACGGTACAACACAAAAAGACACTGGAGCAATACAAGTGCAAGATAAAGATCAAGCTACAATCTCTGGTGTCTCAATCCCAAATACTCTTACAAAAGTTCGGGAAGTTTTCAGTGATTCACATCATCACGTTTTACAAGATGAAAGTTACACCCATTTTACTTTATGGAGTTGAAGCCTGCTCACATAAGAAACGCATATTCTGGGATAGAATGGAATCCTCCTATTGGAAACAAGTATTGCGTCTTCCGGATTGTGCACCGATGGCGTTAATTCGCTTTGAACTAGGACTCACATCGCTTTACTCACAAGTAGTGTGGAAACAATGTGCATTCCTACGAAAAGCATTAACAGGCCTGGAGAAACCAACTATTCTGAAGGTTGTAGCTCACAATCTACTCACGTCAAACTGCACCTTCCCTCGAAAATGGCGCAATCATACATTAGATGCACTTAGTGATGCGGCAATAACCATTGATTTATTGATATCAAACCCTGATCGGGCCAAGGTAAAAATATTTCAGCATGATTGGTCTGAAAACATCATCAAAAGTTCAACCTATAAGGATTTTAACGTTACCCTTTTCGGGTTGAAGAAGCATGGCACAATAGCATCCTATCTTATAAAACATCCAAGCCCTCACTTTAGGAGAAAGTATATGAGGTTTAGGTTGAACCTATATAGCACTCGTGATATACTGCACAGAAGAAAGATCATTTCAAGTGAGCAAAATTATTGCAGACATTGTAAGAACAGAGAACAGATTGAAACTATGCAGCATCTGTTAGTAGATTGTGAAGCAGTAACAGAGGCAAGAAATAGGTGTTTTAAGAATAAACTGACATTTCAAAGTCATGTAACACAATTTCAGAAATGGCAAATGCTTTTCTCTAGTCCAAGAATTTCAATTCAAATAGCAATCAAGCAATTCTTGGATTTAATTCTACTAGATGATCGTTCAAATGAGCTTGAAAATTCTGATACTCATAAAGTGTGATCTATCTATGCTGTATCTGATCAAATGGAAAAGTATTACATGTTGTAGACATGAAAGATGTGTTGAGGAGAGTTGTGTTAAGAGTTTAAATTAATTTTTTCATTCTTTTCTTTATGTTTTTAATGACAAAAATTGATGAAATAATGTTGATTCGTATCATGTAATTGATTTTACGACTAAACAAATTAATTAAAAAAATAAAATAAAAAAAATAGCAGCAGTCTTGGCCCAACTCCTAGATTCTTCTGTAATTCAGCTCCTATGCAGACCAATGCAATATACATGGTGGTTTTGTGGGATGCTTACAATAACAAGAAACCCCAAATCAGAACTGTGGTCAAAATATCCTATAAAAATGTGAATGTTCTTTGACAGATACAGCACCACATTTCGCAAGAAAATCAACCCATGCTGGTATCCACTCTGGTGAACTCTAGGTTGGGTGGAGGACACTCTCTGTTTCCAAGTCTCACATTGTTAGGACTGATTTTCTATACTCTGGCCTGGTGGATAGATGTATGGAAGGCCAACCTATATTGTAACAGGGATAACTCTGGGGTACTGTAGCCAAACCAGTACAGGAAGCAGTGGCAGGTGGTCTAGGCTAAGTTCATCAGAGGTGGTGAGCTTGTAAAGGGTCCACAATGAGGTCACACAATGGGAGTCACAGATTACACTTAGACAGGATGTACAACAATACAATTATTATTTATAGGCCAAAACACAATATCGCAAATGACTGCTGGCAAGTAGAGTTATCACACAACTAAATCAAAAATAGATACATATATACATTCATATGTCTCAAACCCCTGCTAAGGAAAGGCAATGTTATTATTATGCACTCAAGGTCCACAGAGAATTATCCCTTACTTAAATTGTCTAGCCCTCAGATGTCTGGGGCCTTTTGAACAATAGTTCAGGTTAATGTTGCACAGAATCTTTGAAGCAGGAAGAAAATGCAGGTAAGGTCTTTGATGAGGTGCAAGAACATTGAAGACATCACATTTTCATCATTTAATAGTATTTTAAAATACAGACAAGCTCTGAAACATGGTCTACAGTCACATGGTCTGATGAAATAGATACTGGATTGAGATGCATCGAAACCAAGAGACAAAGTATGCCTATATTCCCTTTTATTCTCAGGCATGGATAACATTTGCAAGGCCATTATCAAAGGGCTAATTGACTGGCAGACAGCAAGAGTGATGATAGATGGTAGGCTAATGAGGTGGGAAGCTATGATCATGACTAGCACACCAGCACCTGGGAGCCAGCCTGCGTGCTTCTAGTGTGTGGGGAATATTACAGGATACGAGGGTTCCAACCAATTATAGAGGGCCACGTAATAGAGAACCCTATTGTTTGTATAACCAGTAGGACCTAATGTATTTGATGACGATCATAGTGACTTGCACTAGAGGAGGGCTTAGTTGCCCAGCGGATGTTAGAAGACCCAATCACTTCCCTGACAAGTATGGAATGTATAGGTAGAATGTATAGGTAGATCAACGCACAGGGAACAGAGTCAATCACTTTACCAAGTAGGTGTTTGTAGTTTGCCACGTAGATTGACGTAAATGATGACAAGTTTTTACTATAAAAGTTGTGTTTTTTATGGAACTCGCTGAGTGAGAAGATCGAGCGTATGTTTGTTGATGTTTATTGTAATCCCTGTTTTAGACAATTAATATTAAAATAGACTTACTTTGCCAACTTCCTGAGTCAGTCTGATTTTTGATGTTTGAGTGTATTCTGCATCCCCATCTATCTCAAAGTATTGCTACCTCATCTTAAAGGACTTGTGTCGGGGACACGGTTCACACTTTTGTCCTGACTGTTTTGAGATTGGTGAAGGATCTTCATTGATATTTGATCAGATTAGTACACTTTCCTGGAAATGGTGCATTCATTAACCACCATTTCCTGAAGTGCATCTGTACTCTTGTTGGAGCCATTTGTGGATTTAATTCATATTTGCTTTTGGTTTGTATTTTTCAGTCTATAGAGACTATACAATAACAATCCCATGTCCAAGTAGGTTGCACTACACTTAAGGTGACCTTTTGAAGTGTTCATCTAGATCTTTGAGGTTGGTAAGGCAGCGGATGAGCAGGTCATTCTTGTCCTACCCATCAGGGATGTCTGTGCTTTTTCTGGGGGTAGGATAGCCATGGTTCATAGTTGGCCAAATCATTAACCTTTCTTCAAGATTATTACTTTCATGTAGTTGAGCTCACATTTTGAAAGACTTTAAATTTGTATTTTATCAATTAATGAGCATTGTTCTGCAATCTTTTGTTGCAAAAATGCATCTTACAATTCGTGGGGTGGAGGGAATCTGATCTCTCTTTCATCAGTTAATTCCTGGGTCACACGCCACTCCTCCTGATAATATGTCATTTTCTTCACTTCCTCTTGGGTGTCCTCTTACTCAGCCCCTGCCACCCCATTCTTCTTGCGTATTTAGGAGCCTAACTAAATGTAAATAGTAAGTTTCATTGGTGTGACCTCTGTCTTGATTTCAGAGGTCTCTCCTATTGATGTTGTTTATTAATCCATTCTTACATCTGATTCAGGTGCATTACAAATGTGTGCCTCAGGTCTTGGACTTTTTTCAATTAAGTGATCACATTTTACAAAAGTAAAGACCTCCAACATATCATAATCTGTTTGTGTCTGGGAAATGTACATTGTTTCCTCTGCTTAAAATCATCTCTTTCATAAGTTTGGATCACAGTAAGTTCCCTGTGCGTTGGTAGGTCCAGGCTGTCTATAATGCCTCTGCAGCTTTTGCTGTTCATGAACCAAGTTCATAGCTTCCACTAATACCGAAAGGTTAGAAAGGTCTATACTCAAAGTGGTGTGTGAAACATCAGTATTTATTCAAAATGCAACAGATTCAAATAGTGCAATCAAAATGTAAAATCCATCAGATCACACTTTCCCCCTTCCCTCTCCCCTGCACTTACACGTTCTCAATGTCACTGGGCCTAGTAAGATCCTTGTTTTGTCCTCCCTTGTTTCCCCTCCCTTGCCTCATCGGGCTCTGAAACACTTGTGTATGGCTGCAATACAAATAAAATATCATATTGTATCATATCTTGGAGTAGTACTCCAATACATAAGGATTTCATTGCAGATCATGCACCATTGTGTGATCCAAAAAAGGCCCACCACCATACAATAACCTAATATAAGTCATATCATCCATGTCTGGATATACAACTTTAATGGCTAACCAAATCAACAGAGAACCGTAGCACCAACCAGTTTTGGAGTTCGCCATCAAATATGTCTCTGTCCACCTAATGAATTCACAATATAATCAAAGTGTGGGTGAAACACAAATTATGAATTGTACAAATTGAAATACTCGCAATTGTTTTAAAGGAATGAATCACAACCACCAAAATGTCCAGATAATAACTGATGGGCTGAAGCTAACACAACATATTATTAATCAAACAATGGGTCACATTGACACCAATAGTGATATCATTAATAAGCACATTGAAGCAGTACATTAATTATTAGGGTAAACAATATCCCAAAGTGCACACTAGAACAGAATTGTAGTAAAGGGAAGAATATATAGAGAATATAAACGAAAACATGCAGAAAAGTTACCTTGTATAAAGGAAGCTGAAGCTAAGTGAAGGTTACCAGAAATGTCAGATGCAATATACATGATCTGTGCCTTGTTGTGTTGACTAACCTCTGAGGTAAATAAATACAGAAAGTCATAATAATATGGTGGTAATGGGGCACATGTGTTCCACATTTGGCCAGTGTATGTATGTGCACCGTGGGTTAATCTGTGCAAGGTTCGTTTGCTGAGGTTTGTTATGAACCCCTGGGTGGCCCATGCATTAGCCTGGTTTCTAGAATGCCTGCAATCGAGAGCATATAGCTGCTGCCCCGGGCCATGCAGAAATATTGAAATACATGTGGCTGCCTCAGAAAATGTCTAATAAGAGGGGGCGTCATTTTAGAATGGTTTGCAGATATCATCATATATATGTCAGCACACTGCTTGCTAACACCAACGTATTCCGAGTGTAATCATCAGGAACCAACGTGTGTGGATTTATCAGGAAACACAAGGTGCTTGGGTTCAAGCTAATGTGGATGGGGTATGACCAAATACAATTCAAGTGTCTGTGTTAAACCATGGTGAGGACACGTTATGGAGACAACTTGAACAAATAAATAGGACTGCATAGAAAATAAATAATTAATAAAGAAATGAAATGAACACGCTGGGAACATAAGAATAATGGCTAGAAAAGTTGAAGAGACATTATAAAAGAATGTTTAATTCCAGCTGGAAATATTCCAGGGGGTAAAAAATGTTTTTTTTGACACCACTAATGTGTTTGTGTCTGATACACTCTTCAGGGAAGCAGTTCAGGTGTCAGTGCTTAGGGCACTTGCAGCACAGAATGCTGCTCACCTTAGTCTTTAACAGGGAACCAAGACCCAACTCTCCCCATTTTTTTAGAATGCACTCATTGAGGAGGAGTGGGACAGCAATCTGGGTGTCCATAGTGGGGACTATGTCACCCGATGCAGCCCCTGCAGAGTACTGAGTGTAAATCTGGTGTGTATGACATGGGGAAGGGGGGCATTATGTTTCCCAATTCACATTACTTGTTGATTCTTGCCCTCCAGCTAATGTTTTCTTGCCTCATTAAAGCTTCAAGGTGGCAGTTAAGGAGTAGGTATTTGGTCCACTTGCAGCATGGTTTTCTGGGCACTGTACTCTTCAACAGCGAGCCGGCTACCAACTCTCTCCATTCCTTTAGTAGGAAGCCCTCAGTAGGTGAAGAGGAACACCATTAGAGTACAGTAGTGGGACATGTGCCACCCAGGTGCCGCCCCTCTATAGTCCAGAGCTCTAAATTGATGTTAATGCTTTGGGAGTGAGTGATGAGAGCTGTACAGAGAACAGTAATGCAAAAGATGTGTGGTAAAAATAATCAGAGAGATCAATTGATGACTGCACCATTTTTCAAGGGGAAACACGTTTTATTACATGCAAACGGGTCTCAGATGATCCCGTAGAACCAAACTGACAAAGAGTTCATCACGCCCCAAGATACAGGTTATATAGCGGGAAACTGCCAATCAGCATACATAGGTTACAATGTTATCCCACCACCCTCACTGGCTACCACCTATACAACATGCTAACACCCCCCTATATTTCCTGGACCAATTGGCCACACCTTATCTAAACCCCTTCCCCTATTCACATGGCCCACTGATCCAGGTACAGGATTGGCTAATAAGTACATTGTTTGAAAAATAAATTGTGACCGTCACATGATGTGCACCCGTACGCTACCATTCAGACACATTCAAAGTAAAACTTACGAGGCCAATGCTGCTTTGATAAGACAATGGATCGTCTCATTATACCAAATGCTGCGACGCACACAAGCTACACCCCCAAACTAGTACTGAATGTATTGCCAATACCTCTGCTCCTCCTAATCCCAAATCACGGAACATTCCAGATACAGCTCTTATCTCAAAAAGACCACAGGTGCCTAGCAATGACGTTAACAGGGCAACACTCTTGGGTCTGAATTTTAGGGACTTATTTGCTTTTGGTTATGCGCCTGCTTGTAATTCAAATGGATGACTGCTCTTGGGGGAGGCAGTAATGATCTAAATCTTTGCCTTGCCTATTGACATCACAAACCTTCATGCCCTATTCTCATGAATGTGTCCTTTGAGGGGTGCATCCCTACCTATCTTCCTCACAGTTAACATTCCATTCCCACTGCATTCAGACCCTGCATCTGAATACAATTAGTGTTTTATCTCTGCACAACGGGTGTCTCTGATCTCGGCTTCTCTCCTGGGGGACAGAAAAGGAATGTATGTTGAAAGTGAGCTAAATAGAGCGGCAGCTCCATATCAATGCCTGTGTTCTATTCTGTTAATTGTGTACTAGGCCGTAAAATTCAAAATGGTTGCATTCCTACCATTTTAACACGCTGACCTTGCCCTTGACATGTAAGTCCAGAAACAACCCTATATTATGTATAGTAGGTATATTGTGTTGGACAGAAACCAATCGCATCATGCACTAGAAATCGTAAGCACGGAATCGTCAATGTATTAATAGTAACCAGAGGGCGTACATTTTGTGAAATATCCGCCATTTGTTTCTTTCTTTTTCTGTAAAACCACTTTGCAAAATGTATTCTATACTTCAAACTCATGCACGACGCGAGGCCACAGCCTGAATGCTGAAAGATTAACACAGGAATGTCAGACGATACAGAAATACATTGTTTTCCTCCTTCACTACGTCCTCGGAGGCGAGCAGAAACTGCATATAATCAGCGGCCCAGGTGCCGGCCTGTCTCGCTAACTCTGTAGCGATAGGCAGTTAAAGCATGAATTATATTCTTTCTAGTGGTACTCCTTCACGGAGAATGGTATTTTCTGCCCCAGAACTGTCTGACCCTTGGTACATGAATAGAAACGCACAAGATAACGTGTTAAAGAATGTCTCTTCTACAAACATGATAGCCTTGCTGTACTAAGAGCTCTATGTTCTCCATAACAAAGAACTGTCTCTGCCACTGTTGCTCGAATAAGTATATTTAGACGGAATAAGGACTTGTCATAAGGTGTCATAATTGTCATGATTGTCAATCATTGAACCCTAGCCTAAAAGATAAATTATGGGCAGTTTGAATTGCCTTCTAAAAGATTGCATGTCATGTATAAATATTGCTGCTTGAGCGTTGCTCACTCTCTTGCGTCTCACGAGGTCTGGGTACACACGTTGCGAGACATTAGACCCCAGTCGGCCGACTGAGAATACTTTGAAATAAACCAGACTTGTTTGGAAAAACTAACATTGTGTCTGTCGTGTCATATGGTGATTGTGCCTTATATTCCATATGAGGGGTCTTTACGGCCTAGCAGCCACAGTACCTTTCTGACTCCATTTTCCACCTATTTCAGCTCTTTACTCACCCCAGACTGAAAACATAACTTTGTATGCAACTCCTAAACACAGGGCCTATAACACTGATATATTGGTTGCTCTTTCTGTGTTACTATATGTGGGTATCTAATATGTGTCAAAACTACAAGTGATATGTGTGCCTACGACCGCGCAAAACTCACTATGCTCATACTGTGATATGTGCTAATAGGTTTTTCTCAGCCTGAACCTTTTTGCCTAGCTGGGACACTGAAAGGGCATCCCAACAGGGCACACTCTGGGCCTCATTACAACTCACCCGGTATGGAAACAACGGTGGCGGCAAACCCGCCGCCACCGTTGTTTCCATACCGGGTGATCACGACTACTGCAGGCGGAGGCGTCAATCCCGCCAGGTCGGACGAGGGAACACCGGCACCATCACGAGATGGTGCCAGTGTTTCCATGATCCCCATTCCCATTGAGTCCTATGAGACTCAATAGGAATGGGGATTTACACCATTCCGCCTCCGGAACTCCCGGGTCCCTGGGTTGTAATGCCCCGGTAATTCCGGGAATCACAGAGGCGGAATGGTAATACGAGTTTGGCGGTAACCAGGCGGTTTTACCACCTCGGTTACCGCCAGACTCGTAATGAGACCCTCTGTTTTCCAGTTCACATCATCTGCTTACTGGTGTCTTGCTCCTAAAGTTTGTATTCCTCATGTACTCTTAAGGGAGGACGTTTAGGTGTAGGTATGGAGTACACTTGCTACATGGAATGCTGGTCTCTGTAGTCTTCAACGGGAGGCAGGAACCAACACCTCCAATCCTTTAGTAGTTACTCTTCTTTCTGCTTCAGAGTAGGTAATCACTGATTAAGCAGTTTAAAATGGGAACTAGAGTGAACCTCTCATCTCAAAAGCCATACACAAAGGCAATTGCTTGCTCTGCATTTAATGTTTCAGGCTGTTTATTTGTCTCTCTGTATTATGCTGAATGAGGTTGTATTGGTTTGCTTGTGTGATTAATCTACTTAACTTGGAGGGTTAGCTACTTAAAATGAAAACATACTCAGTGTGCCTTTGATGTTTTTACATTTTGGTTTGAAAAGTGGTTTTACAGCAACAAAACAAGCTCAGAAATCCAAACAGAAGATGTACTAAGATGACTAAATTTAATTATTTCTGGCAAAAAAATTAAACAGGAAAAGATCACGCATCTGGAACATACTAATCCTAACAGGAGGAATCGGAACATTGGAAGCAGAATCCTGAGCGCATTATCCATATACATAGATGTGCTTCCCAAGTTAGATACCATAAATCATTCAATATACATAGCATGAGTGTGGGGGAGGAACCCACCATTAGAAGTGGGTGTAGTGTTAGTAAAATAATTGATGAGCGCAAACTATTATTAACAGACAACCAGTATCATGGTTTGAATTTTACCAAGAGGATATTCATTGAGGGGGCTCAGCACTGTAAAGCAAATAGAAAAGGGAACTTGCTTACTTGGGGATTAAAATCCAGAGTTCATGCCCTCACTTGTTAGTACTACATGTATTTGGTATGGATAAGAGTGATGTATTAAGATTATTAACAAAGAAAGGATTTGTAATTAACTGTGGCTAAATCCTACTTATTTAGATTAGCTACTCAATTTCTATATTTATTTTATCAATGTATATTTATTTTATTTATATATAGGAAGGAACAATGCTTTGCTGATCACAAAACACGTACAGTAGATAAGAAATTCAGATTTGATGGGAAGCAGTGAGCTTTTTAAATGGGCTGAGTTCGTTTTGTGACAGTCATAGCAGGTTATGGAGGGGAGCAAATGTAACAGTCACCAGGGGCAATACATGGGTGGACGTACATAGACTAAGGGCCATCTACATTAGACATTTTTAAGTGCAGGTAGGCGAAGGTCAGTTGCATAGGTGATGGGTTAGTATGCTGGAAACACATCACATGCACGCCTAAAGGTCTAATACAACTGTATCAGGTATTTGTAAGCGCAAGTGCATGTGCCATACCTATTACATTGCCCCTCAGCGCCAAAGTGATGGCTATGATCCACACGTGGACTATTTAAAGGGGCTGTTCATCAGACCTTGCATCTATCATTGCACACTCAGTAATGAGTCGCTATGGAACGACAGCTGTTGTGATGTCTCTCGAATCAGGTTTATGGAGTTTGGCTTTAGAACGACTTCAGAATGAAGCCCTCACTGCGTGAGACTTCTGACAATTAAACTAATGGAGCAGAACAATGTTCTTTTACATAATTTAAATGCTCTAATTTAGGTAGACATCCAACCTTCTGCTGGCAGCCAAGAGCCAGGAAGGCTAAAAGGAATCAACGTGAACGTAATATGAGCTGGTATGAGATTATGATAAGAGTCAGATGGTGTTATTACCCACATGGCCATCAGCGTGCTTCAGGAGGGCCAACGACATTACAATCCTGAACCCTCAATGAAAGGGAAACTGGATCGCCATTGTGTTACATTCACATTTTTCCGGTTTTACCATTGCCGAAGACAGTTATTATCAAAAAAGAAGTTCATTGAAAGAATGCACTATTTTGAATTGGATATAATGGTTTTAGCGGAAATGCAGTTACTATGCCAGCCAGATTTATCCTGATGAGACATAAATGGTGCCAAGCACGATTGCAATCTCACATTTTTACACTTTGAATTTTGGGCACACACCTATTTCTGAATGAAATCAATCGTATCAAGCTGACTCACAGAGTCATGCCCTACTGCTGGAGATACAAATATTGAAATGCTTTTTGTTGTCTACTGTGGACCTGTAGCTCCCATGTATGAAGTTATGACATGTCACAAGCAGTACATAGGTCAGCTTTTCGGCTATCTAGGTTTGTCAATTAGTTCTCATAAACTCCTACATTCGTGAGGCACTAAGACATATGTTAAACCTGTTTTCCTACATTAAAATTACACATTGTACCTACAGCTGTGGCTGCTTCCACATTTCTATTTTATTTGACTGATTGCCTCTTTACTGTGTTCACTACATGTGGATACTCAGGAGCAAGCAGGTAAGCGCATCAGTCCTTCTAAGGGCTTTGAAAACACAGTCCCTGAGGTGCACGAAAGTAGCTTTCTGAAAGATGCATTTGTATTGTATTCCGTTATTTCTTTTAATTATTTGGCTTTCAAACATACTGCAGTGTATCTAAGCACTAGAAAGCAAATGAAGGGCAGCGTGGTGGCACTATATAAAACACAAAACCACATAAGTCAATGTTATGGAATCTACCATTGCCTTCAAATACCGAGACATGTCTCCTTTGCTACAAAGGGTCCAGATATGTCTTGTGTACTCGGGAGTTTGCAGCTCTCAATACAATAAAGCATGCGATGGATGGAGTGCTCTTGCCTTTTTATTTCTGGAACGTGTCTTCAAAACATCATTCTCTCTACATCAATGCCAGCCAACCCCTATAGCAGCATACTTTAAATCTAGAATTGGTTAGTCAGGAGATCTTTGTGCGCGTGAGTGCATGTGTGTGTTTGTTTCTGTGGATGTGTGGCTTCACGACACTTTGAGAGAAGAGGGTTATTTAAAGACCTCCTATTGCAATCCCTCTATAGGATATTATCCTTACAACTACACAACTGCTCTGCAGTCTGATCGTTTCAGTAGAAACAAGGTCACACGATTTCTCAGAGCATGTTACAATACAAAAATAGACTATTTATTGTTTCATAATTCAGTTAATACAACTGATAGGATTTCAGGACAAATCGCAGCAATTTGTCCTTAATTAGCAGCAAACACAGCTTCCATTGTTACAATGTCAATCTACAAATAAATACATTGTGTTTTGTTTCCCAAAATCGATCATCAGTTCTTCACCAACAATAAAGTATTAAAGTGCTAGTGCTTCCAAGTGCAAATCTATAAACTCCTCACTCAATCTGAAACACACATGTTTCCATTCAACCACATTCATGTGGATGTGTGGCACCTACTCTAATATCTTATTTAGGGCATGCTGCCTTTGCACAGCTGTTATGCTGGTTTACATTATTATCTGTTTGGTATGTTCCACGTTTTGGTGTGTGGCTGGACTATGCTATGCCATGCTTTGATCTGTTTTTGAAATTCTGTGCTCTTAGTGTTTTTTTTTTACTACACTGTATTATGTCATTCCCACCATGCCTTGTTTAAGCTTCATGGGCATGTTGTCCATGTTTGAATGTTAAGATCTGTGTCTTTTGTTCCCAAATCTCAATGCATGTTAACCTGCTTGCACTTAAGTGGGTGCCCTCGCCACACATTCCCCGTTTGGACTTTCAATTCCTCATTCACTGCACGGAAACCAAACCCTACACGTTTCCTTTTCTTCATGTGTCCTTTCACAATTCTGTTCCCGTTACAAAATATACATTTCTGGTTTGTTACACGAGTTTTTATTTTTTTATTTTTTCACCTCTTCTTATTTGGGCATGTACTAGTTTTGTTATACTAACTGGTTAGGTCATGTTATGGTAGGATATATCATGTAATGTTTCACTTTGTTGTTTCACATTAATGTCAAGCACATGGCTCATCCATAAAATGGCAGATAGCACTCACTCATCAAAACATCCAAATAAATATAAAGTGCACAGGAGTGGCCATAACGCATGAGGTACACTTGGAAATGTAAGCTAATTGGCAGACAGTACATCCCTGTTGCGACATTAGATCCACATCTTCCCCTCTATTAATAGGACATGGCAACTGCAGCCCAGGTTGCTAAGGGTTGACAAGGCCGGATTATTCAGATTTACTCCCATAAAAAATCGGTTTCAGCTCAAGCGGAATTCTGACATTAACCCCCACCACTGTAACCGGCCACATGAAGTTTCAAACAGGGCTCATAAGAGCTTGGCGCAAGGTTTTGCTACTGGTGGAACCACAGTCCAAAACCCTAAAACAGTTAAAGGTACCTGTAGTCCCTTCCAGATTTCATGTCTAGAGAATCTGGCCATTCGTCCCTTAGTGAGCAAGGGCGTTTTGATCTCCACTGCCCTTATGCATGGTTTCATTTGACAACTTTTTGGCAAAAGACCAGCAGCAGCTGGTGAACTTTTTAAATGGAGGAGAGCAAGATTTCCCACAAATATGCCGAAGCAATCGAGCGCAGCGAATCGGTTCGAGCAAACCAATGGTAGTCAAGAAGCGTTCGCCCTCCAAGAAAAGTGCTCAAATAATGAGCTAAAGTGGTACATGTGAAAGCACAATTTCTGTGAAAAATTTAGTAGATCAGAGGAGCATTTTCCAATAATGAATTCCAATAATGAATTTATAATGAATTCAGGTAAGCCCTGAGGCAGACGGGCTGTGTGTTCCTGTTTTGCTGTGGTTTTGCTGTGGCGGCGGATTAACAAACTGCTCTCTCGTGGATTTTAAAGCTGATCTTTTTTTCCATCATTTCTCCTCTGCATCCAGCTGCTTTCAGCCGACTAGCTGAAGGAAAAAGAATAAAGCGAAAGCAAAACGGTGAAAAGGACGCCGTTGCTTGAAGGCGCTTTGAACTCTGAGGATTTACCCTCTGAAGTGACGCACGAGTCACGTGACCCTCAGCTGGGTTTAAGAGCGAATTCGCTCCGCCCTTGCGGCGTAAGCCCTGAGGCAGAAGGGCTGTGTGTTCCTGTTTTGCTGTTTAGCTGGAGAGCGGTGCGGTGCCCTTGATGACCGCGAACTCCGGACCACAGACTAGGAGGAAGACGCTCCAGCATCGGCGGATGATAAATCCGTGGACCGCAATGAAAGCGGCGACGGGCTCCCGACCGGCTAAGGTAAGCGAGCGGGGTGACGGGCTTTCTGACCCTGTGGAGACGTACGTGTCCTCCCCTTCTCTCTCACCCCCAACACCTGCAGACACGCCTCTTGTAGCGGTCGAAGCAAACAACTCTATAGAATCAATGAAGTAAATACTGCAAATAAAGTATCCGCTACTGACATGTCATCAGAGTCACGTGAACTTTGCGACGAGCAGCCCAGGGCAACTGACTCAATTCCTCCTTCTTCTCCTGCCCGTCTGTCGCAAGCATCAGCTTCAGCAGCTGGTGAACCCATAAAGCAAAACGAGACCATTGGTTGTAAGGGGAATTTAACACTAGCTGTACTAGCTACACGGACTTCCACCTTACCTCTGCAGGAAAACAACACGAATACACATCCCTTGGCAACTAGTCCTGAAGTTCTTTACTCGCCCTTTGATCTGACCGACGTCAAAATGATTGAAGCTGAACTCCCAAATGTGAATACTTCAGCTGAATTTGATTTACCTCACACAGCGACTTCAATTGTTGATATTGAGAGACCTGTAGCATCCGGCCAGAGTGAAACTTTGCCTACTCCTACTGACATGTCAGCAATATTGGATCCATCAACTGGCCTGCTGTCAAACGATGGTACTTCAAATCTCACAAAAAACATTAGTAAATCATGTGGACCGCTTGGTACCTGTATACCAACAGATTGCTTTACTTTGAATATTACGCTGATTACACCATCAGCATCAAGGAAAAGGACTCATAATACATTTAGATCTGCACCTGAGGTGAACATTGGAAATGAACCTCTAAAATCTGTTAATCCTCAAGAACTTGACATCTCAGCATCAATTTCTAAAGGGCAAAAGAATGGTCATCCCAAGGAACTTCAACCTGAGCTACCTACTAAGATCACTAAGTCAAATACAGTAGGAAAAAACATTAAAATTGGAAAAAACAGTACAAGTTTCAATATTGAAGGACGCAAATCACGCCTGATGGCTCAACTTGACGCTGATTACGCCAATGCAAAGCAAAGGTTGCTAACTTATTATGGTCAACGTCATCAATCTTGTCTTCAACCAATGTCACAGCCCAATTCAAACGCTGATGGAATTGACTTGACTAGTCACTCATCTGGCTCTGCTGATGGAGAGCCCGAAAGAAATCAGAATGTGCTTTCAAATAATAGTGTGGCGGAAGGTCCTCGAATAATCAAATTGGCATCTACAAGCACCCCCAGAGCTCGCTCTTCCTTGTCAAAGAAACAACTGCCTGATCATTTGAACAAACCATTATCACATGAGGACTCCTCCTCGAGTCTACACTCTTGTGCCGATGGCTCTTCATCGTCATCCCAAAAACCTAGTCTTTCAACTGCAGCCGCGACACAGCTGTAAAATAATGTGCTTGCTGCGACTTCGATGGCAATGATTTCCTTTACAAAACTCTATGAATCGATGCATGATGCTTTAAAAGACCAGACAGCGCTAATTGCAGAATTATCTGACAAAATGGCGAAAACAGAAAACTTCAATAATTTTCTTAAAAATCAGATCTCGAGAGAAGCTGACCTTACCACTCGGTGGCAGGAACGCCTGACTGACTTAGCCGCACGACACCATTGTCAAAATGACACTTTGTCGGAAGGATTACTGGAGGCCCTAAAGTGGATGCGGCATAACGCTGACATTGCCGCCTCCAACTTAGTACTGCAACATCTACTAACCACTAAATCACCACGACAACGAACAACTGAGTCTAAAATTGAAAGTGTGACAGACGATCTTCCAAATCCGTTGGCCGGGCAAAAATTTAGCTCGGAAAGTACTCCTCTGGCATCCTTGACTGTTTCTCAAAATGTGCAACCGAATCAACCAATTCTGATCCCAATTATGCCGGGCTGTCAGTTGCAGCCCGATGAGCTCCAACATAATTTAAAAATTAGCAAGGACAATATCGAGAAATAAATTACTATTACATGCACGAGTTCAAAAGGTGTACCTTCTGACGTGGAACAGTCAGCTGCAATTGCATTAAAGGGTAAGGCATAGGACTCTGTGTCTTCAGTTCCGCAGTGTTCGTCAAATTCTTTTGGCATCTTCGCGGGAGCTGCGAAATCAATAACTTCTGCTCACTTTGTCCCATTATCCAAAATTGTAAAAACTGTGAAGAGCTCACAGGTCAACAGTATGATAATCCTAAACGTCTTCGTGCTGAAACTGACAAATCGAAAACAATTTTTTTTTTTATCAGCAATCTACCAACACCGAAAAAGTTGGGGCTGTTCACACGAACAGCCCAACCCGAAGAAGTTGAGGCCAAAATCACTGTCCCATCAGCGAAAGGCGTAAGACCAACTTGCGCACCTGCTCACCTTTCAAATAAAAGGCGAAGAATAGAGTCTGAGTGTGGAACAGTTGAGAGCTTAGATAGTAGCTCTGAAATAGATATTTGTGATCTCTCTGCCTATTCACATCAGGACGATCTACCTGAGAGACACAATGTGAGTGAAAATGATGACTCACAGTCCGTTTTAACTGATGCCCAGGGTCTGCCAAAACCCACAACAAATCAAAGGGCCAAGCCAGCGGTCTCTTCTCGTCGTGTCAGAAATGAAATTCCCAGAATCTGAGATCAATCTGTACACCCAACCGAACACTCATTAAGATGGAACCCGAAATGCACTCAAAATCAACAAAGTAAGAAGGTGCATTATGTCTCCAGAGCTCATCAACATCTATTTTCTTCTTCAACTGCCCAAATTGGGAAATTACATCTTCAAAATATTCAAGACGATGGCAATGACATCAATCTAAACCGTTCTAATGTAATTAGACTATTTAAGTGCATTCCAACACTACGCACAATTGAATCAGCTGATATCAAGATCGTCGAATATCCAACAGAACGTACGGATGATCAGGTCATTTTGCATATTGCTTCTGCCTCTGTTCGCAATGCCATCATGCGCGCCTTTGAGGAGCTACTGGCCTTTGGATTTGATATTTCGATCGAACCTCCGGCACAGACAAAGAGTATTAATGCTCGCGCTCTCTCGCCACCATCAAAGGCTGATGCCACCATAAGCTGTAACGACGTAAGGCAGTCGCTTGCTGAAATCTCACTTAAGCACAATCAAAACCTCCAGAGCAGCCGAAAGGCTACATGGGATAACCAAAAATCTCATTCCGGTGATATGAGACAATAGCCATGACCAAAGGGCCGTGAACCCTGATGCGAGTTCCTATCATGGAACACGAGAGGTTTCACGCATCTTTTTAACAACTTTGAAGCTGACCTCCAGCGAGTGGTTGTAATCTGTTTACAAGAAACATGGCTTGTTGAGGCTCCAACGAGAGATGGCTTTGAAGTTCATTTGAACTCTGCCGTAAAAAACCTACAAGGTCTCCCCTACTCTGGGCTACTTGCTATGATCAAAGTCACTAATCACTGGAAAACGTTGGAAGTCTCCAACCCAAACTCTTTCACTCAGGGGATTTTAATGCAATCAACTCAAGGCATTATAGAAGAGCGGCAAAACCTTTTGATCATTAATGGATACTGGAATCCTCATAAAATCAGCACAGCTCTCTTTTTAAAGGCCATTACTAGCCTCATAGACAATGCTGTTATAGCACACAGAAACCTGTCTATAATTTGCTGTGGGGATTTAAACTGCTCCTGGTTTGGCTTTGACAACACCCAACAGGTATACTTACCACTGGCTGAACATGAGCTCTCTAGCCGAAGCAAGGCATGGATGAAGGCCTTACAAAATAGAAATTGCCATCTGGTGAATGGAAATGTCAAAGGCGACGATCCCCCATCTGCAACCTGGCATCGTGACACCTCTCATAGTGTCCTGGATTACTTTTGGGTGTCTCAGAATATGGTGGACAAGATAACCCACTTAAATACTTACGCCTCTCGTGCATGATCGAGTGGTCATTCTCAGAAGGACAATATGAATTTCCCATTTCAGTCAATGCTGGGGGCAATCACTTGCGAATAAATGGACCCAAACTCCAATTATTGAGCGAACAGTTCGACAAGCTCTACGCAGATCAAAATGTCAACTACGCACCACTGATCAGTAAAACGAAGTGCATTATAGTCGCAGCAAGATCAATGGGATTGTCACATAAACATATGTCAAGCACAATCATCTGCGATCAAAAGAAAATGATGAGAGCTGACATAAGAATGCTGAAAAGGTTCTCCAGCTCCTCCATGACGGAAGAGAAGCTAAGAAAAGAAATTAACAAAGGCGCCAGGTGTATCGCAATTGGCTGAAATTCCACAAGATGATTATCCAACAAAACAAGGCCGAAATAATGATGGAAATACTGGTGACCAAAAACACCCGTCAGATATGGGACATCTTAAACTCGGGCAATTCTCGATGTTCAGCGCATATATCCAACGAAATAAACAGCACAACTTGGGTAGAGTACTTCTCTTAAGTCTATCAGCTGCCACAAGAAGAATGCCAACCAGACATAAAATTATCTGGTGCTGCTTGGGACGGGACGATGTCCGCTCTTGAAATAGAAAAAAATGATTATGTCCTTGAAGAACTCTCACGCCGCAGGTCCCGACATGATCACCAATATCATGCTGAAAAAATATGCCCGGCAATAGTCCTTCATGATCGAAGCCTTGTTAAAAACGATACAAACTACAAAGCAAATGCCTGATTCATGGCTGGAGGCAATTGTGGTTCCAATATTCAAGCGGGGCAATCGAGCGACACCAACCAATTATCGCCCGATTGCCCTCCTTGATACCATTGGAAACATTTTGGGTTCGTGTCTACGCCAAAAACTGGATGCATGGGCTTCAAATGCAGCGATTTTAGACATCAGACAAACAGACTTTACAAAAGGAGTGGGTGTCGAAGTCAACTTACTTATTTTAACCATTTTACAGCTGGAAACCTTGAAGACGGGAAAAAAACTATTTCTTGCCTGTATTGATCTACGGCAAGCCTTTGACATGATCAACCGTGAGCTGCTTTGGACAAAATTACAAAACTGGAACTGTCCTAAATCGATATTGGAGCCGATACAAGCCTTACATTCTGGCACATCAATGCAAGTGCTGCTAAATAATCAAGGCAACCTGTCATCAAAAATTCTCACACATAGAGGCGTGAAGCAAGGCTGCCCTATGGCAGCTGAGCTCTTTAAGCTCTTTATTGCAGACGTTCCAGCTTGTCTGAATCAGGTCCAGTGCTTTCCTCCTAAAATTAACGACACTCCAATAAAATGCATAGCATATGCAGATGATCTTGTTTTAATTGATCGCACCCATATTGGCCTTCAACGGTTGCTGAGCAATCTCAGCGACTATTTAAAACAAAACGACCTGAAATTGAATGTCGATAAAACCAAAATAATGGCTATTGGCTCAATAACATCTCGGAAAGACAAAGCCTTCAAATGGACTATCGAGAATAACATCTTGTCAACAGTGAAGTCCATTCGATATCTTGGCGCCATGTTTAACAACTCCGGAAACAAACATTATTGGAGGCAAGATTTAATCGCACAGATGAATCAGTTTGCAATTCAAGGGGCCAAGATCAATAGCGAATACGGAAAATTCAGTCTGTCACCAGTTGTGACATTTTATGTTCAAAAGGTAATTCCAGCGATCGCCTTTGGTGCTGAGGCCGGCTGGAAGTTGGACGAACAAACGTGGCATAAACTCGAAGCAATATTTTGGAGGCGCGTCCTAAGACTCCCCAACTACGTATCCATTATTGCGATCCGTTACGAGCTATCTCTGAATTCTCTACATTCTGTAGTAATTTGGAAATCACTGAGCGCCTGGAGGAAAATGTGCGTTACTGCACCGAGTCCCGCCTACCAAATTCTAGTTGGGAAATATGAAACCGCCAATAATCAATTGCTGGGCGCCTGGAAACTAGCCCTAGCCAACCATCTAACCAATGCGGACATATCAATTGATGACCTAATTAATTTGCCACAGTTGGCAAAAAAGAAATTTGAAAATTGGTCTTGGATTTCCACCTCAGAACATCGAAGCACTTTGAAATCGACGCTGAAATCAGAAACTAGTGCCCATAAGTTGAACAAACCATGTAGATATTTAGTAAAATGTCCTGGTCCACAATACCGCGAACATTTTTTAAAGTTCAGGCTAAATGCCATTCAGACTAAAGAAATGCTTTGGCAATGCAGGAACAAGGATATTGTAGATAACATCTGTCAATTTTGCTCTAACCCAATAGAATTGTCACAACACCTGGTGACGGCATGCACAGGGGTAAATACTCAGCGACAATGCCATCTTGGGAAATATGCCCCACTTGATGACGACATGGCAAACTTGTGGGGCCGTGTGATTGCTGGACATGACATCCAACTAACATGTGCTGTTGTCAACTAATTGGACTCTCTTCTCTTGTGTTCTGAGGCTTAATTAACTAATTAATTAACTAACGCCTTTTATTTTTTTTCTGGCATTTGCATTCATAGACTTTGAATTGAGTTTTTTAAGCTTTAGTCATTTAATTACCTACCAAAGTTCTGTGTGTCTGATACCTGGAGCTGATATTTCTATGATTAGGCACTTCTTTTTATGGTCTGAACATAATTTAGATACCAAGTGGAAGCATGATATAATGTTAGCTGTTAATGCATCTAGATGTCTCGCTACAAGACGTTCTTAGACGTATTGGTTCTCTCCTTTTTGTGTAACAAAAGTTATGCTTGACCGACTTTTTTAAGTTGGGATCTTATAGCTGAAGTTTCAATAAAAAAAAAAATTAAAAAAAATAATAATGAATTAAACTTTATTTCGAAGCTGGATGCTCCATAAAAGACAACATGCAAAAGGACTATGCAAATGTAACATTGAAAATATATTAAGAGCACAATTCAATAAAAAGGTATATTAGTACAAACACAGTCATTTGGTGACATTACTCACAAGCAGCTGTATTGTGGCTTCTAAGAACATATAAACTGGCGCGGCCACCTCTCTAGATGACAACGAGAGTATCAATTGCATTGCCTCTTTAATCAACCAATTGCAGGTCAACTGGTATTAATGTCTTTTCCTAGGTTCAGAAAAAAGTGGACAGAGAAAAAAGAAATTGCCCGTCTTGTTAGATAAAATCACATTACAAGGGCAGATGATTGATTCCGGATCTGTGTAATTTGTAATTTTCCCATGAATTTTCCTGATGAATTTTCCAACTTTATTAGCCAGCAAACAATGTTCTTGCGGGCTGTGCCCATACATGTCGATTCTGGTTGCACAATGTATGCCAGTATTCCCATATAAGAACATGCTCATGTTTGATTAGTGCATAATGCCAGTAATGATACTATTATACATTATCTGTATGCTGGCTCTGCCAATATATACGAGCATTTCCAAGTAAGAACATACTCCTGTTCACAATGCTAGTAAAATGCCATACCACAAAATGAAACATGTCCAGCCTGGTTCCAACAATGCTGAGCACAATGGCCACGTATCGCTCCCTGGACTACCTTTGGTTTGTTGTAACTCATACGTTGCACTCGATTGATCCGGCATATTTTTTTATTTTTTATTTATTGTGATATTAGTCAATGTTTTGACTTTTTACACAGATAATAGAATACACACATTCAAATTAATATATCAACAAAAGAGTGAAAACCAATATCATCTTAAATATCTTCATTTATACAAAACAGAGTGAGATAACAAACATTAACGGAATTGTTCAGATAAAACACATAATTATGAATCCTCAACCTTGCAGAGGTAGCAGTCACATTTACTAATAAATTCATGTCAACTAAAAAACGAGTTACTTCATGTGTAAGAAAAGTTTCTTGGCCTTGCAACAGTCTTTCCCAGAAGAGAGTAGAGTTCAAGGTTTTCTTATTATGCACGAATCTTTGAAATCTTCTCTGTCTCAGGGGCCACGTACCCATACACTCAGATAAAAGATGGAAAGTAGTTTGTTTTACCCCTTCATCACATTTGTCACAGATGTACAGGGGTAGGTTATTGGGTCTCGAATATGTTGCAATTCCAGAGTAAGAACCAGACTTAGCCTAAATCTTTAAAAAATGTATGTTATTTGTTGGTTAGACGATCTCTTAAGATATGCCGGAAGAAAACTGAGTGGTTTATCTGTTTTCGTCCAAGATGCCGATAGTTTGGCTTCTCTCATTTTGGAAATAGTTCTAATCCAGTCCCTTCACCTTAGATATTTCTTTACCGTTAGAGGGTTCTGGAATACAATATCCATGGTGGTATCTGCCGCTGTCAGTATGTTTTTACAGACAGAGATATGTCTATTGAAAAATATGTTGTCATTCTTTTTCATTTGATCTGCTACTTCCTCATAGAGAGATGCTTTCTGGAGGCACAACATTAGTCTATACAGAATTAACCATTTCCATTCCATTTGAAGCAGCAATGAACCAAGGCCCAGCTCATATCGTAGGCTTGAGATTGGTATACAGTTTGGCAATGCTAATACCTTTTTACATAGCTGGCTCTCTATTTTGTCCCAATTTCCATCAAAAGACTGTGGATAACATTCTAGCCCATAGCTAATGGATGGGAGGACCTTTGCTCCATAGTATTTTATCAGAGGTATAAGGGAGAATTTACAGTACTTATAGTACACCCTTTTCATTTGTGCTCCCAATTTTCTTTGATTGGGTTTGATTATTGTCACCAGATGCGACATAGAGGGATAAAATGGTATCTGACACCCCAAATGGCTAACCTCTTTGTTAATCGGTACCACAATATTATTCAGATGCCATGGATATGATTTGATAATTTTATTAGAATGTTTAAAGATTACAATCTTTGATTTTCCTGGATTCATCGTCAAATCATTATGGCTTGTGTAGTCAGATAGGGCTGTCCGTAGCAGCTGTAGTCCGATTTGAGTATGGTCCATTACCACAATATCATCTGCATAGGCAAGCCATGACAATTTACCCACGCCGATCATTGGGGCCACCATATCTTTATCCACCAGCCATTGAGACAAATCCACCATGAATAATATAAACAGAAAAGGGGCCAGAAGACAACCCTGACAAACCCCCCTCTCTGTTTTAATAATATTATATAGCAGGCCAGATTTTGTAAGTCTAACTCTGAGAGCAGAGTCTTGATGAAGATATATCAGGATATTTAGGATTCCATCTGGTAAACTGCAGTTTTTTAATTAACGCCACAGCCTATTCCAATTTATAGTATCAAACTCCTGGGAGAGATCCACCCAGGCAGCAAAAAGTGGAATACCTGCTTTGACAAAGAATACTGTGTCAAGTAAGAGTTAGTATGTTCAAGGTGGTTGATAGACGTCTCCTAAAGCCGGTCTGTTCCCTAGGAATTATGCCATTAGCTGTCACCCAGATTTCCAATTCCGCCAGAACTAAACCACTAAATATTTTCCCATCAGCGTCCAACAATGATCATGGCCTAGAGTTGATTGCCAACGATCGATCTCCCTTCTTATAGACCGGAATAATGTTTGTCTGTTTCCATGAATCTGGGGTTATTTTGGAGACGATAATATTGTCAAACAGGATCTTCAGTATTCGGGCCCATATAAGAGAGTTGTTTTTTAGGACTGAATTAGTGGTGATCTCGAGTTAAAGGATTTTTTTATCGGATGCTCAATGTCTTCCACACCAAATTGTAAAGTCCAATTTGCGTCTTTCTGGTAGGAATAAGATTCTGAGATAATCGGGGCATAAATCTTCAGAAAATTAGCCACCCAAGCCTTTTCATCAATGAATGACTCTAGGGACTGAAAACTAGAGGGTTGGGCTGAGTTGATAATTGACTGAAAATTCTTCGAGTTTTTAAGAGATATTGCCTTCAACATTTCTTCCCCATCTTTTTGGAGTAACATAAACCTATGGCTTCTAACCCAGTTCTTATATTGGTTATTTATTTGATTTATTTGGTCTGTACGGCCCCTCTCATTTTGTACTATTTTTTTATTTTATTTTTTACAGCTCTTAAAGGTTTCTTTTTTTCATGGATCTGGTTATCAAAGCTGTATTTATGTCTTTTATTCCGTTTGTCTTTTCCCATCAGTGGTGGATGCAGGGACCATATGAAGCATGTATAGTTACTGGGTTTACAATGATTTCTCAAATCTTTGGCTGATAGCTGGTCACCTGCTTTCCCCAGATTGTCATTTAATATTTGGCCCGCTTTAGCAAATTTTACAACTATATTGCCCCCCTGCATTCAACTCCAAGGGATGTCAATGGTACAAATCTAATGAGGCTGCTTCAGAATTTATAACAAAATCTAACATAGCATGATCACTATCTAAGGTATGAATCAGGTTCAAAGTTACACATTTCTTTGAGATGTTCCCAGAAACGTATACATTGTCAAAGGTTGAGAAAGAGTCACCTCTCTCCCAAGATGGCGCACAAGGGATGTCCCCCTTCACATTCCCATTTAACATTGTTAGATTCCATTCCAGCATAAAATTCTCCAATGAATACCCATTCAATGATTTCTTTTTAGTAGGAAGCGAGAATACTTCTGTATTAACAGATTGCAAGTTTAAATCACCCAATATTATCAGTTCATCTAGAGGAAATTGTGTTTGAACTAAAACCAGTAACTCAGACAAATGCTAAAGAAAAATACCAAGGGCAGCCACCACTGGATTCCAATAAACTGTGATTATCACCCAGTATATAGAGGATGGACAACCCTTCATCAATCCTCGAACCGCCAATAGACCTTGGATTATATTTGATACCAAATTACATTCCTTAAAAGTCTCTTTTTTACATGCTACCAACATACCGCCACTTGGCCGCCCCACCCCTCTATATTCAGCGCTTTGTTGATAGACATAGAAACCCTCAATGCCCACTGCTTCAAGTAACCAAGTTTCTTGTAGGGAGATCAGACCAAAATTCTGAAAAATAAAGCCATTCTCCCACGTTGTCTCTCACAAAGGAGTTATAGCCTCTGGAATTCCACGATAAACATCTAAATTCCTGTTTCGCTAGAGCCTCTGTTCAGGCAGGCCCATTTTCTGGAAAACTTGTGCTATTATTCCAGGGACCATTTCCCATAAGTGTCCCGAGCCCCCCCTCTTTATGGAATCCTTCTCATGAGAAGTATTTTAGGCGGCACTGGTATTGGTTCTGCACACAATATACCCTCTTTTTAGCCATTCCCCATTTGACTCAAGCATAGATTCAGAGGCTAGTCTCGATGTCATTAAGAGTTCAGTTATGGCCGTGTTTGGGTAATCTGGAAAGCTTACTTGATCAATATCACTGGAGGTCAGACATTTTAATAAATTCATCGATTTCAAAATTAATCGAATTCATCTCCTCCAAGATAACTGGTCGATTAATTGGGCCTCTTGATTGTCTTGAGACTTTGAAAAAAAGATCCTCTGAGACGGGAAATTGGTCAAATCATTTTTGCACCCCAGTCCCGCTGAGACTTTAGAGTTCGAGCTGGGGAGCATTAATTGCACTGGATTTAATATCCTTCGATACACCTTCTCCAGCTGTAAATTAACCTGTAGATCATCCACAGTAGCCCTGTTTTCTTCCTCCAATTCTTGTGCCTTAACCAAGTCGTTCTTTTCCATGGTTGGGATATTAGTTCCCATGATTTGATTATTTATGCCTGATGCTGCTTTGACCTTTATATGCTTTTGAAAAATTGGAGCCATTTTCAAGGAAGGCATACTCGATTTCATTTTTTGTTTTGGAGGAAGAAATATTGGGGCAATCTTCTTTCGTTGAGCCAGAAAATCAGTCTGACTACTCTCTGTCGCTTTGGAGATCACAGGGAGAGCCTCGTCCACATTCTTATTTGATTCCAGGTCAGTCCCTTTCAGGTTCTGATTTTTGGATGAGTCTGGCCTTGGACCTTTCAAGTTTACTTTATCTCCACTTAGCTGGGACAGTTTTTTTCAAATTTTAAGCAGACTGCTTTATATTCTCTTTATGGGATTAAACCTCCTTTTTCTTTCCTTTCAGCATATTATTCCTTTGATCCCTTTTAATTCATCAGCTTTCCTTTTTGTTTTCTTTTGTTTTTCCATTCATCTTCTTTGTTGCTTTGTCCAGAAATTCTTGTTTACCCAACTGTTCATCAGCTAGGTCAGGCAACTTTTCTTTGTTCTCAGCAAGAGCAGCATCATCCTCTGCTAATTGAGAAAGACACATGAATTCTTCCATAGTAGAAGCAGATAGAGGTGTATCTTCCCAGGCAGCAGCCAGCTGAACTTCCTCAAATTTCGATGGAGCCACAGCTTGCCCTTGCCTATTCTGACCCATTTCCCCGTTTGCTTTTAGGAGAGCTAAATCCTGTTTTAATTCAACACCTTGTATATGTAGAGATTCCAGATCATTTAATTGGGTTTCCTGGAAGGATATCCATAGATTTGTTGCAGCCGTTCTCTCCTCATCTGGCATAGTCGTGGGAAATCTTGCTCTCCGTTGATGCCCAGTAAAACATGCAATGCCACAGTAAGGAAATATAGCAGACTAGCTCTACCAACTAGGCCAGTCTAGCTACATAATACAATCCTTCATGATCATGTTTTCTTTTCTCTTGATGCCCAGTAATAAATGGCATGCCACAGTAAGAAAACACATTTAAAGTGGCTGCACCAATGTAGGCCATTCTGGCCATGTAATAACACTTATGCTTGATTTACCATTGATGTTCAGTAGACATGTCCTTTGCTAGAGGGGGCTGCTTGGAGGCTCTGGGATGTTGGATGAGTTATAACTGATTTATGTTCAATGGGGACAAGACAAATGTACTGGTTGCTGACTTCCTTCTTCTTTTTCCTCTCTCCTGCTTTCTGGACTTTGGATTTCTGGCCAGTAGCTCTTGGCCAGCTCCCTACTCCTGTTGCAGCTACACAGGAACTAGATGTTAAACTGCTATCATCTCTTTCAATGAAAGATCAGATAGCTTCTATATGTCAGAGTGGACAATGAAATCTGATGATTATTCGCAGGGTATTTATCCCTTCTCAATTCCATGCCCCGGTGGTCAGCTCTTTAGGTATGAGTGGAGCTCATTATTGCAACCCACTTTACCTTTTTCAGCCAGCCTATTTGATTCACTGGCTTCAACCTTTGCAGAATACAACCGCTATTACTGCATCACATGTTTCATGGGCTGCGCACATCTCTCCTATTCTGCAACAGCTACACTGGCTCTCAGTGGATAAGTGGGTCCAGTTTAAGTATTTGTACATTGTGCACTGGGCTTTCTATAAGACCACTGCTGAGTATCTGCAACTTAGGTTCTGTCCGTATGTACCATCACAGCCTTTGCATTCTCAAACATCATTTACCATTCAAGTTCTGTGGGTTTGTCGATCTCACATGGGTGACTGTGCCTTTTCTGAATCATCAATGACCAAGCAGTGTAATGCTCTTCCAATAGATCTTTGTGCTACTAGAAACCATATTGTATTCCATTGAACCTTGATGACCTTTTAGATATTTTTCTTTCTGAGTGTTTTACCTCTGGGCTATCACCAAGATTGCATTTGTTTGGTGAATTCTGCGCTTAATACATTCATTAACATATCATTCCATAACATAGTAAGACAAATGCCCATACTGGCAGCAACAATGTAGGCCAGGCTAGTCACATAATAACATGTATAATATTTCCTTAACTTTAGTGCCCAGTAAAAGCAAAATGCCATGGCACAGTAAAACAATTAAGCCAGACTGGCAGCCACAAAGAAGGCCACTGTATCCATGCAATAATTGCTTTACTCTTGATGCCCAGTAATAAAAAAAATGCCATACCATAGGAGAAAATTCAAGATAAACGTGCTGCCCCTATGTAGGCCTGTTTATCCACTAAATAACACTTTTCATATTTGATTTACATTTTTTACCCAGTAGGAAAAAACCATGCCACAGTAAGAAAATAAATAATATAAAGCTAGGATGACTGAACCAAAGAAGGCCAGTCTAACCACCTAATACCAGTTACAATGTTTGATTTACTACAGATGACTTGCAAAATAAATCCATGTGACAGTAATAATGTGTCCAGACAGTTGCCAAATGAGGCCTTCTCCCCTCACAAGTGCAAGCACACACACATTCACACAGAATGAATTCACCCATACACCATACAGTGGCTCATTCTCACATTCATTGACACATCTAGCCCAGATAAGCCCCACTGTATCTCAGTTTTATCCACCTTCTATTCACATTTGTTATTCTATGCCTACACTGGTTCGCTCTCCGCTCTCCGCTACTCATTGTACATTGGTGTGCTGTTAAATGAATCATTAGCAGAATTGGTCACACTACTAATTTGTTAAATCTATGGCCCCATGATAGGTCATAACAGATTATTTTACTAATGTGATTATTTAGCTTGCCCAGTCAAATTAAAACAGCCTATTTTCGAGCGTGTTACTAGGTCTACCCTGAAGTTCAAACAGCCTATTTTGGTTTTATGATTACCTAGCATTCACTCTTAAGATAAAGCATACTATTCTCTATTGTGTTTATTTAGCTTGCGTTAACTGAGTCTGCTATGAAGTCAAAATAGCCTATATGCTAGCTTGTTTATGGAGTCTGTACTGAAGTTAAAACTGCATATTCTGTAATATGTCTATTTAGCCTGTCTTTACTAGTCAAATAGCCCGCTTCACAATCCTGTCACTGGACTAGGCATAACAGCCCATACTATTAAGTTACATACCAACACTACCATCCCAGCAGCCCTATATTGTATTAGCCTACTTGTTACCTATTAGTCTTTAGTGCCTCCCCTTTAACTGTTGCCCGCACTGACTACTGTCCACTTTATTGCGCTACATCTAGATTGCTGCCGGAACACACTTCGTTAGTGCATTGTACGTGGCCCATTGTTCACACTGCCACATCCATACTCGATTGCCTCTGCCTCACCATGACTAAGTGCTCGCTACGATCAGCAGCTAATGCCTACTGCTTACGCTACGATTACTGTTTTACTTGCTATCCGCTGATGCCAACACAGTGCCAACACACAAAGCAGCCCAACTCTGGAACTCCCTCCCATCCACACTAAGGTCAGACCAATCCTACCCACACTTCAGACACAACTATATCAAATGGCTCAACGAAAATGACGTATAACTTTCCCACCTCTAATCCCTTACGCCTCACTACACGCTACTTTTTCCTGTCAATGCATATTCTGACCATCCTTCTGTGAACAAATACTTGTATATATAACTCTGTATATAATTCACATATATTCAAATACCAAATTACAGGGTAACTACTACTTTGTCATCAATGTACCCTGTATCTATTTGTAATGTGTAAATATCTATTTTGTAATGTGTAACTATAACTTGTACGCTTAAAGTATTCTTGCACGCGCCCGGATACCCTCAGGTCTGGTGCACGCTATAAATAAAGAAACAAACAAACACCCAAATTCAGAAGTTCCTGGAACTGAATGAACTTCTAGGAGCCCACCAATCAGGTTTCCGGCCACAACATGGCACAGAAAACAGCACTAATTGATCTCAAGGCCCAAATTGACGAGCTCAGAGACAATGGAAAATCAGCTCTGCTACTCCTTCTCAACCTCTCGGCTGCATTTGACCTGGTTGACCACATGGTTTTATTTAACCACTTGGACTCAGCAGCCCATTTCTCCAAGGAGGACTATGAGAGTCTTCTCTCCTTCAGCAGCAGCAGACCCTATCCCTATCACCTGTGGGGTGCCCCAGGCATCATGTGTCTCTCTGACTCTGTATAACATATTTACCAAGCCCCTTTTTTATGATCTAGACCATCTTGGTATCACCTACACTAATTACGCACATGATACACAGATTCTCCTACCACTTACTGGGGATTATGACAAGGATTTCACCTTGGTGAGTAGAATTTACAGAATCATTCAGGCATGGATGGCCTCCAATGGTATCTGCCTGAATGACGACGAAACAGAACTCATAGTCCTCGGCACTACCTCCCACCTCAAAAGACTAGGCCCTGAATATTCATCCTTTACCATAGACGGGAACCCCATCAAAGTTGCCAAAGAAGTAAAAACTTTAGGATTTTACCTTGACTCTACCCAAACAGGTAAACACTTGTTTCTTCCAAAGCATACAAATGCAAATTAATTAGAGCTGGTAAACACTTCCTATTCTCCAATAGTTGCATTATCTTCACCAGAGCCCTCTTCCTGTCCAAATCGGACTACTGTAACACCCTTTACATTGGTGCCAACAAATACATTGTCAAGAGAATACAGACACTCCAGAACAATGCCCTCAGTGCCGCACTAAGCATAGCAAGAAAAGAGCATATCTCAGAGACTAGAAGACAACATGACTGGCTATCCACCTATGGCAAAATCCGACTGAAAACAACATCTCTGACCTACAAATGCCTAAATAATAGTTTACCATGCTACTTGACAGAGAGAATTCATAGAAAATCTTCAAGTAGGCTTACTAGAACAGTCAACACCAACTGTCTCCTTGTGCCAAGATACAAACTAGCTAAAATTGGGTGCAGTAGCTTCCCGATCAAGCCAGCTCAGATTTGGAACTCCCTGCCGCCCCCGCTTAGAGCTGGACAAACATTCACCAACTTCAGACTGAATCTCATTAACTGGTTCAAAGATAACAACAAGTAATATACTAGCCACCATTTCTCTCGCCTTGTAAATAGTACTAATCTGCCGTGTACATTTTGTTACTGCCTGCACTGTGTGATGCACTAATATATGCTATCTGTGTATCTCCTTTAACCTGTGTTTTCTATATATTTGACTGTATATCCTCCTCTGTAACATATGTCACTTTGTAACTAAGATTAAAGCCTTCTTGTATCTGTTGTGCCCTGATACCCTCGGGTCTGGTGCACATTGTAATAATAAACAAACAAACAAACAAACATGCACCCATATACCATTTACTTGCTTATTCAAAGACAAATGACCCATACATAGACACATACAATCATATGATTTTTGACCGGCTACCCTGTTTTAGTCTCTGCACGGCGTTATTCTGACTGCCATGATGACCCTTTTGTGCAGCACAAAGAACCAGAAAGCAGGGAGAGACTCCTGGTGCCTGCACATGCTGGAGAAGCTTGAGCTCACCCTTCCCGATACCCGAGGCCATCTGAATGTGCAGGAAGGCACAGGAGCACCTCATACACACATTCAGTCCTGCAGTTCCCCAGCCTGCATCCCCAACAGGCCATGCAAGGCTGGGAAAGCAAAACACCCTCCGCCTTGCATGGGCAATTAGACATGAGCATTAAGGAACCTATACCATCAAAGGGAATCCATGTTTTCGCATACAGTGTAAAGCCAGACCAGGACCGGACCCTCAGCTGGAGCAGAGGGAGTGCTCAGTATTTTCACTGGGATTACTTGGCTCATCCAAAATGGGTGACAGGTTGTCACCACCTTGCCCATTATGTATGAGCCATTCCTGCCAGACATACTCACATAATTAAAACATTTCACACATAATGGTGCCACTGTCACTGTATACACTAGAAGAGACATTTGCAGCACAACCTGCATGAGGAGCCTGTCAAGGCATATATTCTACTATAGATATCTATATTGTATTATACTTTGATGGCCTACTCCTAAGAAAGGTTACACACTGCCTCACCATGAACTAAAATAAGGTTTAGCACAGCATGGCACAGAATAAACTCTCAATAATACACTTTTTGTAATCAAGGTAACAGGATTTTTCCATTTGATTGTATTCATTTTATCACACCATTTCCTTACCTTCTGTTACCAACAACATTCACTTTGTACACAGTCTATCCTTCACTGTGCCACTCTTGGCTTTGGCCTGGCAGTTGCCGAATTGCTACCCAGGAGTTTGACATGGGGTGAAACATATAGAGAAGCCCAACCAAATAAGCCAGCAAACATCCAGGAAAGACAGAGCACACACTTGAGACCCTCTCACATCCAACATTGCATTGTAAACTAACTTACAATTCTCCAAATCTGTCTTGAAAATGTACAGCAGGTTGCCTCTGAACTCACTAGTAAAAATTAGGAAAGTTATCTAAAAAGGAGTGTACACTAAGCAAAAAGCAACAGAATTAATTTTATAATTAAACTGGGACCATCATGCCGATCTCACTCTCTTGGGTTCTTATATCTCTCTTTTTGATTCAGAAGCGGATGCCCGTCTCTTTATCGAATTCCAACCTCCTGCGCCTGAGCAGGTCAATATTACAGGCCCAAACACTCGGGAGCCCCAAACTCTTAATCCAGCACTCATATCGCAGGTTGCATCTATTGCGTCCAGCATTAAGGACTGGTCATAGGTGGAGACCCTCCTGAAGACAATCTTGGAGAAGACCAGTTCTAACCCTAATTCGTAGTCACTTTAACTTAATCATTCATGCCTGGAATTCTGGTGGATTAAACAACATCTCATCATGTTTTAGGGCACCTCCTTTTTTTTGCCCCCTCTATCATTTTGATCCAAGAAATCATGAGTTTACAACATATTTGCATTGATGGTTATACTTCCCACCCTGTCAAAGCTAACAGAAGCGTGACTGGTCGCCCTAGTGGTGGGCTGGCTATTTTCCTACACAATAACTTCAAAGCTGGTGCCATTGAATTTTCTCCAGATAGTCTCCCGTCTAATTTAATCCTACTTATCTCTCTCTATTGGAACCCTGCTAACATGGACTGGTTCACCATTCTTGATCAGCTTGATACGCTCTTTGAGAAAGCGCTATTGAGTAATCCCAAATAGAAAGTCATACTCGCAGGTGACTTCAATGGCAATTGTTGTAACATTACGAACCCAACACCTGAGAAGCCTTCTACCTTTGGTGTCAACAATTCAAGAAACATAGGTCAAATGTGGTTCCATTTCTTAGCCACTTGGGATCTCCATCTTAAACCCATAGCTAGCAATACCTTGTAATTTACCTGGCACCAAGGCACAGCTTACTTGGCTATAGATTTTTTTTTTGCATCCTCAAATCTACTTTCTTTCTGTCAACCCACTACATCTACAGAAGTAGGATACAGTGACCACTTTGTTATCTTGCTCGAACTTGAGGGGATGTATAAACACATCTTACACATCCCCGATCTCAGCCTCATTGAAATCGAGCAACCTGGCATTGTGGTCCAATGGAATCCCCAGCTCTGTAGACAACTAATTTCTTTTCTCAAAGACACCCTTTTGAATGACATCTACTGTAGCTATACACCATATGATATTGAACTCATCAAAGAGCGAAAATAAACATCCTTATTCATTCTCAGATTCTCGTCATATCTGACCATAATCAATCAATTTCTCATTCTCACAAGCATAGCTATGTGAAGGAGATTGCCAGCTTAAAACAGTGAAAAAACAACAATTTAAGAGATCTCGTCAAACAGTGCTGATGGAAAACATTAAAAAATCAAAAACATATTCTCCAGTCTTACAAAATTTCTATCAAGTATCTAAAATTCAAGATGTACTGTGCTGATAATCAGGCTATCATCTGTCACCTCTGCAAGCATGATGTCGAGTCCACTTGGGCTATGAATAAGAACATTACCATCAAGAATTGACCCACTATGAGTTCCGCCTTTTCTGCTTCTACTTGGTCTCAGCACATCGCACTTACTTTTCAAATTCCATATATATATTCTAGTGCCTCTTTTTCCATGATGAAAACGTCTTCAATGCCTTGCCTTATTTGGTTGGTTGATGACATAATTTGGGCCATTAAAATCCACTTTTCATAGGCTTCTGGCCCAGGTGGCATCCCAGCATGAGTCCCCAAGACTGACGCTGTCTTTTGGGTAAGCATCCTCAAGATCAAATTTGTGAATATTTGCAACACCAACTGCATTCCAAGATCGTGGCTGACGTCCATAATTATTCCCATTTTTAAGAGGGAATCCTTCTATGCCATCTAAGTGTCGTCCGATTGCCATCATGGATGCTTCATATAAACCCTTCACAATACTGTTAATTCACGAATTAGACCAGTTTGTACGTGACCATGATCTGCTTTCACCATTTCAAACGGGTTTCCGCAAACATAAGGATACCCCGCTTAATGCCACAGTGTTCACACATGTATTAGAAGCTTCGGAAAACACCATCAGTGGAACTGTTTATATGGCGGCAATGGACATGACATCTGCCTTTGACACTGTGATACGTAATTTGTTATGGGCCAAAATGAAAAAGCTAGGTTGTCCATCTTTTCTTGTTCACACTATTGCTATGCTTCATCATGCAACATGTTTCAAAGTTCGCATTAATCAGGCTGGCATCCTCACTGACGAGATCCCCAACCACACTGGCGTCAAGTAGCGGTGAAAACTTGCTTCAACCCTTTCCGATATTGATACTTTATGGTTGCATATCATCACTTATCCTATCAGGTTAGGTCATCTGTGACTGCATTGGCTAGCATTCGCAGATGACCTTATCTTTTTTGACAGAACTCCCTATGGGTTACAAAATAAGCTTGATGCCTTCTCTTTATACGCTTTACAGTATAATCCTAAAGCCAACAAGGCTAAATGTAAAATTCTCATATTTTCGGGCAGAAAAAAGATAAAAAGATTACTTCATTAACTTGGACGCTCCATGGTTCTCCTATGGACAGATCGCCTGATATTCGCTCTTCGGGTTATAACTTGTCAGATGTGTCTTCTATTGCAAATTGGCATAACTCCTTAAAACTCAAATCTAGATCAATGGCTGCACAGTTAACCATCATCTACAGAAGACTATACAAGTTCTCTCTTTTACCTGCCATAGAATTGCATTCTCCTAAAGCAGAATCAATCATCTTATATGTCTTGGATAAGTGTTTGTGTGACATTGATCACATACCCAATTCCATCCAAAGACAAATGTGGAAGAAAACACTGTCTCTGGCTAACTCCATACCCAATGCTTGCAATCGCCATGTATTGGGTCTATATTCACTATCCGCTAGATTCAAATGGAGGCAACTGACCACCTTTGCTCGCATTCTTCAACCTCAGCATAATTCCTTATATGAAGATCTCTCTAAGATGCATAGCAACCTAGAGTCGCCCTCCATTGCACGCTTTGATATAAGAATGAGAACCATTATGAATAATATTAGCATAAGCACTAATGACCTCATTTAACGTCCAGCGTATGCCAAAAAGAAGTTATTTGAGTTTGAGTGGATGTGCACTATTGAGCGATTCAGAGCTCTGAAAGGTTACCAAGAGAATGCTAAATTTACACAAAAGACACTTCTGAGGCATATGTATCTCACTTGATTTCCCTGTGAAAAAATGTGTACTGTCTATATGGGATTCAAATTCAATCAATCACATACTCTTGAACACACTAAACACTGGAAACAAGTGAATTCCATACCTTCCTTAACTTGTCAATTATGTAAACATCACTCCCAAATCGAAACATTGAAACACCTAATGATTTATTGTCCACATTACAAAACATCTAGAATTGTTTTACTTGGTGAAGTAAACATAGGAAACTCTACTTTGACTCGAGAATGTTTGCGGTCCAGGTGGAACCACAAAAACGCTTGGAACCACAAAAACGTTCCTTTTTTCCTTTATCCATATGTTGATCCTAATTGATACCAACTTGTCTGAATTTGTCACCGAAGGCCTGATGAACCACTAACCTTATTAATTGCAAGCAATCTTATCTGAGAAGCTCCTTCCAATGTGGATGGTCGTCATCCTTCCCTAGCTGTTCACTCCATTGACTTGGTGGCAGTCTAATGTATGTTTGTTGGGAAC
Source organism: Ambystoma mexicanum (assembly GCF_040938575.1). NCBI lineage: Eukaryota > Metazoa > Chordata > Amphibia > Caudata > Ambystomatidae > Ambystoma > Ambystoma mexicanum. The sequence continues at coordinate 221,343,306 of NC_090930.1, forward strand.
CTTCCTATAACTTGTTGCTTTTCTTCTATAGACATTACATTCTAAACCAAGAGAAATGTATACAAGATTTTAATTAATAAAATAATACTCTAGAAATATAGACTTGTCACATGCTTTGTGTAAGACATCACTTCAGAAAGATAAACCTCAGATATGCTTTGGGCAGGATTCTACTTCAATTTTGTTGTATTTTATTGTTCTTTTGTTACTGTCTAGATCAATTTTATGATGTATCTATTTTGTTACATTTTGTAAACACCAATTCTTTTGTAAAGGTTTCTGTAAACCAAGAACAAAATACACCCCTAAGACAAGAGTTTTTTATAATCAAACAAACTAATTAGCATCAAACCACATTTCAGCATTAGGTTAGTCCTCCACATGAGGCTAATTGGTAGAGCTATGTCATTCACGTATAGTGGGACATACATCATCCTGAAATGATTGGGTCCTGCAAAAATTGCCACGCCACCCTCGACCCCCTCTGTGATGTCACCCCCCAATTCCTGTATCATAGTGCCAAAACATTGAGACATTTGAGATGACCAGCAGGTGTTTATTCATTTGCCGCCGGTCATCTCTATTAGTTTCTCATGGGAATAAAACTGATCATGACACTGCAGGAGCCTTGTACCACTGACAAGTTACCATTTCAATGTGGCATATTAGGTACTCTTCGAACCTCTTCCCAGACTCACATATGCCAAGGGGCAATGGCAATGAAACCTCCACTGGACATTTTGAAACCGTCAGTTGACCAGTTTTATAAACTAATATCCCAAAAGACCTCAAAACTATCAAAGGCTGTTAAATTCTCACTGTATGATCCTGGGAACGTGTAATTTGCAATATTCTGTCAGCCTCTGCGTTTACTAAGCAACTTAATAAAATGTTAATTTCTTTCTAGTGAAAAACGTGCTCTAAGGCCTATTTACAGTGCCTCAGTCTAATGTTAAACCCTGTATACTAACCTGTAGCCCAACTTTATCACCTATATGTTATTTGGTTGAAACACAGTTAGGGAATTCTCCAGCCTAGTGCATAGAACTGTGTGGCTATCGACAAAGCCCCCTCGCCTTTCAGTGGGCTAATTCCACAGCTGATGAGTTTGCACCTTTTTTATCTCACTGAACATGCTTTTTTTCCACATTATTCCCCATATTTAACACAAAATCTTAGAACATATCCATGGTCTCCCTTTTGGAGATCTATGCTTCGCCTAACTGGATGATATGCACCCATTGAATCACACAATGTTCTTTTCTGGCTGCACCCTTCTCTACATGTCTTTAAAGCATCTTTTTTTACACTTTCCTATCCTCTCATGTAGCATCTTTTTAACACTTTCCCATCCTCTTATGCTCTCCTGATATGTGTTTCCTGCAGCAGACTAAAGTCTTGATACCCCTGACAGAGCGTATGCCACTCCATGGACAAGCTTAAAACTACTACCTTGGTGATTTAGTGCAGAATGAAAGCCAATTGACATAACGTGACATCACTGCAAACAGATGCCTGCATCGGGATGTTGCAATGGAAAATCCTACAAGCCAGTATGTAACTATATTGCTTGAGGATTTATCATTGTTTGTACCTGCATCATTCCCTCTCGGATCCTAATGAAGTTTTAGTGCCCACACCAGAGAGCTCTTTTGCTTGAGAGGTGAGTGCCACACATGTTAGTGATCCTGAGCCAAAGGAATGAGCTTCCAATGTGAATGGAGCTTACCTAGCATGCAATAGAGCCTGATATTAGCAGCTCAAACTCTGTTAAAGCTTTCTCACAGTGGAAAAAGTGCAACATCAACTGGGGTCTTCTGTGACACAGCTGCTCCATATCACCTTCACCACTGTCCACATAACGTTTGAAATGCAACATTTTCAGGCAGTGAGAGCCTACATGCCAAGCTTGCTGACTGGCCAGACAGCTAGAATATGTGAGAAGATCACTGGAGACGCATATCATGTGAGTGCCTACCATTGGAGATTGTATTTGTTTCCTGATAGTATAGAAAGAAAACGTGCTTGAATGGTGAACCCAAATGGTGGAATATCCCTGTTGTAACCACAATGGTTGGTCTTCTTTTCAAGCCCTCGCTATACTGTAGTTGTTAACTAAGTCAGGTGTACTGTTAGTAACAGCCTGCCTGCACTTTTGTATTCCAAAATAATGTAGTTACTGTAACAATGTACTGATTCTTAAAAAGCTTGGATGAAGAGAGAGAGGAAGAGAGAGAGAGAACGAGAGAGAGTGGGAGAGAGAGAGAGCTATGAGCAAGATAAAGGGATAGAGACAGATAGAGAGTGACTGGTGGAGTGATAATGCCACATATCATATGAGTATTGCACAGGATAGCAGTGCCATAGTTACCTACCAACCTGTGCCGATTAGAAGGTATCATATTAGGAAGGCCCTCATAACAAGACCACTTTACTTCTTACACTGAAAGGACAAAAAGGACATTGTCCCACAAGAAGCTTTCTCTGACAGGACATGCACTTTTGGGATTTGAATTTGGGATGCAGATGTCTCTGCCTTACTTATTTTTTAAAAATTGGTGACAAGGCAGGCACTCTGTTGCCAGTCAAGTTTTCCTGCATTAGCTTCTCCTCCAAACGCACGTTTTCATGACTCAATCAATCTTCAGGGAGGCTGTGTTTCTTTGCTTTTTCAGGCGTGTCTTCATTTCCTTTTCAGTTGTGGCAAGTTAATTGACTCTAAGGATTCTGGTACTTGTATTTTTCACACTTAATTTTTCTTGCAGGTGGCTGGAAACAACTCCCTCCATAGCACAAATCTTCCCCTTACTTATTTTTAAGCTTGGACTATCTATTTCCCAAGTGGCATGGACACATTTTGTTCTTTAAAAATGTTGAAGTTTCTTTTTGGACTAAGGACAACTTTCATCCTGTCGTATTGAAGGGGCAAGTCTTTTTTTACTTGTTTTAGTTAGTGGGTTGGGCGGTTAGTTTACATAAAAAATAGGAAGCTCATTTCTAGAAGCTTAATGACATGGTTTTTGATTGACGTTCTACCCAAAGAGTAGTTTGCTCATTTGCTTTATTGTCTGGTTGAATTATGGATCTCTTTCTATTGTGTATTGTGATAGAAAAAGACAATCAAAGAAAATGTCTAAATTCCTGTTTTTATCATAAACCATTGATTGGACCACATTGTACAACCTTATGCCTTTATTTATGCAATGCAACAAATGTAACCACCCATCCAATTACAATTAGTTTAATGAATAGTGCATTTATAATCTGAAACAGAATTAGATCTTCCAGAGGCTAAAACTCCCTTCTACATCCACAGCACAGAGTTGTGACAAAGATTTGCATAAGTATGAGATGAGCTGTGGCAACTGTGATTCATAGACTCGACACTGTTAAATAAATGGTTCTATGGGACAATGTTGTCTGTGAAAAAGATTGTTAGTGCATGCCTGAAAAGCTTTCAGCCACATATCCTAGGATGAAAATAATTTATTATTATAGATTCCAATAGTAGAATATTTGGGGATAATGCTTAATTTTCTTGGGAGTGCAAATTTGGGGAAATATCATCCCCTCACAGCCTTTTCCGAGGTGTCTTTATCGCTAGCTAGATAAATATAAGTTATTTAAATATTCCAGTTTGTAGTTGTTTTGACTGGTGTTTAGCTTGCATGTGAAATGAAATGTTGTGTTTTCTTTATGCAAATGATGCTGGCCTGTAATGAAAAAATTGTTAAATGTTCTCTTAGTTTTGTATTTGAAAGAAAAAAAAATATTCCAGTTACATATTGTGTTTTCGGACCAGAAAGTGTTGTTTGTGAAGACTGTGCCTGCACTTTTGGCCATAAAGACTGTTAATTAGGAGATGCTTTTGTAATTGAATCAGATCAAAAGACACTTTCAAGAGGCACATTTAAATTCTTCTTCAGTGTAGTTGCAGCATAGTCAAAGGGATGGCCTTTCCATAGAAATGATGCCAGTGTCTTGAAAGACTGGCATCCAAATGTGGTGGGGGTAAAGTTATCAAGCACTCAACCAGGCTAAGTACAGAATTATACAACAAAGGGGAAATATATGAAGAGGTATGTACAACTGAACATTAAGTGACTTTTGCATCCTCCGGTTCAAAGAAGTGGAGAGACGACATAATCAGCCTCACGAGTTTAGCAGTAACCCTTAAATGCGGCTTTAACGCTATTACCACCAGATTTAAGGATCCACCAAATCATGAGTTTGGCTGCATTAACCCCCAGCTCTGAGCTTGGGGTAAATGCGTCAAGAATAATTCCCATTTTCGGACGCTATTAGCGCGCGCTAAATGTATCGAAAATATCCCATTGGGTCTAAAAGACCCAATGGCGAATGGGGAATTACCGTTACTGCCAAACCCCTGATCTGCCGGAGTGTTTGGCAGTAACACTATTAGCCCGGCCGATATCCCGGCCGTAATAACGTCCCAATATGAGATATATGGTTCTGTTTCTGACAATCAGCACTAGCTGAGGGCCTGAATGGAAGCCTGCTTTATAGGGACAGATGTACACGTAGGTGCTCCAACTTGGAACCTTTTTAACATGTTCAAGAAGGGAAAGAGCCATAGCCTTTGTTAGAGAGCATAATGGGTTAAGTTTGGTCAAGTAGTGACAACTTGCTCAGGGCAGCTTTACTTTCTTGACAATATGCAATTGAAAGGAATAAAAGGGAATCTGGAAGAATTCATCCTCGGTGGGCCAACCCAGAAGTAATACCTTGAGATGCAACAACAGGACTATCTTGAATATCTAGGTCAAACAGGAGAGGCTGGCAGCAGATAGCAAAGTCTTATTTCTCTAAAGATATCACCACAGTTGTAGGGATGTCCTGCTTGCATACCACTGTCTCAGAAGCGGCAGCTGTGCATAATGGATCTGAGACATCATTGCCCTTCTTCTGGATGCTGTAGGTGAAGCACACCAACACGCTGACACGCTGCCATTTTGGAATTCTTGCTTTTCCATCGTAGAGGCATCAGCAGAGTGGCCGGGCAGCAGTCCATCTGGCATTTCATAGGTGCTGAATTGAGAAGGGGATCAACGGCGGTCGGGGTGCGGATGCCTATTGGACACCCGCTCTATACCCTGCTCATTCCCAGATATGCAGGACTCACTGGCAGCTCGTTGATTATGGGCAGAGGGGCACATCCCCACCCAGGGGTGTTGCTAGGTCTGGAAAAGACCTTGAGCTAAGCTGATGTTGGAACTGTTGGGACTGGGGGCTAGCTAGCCTTTTGGCTGTAGCTCCTGAGATTCTATCCGGGGCTACAACCAAATGACCAGGGGCTATAGCCCCCTTTCGCCCCCCCCCCTTGCGACGCCTCTGTCCCCACCCAGCCCTGAGCCTGCCACTGCATGTTTATGATATTCAATTTAAGGAAAGAAGCCCTTTCCTTAAATGGAATATTGTACATTGCGTACGCAAAAATGTATTGTACACTCTGAATATGTGCAGTAGTGTTCTGTGTGTGCATCTCCCTCACCCCCACATCACAAACACATGGGCACAGTGCACTGTGCCATGTTAAGACTGGGGAGATACATAAGTCTCTTATGGACCAGTTGGCACTGATGTCAGCAGCCCCACACGCTCGAAAACTACTGTCCAGCCCAAGAAGAAGAAAATGCTGCATCGAGCGAGATGAGACTTCAACATAAAAACAGAGCAACGTTTTAAAAACGTAGGAATCTTTTTGTGAGGCACTGGATAAGGTGCCAACTCGAAGCTGATCCTGTGGCGTCTTCTGGAAAGTAAACTAGGATCACCACGGTAAATTCGAATTTGTTAAAAACAAACTGCATGTGAGAATGACACAGAAGCTAAAGATGTGTGTGCCATGTATGTGATATGAGCGTGATGGATGTTTTGGCATGTGTAAGAGAGCGTGTTTGAAACCAGTGCAAATGGTTTGTTTAACATAAAATGAATCACCAAAGTGGTTTGTTCCTTTAATAGCCTTTGTGCATGAAGGTTCCCAGAATAAAACACTCAGCCACAACGGATGTGGAGTCTTCATGTGGAGACTTCCTTTATTTTAGAACCTGAGGCAGCCAGTGATTGGGTTTGTGGCTAAAGGCTTGTAATGGACAATGGTGAAGCCAAAGACACATGAGAATAGGAAGATTGTGCTTTGTTACTGTGAGGATCGGGAATGAAAGTGTGTCACATGAATAATGGGCTATTTTATGAAGAACAGAGCTTATTTGTGGTACATTACTATTATCAGTGTTATAGTAACCACGGTTATGGGACTATATGCTTTTTTTAAAGAAAAAGAGAGTTAAACAATGTGATTACTACAAAACAATGTTGGAATGTTACAACTACAGTGAGGTGGGTGGTTATGGGTGTGGCCACCGTGTTACTTTAAGGAACATAATTGTGCAGTATGGAAAGTGAACACAGCCGAACGCTGTGGCTGATGGCCATTGCCGAAGGGCATGGTTACTGGGCCCCTACGAAACCTACTGGGGAAGCATGTCAAGGGACCATGGTGAAAAGCTGTGCCTACTAGCCATGACCGAAGGCAATGACTAGAGTGCACAAAAGAAACCTAGAGGTGTGGCCATGGCCAAAGGCAATGGCTAGTGGGCCTGTTTAGGAAGCCTTTTGGAGCAATATGGAGAGTGGCCATGGCTGAAGGCTGTGGACACTAGCCATGGCTGAGGCCATGGCTAGTGGGACTGGAAGAAAGCTATTGAGGCATCATGTAAGGGGGTCATGGCAGAAGGCCGAGCAATGGTCTTGGGCGAAGGCCATGGCTATTGAGCGTGAAAGAAAGGTAGTTTTTTAAAAGATACGGTGTGCATGGCCAAAGGTCATGGCCACACTGTGGGTCCAAAAGAAACTTATTTGGGGAACATATACAGGGGACAGGGCTGAAGACCATGGCCAGTGGCCTGTGAAAAACTAAGGTATAACAAACCCTTGAAATTCACTGAAAAACCTTTGTTAAGGTGGAGTTAATTTGTGCAGATTTAAGTCAACAATACCCTTGAAATTCAGCTGATGTGGGAATTCAGGACCAGTTTAACAACCTTTTTTCATTGAATTTCATCGGTTTTGATTAGTGCAACTTAACCATAACATCCCTTTAACAAAGTGTTTTAATTGAATTTCATAGGTTTTTATTAGTTCAACTTAACCATAACGTCCCTTTCAAAAAGTTTATTAATTGAAGTTCAGAGGTTTTTATTAGTGCAACTTAACCATAAGGTCCCTTTAACAAAGTTTTTCAGTGAATTCTATAGGTTTTTATTAGTACAACTTAGGCATAACATCCCTTTAACAAAGTTATTTCATTGATTGTTCTTATTATGCATGGTTGTTGATAATATATACGGTGCAATACCTTCAGTAAAACATTTTTGAGTAATGGCTTCTAATCGTGGCAGGTATGGCACAGTAAAATAGAATGACATGTTCAGGATCTCACACTTTAGTTAAGTGGTAAAGCCATGATTTGAGCAATTAGACACTTAAACTACTTAATTTACCAGTTTGACTATAAAGAAAATTCAGTCTTAGAGATAATCTCAAAAGTACACAGGTCACCACAATAAACCACTCTGACGAATATAGAAATCTTTTAGAAATCTCTTGAGCAGAAATAGTATGGCTCTAGCCTTAATTTACCTGTCTTGAAGGGAACACCACTAAGGCCAGAATGCACATCAGTATCTGGCTAATAAAGGGGGTAGGGGAGTCGGCAAGCGATTGCTGGCATAAAAAGGGAAGAATACACTTGTGGCAGGAAACAGTCACGATGCCAGTTAATATAGAAGCAGCAGTTTCTGTCTGTGGGCACCCCACTGCCACGTTACACTGCAGACAGAACACAGTACCCATGACCAATGACATCCCCTTTAACATGGAGGTACAAATAATACATGTGGCAGTGTGAGCGAGAGGCAGCCTCTTCTATAGATGCTAATATGCCCGTTGTTGTGTAAGAATTTCTAATGCACTCCTATTTTCTCTTTGCATTATGGGCTTAGTATGTTTGCCTTTTCCAATTGTAAAGCCAGTCCACTAGTTCCCTCAGAATGCAAAAGAAACTCCAGGTCTGGATGACCATATCCAAACTGAATGGGGCATGTGATCAAGTATTATTGGCCTCTGCTCCATAGAAAGCCTCTCCTGGGGATCCAGCTCCTATGGTGGGAAATCTGGAATAGGAAAAGAAAAATGAGTAAACGCGGATGTGTCACGATTGTATTATGTGAAGAAGTCATGTTTGGCAGTCAAACAGCAATAATTGCCTATGTGCCATTGTGACATATTCCATACAGGAGATGTTTCTCCACTTGTGTTTTTTGTTTTAAATTCTAGGACGTGTAGACCTAGCAATATAATGGGGATAACATTTGACCCCCAAACCACCACTTCTCGAGAACACTTTAGTGACTTCAGGCTCCCTTGTTTCGTCACTCACATTGCTTACTGTAAATATGTTGATGCCCCCTCCCGACCCCCCAGTTAAAAAGAGCATCAGCTACCACTGAGGACTATGTTTCAGTGTTGGAAAAGTTCATAAATACAGGTACACTTCCTGCATACGACTGATCGTAGCTGTATATTAGTAACACGTATGCTATGTTGATGCAATGCTTGTGTTTGATGGCTTGGCTGTTTACTTGTTTAATGTATGTATGGCTATCCATTTGAACAGCTTGGCATGCTACTTGTCACTCACACAGTCTGCCATTGTTTGAGTGGCCATTTTTATAATATTCTTCTAAGGGCCACTGCTAAATACTTTTCCAAGAACCAGAAAAAGGGGAGGGAATTCCTTACAATGGGCTTACTAGTAAACATGCTACTTTGTCATGGCCAATAGCAAATGCCAGTTCCACTCCCCTAAACATGGGTAAGAATGAACAGCTATTACTCCATTGGATATTAATGAGCTATCAAACTCAACCATCTGACAAACTGCAAATGAAAGGGCAAGCTGAAACCTGTATCTCAAGATTATTAGATCTATCTGGTACAACATATGATTGCTGTTCAAACTATGAGTTACTCTCAGACTGCATGGTGCTAAAAAGGATTAGAGAATTGTACATATTTAGAAAACTGAGTGTCTGCTCGAACATCTTCTCTATCTATTGCTATTAATATTTCTGCACTACATTATAAATGACAGTTATTTACCCAAACTCAGCCCAGTGAAGTAACATTAACTGATGGCGATGTTTCAATTTGTCTCCTTGAAGCAACTAGTGGATTGATTTGTGATAGTATAGTGGTCAGCGGCTTGCAGAGACAGTAAGTGTGCTCTGGCCCCGTTCTATAAAGCTGAGTGTTAGATCCTGCTAGAAATGTCTGATAACATTCTAGTAGTAAGCTCTTTAATGCATTCGGATTGTAACATGATGAGAGACCTGGATACAGCATTTGAAGTTATGCTGGATAATTTGGCTAGTCATATGTCATAATATTTTGGCATGCCCAAATATCACGACTTGGTAATCAACATCAACAGTCAGTTGTTCAATCAACCTTGGGCATGGTTAGTAATTTATTGTTAGATCTTATATTTACCTTAAACTGTCTAATTCCCAAAATGAACAAGGACATCTGACTACAGGATGTATCAGAGAGCATAGAACAACACATGTTGGTGCTCAGAAAAACCTGCCCCTGGAGATAACCTCGAGGCATGACAACTGGTTCTAGGGAGGCTCCTCATTTACAATTCTTGAGACTTGTTATAGCTCTAATAGAATTAACCCGAATAAGAAGTGAAAACAAGATCAAATACTGCTAGACAAATTGCTCAGTGTCATTAGTAATCTGGAAAATCATCACTGTCCTGCATCTGGTGGCTGTATCAACAAGGAAACTAGGACTGTTAATCAACTTGGAAATGCTGTAAATAATGCAAACTTGTGTGTGGAAGTTATCCCACATTTGAAAACTGAGACGAGAAAGGGTTAAGTCCACCCTTACCAAAGGAACATAGACAGGTAAAAGAAGATATGTTACATATTTCAGAAGCCTTTTTAAGATGTTGGACCTCTTGATTATAAAAACCGTTTGGGTTGAGCAGTAACTCCAATAGTAGCAATCTTGTGGATATGCATGAAGGGTCCCATGATTATACTAACAGCCAAGAACCTAGAGCTAAATCTCATAGTAATAAAACATATTTACCAGCAGTGCTCTTTTGATATCAGAATAACTTCCAAAAGAGGACCAATTGTTGGAAATTCTTCCAGGGGAGATTACCTTCTTACAAGCTAATCTGGAAGGACCAGCCATCCATTGTGGAAACCATGAGAAGAGATTTCCAAACCAGCTGTCATCAGCAATATCTTCTACTTCTTCTATCATCTGATGAAGTTTCGTCAGCATGTTTATAGCCTCTCTCAAAGTTCCATTTTCGTCATTGTGAGAAGGTATAAATGTGCAACATGATTCTTCAATTTTGGCACAAACACATCCACCATGGCTGTAATCATATCCAGAATGTATCTGTTCTGGACAGTCATTAGTCTTACAGCTCTCAGTTCTTCTCTGATTGCATTGAATCCTTTTATAGTTGTGTTAATTATCTGCAGCAGTTCCCATTTGGTGATTTGTAACCACTTGGTATTTGCTCCAACATGGATTCTTGGCATAAAGTTCATTGTGAACACTGATGAGGTCTGGATGAACAGCCTGTCTTCATACGGAATGGCATCAAAGGCTTCTATTGATTTAGCAGAGAAGTAATTATCTCTCTTTTTTTTTACTTATCAGCTCAACAGATCTCATCTTCCTTAGATGAGCAACTGCTTTTGGAAAACTGTCAATGTTCAGGTCACCTTTAGGAATCACCAATGCAGGAACATGGACATTCATCAATGTGCAAAATCCTCCTTTAGGCCATCTGATGTAGGCTTTTGATACACAAACCCAATAGTGATCCATGATTACTGCTCTTCCATGCACCATTCCTGGTGCATCGAATATCCATCCACAGTTCTGATTTTCTCCCATTTTTCTTGTACCATTGTTCCTGAAGCAAAACTTAGAACTTTCTAATGGTACTATCTGCAATGGTCCTCCCCTGTCTTCGACCCATGTTAGTAGTTTAGCAAGTCTTGGCCATAATTGCTTGCATCCATTCTGTACTATATCAACAGTAGGTTGGTAACAGCCAATAACTACCCATGCTCTGCAGATCACTCCTTTTTTCCATCCGTTTGGTGATAATACTGTTCCGCAAATTTGCATTTGTCCTCTGGTCTTCTATCTGCAAGCTTACTTTGCAGATTTTCCTTTGCTATCAAGTTTTTTATTCACTTCCCATCTAATACCAGCTCCTTTCACTCCTGACTTCCCATAACTTATCACACGATTATCTGTTTCTTGTCTTGATATCTTGTATGTAGTCATCTTCATCTGGATCTGTCTTTTCAGTTGCCCATTTAAGAGAAGCATCCTTCTCATAAATTGACCTCTTGTTTTTCAAAGTGCTATGTGTGAAAGGCAATGTGCTGTCTGGACATCAATTTCAATTGCTATGAAGATTTATGATTTCCCCATGCTGTATGGCAAGAGTGCACATACAAAGCAGTCTTCAGCTGACGTACTTCTTCCTACTTCTTTCATGTGTTGGTACAATATGTTTTTTCCCAAGTGTGCTGTGCTGTCTATCATTCAGTTCATCATTGTCTTCTTGGGTGCTTCTTTTAATTTTCAAAACTTGTTTTTCAGTTTGCTATAACCACATCTCTGAAGACATTGGTATAACTTCTTCTGGCTGGTTTATTTGCAGGAACATCCATCCAGGCTATCTGCGTAGAAGAAAGTTCAGCAAGTGTTTCTTTATCCCTCTGTCTCTTTCTGGCAATGTGCTTGTGCTTGGGCTTTTTGTCACTGGATCAGGTCTGTCTGCATTCATTATCTGTGTTGGCCCAACCTTTGTCCATCCCTTATTTTGCTTGTTTTGCCGACCCTGTCTCTGGCGTTCAAAAGTAGTGTTATGTGTGATGCATTACTAATAACATCCATTTTAATCTCAGGCATCTGTCCATTTTTTCCTCCGGACGGGAATGACTACAAATGGCTTGGGTTGTTTTGTGGTTGCCACGGTTAATTTTTCCTTCTGCTGAGACATATATATAGTTACTTTTGCATCATTTGCTCCTATATTGAAAGCCGTTCTAACTGTCAGTGAAAGCAGTATTAGTATGAATACAATACATGTGTAAACAATACGATGGTAGGTGGGCCGGCAGCACTTGCTTCAAGGGCAATATGACCGTCTGTCCTCTTGGGGCAGCACAGAATTGCTGCTCTGGTTTCCCATCTCGATCATTTGATGCTAAGGATGGAAAAATATCTTTAATGGCACTGCATTTTTAGATGTGGTTCTGGTAACTTGTTTTCTGCAGCATTCGTCCTTGATCACTAGCTGCTTTCTAGAAATAATTTCTCCACCAGTTGCGGTGCCAATGTTACTTTATCTTGAAAAAAGATGTCTATGGGCTGCGATGAACTCTGCTTCATTAACCAGTTCACAATCTAAATCTCAAATCTGCTTCAGACCAGATGACGTTGTAGCTTCCCTGTCAGCATGAACAAAGTTTTAAGTTTTATCACTTCCTCGATCTGTCTTTCAGAGGAAAAGTTTTCTAAACAGCTCTGTGGTTTCTTTCAGAATAGATTGCCACCTGGATTATGATGCCCTCCAGGATCACATCCAAATTTGTAGTATTTCTTGGGTCCCTTAGAAATGAAACCACATCTTTTTTTTTTTTATTTATTGTGATATAACCACATTTGGGTTTTTTTACACATTCAAAAACAAAAGGTATATGCATACAAACATCACATTATAAATTATATCTAGATAAAATTTAAAACTAATTCATCACAATCTTATAAAGTTAGCATATTAAAATTGAATTCATCACATCAATATCTAATTTTCCTATAAAACAGTTTTCCCCCTTACTTCAACAATCAATTAACAGTATTCTGACGATATAAAACCTGTCAATTGCAAAACCCTTAAAATGTTTAGGGTCAATTTTGTTTCATGACCCGCAATCATTCTTTCCCAGAAAGCGTCGGAGGATAGTCTATCCAATGACCCAACTGAATTCCCTAAATGTTCCACCCTAATTTCCCAAGTGCCTTTACAGAATCTTAGCAGGTGCTCTAGGGTTTGTTTGCTTAAATCTGAGCATTCCGTGCATAGACTCTGTGCCCCTTCAATGACTCCCCATTTGGTTAGTACTGATCCAGTTTTAATCAAGTTTAACCGTACCCTCATAAAGTTTTGGGAACTTCATCAAGTATCTTGGTACAATACCCTGTTTTTTCCCGTACTTAAAAAACCTTCAGGAATAGAGGATGATCTCACCATATCCACTGTTGAGATCCAATCTCTCAAAGATAAGGACTTCTTGACTTTCAGCAGGTTTGAGCTCAGTATTAATTTATCTGATTCACAATAAGTCAGCAGGTTTTCTGCCGTTTTTTTGAGTTCTATCAAAGTTAATGAGGAATCAAGATTCATATTTTCTAGGAGATTTCTGTATAGTGTATTAGTCATTGGCACAATAATTGACCTATACAAGGAAAGAAGTTTCCAATCAACTGCATATTTTAAAGATTTTAATCCTAGCTCATATCTGAGTGTTATCGTATGTAGTCCTTTAGGCAATCCTAATACCTGTTTCCAGATATAACCTTCTATTTTTTGCCAGTCTATTGACCACAGCAAAGGTTTGGCCTCAATTCCGTACAATAGTGGCCACATAGAAGTTTATAACAGGCATAATGGAAAATTTACCATAAAGGCTAACAATCTTCTTCATCTGGGCTATTAGTTGTGTCCCTTTAGCCAGGATTTCACCATACTGCATCCCAACTGTAGGGGTCGCATACACAGTAATGCCCGGATACGTTACTTCTTTTACCACCGGTATCTGGTTACTGCCAATTGACCACCGATATTGTGTTTCTTTGAGGCCTTTCCGCTCAAAAATTACAATCTTAGATTTATCAGGGTTTACCACCAGGTCGTTTAATTTCATATACTTGTCGAGGGCATTCAACAATCTTTGTAGACCGATGGGAGTCCTGTCAAGAAGGACTATGTCGTCCGCATACATAAGCCATCTTACGGCCAAGGACCCCACCTTTGGGCTTATTAATGATGAGGATTCTAGGGCGGCTCCAAAATCTCCCAGATAAAACTTAAAGAGAAATGGAGCCACCATACAACCCTGTCTGACTCCCCTATCTATACTTATATATTCTGACAAATGTCCGTCCATATCTAATCTTACCCTGGCTGTATTTCCTTCGTGAAGTTTTACTAGCATATTAATTAGAGTTTTCGGTGCCCCTTTCTGTTCCAATTTGCTCCAAAGTTTATCTCGATTTACCATGTCAAAAGCACTTGACAGATCGATAAATGCTGCATAAAGTCTTCCTTTATTATTTTTATCTTTCAGATGTGTTAATGAGGCTAATATTATACCATTCAGAGAGGTTGAATGGCCTCTTCTGAATCCGGTCTGCTGTTTAGGGATTATGTTGTTTTGTTTCGCCCATGATTCGAGTTCTCTTAATATCAGACTGGTAAACAACTTACTCTCCACGTCAAGCAATGTAATTGGCCTGTAACTAATAGGGTTTTTGTGATCCCCTTCTTGAAAATCGGGATTATAATTGCAGTCTTCCAAGAAGATGGAATTATTCTATTTGCAATCACTTTCTTGTACAAGGTATATAGGATTTCAGCCCACAATGTCCCATTTTCTTTGAGGACTTGATAAGTTAGACCATTTGGGCCCGCAGATCTCGACGCCGAGGATTTTATGATCAGATTCAAAATATCCTCTTTGTCAAAGTTTAAACCCCAATTTCCATTGTCACCTATATATTTTTGTCCTCCCACTGGTTCCTGATATTTTACGCCGAAATAGGTTAGCCAACTTGCTTCCGACACATTATTCGTCTGAGCAATGGTTTGATGTATTTGGGGAGCATTTACTAGTGACCAGAAGTTTCACGAGGAATTATTTTGTAATGCACGCAGCATCTCTTCCCCATCCTTCTGCCATAGTTCTTCTCTATGTTGTCAAGACCAGCTCTTCAGATCATTCTTAATTTTTTTTGATTCTATCTCTAGTTCTAGTGATCTTTTAGCCCGTTTCTTAGCGAGTCTTAACTGTATTTGCGTCTCGCGTTTTTTTACCCAAACTGCTTCATCGAAAAAGTGTTTCTGCACTCGCTGAAAACCCTTCTGGGTACTTAACGGGGGGTCAATTGACCACAGAAATTCATGGAACCGTGATGGGACACAATGCTGATGCAAAATATTTTGATCTCCCCAGTTGGAAAGTCCATCCAGGGCTTTATTTAACCGCTCCCCTTCCCTCTTGTATTTTACCAACCGATTTCTCTGTGCATTAACTTCTACTCTCTGGTCCCAAATCTCTATTATTTCCTCACTACACCAGTTTAAATGTGAAACTAATCGTTTATGGTCACTTGTTCCACCATCTGCCACTGAGAAATGTATACAAGTATCAAAACACTCTGTTGTTAAAAGCATATAATCCAATGTCGACTCTGATGAACCCCTCTCCCACGTTGTAACCGATGGAACATCACCTTCTATGGAGCCGTTTAGGAATTTTAAGTCCCAATCCTCAAAGAAGTTCGACCACTTTCTCCCGTTATTTGTTACTTCTTTCATTTTCCCTGTATGGCATTTGGAATTGATACATTGCGAATTTAAGTCTCCTGCAACCAATATATGTGCCTCAGGGTATGTTATATTAATATCACTAAGGGTTACCGCAATTGTTTCTAGAAACTCTGAGAGTTTTTCCCTCACGGGGTTCCAATACAAATTCACAATTATTCTCTCCTTAGCTGGAAGGCTTTTGAGGGGAGTGACCACTCTCACCACCAGAATTCCTTCCTGTTTACAGGATAACATTGATATTTCTTTGAATAAAATCTTTCTACAGGCGATCAGCAAACCTCCCGTCGGTCAACCCTTGGCTTTACAGTTAGCTGATTGTGCTATCAGTTTAAAGCCTTCGAGTTCCGGGGTGTTTACTAACCATGTTTCCTGTAACAGGATCAAATCGTTCCCCCCAAATAACAACGCACTCATTTTATTATTTTTAAATGAACTGGATCCCCGAGAGTTCCAACTAGTGATCCTCAATTTGTCACTATTAAAGATATCTCTGCGATACACCCAGCTTCTGGCAGACTTGCATAATTATCTCTGGTAACATTGACCAAGATGGTGTTTGTAACCCTTCATTGATGATATTTTCATTTTTTCCCCGATGGGTCTCATGCAGTGAGGAGACATTTCCCTGAGTTAACTCGTATTCCTCAGTTTCGGCCCTTTCTATTGCATGAGATGGCAATTGCTCATACACTTCCAAACCCAGCTCCCTTAATCTTTCTTGTAAGTTTAGAAAAGCTTTTACCCCCAATTTAGAAACAAATCCTACTTCAACTAAGCTGATACACTCTGGTTTAGGGAAACAAACATATTCAATGTCTTTTGTTGAGAATAAATATAGTTCTGGAAGTTTTTTAACCAGTGATAGAATCGAACTCCTATTCAGTGGTATACCAGACTTTCGATTTTCCTCATTAGTGAACCAAAATCTCGGGATTGCATATGGATTCGGATCATCTTGGGGATTTGTTATTCTTTCAGTTGCCATTTCAGAGGATGAGTTTCCCACCAGAACATTCATAGTCTCTTCTCTTCCAACCTCTTTGGATTGATCTTGGTAGTCCGTATTCGATATAGATGTTTGAATACGTATTGTGTCCTCTGCATGACCCATTCTAGAACTTTGGGTGGCCACCAAATTTCCAGTCTTTGTTTTTGTTTGACTGAATATTGGAGCAATTCTTAAACCAATCTGAGTCTGCATCGGTACTTTGAAAGCATTGTTCTGTTTTTGAAGAAATATAGGAGCTATCTTTAACAACTTCCCTGTAATCTCTGATCTAATCTCTGATCTAATCGAGTCGTGTTGTTGTTGATTTCTGTCCAAGTCTGCAATATTTCCTTCTGTTTGAGTACTCATAGATTTCTTTACCATATGTACATCTCCCTCTGCTTCGGGAATTCTCGAATCTTTTCCTTTGTTGTTTTTTTGGATTTATTTACCCTAACAATTCTTTCTTGTTGGGAGAATCATTACCCATGCTCCTACCATCTTTGTCTGAGATATTTTGATTCTCAGGGATTTTCTCAGGATCTGAAATCCCCTTGACGAAGCTATTTACCTTTGATTTTTTTGATCTAATATTCTTCACATTTTTTGTTTTCTTTACTTGTCGACCTCGTGATTTTGAATCTGTATTGTTTGGTTTTGGTTCTTCCGCCTTTCTCTTCTCCGTCTCTTTTAGGTTTGTTGCAAACTCTTCTTCCACATATAGCTGTTTTCTGCCTCTTCTTCATGATTCTCAATAACTTTCCCTCGGTCTTCCACCAGCTGTTCCACCATTGACTCAGCAATCTGTGCCAATCGGCAGAATTCTTCCATTACTGATTCGGATAAGGGATTGTCATCCGCAAAAGTATTCAATTCAGAAACTAAGTCTTTTGTTTTAATTGCTAGATCTTGGTTTAATGAAGAAGTCGATACATTTCTTGCATTCATTTGTAATAACAAATCCTTGATCTCCTTATTCTCCCTCAGTAGAGAAGTCATTTGGTGCTTAATTTCCATTAGGTCTCCACTATACTTTGTAAAGCCATCTTCCATCTTTACCATCATGGGCAGAACTGAACAATTTATTACATTATTTTGGCCTACCACTGAAAATTTAAGTTGTTCAATATCCTTTGTCATTTCCATTAAAATCCATGTGTGGGTCTGCACATCTCTTTTTAGAAGGTCAAAAACCTTCACCAAGGAGTTTAGAACAAAATTTAAAGCCGAGAGAGAGGAATCACCATCATTAGGGTCATGATTCTTGTTTCCCTGTGTCATACTTGGTATTTGCACCGGTTGGTCTAATAAAATTCCATCAGACACAACCGTGTCCCCTCTCGATACCGCTGTTGAGTTTAATCTTTCCTCATGTGGTTGTAAATTCTGAACCAAACTCAACAGATGATTTGGGGTCCTTGAAAGTTCCATAACTGGGATGAGTAGTTCAGACCCGCTGTTCTCCATTTGTAAGTTAATATTTTGATTTAAAAGTTTTAAGGAATGTGGCATAGGTCCATTTAAATTTTCTTGTGCAGATTTCTGGAAATAATGATCAATAGTCCCTTTTATATTAGTTGATGTCAAAGTAAAGTCTTTTGACTGTCTAAATGGGGTGTTTCTTGTTGAGTCCCTTAAAATTTCTCCCTCCGTTGATTTGTCCACTTGAAGTTCTTGATGAATTTTTGCCTCTATTATGTTGTTATTTCTTATCGAGGCAATCGGAGTTTGAGAACTTACGAGGTTCACATCCTCATGCAGGGACTTTTCAATGTAGGAACCATCCCACTCTTGAGCTCTTAGATCATCAACGTGTTGTCCACTCCTTAAGTTGTAGCGGGCCATTTCTTACCCCTTCGTTGTCTATGAGAATTAGGCAAAAGAAAAATGAGGGATCAAAGGAGTAAAATCTCCCACAGTCTCCCCCCCTTTTAACTTTTTATTGCCTAAACAGGGCCCCAGCCGCTCCCTTTCCACTGTCCACTCCAAATTGCCCAGACTCCAAAATTCCTGTCAGCGAACTGCGGGCTGTCTCAGATTAATCTCTGAGGCTCTTGTTTAAGGGGGCTTACAGTGGGGTTTACAGCCAGTGGCCACTGCTGTCTAATGCTAGATTGCAACAGCCCACCACATACAGGATAAGAATTTCTATTCTGCAACCCTTCAAATCCTCAACCCACTACCCTTTATCAATACCGGTATCAATATGTTTACACAGGCCCGAGCCCCGGTTCAATCACCGTCTCTCCGGCAAGCTCAGGCTCATGCTCAGGTACTGAAGGAGGAGGAGGAAATTGGCTCTAGCTTGGGCTCGAACTCAGACAGTTACCATGCTCAATAGTCCATGAAATGGCACAGAAAATGCAGAAGGTACCGATAGTGCAAATAATACAGACCTCACTGTCGGTGTCTGTGGAGCAGATCGAAGCGGCTGCCGCAAATCGTCTACGCGGCTGAAGACCCACCGGCAACCACCAGCACTGATACGGGGCCTTCAAGCATCACACCGCACCTCCGCCTCTGCGGGATCGCTAGGCTAGCAGCCGCAGGCTGCCTCGGGCCGCCGCGGTCACCCACCTCAGTGCCTCGTGGGTACGCCTCGATACACGATATCAGTAATATCGAAGCTCAGTGCCGATCCGGTCTGAGCTCGTTCTCCTCTTTAAATGCCGCCGCCGCCGTCTGCTCACTGTCTGCTCGCAAAAAAGAAAATTTCCTAGGACTTCCTGGGGCTTCCTACTAGAGGAAAGGACCCATACACGAACACTTGCACGTCACCGGCAGTCAAGCCGCACTGAGGATCTGTACGATCGAGCCACAGGTGTACAGAGTGTCAGCCGCTTCCGACCGCAACATTAACCACATTGACACCACATCCTACTAGAGGAAAGAACCCATACACAAACACTTGCACATCACCGGCAGTCAAGCCGCACTGAGGATCTGTACGATCGAGCCACAAGTGTACAGAGTGTCAGCCGCTTCCGACCGCAACATTAACCACATTAATGACACCACATCCATGTGCCTTCCAACAAGATGTGGTTAATTTTAAATTAAACCAAAGAACACCACACTGACCAGTCTATGTGCTGCATCGGGTGATGGGGGCATTTGTGTTTTCTTCACTGAACTCAGGCAATTTCAAAAAACTCTTCAGCGATGATTATAAGCAGTCTTCTAACAATTTTTTTTCATTGTCAGTATTGCCAAGAAAATTTGTAATGCAACAAGTTCTTCCCACCAGTCGCAGTGAAGTATGTAATACCAACTCAAAGTATGTAAGTATGTGCCTAGAAAGGTCATGACTGGGTAACACCATGAGTAACTTCGAACAAAAGCTCTGTGTTGGTTGAATCAGGATACTCTATTCTGTTTCAATGCCCTGTCCATATCCTTGTTCTTATCAAGGCTTAAGTGTGCCTCAGTCCAAAGTTAATAACCTTTTTTCACTTTTTCGTATCAAGGCTTTAAACATGCTTCAGTCCAAAGTTAAATAACCTACTGTGGCTTTCAAGAATGCAGATCTTCCCTTAACCCTGCAACTAAAATGCACAGAGTTTTCAAATGTGTCCTTTTACCCTTTTATTTGTAGCTAAAAATGTAGTGTCCAAATCTAGCCACAGTCCATTAAAGAGTTTTTCATACTTTCCACTTGACATGTTACCCGTTCTTCTTCCTTGTCATGGATCTAGGCTGCACGTGCTGTGGTTTTTCCCTAACGATTGTAGCTTCTTCATTGTGTAAGCAGAGGTGTCTCTCCGGCATAGATCTTTGTATCGCCCAGGAAGATCCAAGCTCGCCTGCCATGCACTTTGACAGCAGATGGCGTGACATCCTCGACAATGAAAGGACTGTGAAAGCGTGGTTCGTCCCACTTTTTCCTTGTGTGATTGCGAATCAGAATCTTCACTGAATCGGATCACACATAACCATTTTTACAAAAGGATGACTAATGGACGACTATTATGCATCACTATATAAACAAAATTAAACTTTCTAATTGTACATACTGCTTTTTTGCTCCTGAAGAAGAGGGATTATCTCTCGAAAATGCGTTGAGCTTTCTTTGAAATTTATATTTTGTGTTTTGTGTTATGAAATTGATTGTAAAAAATTATCTATAAACAATAATTAGATGAATTATTATACCCAATGATGTATTAAGAAAATGGTATAAGGTATTTGATTCGGAGACAAATGCAATGAAATCAATACTAATTTCTTTCCTCATATCTTGAATTAAATGTATTCATTAAGGGTAACTGATCAAGTATTCAACCAACTAATTAACTTTTGAACACATTTCGACTGGAAGTAATGGCCAGTACATATAGCTGAGCAGGGGAAGGGAGTGCGCATGGACTATGGGCACTTCATTTATCTACAAATCAGGATCTTGTCACCTATGTAAATTCTTGGGCGTATCAATTCTGGTGATTGGTTTGTTAAAGCATCTCCTTCTGTGTTCTGTACTGCTGTGCACCCTCGTCTCTGAAACTGTCCTGAAATCACAGAAAAACTACATATTAAACAGTTCAAGTAGTTTTGCAATTCAAGTCCTAACACTTCTGATGTTGGCTGAGCATCACTTCTAACTCGTTATGGCGCCATTAAAGGCATTCTCATTATTCTGCCAGTCACAATCTCCTGCGGCATAAGATGGTGGTCAGAACCTGGTTGGTTCCTTAATGCATGCAATGCCAGTGGTAGGCAGTGCAACCACCCTTTTTTCAAAGTAAGCTTCAACATGGCTATTCTTTCCTTTAACTGGCCATTGAGCTTTTCGCAGATATCATTTCCTTGCGTATGATATGCCGAAGAAAAAGTATGTTTTATTCCGAGCAGCAAAGTAATCTGCGTGAAAACTGTATTAACAAAATGAGGTCCATTATCCGATCTCATTACTTCACACACCCCCCATCTGGGAAACACTTCCTGCACCAAAAACGTGGCTGCACAGGTAGAGTCTGGTTGTGTAAATGGACCTGCCTCTATACATCTGGAGAAAGGACATACTACAACTAAAAGGTATCTGTATCCATTACAAACTTGTATCATGTTGACATAGTCGATATGCAAGTGCTGAAAAGGGCCATTTGGTCTTCGGATCATCCCACTCACTATGCGTAGTGTATGCCCTGCCGTGATCTGCTGGCAAATATTACAATTTACCATTAAAAAAAAATGCAACATGTTCCATTAGGTATGATACAAACCAATCCTCAGCAAGGGTTACAGCATGATTCTCCCTAGTTGTATGTGCTGGATAGTGTAGTTGTTATAGCACTATCTTTAATAAGGCTATATGCATTACTGGTTTACCAGTGCTGTCTTGTCGCCACAATGCTTCAGAGGGATTTAAAGAACACCCTCTTCGCTTCCAAAAGTTTTTTGCTTGGTGCAGTGCCTCCCCTTGAGTTGTAGTAGCTGTGTTTTAGGAATATGATTATATTTCTCATCCATATTTAATAATGCAGTCATTCTTTCATTTACATCAATGGTTTGAACATTCATAATTTCTATATCTGTATTTGCTATGCGCTTGGCTTCAAGCCTGCTGTTTCATTTCAGTGTGAGATAAAATCTGCCCCTTTTGTGTGAGCTGCGCATTTAACGAATGCTATGCCCATGAGGAGTTGTAGTGCTTTAATGAGACTATCCAATAAGGCTGCGTGCTGATATGGAATGCAGTCCGCTCAGAGGTAGACCCTCCTCTTCCAGTGTGCTAATCCTGCATGTACTGTTGACGTCACATAGGAAGAGTCAATGTACACTGTCACTTCCTAGTCTGCGTGAATCTCGACTGCAAGTATCAATGTCAATAATTCTGCAGCTTGCACTGAATAATGTGATGGTAATTGAGTACTTACGAGCACTCAAAATTCTCCATTTGTCAAATGTTTCACTAAAGCAGCGCCTGTATATCTTTGCCCGTCATTTTGACTGATTCTTGAAGAACCGTCAATGAAGACAATTTCTCCCCCGCAAGTGCATTCTCCTTTACTCTAGGAAGCCCATCACAAAACTCTTCATAGTTTGCACAATCATGCATAGGCTCTCCCTCTGTGATTGGTTCAGCGATAAACATAGCTGGATTCACTATTTTACATCAGACTATTTTAATCGCTTGAGTCGATATGATTACCTCATAGGCAGAAGCCCTATGAATAGTCAACGTGCCTTTTGGTTTTTCTAAAATTGCAAATAATACATGTTCAACAAATAACGTCATGGAACATCCCATCACTATGTTTATAGCTTTAGCTATGGCGAGCGCGGCGGCTGCTAAACTTTGTATAGAAAGTGACCGCTCATTACTGGGTACAAAATTCCACTGTAATATGCAAGGGGTTTGTACCCCAATGTAATTCTCTGTGTGAGTACTGCTGTCATAAAAGTACGATCTGTGTGTGAAAATAAAAATAATTCCTCTGCATAATTGGGAATCCCTAAAACTGGAGCCGTGCAAATGGCTTTTTTCAGTTTGTCAACCCCTTCTTCCATTGCCTCAGTCCACACAATTTTTTCTCTCGTAGCCTGTGCCTTCTTTAAGGCCTTCAAAAGCAGCCTAGTGTACAAACTGTAGTCAAAGACCCATGCTCGGACATAATTGCATAATCCTAGAAAACTCTGTATTTGTTTTATTATGTGTGGCTTGACTGTTTTTAAAATGACCTCAGCTCTTTCAGGAGTAACTTTCTTTCCCTCATGTGAAATCAATTGGCCTATGTACAACACTTCTTGTTGACAATATTGTAACTTTTCCTTGTCAACCTTATATCCTTTGTGAGCAAGTATAATCATCAGCTGAACAGAATTGTGGCTGCACTGTTCCTTTGTGGTAATGCAAACTAAAATGTGATCTACGTATTGCAGCACAAAGCTTACTAAAGCAATATTGCTCAAATCCATCTGGAGGACTCAGTGTGGACTCACAGTACCCCTGGGGCAGCCTTGTGCTTTTTAATCGCACTTGTCTAAAAGTGAACAGTGTCAAATCATGTGAGTCTTTATGCAATGGGATTGAGAAAAACACATTTTTCAAGTCAATCACAGTGAAATATCGTGCAGGTATATTATATAGAATCGTGGACGGGTTAGGTACTAAAGGGAACTCGGCATCTACAATCTTGTTTATTGGCCTTAAATCTTGTATTAAATGCCACAAACCCCCCTTTCCTTTTTTCACTAGGTAAATTGACGTATTACATGGTGACTCTGACGCCACTAAGATACCTTGATCCATCATGGCGGAAATCGTCTTTAAAATTCCTTCATCTGCCTCTCGAGACATGGGATGTTGCTGTGCTCGAGGTAAAATTGCTCCCGGTTTCAATTTAATCTTTACTTCCCCAATTCCTTTCAGTAAGCCTACGTCATAGGGGCCTGTAGTCCATAATGCGATTGGCACTTTCACCATATATTCATCAAAATATTCAGGACGCTTCTTTGCTAGCATCATTCTCTGTGGGACCTCTCTTTTAATCGCTTTGACCAAATAAGTAATGCACATTTCAAATATTACAAAATCGTCAGATTTGTCATCTCAGAACAAATCTTCATTAGTGACGTCAGGAGCGGGGGAAAAGGATATGATGGCGCGTGATCCGATAGTTATGTAATCTGCCTGAAAGTGTAGGGCGCTGAAGTACGCTCATGCAGTGCCTGATGCTTACCTTTCTGTCGCTGTTCATGGTAGCTCGGGCAGTGCAGCAGTCAGTCAACTTGCACAATGAATTAGACGGAACGTCTGGGGTGCCTGTTACAATGCATTTTTTTACTTTAATCTTGCTAAAAACAACCATCAAAGTTTAATCTTAAAATATTCACTTTTCGCGTCTTAACTTTTCACATTTCTATATCACTTAAAACTTTTCAACAGTGACATCACCACTCTTTTCAACCACATAAAATAAAACAGACAGACTTGACCGGTCACATATACGTGCACCTCACAATCCTTTCCTTAGGAATCGTCTTACCCTCTACAATTCTTGTTCCAACTGGAACTTAAGTCGATTCCCTTAAGACAGTCTTTAAACTTATCTCGTCTCCTATATGTCCCTCATGAAAGTGGGCTCTGACTTAAGGCTTCTGCTAGCATTCTTTAAAATCTAGGAACAGGGCGTATCCTTATAGCGTGGCTACACCTCACAACTATTTTCCTTATATATTACTTCGCAACACGCAATGGGCATCATTACGACCCAGGTGCTAATGGGTTAACAGCGCCGTATAAGGCTGCGGCGCCGTTAACTTATTAGCGCCTAATCACGAGGTCCCTTTGCGGGACCCGACCTTAATGGCCGGTTTTACCAGCCGTTAAAGTAGGGACCCGCAAAGGGACCTTGGTGCACCGCACTTAGCGCCTTCCCCATTCCCATTGAGCCCTATGGGGCAAAAATGGGAATGTGGAAGGGCCATGGAGGAAGGGGGAATTACCACCCCGCCAACCTTGTAATGGCACCATGGTCTTCCGCCAGGGTCATAATGAGGCCCAGTATCTTTCCCATATACATATATTTTACTCTCTTACTCTTGCATTATATTTTATCCCGCCTCCCTCTATTACTCTACATTATTTACTACGCATGCATCCCTTTGGCCACTCTATTTGGTCTTATTCACTCACCGTTTGCATGCTTTCGTCTTTGAACCCTCGGGATCACTGCCTTTGTTACCGCCTCTACGAGCTGCTTTTTGATCTGCTTAGCGTTGATGTGGGAGGGGTTCCTATTTCAAAATAGGGGTCCCGTCACACTCGACTTGCAGGTTTTTCTTTCTATTCCAACCACGATCTACGGGGAGCTTCATGTCCTGTCAGCCGAATGGCAAAGGTTGTGTGATATTGCTGAGACCCTAAAGTTTACTTATGTCGACGGCCGATGGTAGCTTATCTAACCATCAATCTCTGCTACCAAGTGAACTGGAGACTTTACAGCCCTTTAAAATGAGTAGCAATACCCTTGAGATGGATGGGGATGCAGATTTTAATCAAACCAATAATTTAGACGACACAAATAGCTTGGCAAAAAGTTTGTCTGTTTTAATGTAAGTAAAACAGGGAGTACAACGAACATCAGCAATTGCTCGATACTCAACTCTCAACTCATTTAAGTAAAAACTGTATTTTTATAGACCACATGTGTCACTACTGACGTGTAGACCTGCATCATTACCAACGTCATCCTACATGTCAAACTTCTAAAACCGGGAAGCGGGATTGGCTCTAAGTCAACTACTAAGTATAGGTGTAATATCTTTATAGAGTATCAGAGAGAAATAATTGGATATTCAACAACAGGTGGGGCAACTAAGCCCTCTCTTCAAGATGGCCACTAAGAACGTCACTAAATGTATGTCTATTTACTATAAGCATTTGGCTAGTTTCATGATTGCTTTGCTGCTTGTGTTTCATGCATCTGTACACGTTTAACTAACTATCTTCATCATGCTTATGGCATAAATCTCTTTACCTTGATCTCAAAATGTTACTTATCCTTAGTACTTCTTCATTCTTCATAAATCGCCTGCCTCTCAGTTCTGATTATCTTCTATACATGGAATTGATTCAGTTTTGAATGACATCACCATTCATCCTGGTCATTCAGTTTCTTTATTCCATCAGGAAACTCTTTCAAACGGCCATCATATTGTCTTGGATGTAGGTATGGTTTCTTTAATGGATACTTGACTTCCCATATTCTCTTAGCTATAGGCATTCGTATGGGTACTGCACAGAGTCGTTGCTCTAATTCTTGCCTTCTGATTGGTGTAGTATATGTCACATAATTTGGTTCATACTTATCAGGTAATGTAGGCGGGGTAGGTGGAGTAGGGGTACTTGGCTCCTCCTCTACAACGGTTATTTTCTTACTGTATGCACTGTCAGAAATACCTGCATATTACCTACCCCTTTATAACTAGCGCCCGATGCCTGATGGTTTGGCGCGCTGCTATAAATGTTTAAATAAATAAATAAACATAGGACAACGAAAACGAAAATCAATCCAAGATAGGCAAGAAGACATACGTTGAAGGTGGTTGTCTGTGAAGAAGGGAAAGGCATATCAAATAAAATGTGGGAGTCACCAATGTAGAAGTGTGCTTGAAAGCCCAAACCATAAATATTGAGGCTAGGGGGCTAGTGTTTAGTGCAAACACGGATCCAATATTGAACCCTCAGGCATTCAAAAGGAAGTGAGCAAGGTGAAAAAATAGATCATTTGGAATAGATGGAAAAAATGGTTGTGAGAACAACAGAACTAGAGATCCAAAGATAAGACAACTAACAGAACAAAATACAATGTTCAACAGTTTAGTCTACATATCATACTATGTGTTAGCTTGAGATAAGGAGGATGAAAGTAGTCTTGTTAGAAAATCCAGGGCAAAACCTAGATTGAAAATGAGAAATGAGAGAATGAGTATAAATTGGAGGAAAGTTGTGCATGCACAACTCTTCCCAGTCGTGTGAATATACATATTCAGTGAAAGAACGTTGTTAAAGTTAAATGGATATTATGGTTAAGTTACACTAATAAAATCCTAGGAAATTCAGTGAAAGAAACTTGTTAAAGGGACATTATGGTTACAGCTAAAACAAAAACAAGACCAGAAATTCACCAGTTATGGAAAGCTAAGAAACCATAACTTATGACACCACTGTGCACTGCTAAGACTAACACCCAGAACATCAAAGATGACAGCATAAATGTCATTGTATATTGTTGTATATTGTTCTAATTTTTGCGTTTTTCAATAACCATTATTAGTCTGTGGACAATACGAATGTCTGGGTTGTCTGTTCTCAATCGGGGGATTGTCTGCAGAAAGCGTGCCATGACCAGACATGTCTGATCTTGCATGACACACTTTTAATTAGTCCATGGACAGGAAGCCGATTTGCGGACATCCATGCACATGCGCCTGGTGTCTCCCATCCAATGGTGTCTGTGGACAGCCGTCAGCACCGCGGATGTCCCTGGACATCATCATGTGACCGCACCTTGTGTGCTCCACGGACAGTTTAAAAAAGCATTATCAGCCAATCTACGGTGCTTCAAGTTGAAAGTTTACCCTTTCAGAGCTACTAGATTTAATCTTAGTGTATCTGCCAACTTATTACAACTTTCAAAGGCCTATTTTCAACATGGTAGTCAGGGACAGTCATGGTGTCCGCCGACGGTTCCTCTGAAGGGACACACTCATTACTTTTAGCCATTCTCAATCTGGCTATCCAGGAGAGAGCATCAAGAACGAGCAGCTGCATAAATATTGTGCAATGGCTTCTATCATAGCCATCCCTTCTCCCCAGGGGCCATCACCACAACAACCTGCAAGGCCTGGAGAGGGGAACAGGTGCAAAGATGCAGATGAAGAGCAAGAGGAGGTAGAGGAAGTACCTACCTCCAGCACCCGAAGTGAGTCCTGGGTGTGGTGGTTTTTCACCACTGTTGGGGGTGCACTGAGTACAGGGACATACTCAGATGCCGAAAGCCTGGGATGTACTCCTTCAGGACCACCTCCATGTTACACCAGATCCAACCACTCAGGTGCTCTGAGAGGATGTTGTTTTCTCAGGGAGATTAAGGTTGACAGTCTCTACCAGATCTTTCTCGACCACTCCTGCCACCACATAAAATTAGCCTTCAGGGGCAAAGAATCCTGGCAGCCACCTTGCAGGCCATTCAGAACCGTGTTGACCCTGACCTTTCGAGGGTCACAGTAGTATGTATGTACTACAAAACACTGATATGCAGAGGGGAGTAATTTCAAAGTGTTTTCGAGGCCACAGTCAAGGAGCATGAGAAACACTTCCACCCTACATCCTCTACGGTCCACCTGCCCCTCCTTCTCTGTGGTTGGTGCCCTTTCCCTCCCTTCCCTCAATTCCCTCCCCTACCTTACTTTCCATTTCCTATAAAAAACATAAAAAGCCAAAAAAATACAAAATCACAAAATCACAAAAAGGTTAGGAGACACCTTTCACAGTTAAAACATAGAACTTAAAAAAAATCACAGGACCCTTTGCGGCTTGCATAGACCGCAGACACTGTGGTAGTCCGCGGACACCTGGGAAATTCCAGGTGTGGGTGGGGGTAATGAAAATTATTCTGCTTGGTCTGCTTACTAAAGATGCAAAACCCATCTTAAATACTAGACTAATCCATGAAATATATGGGCAAACCACATCTGCTCTTGATGTCATGGAACAATTAACTAAACAAAATATAAAATGCATGTCCTTAATATCAACCCTTGCAAACTGCAGTCAATTCAACAATATAAATGCAACCCATACTACATATCAGCTCAAACTAGAAGTGCACGGCATGACACTCCTTATGTGTCAACAAACAAGAGCGTGACTAAATAGCTTAACAAATTGTATCTCCAACACAGATGGATTTAAAAATGTATTAACTATATGTCTAAACTATAGAGTAATTCTAAAAGGTTACCTTGACATAGAACAAGATTTAGTCAATGGAACAATTGGTACAGGTGTTGGCTCTCAAACAAATCCACATGACAACAACATTCAGTTTGTCAACATCCACTTTGCAAAACTTGCAGTGGTAAAAACAATAGGCCGTACCATAGCTTGTTTCCTTCTTTTCAAAGCTATGTACTCAAACAGAGAACAATTTTCTCTATCTCTTGCATGTGCTGTCACTATTCACAAATGACAAGGTCTAACCCTAGATCACGCATTGATTGACTTTGACCGCACAGTCTATAAAGAAGGTATGAGTTACACAGCACTTCCACTTTTGTGTACACTTAATGGTCTATTCCTAGTTAACTTTGATGCAAGCAAAGTCAATGCTGACATTCCTTGCATCCTAGAAAACAACAGTCTGCATGCACTGTACACCCCACATCTAGATATGTACTCTGTACCTCAAAAAAGGCAACCTTTAAAAAGAAAAGTAATACAAACAGAACTTATAACAGATCTCCCAATAATACAGCTAAAAAACCAAGAGCAACTGTTGCCTATTAAAAAAATACAACCACAAAACTGTCTAGTCCAAAAGCAACTGCACGTCCAAAAACAGCTCCAGGCCCATAAAAGGAAACAGAGGCACAACTCTCTGGTCCATTTAAATTCAGCAACACAACTGGAGTAAATTGCTATGCAAATGTAGCAATACATCTTGTCTTCCAATTGCCACCAATTGTTCATAACGTTTACCTAAACGGCTCAGACCAGTTGTGTTTGCAAATGCTTGTCCTTCATAGAAAAGCCACAAAAAAACCCGACAGAGTCTCAAGTATAAGACAGGAATAAGGCACAAATTGGAGAAGTGGATTACTGTACAGGAATGGTAAAATGTACCATAAACAGACAGGAAGATCCACAAGAATTCTGAATGTATTCACTACAAGTACTGGAAAGCAAAAACATCCCCATGAATGAATTCTTCCAGATTTCATACACGTGGAAACATAGATGCACTCTACAACCATCTTTCATGAGAGCACATCCCTAATTAACGATAGGTGTATGTAGCCATAACAAATCAAATTCTAAATCCATTCTATTTCACCACTTCCTCAGAATGCAAATCATAGCATATTATGCCCTTTTTGTGATTCAGACAATCGTTCCAACATACAAATTAACTCATATGACTGCTATGTGATACTAATGTTTCTAAGATGAAATGTAGATGGCACCAAAAACAACTGTAAGCTTTTAGGCTTCACACCTGGTCAAATATCTCTTGGCAAGAAAACCTTCACAACAGTGGGCATAATCTACAACAATGGTGCTAAAACCACATCAGGCCACTATTCTGCATATTTCAAAAAAGAAGTGGCTGGTTTCAATGTAACAATATCTGTGTTACTCCAAAACAGAGGTTACCAGCAAATCTAATAAAGGCCTACTTAATATTCCCTCAACCAAAATTTACTCACTAAACTGTAGCACAATAAACAGTTAGAATATGCCAACAGGCATGTAACTACATCCATAATACTACAATACTACTTTTAAAGCCAAGATGGCTAGAATATGCCAGCAGGTATCTAACTACTTCAAAAATACCCTTCACTGCAATATGCTTCAAATACACCATGACAGTGTATAACTACAAAATATCTTGTAAAGTCTAATATAATTATAATACACCAACAGGTATCTAATTACTTTAAACATTCCCTTAATTACAACACACTTCAAACAAATGTACTATCACACTTGCACTGACATAATTATAATAGGGTTTTTGTAATCTTTGATGATTTTTTCCCAATGACTCAATGATCATTTCATATCAATACAACAACAGTGTATCAAATATATTCTACTCCTCCACCCTTTCCAGCCCCTCTTTCGGCCACCAAAATGTTTTTTGAAACATGTTCACCACTGTGCTATCCGTGTATTCAGCATGGCAAACATTTTAAAAAAAAACACACACCTCATGCTTTTGAGTCCCCAACCAACGGGTACGTAGGACCCCAAATCGTGAAGTGAGTCTGTGGACCGAACTCAGATATCACTACATTTTTTTGACCTACTTTTTGGCCATTTTAAAAAAAAACTGCTGGGTGGATTTACACCAAGTATACGAAAGTACGCTTTCCAAACAAAGAGCGCACTCCTAGAGCAAATTTGGTGAAAAAGCGGTTTGGGCTGTAGGAGCGGGGACACTTTTTTTCCATTGCATCTATGAGAATTTCAACCCATTTTGGGAGCCCCCTATAACTTTGCCCCCCTTGGACAAAACCACACCAAATTTTGCAGAATCATTCCGATGGGGGCCAAATGCTTTCCTTCAACGTTTGGTGAGTATTCATCTAGAGCGGCAAATGTATAAGCCCCACAAAAAGCACACTTTCTATGAGTTGAGAGACTTAACCATAAGTACAGCACTGCTACCGCAGGCCCTGTAATATATGTAATCTATCCTACTAATTCTATTGCAAAACTGCTAATTAGAACTCCCCTATCTGATTTCCAATCTCACCAATTAGTCCCACCCGTGAAGCACCTCCCTCGCCCCTGCATTGTCTCCATGTTTTAATATATTTTCTGCAATTTAAATCCTATGGGAAGGCAACAATCTAAATATGCATCCCAGCGTTAGGGAAGAGCCCTGTATGAATGTTCCTACTAGAATATCAAAAATCACCTGAATTTCAAGTGATTTGACTAGGTGACATTACAGCAGAACTTAGAGACCCAAGCCCTTCATTCGACAGTCATTAACATAGCAGTTTCAGAAAAGGTCTTCAACAATGCAAATCATAAACATACTTTATTGCTCAATATATATGTTTTTAATTTTATTTTTCAGATATTTCTTGTGTTAGTTAAACAGAAACAATATACATTAAAACTATATTTGAAACATTCTAAGAACATATCCAAAACAAATAATTGTCACAGGACCTAGTTTTCAAATATTTCCTTATAATATTTGAACAACCAAAAACTGGTTACTACTCTGCCGATATGTTTTTCACACTAATAGCCCAAACAGGACCAACAATGCAACACATTCTCAATATATAATGCAGCAGTTCAAAACAAAAATGTGAATTCCCACTCTGTATCAACCTTCATGTCTTTGTTTCTGTACATAAAATCATAAAGGAGTATATTATAAATATGACTTGTTAAGTAACTTCTTGTTGGCATTCATGCCTGGTTGTTGAGTTATCCACTGACCTTAGTATGTACAAAACCGCTTATTTTTTCGATTTATGGGAAGGGACTGTTGTGGGGAATGTTGAAGAAAAGTGTATTTGCAAATGTAAATAATACACTTTGTACAAATTGCATACAATTTGCTCATTTAATTTTGAAACATTTATATTGCAATCTAATAATATTTTGATATGCGAACATTACGATTATGGATAATGTGTTAAATGCATTGGGTCTGATATTATTTCCTCTCAAACACAACTAACATACTAATTGATCTTGAACTGGATATTTTATAGTTGCTAGATATGATTATAAACATACTCAAGCTGACTGTATTTCAAAACATGTCAAGAACAATGGGACTCAAATATATATTTCTATGTTAATATATCAATCACATGATCATTTACAACTGATCAATGGTTTGCCTATTCCAAAATAAGAAATTAACAGTACACTCATTTCTTACATTGGAACATTTTTAGCTTTTTGTTTCTCTTTACACCATGTCTAATAGTTCAAGAACAATGTTTCACATTGGCAGATGTTCAAGCACAATATACTTCCCTTCCCTTTGGTGTGGCAGAACCCCTCTAATGCTGAGGACTCTTATGCCTTATTTTATGTCGTTCCAATGTGTTTTTCACAAGTCAAACTCTTTTTGTCCTCTATTTGTTATGGCTCTCAAATGTTCATATAGCCTGACTCTCAATTTACGTGTTGTACTCGCAATTGCATATTTTCTTCTATAAGTGGTTGTTTTGTTTAAAGTATCTGCATATTCATGTATATTATATGTATTTTTTTAAATAATTGAAAATGTGTAGGATCTAGGTTACCCAGAAGCGAGCCAAATCCTAATGCTTTTATTAAAACTTGGAGAAAGAGATGTTTTAAGACTCAGGTTATAAACTCAAAAATCGTCACATAGACCCACTCAAAATACAGTGTTAATCCCCCAACCGCATTGGCTGCCACCTATGTACATGCAAATGACTACATATAACCCATGTTCCAATTGGTGCTGCTGTCTTCTCACCCATCTTAGCTACACGTAGTTAATGTCCTTGCCCATCTTGAAACACTGCAAAGTAATAGTAACATTCGACTGGTTCCATTCTACCTTTAATCCTAGCCATGCGATGTAAACCTGGTTATCAACAGGAATTTAGCACTCGACTTCGAGTTCAGTCTGGTCCATGCTCACATAGGAGCCCTTTTCTCATCCCAGACACGGTGGGGCCCCCATTATGCCCTCCCTACTGTATGGGCATCATTCTTGACTATCCATACATATGCGTATGTATTATTAATTTTCAAAAACATTGAACATTTTTAGGATCTAGGTTGTCGAGAACAGAGCCAAATCCTAATGCTCATATTCATGAGTGATACAATACTTCGAGAAAGAAATGCTGTAATGTAGGGGCTTTTTCCCAAATTATATGAGGAACTATTTAAATATTCATGTGTGTGTGTATATGTGTGTTTAACATCTTGAATAGGTGATGAGTGTGTGAGGAATATTGTTTATGAAGTTTACTTTTTTATTGCAGTTGTATTTTTCCACTTTTGGTTTAATTGTTAATAAAGTATCTGGTATTTCTCATTTCATTTGGGATCATTTTATTTGCAGTTTGTTTTTATCATATCGATTGTCCCCAAATCTCTATAAAATTCACCTTTTGCTGATAATATTGTGTTTGTGAATGTTGAATTGCATCTTGTATATAGTTTGACCTATTCATATCAATTGTGTTTCCTCCCATGACACTTGGTTTAATCTAGTTTGATTATTTTAGAGGTGTCTTCTTCAGAGTGTATAAACTATTTTGTCCTGTGATTTAAGTTTCAAAGCCATATATGTCTCCTTTTTTTGTAACAAGGTGGTTGTGATGGTGAATTCGCACCCTGCCACTAAAAATAAGTATGAATATGGTTAATACAAGAATGAGATTGAAATATCTGCTGTGTAAATCTTCCAAAAGATGGATTATTAGCAATGGAGGTCAGCCGACATGTGTTTCGACCTTGGTCATACTCAAGACCAATCTTAGTTCAGTCAGATATATTTGATTGATTGTAAATGTTTATACGAATAATAAAATATTAATTAAACACATGCATGTATATATCACAAATAAAACGAATAAAATGAATACACAATTCGAACGACCTTGTTACACTATTATCTATACAAGGCCTTTGTGGGTTGGCCTTGGGGCATAGGTGACGCAGCTTTCCATCTCGTTATATTTTAGGTGTTCATAGTGCACATATTCATGATACAAACCCATATGCAATTTTATCAATGTCTCCATGCATTTGGTAAACTATATAATTATTTGGTGACCAAATCAAAACATGCGTCTACATGATTAACCAATGTCATGGCAGGTAAAAATGTATATTTCTATTTAAATTGAAAACACTTGTTCTTCTATATTCTAATCAATTCTGTGCTTCCGATCCCTACCCTTTCTCTCATGAGATCAATATGTTTATATTAGTTAGATATTACATTGCATTGCATATTCAGAAAATTGATCCATCTTTTTCACCAATGAAAACAGTATTTCTGTATTCTGAATATATTTTTTCAATTTTCAATAACTACGCAATGTATAGTTGTCATTATAAATACCTTTAATGTTTAGCAAATGGCTTTGGAAATTTGTTGTGTCTTTTCTGATAATGCAAGTTCTCTAACATTTAAGATGATTATTTCTCACATCGTGGTCACCAATAATGTAGGTTAACTCTCTAGCTATCAGACCAAGAAGATACAACCCACTGGGGAAAAAGGATTGTTTGCACCCTTTTTCAAGAAAGACAAGTGCTTTACTTTTGAATACAAAAGACACAGGTAAAAGGGTATTATGAAATCAATCAGTAACAAAAGAAAACTGGGTGGAGACCACACAGTTATCCGGGCGTTCACACACTACTCTCCAAAAGGAGCTGCTCGGTAAATTACTGCAAGATTTTCACACTATAAGAAATTCTATAAATAAGTAATTCTGCCAAAAAATAATTCAACATGTCCAAAAACGTCTTGCATCATAGAAAAGGTTTTAATGACAGAACAGTTGAGGCAAACAACATCCTCATCTATTTGAGCTCATAAGTCAATGCATTTCGGAGGAGACTCCTTCATCAAGGCTAAGCCTTGGTTGGTACAAACATAAATGGAATGACACGTGTGCACAAATACAGTGCGATCAACCATCAAAGAAAAACAGTCAAGAATATACAGAAAATGAGTCCAAACACACCAAATTGCATAAGTGTTTAAACAAAAAGGGGAAAACATGACACACAATAAATCAGTCAGTGCAATTGAGATCTGAGTCAGAAATCTAAAACAGCTAAGATAAGCAGTTTCCAAAAATAATAATAATAAGTTGTACCTTTGCCTGTTGACTTGTGGGTCAAAATCTGCAAATATAAGGTTCTCAAGCTAGTTCATATAAGGGTGAAATATGTAAGCACATGATTGCACTGGACAATCAGCAGAAATGAAGGGTTACCTC
The DNA here is from genome assembly GCF_040938575.1 of Ambystoma mexicanum. Lineage (NCBI taxonomy): Eukaryota > Metazoa > Chordata > Amphibia > Caudata > Ambystomatidae > Ambystoma > Ambystoma mexicanum. Next base: position 221,379,251 of record NC_090930.1, read on the forward strand.
AATGATTAGTGGAACACTCCAATATGGCTGGAATGTTCAGTATCTGTAAATCAAATCCAAATGGAAAATTAGGAATGTAACTCGTGGCTTGTAAGGTTCATGGGTTCAAAAGCCACCATACCATCTTGAAGCAAAGCTTACCTGCTGCTATTGTGCATAACAATGTGGCAGCGATTGCGCTCAAGTGCACGCCATGTTTTAGTATACAACCATAGTCAGGGAGACTGCTGGCCTCAACTGTTCTGTCATTAAAACCTTTTCTATGATGAAAGACGCTTTTGGAACCTTTTGAAATACTTTTTCGCAGAATGACTTATCAAATTTCTTTTAGTGTGGACATTTTACAGCAACCTACTGAGCAGCTCCTTTTGGAGAGCAGTGTGTGAGTGTCTGGATAACTGTGTGGTTTCCATCCAGTTTTCTTCTGTTACTGTGGACTTTGATCCTGGTGTCAGTGGATCATTTAAGCAACGTGAAATTCAATTACAGATTAACCAAATTTACTGACTCAGTGGTACCCACCTTTTCTCTTCACTATTATGAAATCACTTCCATAGAGCTCTCTCATCCTCCGTACAAGACTTATGTTATAAACACAAAAATTGTCAGATATTATGCACTCGATTTACAGTATTAATCCCCACCCTCTTTGGCTGCTGCCTATGTACATAGTAATGATTACATATAGCCTATTGTCCAAATTATCTAATGCACATCAATAGAACTGTCTTCTCACCCATCTTCACCACACATGGGTAACGTCCTTGTGCATGTGATGTACACTTTATTATCAGCATAAACTCAGCAGTCGACTTCGAGGTCAGTCTGGTCTCTGCATACAAAGCAGACCTTTTCTTATCCCAGACACGTTGGCACACCCATCATGCCCTCCCCACTGTATGGGCATCATTCTTGGCTCTACCTGGCACAAATCATAGATCATGTTGTTCTCTGCTTTCCCCTTTAACAGTGCTCATCCCCGAGAGTAATCCTAGTATTTCACTAATCAACACAGTTCACAAAGGATTTAGGACCCATTTGGTGACTGTGGGTGACACATTAAAGTGACTATTGAATTCCTTCAAGACAGTTTTTAGGTGAGTCAAGCTCAACTCATTTGTGTGGGAGGGGGCACCAGAGATTTGGGGAGGAAGGTGGTGCACAAGACAGAGTACATCTCTTGAAGTGAAGTGATGAGAGAGACATGTACCATCAGGTGGCACCTCGGAATGGAAAAAGGATGAGCACAGTATCCCTGTGGGGAGCTTGTGGTAAAGTCACACTAACCTGATTTTGGTGACAGGGCATATTAGAGATTCAGGCAGCTGTGTGTCACACCAGTCAATGAGAGAACAACACATTGTACAACATATCAGTACCAACATGAGCAAAAGCTAGGGAAAGAAAGGTTTCTTATGGGTTTTTTTCTGCAGGAGTAATTGCTGTGTACACTTGCAAGGCGGAACATGGTCAAATGAGGCTATGATTCAACTTATATTCCACATCCCATAACAGGCTGCTCTGTAGTACATGCAGCAGTACAAGTAAATATACATGTATTATACTTCGACTAATATACAGTAAGTCTGACAGAGGAAGTTGAACTTTCAGTTACGTCCACTATCTTAGGGGTAAAATGGAGAGTTGTGCAGAAATTATCTAATGCACATCAGTGAAGACAACACATGGTGTAGTTGCGTAGAGGAAGGTGATTCCTGTCACCGTCAACTAATAAGTCCGGAAATAATGATGATGATGAGATTAATGAGGATCACTATGAAAAATATGACCTATCTGATTACAGTATGGAACAACTGTTGTTGCTCGCAAGCATTGATAGTCAACAGTAGGATAAGAATGAAAACACCCCACAAGGAAATAACAAGCTATATGTAAAACCAACATCAAATAGCTAGGACTGCTCAAAAGTCCTCAAAATCATTCTCAAGTGCTCCAGAAAGTCCCTGTACAACCTACAAGTGTGCTCCTGCCCTGTGTACTCACTGCCGAGCAAAACTCCTCATTCGATGATGAATCATTGTTCAAGAACCAGAGGTCAGTCACAAATTCTACTCAGGATATACTAGCACCAAACCCCATTCAATACCCGTGGCAACAGAAAAAGCTTCCTTAAATGGTTCAAAGGGGTCCGCCGTCTAGTTTTTGACACATTTCTCCAGGCCAACCAGTGAGTGGCATTGTTTTGTCCTGTTCTTTCTAGTAATTCTATTTTCCAAAAAGGAATGATACTTGTTGCTGTATGACAAAGTGGCTTGATTACTTTGATCATTTTATTTTATTATTCAGCTACTTGTTTGGGTCATTCACACTGAGTTTCATCTTTTTCCTGACACTGTGGGGATAATTCTTAGAATTTACCACACAAGGGACGCACGCGGCTGGCGCACAGAGTGTGGGTGTGGCAGTCTGCGCCAGCCGCGTGCGCCAAAACCCATTTTAGCACACAGCGTATTCATGGATACTAACATCCATAACCAGCCGTGGTGCTGAGTGGCACAACAACCCTGCAGCAGTGCCAGTTACGCCCCCATCCCTGCCCCATGCGCCAAAAACATAGCACAAATCCCCTACATGGCACAAAGGCCAGTGGACCAGCATACAGCCCCCACCACGAAATACCTGGAAAACTCCCCACGCACCCCTTGAAATATGCGTACCACACTCGTGCCAGCGAAAATGCGTGGAAAACTCCCGGTGCACCTCTCGCAATACGTGTACAATGCTCGCGCCAGCAGAAATGCATGGAAAACTCGCTGTGCACCCCTCGGAATACACGTACGCTGCCCGCGCTAGTGAAAATGCGTGTGAAAGTCCACGCACACCCCTCGGAATACACGTACCCCACCCGCGCTAGTGAAAACGTGTGTGAAAGTCCACGCGCACGCCCGGAATACATGTACCCTGCCCGCACTAGCGAAATCGCATGTGAAAGTCCACGCGCACCCCTGAATACACGTACCCTGCCCACGCTAGCGAAATCGCGTGTGAAAGTCCACATGCACCCCGGAATACATGTACCCCGCCCACGCTAGCGAAAATGCGTGTCAAAGTCCATGTGCACCCCCAGAATACACCTACCCCGCCCACGCTAGCGAAAACGTGTGTGAAAGTCCACGCACACCCCCGGAATACACTACTCTGCTGCATCAGGTAAAATGCATGGAAAAAGTCCACCCTGTGTTGTGGCCTGCCTGCGGGGCATGCCCAGGGGTGATAGGCTGCCTGTGGGGTATGCCCAGGGGTGATGGGCTGACTGCAGGCCATGGGGAGGGTGGATGGGCTGCCTGCATGTATTCTGGGGGTATGCGTGGACTTACACACGCGTTTTCGGTAGCGCAGGCGGGGTACCTGTATTCCGGGGGTGCGTGTGGACTTTCACATGCGTTTTTGGCTGGCCTACGTGTATTACAGGGGTGCGCGTAGACTTTCACACTCGATTTCGCAGTGTGTGCCCTCCTGGATGTGCCCCCCATCCCATGCCCCGGAGGCAGCCCATCACCCCAGACCATGTCCCACAGGCAGCGCATCACCCCACACCATGCCCCACAGGAAGTCCACATGGCACCATGCACTCTGGAGCACCGACACATGTCTCCCACCCACCCCCATTGATGGGCACCTGCCAGCAGGTCCCAACTCATGTCCCTCCACACCCCTGACCCACCCCCATTGATGGGCACCTGCCAGTAGGCCCCGTCTCATGTCCCCCCACCCCCCCATTGAGGGCCACCTGCCTGCGGGCCCTGACTCATGTCCCCCCACACCCCCACCCACCCCCATTGACGGGCACCTGCCAGCAGGCCCCGACTAAAGTCCCCCCACACCTCCACCCACCCCCATTGATGAGCACCTGCCAGCAGGCCCCGACTCATGTCCCCCCACACCTCCACCCACCCCCATTGACGGGCACCCGCCAGCAGGGCCTGACTCATGTCCTCCTACACCTTCACCCACCCCCATTGATGGGCACATGCCAGCAGGCCCTCACTCATGTCCCCCAGAACGCCCGGCCACCCCCATTGACGGGCACCTGCCAGCAGGCCCCGACACATGGCCCACCAAACAACATGTCCTAACAAAACAGACCCATGGCCCTAATGCCAACCCAAATCCCCCTAGCCCCAGTACAAGAATGCAACCATCCATAGCACCCACTCCCAAATTACCCATGCCATGACAGTCTTAAATGAACCACCATGCCCATGCATAAATGCACAACAGAGCCACACAGTGGCAACACATGACTGAGGCAATGTTCATTGAGACATGCACAAAACCAACGATAGTACACAACACCAATCATGAATTTAGAATAAATGTGTTAAAAACATAATGAAATAACATAAAGAAAATAAAACTTGAAAATCAATAAACAATGACAGATATTAACAAAAAAACAGAAAATCAAATGAAAATCCAAAATCCACGGCATGAAAAAAGAAAAGTGGTCCATTGCCAATGTCAATATGAAAAAAATAATCCCAAAAAATGAAGTCCAAAGGGTCCATGATCCCCAAAACAAATGAAACCTACCAAAAAGTCCTATGAATAAAAAACTATATACATGAAGTGGAGCAAAGTCCATTAACTCCAAAAAAAGAACAAAACAAAGGAAACCTAACTCTAAAGAGCTATGTACAAAGGAGGCGGGCAAGTCCAACGGCTCACTTGTTAATGTTCCGTGCCAGGGCATCATCGAGCTCCACGTCGATGTCCAGGAGGCAGGCCTCTTCCCTGGCCTCGAGGTCTCGCAGGGATGCAGTCATGGCCTCCTCCAACTCCCTGCGAGTTGCCTGGAGGCACTCACCACGCCTCAATGCCCTGCATATGGAGTTCTCCCCCTGACCATAGTGAGCCGTGCCTCCTCCGCCCGCGGCTGATCTGCATCTATCCACTGGCCCAACCGCTGCCACATGGAAGACACTCCCAATCCACAGTCCTCCTGCCCTCTGGCCGGGCCGATTCCTGCCCCAGTGATGTTGAAGGCCCCGAACCATCATCACTCCCACCCTGAGCCTCCTGCTGGCGTGCATGTGCCCTGCTTGTTGATGCCTGCACGTCCTCCTCTTGCTAGGGTCCAGTTGTTGTGGTGGCCACCCCTGCTGGACCTCCGACTCCCGACTGTGGCAGGGATGTGTCCTCCACCATCCTGGCTTCTGGGACAGGGGCAGCTCCACACGGTGCACAAGTGATACTTGGGTAGGAAGATGGCACGGAGGATGACTGGCACACAGGGGGTTCAGTTGAGGAGGGGGTCGCTAGAAGATCCAGCACACGGAGGAACCCAGCCTTGGTCACCTGTCCTAGTAGGCCGACACGGTCAATGAGGTATTCGAAATGATGTGCATTGTCCACACAAGAACCCTACACGTCATCCCAAATACCTTGTTGATGCAACGCCACCCCAGCTAGGACAGTCTCAACCCGGTCACAGAGTGCCACGTCCGCAGGAAGAGGAAGGCCAGTTGTTGTTTGCGCATCCCCTCCTTGAAAACGAGTCTGGAGGAAGGCATCCCAGGTGGTGCGGGATGATGCAGTAACAGGATTGGGGACAGGATTACACACAGGCACTTCTGCGGCGGTCAGTGCTGCCTCCTGTCCCTGCCCTTGGACTGCACCACTAGCACCAGTGCAATGCCCCCCTCCAGGCCCCGTGTGTGGGTGTTCCACGGCCTCCTCCTCAACCAAACTCCCCACCAACCTGGACGACTCTGTGCCATCTTCCTCCCTAGGCCCCTGTGGGGGCTCAGCTGCCCCTACTGCTGCCGAGGAGTCCACCTCCAACCTCCGCCTCTTGGACCTTCCCTCGGCAGCTGCAGCCATGGACACGGCACCAGACTCCTCACTCCCGGAAGAGATGACAACGTGGGAGGAGAGCTGGGCCTTGCGTCTCCGGCTGGAGGTGGGATCCCTGCCTCTGTGCTCCACAGCACCGTCTCCGCCCTCTTAATCAGTCGACGCTGCAGACAGGGAGAGACAGAACACAGGCATCAGGGCACTGTACAATGGTCAGATACACATGTGACAGTTGCACATGAGTGGCAGTGTCAAACTTCAGAGATGCCATCACACTCCCCAACACTCATATCATTTGAACCCACACACATGCAGAAATTGACAGGAATCATGCAGCAGGTAGCAGCATCCATACGCACACACCAGCAGGAACATCCGAAGGTTGGCATGATATCACAAGCAACATGGGGAGTGCCGTACACATGCACACACGCCAACAGACAGACATGCATCTGTACATCTCCACTACCTGTCACAGTGCAATCATCAGCAACTATGACACATCTGCCAATCGGGTTCATACTTGCCTGTGTCACATGCATCCATGTTGTATCACTGTCGCAAACATGCAACCCACACATGCACATGTATGCCGTGCACATACATGAAGTTGTAACCAGCATCCATGTGTCACACCCCAACCATGCCATAGTACATACACAGAAATACCAACATGTATGCATCTCCACATGCAGTTGTGCATCATGCTTTGGAACACATACACCATTGATTTGCATCACTCATGACAGGACTCACATGCAGCACGGTCATGTCCCTGCACATACACATCCATAAATGACCCTTTTCAGACATATGTCCAAGCTTCAAACTCCTTGCACACCTCAAAATGCACTGCATCCAATAAGTACACATGGACACTTACCACTCGACTCCGGACCGGTCTCCCTCTCGAGGACATGGCGGTGAAGCGCTGGGTTAAAACGTTCCAGGACCCTCATGTCGTTGGTGGTAAGGTGGACCCTTCGCCTCACTGCATGTGCTGCTTCCATGAGGCGCCGGCCCTTCCGGAGGGTCCTGGACCTGAAGTCCTCCCAGCGCTTACAGACATGTTGGATGTCGTGGGTTGCCACCCCCTCACGTGGGGGGCAACCACGATGTCCAGCCAGATCCTCTCCCATCCATCCTTGTCGGTGCGTCTTCTTCCGTAGAGGGTATCATAATGCCCCAGGACTTTCTCCACCAGGATGCCAACCTCTCCTGCTGAGAACCTCGCAGCCCTCTGTCTCTCTGGCTGGGGCAACCCCCGAGGCAGGTGTGGGTGGGCACTGGGTCCTGGGGCTGGGCTGTGGAGCGATGGTACAGCAGTCGTGGGTATTCTGTTCCAGCAGGGGTGGTCACAGCAACTGGACCCCTGCAGATGGCTGACATGCAGGCACCAAATGGCAGGGGAAGTGGCCAGCAGGCAGGCAGTAACAGATGGCAGGTGGGAGTCTGCTCGGGGCCCTGGGGGGCAGGAAAATGGCCTTCTGGGCAGGAGCATGGTCTTCCATATGTTGTCGCATGGCCAGCTTGGAACAGAGTGATTTGGCACGTGAAAAAACAGCACGTCAGCCCGTAATTCGAGGAAAGGCCCTTAGTGCGTAAGCACGTATGTGACGTGATACGCGTGGGCGTTTCCCTCATCACGGGTGCATAGTGATTCAGCATGTGAAAAAACAGCACGTCCGCGTGTTATTGCATGTTATTCGAGGAAAGGGCCTAAGCGCGTACGTGATGTGACATGCGCAGGCGTTTTCCTCAGCACGGGTTAAAGGTGAGCGGGGCCAGCAGTTCGCTGTACGTGCCTTTCGTGGAGACCGACGTGTGTTGCTACTTCTGGTTGTTTCGCGCGCCAACACAACTTCACAGCGGATCAAGGACGTATCTCTTCTTTTGGCGGGGGCATTGACTACGTGTGTTTTTCATTATCACGCTAGTCAGACGGTGAGTCGCGCACGCTATTGTTCCCACTGCGGGTCCCCCTGTGTATCGCATACCCGTTTCTGAGGTCATAGTAGCCTGCATGTCCCACGCGTACATGTTTTTCCTATCCCTGGGTGCCACTGCGTACTACGGGAGGTTAATTCCACACACGTGGGCTCCCGGGGGTTGGGTGCACGGTTATACTGCAGTTTTGGGGTACCTGAGCGTTGTACGACCTGTCACTTTATCACCAGGGTCACATAGAGCCTTGCAGGTGCACAGAGGTGCTGTTAACATCTTGTATCCCACCTCCTTCACCTCAATTGCCCAGGACAACACCTCCCATTGGCACTACTACATCTGTGCCGGCACTACTACATCTGTGCCATGGTTGGGAGGCTACGAAAGGTGAGAGGCGCCTCAGCTGGGCGTACTGCACATGGCGGGCATGATCAGGACGTGGCCGGGGTGACCAGGGAGTAGGGGGACTCCAGGGTGTCTAGGGTGGCTGCAGAGGGGGAAAAGGCAGGGGTGCACCACTTTGGCACAATGTTGTGCCACGTGTTGGTACAGTCATGCCACCACTCCCTGTGGTTCCAGGAGATGCAGCTTTTGCATCTGGCACTGGCGCCCATGTGACCCGACAGTCTGTTTTATAAACTGCAACGGGCCCAAGTGTAGTGGTAGCTGCAGGTGCAGCTGTGGACACCACCACCCGGGCTCAGGGTCGGCCAGCGCATGCTGCGTTGGCACCTGAAGAGTCCCAGTATGATTTCCAGGAGGTCAGGAGGCACTTGGTAAGTGCACGCAGGGCTGCCCTGACCGAGGCACATGTCCCTGGGGCAGTATTGTCATCTGCTGCCCCGAGCAGCCAGGTGTTGGCAAGTACATGGGCAGATGCAGCCGACAACACCCCGGCTGTGAGTCTACCATCCAGGACAGTCCTGGTCAATGACCATGGCACAGCAGATGTTGCTGGTCAGGATCAAATCGAGGGCACCCAGCAGCCACTGACGCAAGTCAGGACTTCTGTCCTTGTTCCACCTGCCACTCTCTTGGTTCAATCCACCAGCGCAACTGCCTATAATGATCAGGGTGGCATTTGCCAGTCAGAGTCCGGACCACTGCACAAGAGGAGGAAGGTTGCATCTGCAGCAGATCCTGGGACACTAGACATGGCTCTGGCCTCTGGCACGTCGAGGAAGAAGCCTTTCTTCAGGCAGGAACTGGACTTCCTTGTGGACTACGTGTCAGGACACGACCGTGATATGCTAGTGTGCCCGAATAGTCACAATACGGCTGCCCAGCGTTTGTCCCACTGGAAGCATGTTGCGGAGCGTGTCAGTGCAGTGAGGTGCGCACAGCTCAGAAGTGCAAAAAACGTTGGGATGACCGTTGACGCTCTGCTAAAATAAAGCGTGCCTCTAATTATAACATGACTCGCAGTGGGCCACCACCTGAGGAGGAAGATCTCACTTCACACGAGTCAGTCTCTGTGGAGTTCATACCGGCAGAATTGTACGAAGGAGTGGGAGAGATGCTGGACTTTGATGCCCCAGCCAGTGAGTGTTGTCGCGTGCTTGTACAGACCATGTGTGGTTTGCTTGTGTGATGTGTTGTGCTTGACTGCCACTACATGTTATGTGTACATGGTTCTCATGTGCGAGTCATGCAATGTTTCACTGATGCGTGCGTGCTGTGCAGGATGCTGGACATGTAGAGCAGAGGGGGACTGTCCTCATCACTACACCTGCACCCTGCTCACATGCTAGTCACCCGGCTGCCCCTCAGGTCCATGTTCCAGCTCAGTGGCCCTTCTGCATGTAGCCTGGGGTGTCTTTCCACTCAGAACTGGGACTATGCCATTGCATGACTGACGTGCATGTGTGTTCTGCCTGCATGCGGGTACTCCATGTAGGCATGCTCCCTTGCCCCTCCACCCCCTACACCCCAATTTCACCATGGCACTGGTGTGTATCATGTTGGAGTACTGCAATGGCCTGTTCAACGCTCCTGTGTACATGCACACTTCCCCCTGCCAACCTCCAAGACACATACAGTGGGGTGCATCCTTTGTCCTTGATGCTGGGTGTCTCACTCAGACTGTGCAGATGGCAGATGCTCCGCAGGGACATGAGTGCCCATTCATGCTCCATGTGCATTCCATGCATGCGCCTATGTGACCTTACCTGAATGATAATTTTAGTACGTGTCCAGGATGACATACATTTAATGGCATTTGATCATCCATTCCATGCCTACTCTGGCTCAGTCCTGCATCACACACATGTTTAGGTGGGGCACAGGTCTCCCCCTGTTTCATGCCCCCTGACTGTGTTCAACTGGTGTAGTGGCTTCTGCACACATGGGTGTACTACTGAGGGTTCATCATGTGTCCTGCTTATTGTACCATTCTCATCTGCTGTTTTGTCAGTTGACTCAGATGATGCAATTGACACTAGTCAACACTGTCTGCCAATACACAGTTCTCTGGTCACCCTTTCAATGCCATGCAATACCTCCCTGCATGTTCTCTAAGGGGGTGGGGGTTGCCTGTAGCCATGCAACCCATTGCATGCACATTGCACGTGATGCCTGAACTTGCTCTTACAATGCCTTCATGTTTATTGATTGACATCATAATGTACATGTTCATGTAGATAGTGGGTAATGTACACATGTTCTGCACTGCATAAACCCACTTCTGAGCTGTATTACACCGTTCTACATGCCTGCTCACTGCTACAATGTCAAAGGGACCTGGCATGTATGGTCAGATGTTCATCCCTTCACTGTCATGAATGCCACAGGACAGGCACAGGTGCATCCTGTGACACATGTACTCAGTATTGGAACACCCTAGTGGGTGTTTAACAAAGTTGATTGGTCAATCTGCGGCCTATACCAACTGGTATAGGGCGCAGATTGATTGTAGCTTGACAATCATGTTTTAATGACTGTGCAGCTGCCTTCACGTGTGTATGTGTACACTTTCACATACATCAAAGCAAGCAGGTTTGTAGCTGTTCATGTTCACAATACAGGTGTATGGGGAAAGGGGTGTTTTTCAACACTTTCACATGTACATATGCAAGCAGCTTCAACGTTGTGTAGGTCAACATTGCGGCTACTCACTTATGTGTGTGTGAAAATGTTCATTTACACATGTGTCTTCCCCAGCTTTTTTGTTGACTGACTAATATGTAGTTGTAGTTGATTGACATTAATGCTGGTGAGATTTCAGCATTGCGCCCATTATGTTTACTGGCATGATCCTGAAGGTGCACTGTTGTGCAGTATGTGTACGCCCAGGCCCACTTAGCTAATATGCTGGGGCCTGGCCGTGATGAATTTACACACGGAATAATGGAATAGAGCACATTCATAGCACAATGTGCTCAATCAGGCTGAGGGGTGTTCTGAAGGCTTCATGGCCTGCAGCTCGGACTGTACTGGGCGTTATGGTCCCTCATGCCTGGTTGCAGGCCCTCGCTTTGCTTGGGACATTCACTATATCTACATGGCCCATGACACTTGGTATAGGCCGAGCTGCAGATGGATGAAGCTATATAGGTGATGATGGTTTAGTGATGCATGTGTACATGCATATTACGTGTGTCATTGTGTGTTTGGATTCACTTGCAGTTGTGGCCATTTTGCAGTTCAGACATGCTTGTGGTATGTGCCAACTCTTTGTTGCCATCTGTCTTTTCTGCCTGCGACATGTGCCTGACAGAGGTGGTGTGTGATGGAGGTGATATAGTACATTTTGTACTTGTATAGGCTTTGCTATTTAGACACATCCATTTCTGCTTTTGGGATGTGTTTGCATATCAATGCCACTGGATGCATGTTGTATTCTCATTTGTGTGTGACATGTCTGCTTCATGTGTTGGCTGTCGATGTGATGTCTATGTGTGTGTGGGTTATGTTTTTCTGACATGTGTACTCATGTTTGTTTTTTCCACTTTTCAGATGATGACGCAATGAAGGCAGAGGATGGTGATGTCATTCCAGACACAGGGCTGCTATTACACCAGCAACCCAGCACAAGTTGGGTTTGTGGGGTGTTAGGCCACGAGAACCCACTTGTGCTACAGACCATCATCTTTAGGGCTGGCAATGAGTCTAGCCTGGATGATCACTCTGATGAAAATGTTTAGTTGGATAGAAATTATTTCCATTTGTCAACGGTGATTAATTCTGATGTGGACGATCCTCTGTCCGTGACACCTGCACTGAGGGGCCAGACGGTGGTGGGATCTCCGCCTGTGGTGGATCGGGACGCACGGTCACACTCCACACCAGTTGCTGATGTGCCTGGGGCATCATGTCAACTGAGGAATGTAGTCCTGCAGCCGCGGAGGTGCCAACCCAACAAGAGTATGTTTTTGCATCTTGGGGTCCCGACTCACATATGCCACTCCTGCTTCCCCTATCCATGGGCTCGCAAGGATGGTTCGGTGTTACAACCATTTACACAAGGGCATTAGACTTTAGTCATATCTGTGGCCTGTCTGCTGCTGTACCACTTGTGTTAACACCCCTAGTGGGGATTATGGATGTTTTCTCCAAGGCATGTCCGCAATCAATTTTTGTGAATACATTATTGAAATGTCCATTTAATAGATGTTGATTGTGATGTATGTTCTTTTCTTGCATGTAGATGTGTTTGATGCCCTTCATGCTGTAGACAGTAGCCTGCACCCTTTGCCTGTCAGATTCACACTGATGGTGGGAGGGGGCCGGTTGTTGACAATGTCAAGTTTGTGCCTGTTAAGTTCAGCCCCTGGTGATTGTGGCAAAGGAGGATGCATTAGGAATGTGACCCAAGAGTCACAAGTCACGATCCAGTCCTCACCTGAGATGTCCGCCTATACTACTACTACGCTTTGTTCTCTTTGGATGGCACGTTGTGTCTGTCTTCCCTCTTGGACTTTGATGCTGCCTGAGGGCGCAGTTTTCCTACTGGAATACTGCTCTTTTACTTGTTTTTCTCTCTCTGGTGCCTGTAGTCCCTGTTCTTCTTCCTGCTACTGTCCTTGATGCAGATCTGTCCACCTGTCTGTCGGGCTGTTATTTCCACATACTCTAACATTGTCTACGTTTGCCTCTGTAGAATTCTGTTCAACAGCATCTTTCTTTCATTCCTCCTGTCTTTCATTTATTACATCCATGCCTTTATGTTGGCTGTTGGCTTTTAGCAATGCTATTGAACTGTTGTAGCTCTTGACTTGCTGTGAGCTGTTTCCGGCTATCTCACATTCTCTGTGCCTTTCAAGTCTTCTGCTGTCTCTGCCTTTCTTAGTTCACACTATTAATGATTGGTTGGGTTTCAGCTCAACCATCCTGTTGTGCCAGCCTCCTTGGTTATTTTCGACTCAAGTTCCAGCTCTACCTGTCTGGGTTCAGAACCTGGGGTTGTGTGGGAGGAGGTCGGATGTAGGTCTCAGACATGGCTCATTGACAAACAGCATGAATACACACACACAGTAAACTTTTAAGACTTATAGATGCCTTTTATGCCCTTTCTGCACTCCACTATGCCCCTGGTTGCAATATGGGCAGCGTTGTATCTTACCTGGGGTGGTGTGGCGGGGTTCCGTATTGGCATCATCATGTGGTTGGTCAGAAGGTAGGCACTGTCTCCTGGGGAGGTCATAATGGATGTGATTAGTTGGGTTTGTGTATTTGTCTGTGTGTGACATGCATGCATGTGCACAGGCATTTGTACTCACCTAGGAGCCATGTGTCTCCATGCTTCCCAGCTTCCAGGTCCCGGCTCAGGGCGGACATTCTGTATATGAAATTGTCATGGGTAGATCCAGGATAGTGTGCATAGACAGAGGTGATTATTCCTTTGGCATTGCATACAACCTGTACGTTGATGGAATGCCAGTGCTTGCGGTTTCGATAGATGTGCTCAGTGGCCCTAGGTGGACGTAGGGCCACATGGGTGAAATCTATGGCACCAAGCACTTTGGGGAAGTGTGCCACTCTGTAAAAGTCAAGGACCACAGCCTGCCTTTCTGCGGGTGTTCTGGGCATGTATATGTGCCTGCGGACTGAGACGCGCGCAGTCATGATTGCCAAACCTGGTGTAGGCAGTGTGACTGCGTGGCCTGTGAGATGCCCCCAACTATGGCAGTTGTCCGCTGAAATGACTCAGTGGCCAAATCATGCAGGACATTGAGCACCTTTTCCAAGGGTCTCAGTGCTTGGGAGCAGAGGTGGGTGACGTGAGGTCATCCTCCCACTCAGTGACCAGGTCTAGGATGATACAAGGTGGAAACCTATACCTGCCATAGACCTGGTCATCAGGCATCCCAAAAAGGCTGGTCCTGGGCAAATAAATGCAGGGCCTGGCTATTCTCCTCCTCCTGCGGTGTCCGACGATCAGTGTTGCGTCAAATGTGCCATTCATCGTAGCTGTATATACCTGTTTGTTGTTTGCGTGCAATTTTATACTGCGCGGGGACGCTTCCGCCTGCCTTCGTGTAGCGTACGTGTTTACGCCTGTGCGCATCTTTTGGCGTGCGTGGGTTTCCCGTATTCGATTCCATGAATACGTGTTGTCCGCGTGCATGTGGGCGTTCTGTGTATTTCCCTGCAGTACTTCCCCAGTTACGCCTTCTTTTTCACACGTTGTTCCCCATTCCGCGTGTTCCCCCCATGTTACGCCCCCTTTTTGGTGTGTGCGCTGACGTTGTGCGCTTTCGCTGTGCGCATCGCGCACTGCGTTCTGGATGTTGTAATGACGTGTGCGCCCGTGTGCGCCACCCGCGGATTTCGCGCACATCCTGGGGAAAACACACGCAGTGCGCTTGATTTTTCACGCTTGCACCACCTAGCGCCACAAATTTCGGCGCACATTTGTTCCATGAATCGCCCCCACAGCGTTTCATGTTCCAAGTGTGAACACACTAGGTCTCATTTAAAGAGCATTTTTCAATGGGATTGCACCATTGTGAAATGCTTTTGTTAAATGTTTTTGGGCCCACTGAGCTTCGTGTGTGAACATGAAATTCAGAATGAAAGCATGAAACATGCGCCACTCACCTGGTGAAAATAGGCCTATCGTTTGTTACGGGCAATTCTGTCGGAGTTAATTGTCTCGCCCACGATGAGTGCCATTAAAGAGGGTTGAGGCCTCGTTAATGGCATTCGTTGTGGGCGAGACAATTAACTCAGACGTTACAAATCTCTGACAATAGTAAAGCAAGCCTGCACATCTTAGAATGCATACAAAACATTAGCCTTTGTGATTTCGAATCTTTATTTAAAATATGGCTTAAACAATCTTGCTTTGTTTTCTATGCTTCTTTGCCATGCAGCATCATAGGTGATCAAAATTCGATTGAGTTTGCTTTGGTATTGGTATTTCGGGATATGCTAATTTCACATTATTCAACTTTTAGCCTGTCAGTGACTCTTCTATGTCGCAAGAAAGTCGTATGTAAACACAAAGGGCCTGATTCACAAAGCATTTTTCAATGGGTATAGCCCATTGAAAACGTGTTATGAATTCGACCGACATATGTTTACACATAGGGTTACCTTTATAAAGAACTTTCTTACAGAAACCTCTTCGAGCAATGTGTTCAACTAGGCCAAAGAGTTTGGGCTACATTTGACAATCCACCCTACCCCCATTCTTCCTACTGATTCTGAATGCCTTCTATGAGAAATGAAAACAGGGAATTGTCTTTTCATGACTTTTTTAAATGTCGATTCAAAATGAGTAGACACGTTTGTTTGGTGTTAATATTTTTTTAAGGATACAAGTTAATGAATAACATATTTTAAGCAAAAGCTCAGTTTGGAAGGATTGGATATCCTTCAATAAAGAAAAGAATCACCGGCTCTGGCATGCATTTTTCACGAACACACATCCATGATGATGTATCTATAGTATTTGTTGAGCAATGTGAGTGCCATGCATAAATCTTATAATCCAGGAACGTGACCTAGCACACGATTATCTTAATTCTATAAGAAGAGATTAATTCCACCGTTTTCACTCGGCATGTCAGTGAATGCAGACTCACAAATAATGCACTGTAAACACATTCCGAGCTCGATAATCTTCATAAATACGTTTAATGTGACTTATTTTTCTCTTTCAACGCCCTTTAGGAAGTTCCTTGATATCTTAGAGTATTCGTTCACAAATGTGCCAGTCTAGCACATGTGCAAATTCACAATCATTTTCAGATTATATGCTTTCCTTGGGCTGCTTTTCCTATTTCAATATTAGATTTTCATACTGTGAAATGGAAAAACAAATAATACTCTATTGACAAACCATGATTTTGTAATGACTTGAATATCATAAAAAATCGCAGGCTACCACCTACATTGTCTTAAGTAAAGGCTAGAAACATTGTAAATGTCAAAGCTTTGAACCCCCTAAATGAATATAACTGCAATGTCTTGAGACGTTTTAAATGACAGTTAACGGTAACGCAGACATTCATAAACCAACACGTTGCAAATTAAAATCTGACACACTGTACATAACTGCTTCAAAATATCGGGTGATTGGATCTGTGTGCCCTCATGTCGGCCTGCATTTGACAAAGGCCCATGCAATGGTGTGGGATTCATGGTAAGTAGTAGTCACAAAAAAAACATATTCCCGTTCACTTTTCTACCTCTCACTCAAGTTAGTCACATTTTGATGTTTTACTATAGTTCAATACCCCCTCTAATAAAACTGTTCTTTCAGTGTGTAGGTGATGTCCATAGAAACACACAGAATACACAGGGCTTCATCACGAGTTGTGCAGTAAACCAGCGCTATTTCCATAGAGCAGAAATAGCGTTTTTCCACTGGGTCGTGCAGCATTATTAGCGCTTTATCACAACCTGGCGTGAATGCGCCCCTGACAGTAACACTATTAGCACACAAAATAAGGGCTACTTCCCAAAAACTGGCGCTAATAGCGATACCGCCGGCTGGCCTATTAGCGCCTGCGGGAATTGCGTCACTGCCAGAACGGGAAGCATAGCAGCTGCCATTTTGAAAAACACAATCCATCAAATATCTCCACTTCCTGTAGCCATCCAGACCTGGAAACAAGACATAGGCCCTCATTACAAGCTGGGCGCAAAGCGATACCGGGCATCGGTAATGACACCGGTGCCGGTAATCCCTTTGCGCCCTATTCCGAAGTCCCTTTGCAGGTCCTTCCTTAACGCCTGGTTTTAGCAGACGTTAAGGACGGGACCCACAAAGGGATACCGGGGTTAATAACGGCACCGTAATTTACGGTACCATTATTGCTGCCTTCCCCCTTCCCATTGAGCCCTATGGGGGCTCGAATGGGAATGGGGAATGGCTTTTCAAATGGGGACTTAGCGGTCCCGCAATGGTCGGAATAGACCGGTAAGTCCCCATACCACCAAGTCGGTGGTGGTACCGGTATTGGTGCTGGTCATGGCGCTAATAGCGCCATGACCAGCACCAACCTCGGAATGAGGGCCAAAATGTCTCAGGAGAGGGTCAGAGTCAAGGGTCCCCAAGATCGCCTAAGGAAACCCAAATTTGGCGAGGGGAGCTGGTGGTGCTTGGAGATGAGGTGGTTGCACACCATGATGAACTATATGGGCTGAGGCAACGGAAAATATCCAACCAGCAGAGGACAGACATCTGGCATTCCATAAGCCAGAAGTGTCCCACTGTGATGGGGAGGACTGCAGGAAGCTATGAACAACCTGAGGGTTAGGGTGCACGGACTGCTGGGCCAAAACTGGCAGGAGAGCATTGCAACTGGCGAAGGTACTGTGGAACCACTGGTCCTCACTGCATGGGAGGAGAGGTGCTGCACATTGCTGGACATGGAGGCTATCAAGGGAGTTGGAGGTGTGGATGCGGGTACCAGCAGCCTGGAGGCAGTAGGTGAGTCAACCCCCCCCCAGCACATGTGCATGCATCAATGACAGGTCAGCAGAAGACATCCCATTGGCCATACTCCAGAGTTGGGCATGGTGAGAGGGTACATTGAGTGGGTGCCACATCAGCCAACATCCACAGCAGCCATATGCAAGTGCACCAAGTCAACCCCTGTGAGGCAAAACAGTGGAGAGGCGAGGCAAGGCACCCATCCAAGTGCCCTGCATTGCACACCCAAGCTGGCAGCACAGCAGTTCCCCATAGGGAGCTGCTAGGGCAATGAAGCAAGTCACCCCCCATCACAGTGGGACCCACAGAGGGGACGTGTTTGCATGAGGAACCCACTGTAGATACGGATTGGTATGATTCAGAAATGGAAATTCACACATTTCTCAGGAAAGTGAGACTTCACACTTTCTTTAAAGAACACTCTATGGTCTCAGAGGATTTAGAAACAGACACAGGTCTACACAGACCATCAACTTTCACTCCATCAGATAGTCAGATACCCAATGAACTTCTGATGTTCGAAAAAAATGCATCTTACAGGACTACTCCAAACTCAAAAATAACACGAAGAAAACTAAAACAGGAGTCTACCGCAACTTAACTAGGAATGAGAAACAAGCACTCATCGACTTACAGAACAACAAGGGTATCGTCATTAAATCGGCAGACAAAGGAGGAGGAATTGTGATCATGTCCACTACTCAATACAAAGATATGGTGCTGGCCATTTTGAATGATCGGGAATGTTACTCTATCCTCCGTAACGATCCCACAAAAGACCTTAGTCTTGAAATATCACAAGTGGTCAGTTTTGCATTAGAGAGAGACTGTCTATCTTCCAAAGAAGTTGACTTTCTCACCACTCCAGGGGACAGAACTCCATGTTTCTATGCCTTACCGAAAATTCATAAGAATCCAATCAACCCACCAGGTAGACCGATGTGGGTCGGTCTTGGAACCTTTGAGCACATTTGTGGGCAGCTTTTTACAGCCACTCAGTATGCAAACTAGCACATACCTGAGAGGCACCACTCATACCATCACATTCTTTGAGGATTTACCTTTTGACCCAGCCACCCAGATTCTCGTCACAATGGACATTAATTCTCTCTACTCTAATATTGCTCAAGAAGCAGCGAGAGTGGCTCACTAGAAACCCCTTACAAGACCGGGTTCCCACGAACTTCATCATCAAATTAATGACGATAGCCCTCCAAAAGAATTTTTTTCATTTTCGATAAACAAATGTACCTCCAAACTAAGGGAACTGCGATGGGGGCAGCATTTGCCCCAAGTTTGGCCATCTTATACATGGCTAAATATGAGGAAGAATACTTGTTTTCCCCACTTAATCATTGGAGACAACAAGGGGATCATTGGTACAGGTACATAGATGATGTCATCTTCATCTGGACAGGTCAATTGAGTTAGCTCTTACTCTTTTGGGAATGGTTGAATTCCTGCATTGCAGATATGCAGTTTGCCATTGAACATAGTAAATTCAAGGTCCCCTTTTTGGACCTGACTATCCAACATCTCAGTGGCAGTCTAGTATGCGATCTCTTTCGCAAATCTACGGACAGAAACACTTTATTACATCATACCAGCAACCACCCTATGCACACCAAACTAAAACTTCCCAATGGACAATACCTGCGTATACGCAGAAATTGCACTTTAAAACAGGACTTCCTTACACATTCCAAAATGGTGTCACATAGATTACAGGCAAGAAGCTATCCAAAGAAACTTCTGGATCATTCTGCCAGAAGAGCCCTCAACACTAATAGAGAACTACTCTTTCAGCCAAAAACCACACTGACTCATCCGGAGGATGACTGCCTCATTTGTGTGGTTATGCATGGCAGAGACACAGCAAAAATCAAGAGAATGATTCAGTAAAACTGACACATTGTCAAACTTAACTTACCAGAGGACCAGAGGACCTACCACCTCGATTAGCATATAAGAGGGCTAAAAACCTTAAAGATAATTTAGTACATTCCTTTTCCAAGCAGAATCTTCAACAACAGGACAAGGAACGTTACGCCCAATACAAGGGCACTACCGCTGTGGTAATTGCATGGCATGTCAATTTACGAGCGAAATGAAAACTTTCAAGATTGGCCAGAGGGAATGGACGCTGAAAG
This sequence comes from Ambystoma mexicanum, assembly GCF_040938575.1. Lineage (NCBI taxonomy): Eukaryota > Metazoa > Chordata > Amphibia > Caudata > Ambystomatidae > Ambystoma > Ambystoma mexicanum. The sequence goes on from NC_090930.1 coordinate 221,399,045, forward strand.
ACTTCACCAACTGTAAGAGTTCCCACGTCATCTATTGTATTAAATGTCCATGGGGTTTGAGATACGTAGGACAGACAATAGGATCGGTTAATCTAAGGATCTCTGAACACCGATCCAAGATCCGTTGCAAAACGTTGACAGCACCTTTGGTGGCACACTTCATGGAGGCTAAACACTCCCCCAATGATATCAAGTGGTGGGTATTAGAGAAAGTGAAAGGTGGAGCGGATCTAACACACAGCTTACTACACAAGGAATCCAGATGGATTCACTGATTAGACCCTTACCACCAGGGACTGAATGAAATCTTTCAACCAGTGGTACACTGAGTCGATATCAGTTTTTCCAACTGCACACAACATGAGACCTACGGCCCAGTACACCGGCACAGGCCAAGCCACACAGATCGCATGTCCAGAATAAATTAATGGTGGACATTGACACCATGCTAGGGGAAGACCTTCCAGTGCAATTTTATGTGAACACAACACATGCATCCAGTCGGGACTCTGCAACATTTGGGCCCAGCGGGGACAATTAAACACGAGGGTATACACCAAATACCGGCCCCTCCCTCCCCCCTTCCCCCCTTACCCCCTTCCCCCACTCTCGACACCATTGGCCAGATGTGTTTTTGTTGGATTTTTCGTGTTTCCCCTTCCATCTGAAATTTCTCGTGGCACCGCGGGCCACACATTTCCACCGTTAAAACAAGATTTATTTTTAATTTCATGTACACAATTCAGACACACTTGGCACAGTCATGGGATGCCGTTTAATCAGACATACCTCTTCCCTGCACTGCCAACATAGACCCGCAGTCAGGATCGAAGACCATTACAACACAGGGCAGCAGCCTTGTTTCCTTGACTGCAACTAACAACAATGCACGTAGTCAGCCCCGTGACTGGGGTCACGTGCACCAATCCCTAAGCAGAATAATGTCTGCAAGTCCCTGACAACCTGTACGCCTCTCAGTTTACAGAGACACTTACAGAGACGCGGTCCCTGCAACATGCAGACGCATCAGCGCTGGATCGCCCCGTGGTACCCACAAGGGGCACAAAGGTAAACTTACAGGGGCTTTCAGATGAGCGGTCCTCGTATTTTACACGCCCACTACAATTTGTTTCACAATGAACAAGCCTCCATGAATTCTTTCACACGGCTCCGGGCAACCATCATTACGGGCCATGACCTATTAATACTCTCCCCCTGGAATACGCTTTTTTCGCTAAGCATAACACATGCACTGAACAACACACAGAACAAACAAATACTACACAGACAGTAAGTACCGTTTTATTCATTACAGGCTCACAAACTAAAGGGGACCCCTCTGGACCCTCCGCATCTAATCTGGAGATCGCTTCTCACAGGCCAGACATGTGCAGTTAGCTATGCCGGACCACTTGTCCACAATTTCTGTTCATAATCCGTGACTCCACCATTAGACGTTACAGTAAACACATAGATCTGTATTGTGTTTTTCAGTTGGAACTGAGCGCCACAGTAAATATTAAGGCTGGAAACTGCCTCTGCACCTCCGGATACGCCCTAATAGCGTTTTTTTTGCTGTACTACAACATGTAATAAGTATCCCGGAGACATACAGAGGTAATTAATTAGGGCTCATTTGCATTTCAAGATAGCACCCAGCTCTGCATGAATATTACTAATTATTCATTACAGGCTCACAAACTAAAGGGGACCCCGCTGGGCTCTACGCATCTAATCTGGAGATCGCTTCTCACAGGCCAGCCATGTGCAGGTAGCTATGCCGGACCACTTGTCCACAATTTCTGTTCACAATCAGTGACTCCACCATTAGTCGTTACAGTAAACACATAGTTATGTATTGTGTTTTTCAGTTGGAACTGAGTGCCACAGGAAATATTAAGGCTGGCAACTGCCTCTGCACCACCTGCCCTAATAGTGTTTTTTTTTCTGTACTACACCATGTAATAAGTATCCCGGAGACATACCGAAGTAATTAATTAGGGCCCATTTGCATTTCAAGATGGCACCCAGCTCTGCATGAATTTTACTAATTTTAGGTCTCCACCATTTTGTTTTGTACCAACAGGGAACCCGACCATACACTACAAGGGACCCATAGGAAAGACACCATTCCAAGGTGCACCTCAACTGTTGTAGTTAAGATACACGGGAGCAACCACAGTGGAAGTCTAGGGAATGTCTAGAACTCCAGCCCGGACGCGACTCAAGACTTGGGATTACAGTATCGGCAGGTAATTTCACAGCTGATGAATCCGAGGCTTTATTTAGACTGTAGCGGGTCAGATATAGTCTGACCAGTATTGAGATGGGGAATTACAATATCTGTTCTTTTGCATATATTCATACAGGGTCTTCAAATGAGACGCCCTGATGAAGGCGGACTGACGAAATGTCTTATGACCACCGAAAACGTGAAGAGCTTGGTTGAAGACCGAGCCCCACATAGGCAAAGAATTCTTTAACCTTAAAGACCCAGATACTAGGCTACATTGGAGCCTGAGGACATTCTTGAATCCTCATAAAATTCCTGCCTCTTTAACAAACAGAGCAACCACCAGGGAAAGACACAGGGATTCTCCCAGGACACCCCTAATTGGGTGCACAATTAGGGAACTGAATTTTAGTTTTCCTATTTTAAATTCACCTTTAATGTCACATTCAGAAACTTTATTTCTTGTTTTGTATGTTGTTCACTATTTTTTTTGTTATGAATCATGAAGATTAATGTTTGTTCACCACAATATGTTTACTATTGAATGTTATAAATACACTGCTGTTTAGTTCAAACTTTCTTTATCTATATGCACTTTACTAATGTGAATTAAAAAGCACATGTTAAAAAAAGTTCTTCCCTCTCCAATATGCTCATTTATCCCATGACTTCCATAAATAATTGAATTGGATGATTGGTGGAACACAGATGTTACCCGTAAAGGAATTACAGAGTGATAACTAAAATTTCTTTTCAGAATTCTTTTTTTCAGGGTGGGATACATTTATATTTACATATGCATGAGGAACTGAACCATGCATACCATACAACAGCTGGCCCATCACGCATGCCTTGCCATGCCCACACACAAGCCAAAGACCAACGGCCCATGTGACACACACCCATATCCGCATCTGTCCCCATCATTGTGTATCCACATGCAAACACCCCTGACCAACCATGCACATCAGTGCATTGCCTGGGGATCCCACTCAGAACCACGTAATTAATGTATTGCATGCCAATACACGTGTGGGAATTAAACCTGACTATGTCTCCCATGTCCCCTACAGGCACTCCAGCTATGCCAGATGCATCTGAGGATGACGAGGTGGCAGGCCCATCTAGGAGTGGGGCATTGCAGCCATCAGGACCTGCCAGTACCACCGCCACACCCACCCTGCAAAGTGGCACACAGGCCACGCCAAGGGAAATGTCCCTCATGTGTCACACCACATCACAGCAGGACCAGGACAACAACCCCCCTCACCCACAAGGAGCACGGCTATGTCAGCTACACCCACACCCGCTGCTGTGGGCATTGCTACAGAGGATACTCCACCTACTGGAGTGTCTGTGGAGACACAGGGGGACAACAGCCTGGTAACATCACAGACGGAAGTGCCAACAACCCTTGGCCGCAGTTTCCACTGGCAGCCCTCCACCACACCTTAGAACCCAGCAAGCCACCGCAGAATTCATACACCTGACCCGGACACCGAGTCAGATGGCTTCCCTGTCACCAGAACACCCCCACTTTGCAGACCCTCACCAACGCAGCCTTCAGCCACCCTTGGCATGGTGCTGTAGAAGCTGGGGGATATGGAACAGAGACAGAGTGAGATGGTGAACATTGGGCGCACCCATGCAGAACGCATTCAGGTCATTCACGACAGCATCCAGGGGACCACGCGCAGGATTGCACAGGACAATGCAAGGACACACAGAGTGATAACAGCCAGTATGGCAGCGTTGACAACAGTTAGCCAGAGTGTCTGTGAGATAATGGAGGCATCTCAGCACTTGCTGAGGCCATCCGCCAACGCAATGCGCTGGTACACCAACAGCTCCTGTGACCTGAGTCCATTCCTTCTAGTTCCACCACCTCAACATGGACTCACAGCAGAGCATTCCAAGTTGGCAGTCCCTGCACCATTTGTCATCCAAATCACTAAGTGCTGAAACTGGGGGAAGATGCCACAGAAATAATGTTGTGACATGAATCGCCCTGAGTGGCCATGCCATGGAGTTGCTGGTGGGAGGGGACAGGGGGGATAGTGTGCTGGGGATTTGCTAGTGGTATGGGGAGGGGGGTAGTGTGCTGGGGAGTTGATGGTGAGAGAGGAGTGGGTGTAAGGTGCCGGGGGAGTTGGTGGTGGGAGGGGGGTGGTGTCATGGGGAATGATGGGGGTATGAGGGAGGTGTTATAGTGTGCTGGGTAGTTGGTGTTGGGGTGTGGCGGGGGGATAGTTTGTGCACCTGGGTAGAATAAAACAGTTGAACTACATCAATATGAGGGCCTTCCTGATTGTGCCATTGTGGAGTTTATTTACAAATGTGACAGTCAAACAGTGGTGCATGGCTTGTGCAAGGGAAATTATTCAAAAGAAATTGTCAATCAGTGCCTGGCCAGCCAGTCTTGTTTCCCTCATGCCATCTCTGATATTGCCTGGTCTGGCACCTGCCTCAGTCACCGCATCATCATCCCCTGAGTGGTGACATGTCCACACCAAGTGGTAGGGGGCAGTTTCAGATATCCAGAGTCACCTGCGTGGGGAGAGGCACACACATCAGTCACTGTGAAATGTGTGATGGTGGACTAAGATTTTGTATCAAGGCAACAGACATCATGTGCATGCATATGGGGACTCATCAAATGGTTCTGCCTCTAAATGTTCTCTGCATGCTGTGTCACTGGTATCTTGCATTCCTTGACATTCATATGCACCCTGTGAAATTGCTGCAGTTATTTGGTAATGTGTCTGTTGGTGACATGTGTTCCTGTAGGCTGCCTTTGGCCTGTGTATGGTTATCTTGCTTGTGGCATGCAGGGTTTCCCATCAGCCTTCCATGCTGATCTTGGGGCAGTTGACCAACATGGTAGGGTGGGTGTACGTGTATATGGCTGTATCACTGAAAGGACTGCAGATGGGCAAGACACTCTTAGCATTTGTTCGGTATTGCTTAGGATGATGCATGATGCCTTGTGGTACCTGTGGTTATGTGTGTGGTGTACAATATTGCTGTATATGTTGTACAGCATGTCTGTCAAGGTGTGGCCAACATGTGCGTGCACCTTGGACTTTACTCTGACGTTGGTGGTGGGGCTGTGCAGGTACTACACTTGCATTTGCTTGTCAGGGCATGGTATGTGTCAAACATCACCCCTTCAATTGGGACAGGTTCTTCACAGTGCATGCATGCAGACAGATGTACTCACCCACTATCCATGTCCATTGTCCCCTGTGCCTCTCCATGTATACTAGCAGTGTTCTTTTTCGTAGGACTATGGAGTGGAACCTGGGTAACGGACACAGCGGTGCGTGATGATGAGGTTGTTGTTACAGGTGACCTGCACATTGAGGAACTGGTAGTGCTTACAATTCCTGTAGACTGCTTCATGGGCCTGGCGTGCCATCCATGTAACATGGCTTTTTTTAATCCATTTGTTACACAGCTTGCCTTTGATCTACGAACTGTACTCCATTACGTGTAGACTATTTTTTTTTATCCATTTGACACACAGCTTTCCTCCACTTTATACTTACCTGAAACACCCAATACTGACCCCTCCTCTAAGACTTATGCCAGCACCCACCGACTAAGTGCAGCCAATTCAGTGAGACATAACTAACGACAGCCCTACTAGTATGTGCACCGAGTTGGCTATTCACCAAGAATGCAAATATTCCCCTCCTCCTTACCAATAAACTCAAAATAATGATTACTATGCTAACTGCAGTATTCCTCATCATGTTCCCTTACTGCATTATCAATGATTGCATCCCCTGCACAGGAAATGCCTTACTTCCCCAAGTTAATGGCCTTTTCAAATTGGGTTGTTATAGGCATCACCCCAATCCCGTCCCATCACCGTTCCTACCTGCAACACCTGCCTTCCTGCCCCCTTGCAGCTTTGTAGTCCCCCAATCACTACTAAGAGCTCAAGTACACCTGAACCTACGTTCACTCACAGCTCATCTATACTCTTTGACCTCTTGACCTTTCCCCCTACCACTTCCAACCCGTCCTGGGAGTTATCAGACAATGGAGTCTAAGATCACGGACTAAGCCACGGACCATAGGTCATTCAAGCCTAACAGCTCCGGAGCATACGATTAACCACAGCACACCTATACTCCTTGAAACCCTGTATTCTCTTATTAGTAGACTTATCAGCAGCATTCCACCTTGTTGATCATGATAAACTTTGCACCACCTTGGTCAATGATTTTAGCTTCTCTAATGAAGCTACCTGCTGGGTTAAATCTTTCCTAGCGGACCGCACGTCCAGAATATAACTTTCCCCCCACTCTATACAATGCCTACACCAAATTTCTATTTGCACCTTTGGACGACATGGGTGTCATCTACACCATCTTTGCCGACGACACCCAAATACTCATACCACTCTCTGGGAACTATGAGTTACACACCATCCTAATAAATAACATGTATGCAATCACACAAAACTGGATGGCCCTAAACAGCCTCTGACTCAATGATGAGAAAATGGAGATCCTTATGTTGGGCTCCCCAACTAAAATCAATACCCTCCATACAGACTACAACTCAATCAAAATTGATGGAACCCTCATACTGTTAGGTAGAATTCTCCAGAATGGCTAATTTCCCTTACCTACTGAGTCCCTCAGCAGCTTTGCTGGATTTCTAGGATTTATTTTTTTCACCAGGTAAGAGTGTGAGCCTTTTTTTTCCCACTCTTACATTTTTGTGTTCATAGACTGTGGAGCCTCACCTACTCCATAGGCATCATCTTTTTACTGTGTGTTACATAGCACCCTTAGTGCAGTGACACAGGGTTGTCTTTTTCAGACTTCCCACTTTAAACTCCATATTCTGGGGCTGACTACTGTCTCTCAGAACATGTAAAGTTGCCATTGACTTTATTAGTCTTTTTAAATTCACAGACCCAGTACACACTATCTTACATAGAGTACTGGAAAGGGTTAATAGTTATCCCTTTTTGTCTATCTCTTATGGAACATTATTTTGTTCCCCTTTCTTCAAGATTTAGCTGGTGGCAGTGGTAGCTACCATATTTCTCCTATCGCAGTCTATGAAAATAGCCTTGTTAATGTTTTAGGCTATGTTAGTAGCCTCAAACTTAAATCTGCTGGACCCCATTCACTTTTATTTGGTTCCGACTGGGTTTATTCACCATTTCTTTTTGTAAAGGTCTTTCTCATGTTTTACTCTGCACGCCAAACCAGTTTTGGTTCCTTTGTTCAGTGTCCTTTGGCCGGCTTCTGCACAGAAGCCCTCCTTAGGCACCTGAGAGTCTTGGTAGACAGGATGTGAGGGAGGGGTTTTAGGACCCCTGCAGAGGGTTCCCTTGGAAACCCAAGTCACACTCTGTTTGGTTGGCTAGGTGACTGTCATGCCAGGACAGCCACTCTGCTGTGTGATTGACATCCAGGGTGTGTGAATGGGGGAAAACTGCATAAAAAGCAGGTCTCTGGAACTTGGAAGGCAGAGTCGCCACTGGAACGAGATAACAGAAGAGAAGCTGAAGGAAGAGGACCACTACCACGACTGAACCCTGCCGGTGAAGCCCTGCTGCAGGTCCAAATTTCCTACACTTCGACAACAGAGAAGATCTGCAAGGAATCTTCTTCCCTTGAGCTGGTGGGATGAACCAGTTCGCCAAACAACAAGCAAGGCCTCTCTCCCCATGTCGAATTTGCTGTGCACTGCTGCAGTGAACCGGATAGCCAGGAGGACCGGACCGTGTTTGGGTTTTAAGGAGCACACCTTTTATTCGTTGCTTTGCTCTGCTGCTGGTTTCTTCCCGGGGCAGCAGGACCCTCCAGTCTTCCTTCTTCATGTCAGTCCGAAAGTTACTTCAGGAACCATGAGCCTGCAGGATCTGCCAGGTACTTCTACCTCAACTACAGCATTCTTCTTCTTCTAAGGTACTGTTCAAATCCGGTTGTTCGTTCTGTCCGACCACGGTGAAAGTGTTTTAAATCTTTTGCCAATCCGAAGGCTTGTCCTTCTCTACTCTTTTACATTACTTTTCCTTCGACCAACTTCGTTTTGAACTCTTGGCAAAGACTTAACTGCGAACTACCCTGAATGGTGTGATCCTCTGCAAAGACTCTAAAACATTAAAATTGGCCCAGGCCTATTGATTTGAATCCTAGTTGTAGTAAGCCTTTTCTAGATCGCCCTGCCTACTTACTTGTTGGTGCTGTTTGATTTTGTAAAACCTTGTCTTTCCCTCCCTTTTTAAATTGCTGGAGTGCCATTTTGCTCACACTTCATTTTGAACTTAACTTGTCCAGAATTCTTTGGGTGTTACTTTAGTGAATTGTTTTAAAACTGATGGTGTAAATAAATGTAGATTCTTTTACTCAGAAATCTTGAATCAGAGTTCGTTTGAACCATAGCAATTGTTGTCCTTTGTGTAACTTCTCATACTGCTCACTTTACTCTTGAGACAAGTCTGGCTGCTCAGCCATAGCTACCACTTTACAGTACAGGCTTGTGCCAAAGGTGAATTTGTACTCGCACTTGTAGTCTTAATTGTGTGTGATGTTCCCAAAGGGTACTGCATATGATTCTGCCTAACACATACCTGTACTCAAACAAGTTAAAACACTCGGTCTCTACCTTGATACTAATCTAGCTATGACTAAACACACTAATTCCCTTGTCTCATCCACTTCCTATACAGCAAAACTCATAGCCCTCAGCCACCAGTTCCTCACCCCAGCCAACTGCACCACTTTAGCCAGAGCCTTAATACTTTCTAAAATAGATTACTGCAATGTTCTCCGACTAGGCACTTCTAAGGCAAACATAGCCAAACTCCAATTCATTCAAAATAAAGCCTTAAAAGCATCCTAGGACTATGAAAATCAGACCATATCTCACACATCAGAAGAGAGGTTCACTGGTTGCCTATCAAAGCCAGAATCTTATTCAAAGCCTTATGTCTTATCCACAAATGCATCAATAATAAAGCACCTAGCTACCTCAACATATCCATCACAAAAAAAGAAGCAAACAGATCATTAAGATTCAATGCCAAAGCACTTCTGACCATCAAACGCTACAAGATTAGTAGAGCTGGGGGCAAGAGCTTCCCAGTCCTGGCACCCACTCATTGAAACACCCTCCCAATGAATTTGAAAAATGAATCCTCCTTCCCCATCTGAAAGAAATTACAAAAAACATGGATATTTAACATAGTCTAATTTAGTAGGATTACATGTCAGCCTCCTCTCTCATTATGTCCTTAAAACATATATGTAGCCATCAGTAAATCTGCTGAATCTATGCCTTACTCTCTCATGCCTGTATTGATTTTTAAATTGACCTTCATGCCTGTACTGATAGAGAATTGATTGTACATAGTTTGTCTAATTTGTTTATAATCGATTTCCATCATATATTGTAACTATTTCTAAATAATGCCTGTAATCACCTATCAAAACTGTCTGTAACTAAGCTGTGATACCTAAGGGTCTTGGTGTTTAACAAATGCAATAACTAAATAAATAAATAAATAAATGGGTGCAGTCCATGTCTTCTAATACATTTGCCTGTTGGGCAATGCCATATAACCTTTCCTTCATGGCATTTACCTGAGCTGGGGTGGTGAGCAGTGCAATGTGCTGATGTACATGCTGCAGGAGGGCATCCAGCACCTGGGCCAACACTGCAAAGAATGTGGGCTGTGCCATGCCATGCATCATGGCCACAGAGTGCTGGAAGGTGCAAGTTGTTAAGAATTGGAGTACGGACACCAGCTGCAATGGTGGGGGCACGGCTGTCCGGATGTTTATCCTGCTCCCTAGGTCGTCCGCTGTTGTGCTGAACAGCTCAGTTATGGTCTGCCTGTTGAGGCGGTACCGAGTCACAACTGGGTGTCAGTGAGGGTCCAGGGTGATGGCCTGAACCTTTGGATGGGTGCCTGCCTTGCTTGGGCTCTCCTCACGCTCCTCCTCCCCACAACCTGTATTCCTTGTGCCCTGCCCTGGTTGACCTGCATCTCTACTTCCAGGTGCAGCATGAGCAGCTGCCTGTCCCAGCTCACAGCAAAAAATGGCAGCATGGATTTCGAAACAGTGTTTGGGGTTGGGGTGTGCCTTATGCACCCCTCCGAAGTTCATTGGGTGCACATGTGGCTTCATTTCTGCCCCTGTGGTCATTTACCTCCAGCTGAAGGCTGTAGGTAAATCTAGGCTGTATTAGCACTGGTTTTCATTTCTAATATTGCCGTACGTGGACTTGTGATATGACTTTAATTACAATTTATGTTGACGGCGCTATTAACAGCGACAGTGATAGCGCTGGCTGTAATAGTGGCAGTTGTAATAGCACTGGTTAATTTTGTGGCTGGCGGCATTTACTCTGAGTCGTGATCTGGCGGAGCGGTATTGGCACTGCTAATTCCATTACCGCTGCATTTAAGGGCTAGCACACAACTCGTGATGAGGCCCACTAAATGTGCATTGAGTAAATCGCTCAATGTCACGGCCTGTGTGTGATGCCCCCGGATTAACATTGGCAATGGAGACCCAGCCTGTCTTTTAATGTTTACACTGGTTTCGAACCTCCCTATCTGTGAAATCATCCACCTCCCTATGCAGTGTGCCCTGACATGTCCTTGGTAACCTCCTTGTCTCATTTCAAAATTTACTCTGGGTTGCTTTAATAATTAACATAAATATGCATAGGGATTTGTGGTTAGTACATGTGATGGTAAATTCTGTCTAAAGTAGACACTAGTTTGCTAGACACGAACATTCCATGTGAGTAGTATTTAAGAGGAGTCCCTGAGAGTGTGATTCCAAATGTATGTGTCTGACTGCAGGGCCCTGTCATTTCACACACGTTTGGAGGGCTTCTCACACACCAACATGCACATACGCACACACACACGTGCATATACCAAGATCCTAAAGTGCACTTTTTCCACATGTATCAGCTACCCCACCCCTGTTAATAGAATTATTACCACCTTTGCTCAATAAATAAACACCTGGGCTCCGATGTAAACATAGGCCATGTATCTGATCAACATACAAATCCAAAGTGTGTCATTTCATCGTGCAGTACGAGCAAGCCATGCCACCTGCACTCTACATAAGCGATTCGGTACAAAGGAATGAAGGACCTAGCTCGGGTAACACATCAATCCAGTTTCATATTAAGCAGTATCATGCATCTGATTAGGGCACAGTCTAAGGAACACAACTATAGAGCTATGCTAACAAATGGCTACTCTGCATACCACCATCGGTCAGTCTAATCACTCTAGAGAATCTTGCAATAAAATCACCGTCAAGCCCTGCCACCACTTCCCCATGGTGTACCCTAAATGCATGCGTATCGAGTTGTACTACAGGTCTTGAGACTAGGTTCACTAAGGCACTTGTATAATGCCTTACATATTAGATGTTGTAGGCGCATGTCTGCTCCTTGGCTTTTTTTTGTATGCTAGTGCTAAATCACACTATTTTAGTTGCTAATGGGGATAGCTCATAATCACTGAGAACTTCCCATTCACTAGCATGTTGGGGGCAGGTTTGTTCTTGATTTGTTTGGCTGAATTTTCCCCACAGTCGGGAAGGAAAATTACTGTGCTGAAGGCAGGATATTCCACTTTAGCAGGAATATGTTGGCCAATGAAAAAAGCATTGGCTTCATGGCCATCCCTGTGTCACCTCGTTTTCGTATCAGTCAAGAGCGGCCCCAGACTAATAAAGGGTTGCAGGTGAATCATGCTGTCAATCAGCATGCTTATTCTGGTTTTGAAAGGTTTTAACAGCAAAGCATGTTTATGACTTGATGTCTTTATAAACTCACACACTGGCAAACAATTTAAACGTTGGAAATGACATTTATTTGTTAATTTACAGCAACCCCAATGTCTATGCTGCACCTAGAAAGCGCCAAACCATGCATGCTTCCTACTTTATACCTTAGAGACATCTTGTGGTGACACACTATGTTAGCTTTTGGCAGGTTGTAGCTGAAGTAATTGGCTTGGCACAAAATATATTTCCATATAGCATCCGGTCCCAAAATGTCAGAAGTGTGCAATGCCAGTAGCAGCTGTACAAAAGGTTGACATAGCCCTAGCTTTACACACCCACTATTATTAACTATTACCCACGTGGACTGCCCATATGAGCAATGAAACGCATTAAGCGCAAAAGTCCCGCTTGGATGCAGGATTTGTCACACCAACGGCGTTCTGGCTAATACCTCATGTATGTTCTGTGCTACAACTATTTGAATTCGCTGCCAACCTTGTTATCCTTAATGCCATGTCACTAAGTCATGTATACCATGAGTGTGCTTAGTGGAACTATGTCAGTCTAAGACAGTAAATGATCATGTCTTGACTGGCAAACCTTATGCAGAACAGCTGGTTAGGCCACTTCTTTGAAACAAGCAAAGGAATGCCCTCGTTGTTTCAATCTAATGGAAAATAGGACAATATTTGGAGAGATTCAACCTATGACTTAAGTGGAAACTGGCTTGTTTTCATCAACACAAATCTAAGGACTCACAGGCGCCAGAATCAGAAGAAAATGTAGTCAAATTGAAATTGGATGTATGGTTTAGGCAATTTCAAGGCCAAATGCATGACACACAGAAGGATACATTGTACATACAAAACCCTTGAGCTGAATTCTTCATGATCATTGTCAATATCGTTGTTATGACCAGTGCCAGCTTCTTTCTGCCCACAACTCAGCCTGATCAACTATGGGTCGGCTAATGGAGCTATTCATGGGCAAATACTTGGTTGTGGAACTGAACGGCAGATGCATGGAGGATGCATCATCAAAGCCAAATTATAAAGTGGGCTCAAGGAAAACCAATATTGACTATTGTATGGTTGACTGTTTTGCTTTCTGACAAATCAAAAGGTTTTAAAATACATGATAGGGTGGAGAGAGACCATAACTCTTTGATCGTTGAATGGCAGACAGGCATACTAACTGGATCCAATGAGCAGCATAGCACAGAGCCGATTCAGGTTCTTGAATGCGGAGAACAGAGAGCTTAGATTTGTCATCTCTTGTCCGAGATAGTTTGATCAGTACAATTCAAGAAAGATTATTAGGAACCGAGGACCAGTATGAGGTGGTATGGCACTTTGCGCTCTTACAGGCCCGAATCTACCTCAGTGTTCCCCATATTTCACCTAATGCAATGATTAGCAGGTCATCAAGAGGTTAAACCCCTTGGTTCGATAGAAAATACAGGCAAGCTAAATGGGCATCCCACCAAGCGTCATTGCACCCCTCAATACCCGCAAGTCACCTTTATTCTCTCAAGAAATCCTATAGGAACCACTTAAAATATAAGAACCACTGGTTCATCGAGGTGCAATGGGATCTTCTTGATAGAACGGTCAGGGGAAGCCAGCTGAAATATTCTGCTGATTAGCGGCCAAGTGGAATGAAGAAGCTCATGAGAGAGATGTGGGATTAGTAACCCCAGAAAGTTGGATCTCTAATTTTAAAGAGTTGTTTTTTGACCCAGACGCTGATGCAGCACCAATAGCAACTCTAAGACCCAAAAATTAAATTAAGGCTGGAGAAGAGATCATATTCTCACAGGTAGAAATGAGTGTGCAATGGGAAATGCAAACATATGGTAAGGCCATATTGTCGGATGGACTAATTCCCCAAAAATATGGGGAGGTGAGAGTGAACTGGATGATCGCCAAACAGCCCTTTAAGATGAGTAACAGTACTCTCGAGATAGATGCGGACGCAGATTCATACGCATGCATCAAATAATCAAGACAACTCAATAGTTTGACAAAGTGAGTCTGTTTAATGACAAGTTCATAAAATGGGGAGTTGGACGAACATCAGCAATCGCTCGATCTTCTCGCTCTCTTTACTTTTAGAAAAAAACACAATATTTATAGCAAAAACTCATCATTTCTGACGTACAACCTGCGCACACACTAACGTCATTCTACGTGGCAACCTTAAAAACCTAACATGCAACGTGATTGGTTATATTAAAGTAACTTAATATAGGTACTATATCTATATAAGTTAACAGGGAAAGTGGCTTGGATAATCACTGTCAGGTGGGGCAACTAAGACCTCCGTGCAAAAATGCCCATTATGAACGTCACTAAAAGTACGACGCCCCATTGGCTCTACTCACTATACGAGCCTATATTACATGGTCCACTATAATTGGGTTGGCATCAACCTTACTCATACTTTTCCACCTACATCTAGCAGCACGCAGAAAGAACATCCAGGTGCAGAGAAGCTCGTCTGCACACCAGCTTCCCACCAATTATGTTACAATAATCACCTCAGTAGTCATGTGTCAATTACTGCTTTTTAGTTTGGCCTTGAGTCTGCTCTGTGCTCTGAGAACTTTTAAGGAGTATGTGCATGGTGGGGATTCATGCATAGGTGTGAAAGTCTCAATCTTCCAGCCTGCCTTTGTCACTTGACAGCGGCCAAGTGGAATGAAAATCGGCTTTTCTCTGTGTCATTTCGTATAGTTGATTTAATTCTACCAGTTCTCTGACGTCTGTGGCTTATCTTGACCTTTCTGAACAGGATCCTCTGTCCTCTTCTCTTCTTAATTGTATCCAGTGTCGGCTTATTCTAGCCAGATAAGACCTTAGCTTCTTGGCATGGTCATCCTTAGCTGAGTTTTGCTCTGTCTCAATTCTAGATTTTATTGCTGCAACACACTCCATTTGAGGCCTTTTGTAACCTTTGTTCAATTCTGCTCATATGTGTAGTGGATTTTCATTCATACATAAAGTGCTTTTCGAGGTATATTCTTGTAATTGTTTGGCACTTGCCGCAATCTATCGACTATTAAGCACAGCTAGCTTCACAATTTCTTTGCCTCTTGCAGTTACTTGCATCTGTACACGTTTAAACTAACTAAATATCCTCATCATGTATGTGGCATAAGTTTCTTCATCTTGAGCCCAAGCTATCCCTTATCCGTGGTATCTTCTTTATATTTCGTCTCTTGTCAGTGTTCTTAGGTCATTATATCTTCTATATGTGTGTCAGTCCTATTTCTTATGATGTCACCATTCATCTTCCTTCATTATCTTCTTTGCTTCTTCGGATATTTCATTCAGACAATCGTCATATTGTCTAGGATGTAGCTATGCCTTTCTCAATGGATACCTTACTGTCCAGGTTTTCTTACGTGTCAGTATATTAATAGGTGCTGTTACAATGATAGGTACTGGGCAGAGCCCATGTGTTGCTCTTTGCAGATTTAACTGTTCTTCATACGTCACATACTTGTGAACTCAATAGGCAATGGGAGGGGGCAACTGGAGTGGGGCCAATGCTTGACACTTCCTCTTCACTTCCCCCTCTGGCCGATTCATCGACCACTCTCACTTCTTTCTTTGCATTCACTTTTTCTTCATCCTTAACTTTTATTTCATCCCCTGGATCCAGACATTTTGGTCTGAAGAGATGCTTCCTTGGGGTCCATACTGTATGACTCCCTTCAAGCATCCTGCTGTTCTCACGTGCTCATCATTGTTCCATGTCATCAGTTGGCATTCTACACTTGGACTGAAATAGATACATCTTCCCACATATTTTCTATGATCCCTTGGTTACAGGAACGTGGTTCCTTGTGGTGCATAAATGCTGGCCTTCACAAAGTCTCTTATTTCTTAATCAGTCAAGTCTTTGGGCTTCCATCCTGACTTGACATCAATCATGATCTTCATCCCTATGGCTTTCTTTGCAGTATTCTGGCACTGAGAGGTTATTAATTTGATCACACAGAATCCAAGTAATATCATCACCAACAGGGCTCCTAGGAACTTGAATGCATCTGCCATCCATTGCGGAATCCATGAAAACAGTGCTCCAAACCAACTGTCATCATCAACTTCGTCTACTTCATCTATCATCTGATTCTGCAGTTTTTTCAGCATATCAATGGCCTCTGTTAAGGTCCCATTCTCATCGTGGTGTGAAGGTGTAAATGTGCAACATGATTCTCTGATTTTTAAAAAAACACCTCCATCCATAGCTGTGATCATGTCCAAGACATATCTGCTCTGGAGTGTCATCAGTCTGATTGCACTCAACTCTTCTCTGATTGCAACCATTTAGTATTTGCTCCAACCTGAATTCTTGGCATCAGGATCAAGGTGAATACTGAAGAGGTCTGACTGAAGAGTCTGTGTTCATATGGGATAGCATCGAAAGCATCTATGGATTTTGCAGAGACATAATGTTCCCTCTCCGTCCTCTTAATAAGCTCCAAAGATCTCTTCTTCGTTAGGTGAGCATCTGCTTTCGGGAAACTGTCTATGTTCACATCACTTTTTGGGATCACCAACGCTGAAACATGGACATTCACCAATGTACACATACCTCCCCAAGTTTATCGGCAATCTCATGTATGCCTGGGATCCACACGCCCAATAGTGATCCATTATTACTGCAGTACCATGCATCATTCCTGGAGCATCAAAGACTCGGCCACAATTGTGATTCTCTCCCATTTTTCTTGTGCCATTATTTCTGAAAAAGAATTTTGGGCTCTCCAATGGTATTATCTGCAAAGGTCCTCAACTGTCCTCGACCCATGTAGTTTAACAAGCTTAAGCCACAAAGGCTTGCATTCATTCTGAACTATGTCAATGGTAGCCTGGTAACAACCGATCACTACCCATGCTCCGCAGATCACTAGTCCCTTCTTCCATCCGTCTGGTGAAAGCACTGTTCCACCGATTTGCATTTGACCTCTGTTGTTCCATCTGCGAGATTCTTCTGACGTTTTTCCTGCAGTCTCCAATTTTTGTTTGCTTCTCTTCTGATCTCTGCTCCTTTTACTCCAGATTTTTTCATATCTGATCACAATATTCTTCTTTTCGGCATTGTTTCTTGTCTTTATGTCTTGAACATAGTCATCTTCATTTGGATCTGTTTTTTCAGTGGCCCATTTGAGAGAAGCATCACTTCCCAATAACTGACCTCTGGTCTTGCACATTGCTATGTGTGACAGTGTACTGTCTGAACATCTATCTCGATAGCTACAAAGATTGTTGACTTTCCCATGCTGTAGGGCAGAAGTGCACATACAAAGCATTCCTCATCCGAAGGTACCTTCCAACTTCCTTCATATGTTGGTACCATATGTTTTTTCCCAAATGTGCTGTGCTACCCAGGTAAACATTCAATTTGTTATTGTCTTCTTGTGTGCTTCTTCTGGTTCTTACTCTTTTGATATGAGCTTCCACGAGCATGTCAGGCAGTACTTCTGTATAGATCCTTCTTTCTGGAGGATTCCCAGGCATCTCCATCATTGATCTGGGCATTTCCACTTGTACTATTCAAGTGCAATGAGCTTCATCGTTTCAACATACCAACTAGGCATGAGAATTGCTCTCAAAATGTCTGTCCGTGTCCTCCTTCCAGGCACTGACCTGATATCATACCTCGCAGGATCAGGTGTGCTTGCAGGTGTTGTCTCTATTTGCTTATTCTCTAAAGCCTTTTGTCTCTTTAGAAGTTCAGCTTTCTCCATTTGTCTATCAACTTCTTTTGGTGTAAAACCTCTCATTGTTGTTTGTCCAAACTCCCCCCATTCTCTGGAGTTTTCTTCTGAAATCATTGATACTAGACCATGTGTGTTTGTACTCATTATCTGTGTATGTCTAACTTTCATCAACGCCTTCTCGTGTTTACTTTGCCGACCATGTCTCTGGCATTTCAACTCATTTGCTAAAACAAGTGTTGTGTGTGTGTCATTGTTTACCACGTTAATTTCAAGCTCAGTCACTCTATCATTCTTTCTTGGAACAGGAATGACTATATAATGTCTGGATGCTCTTGCAGGCATCAGGCGTACATCCTCAGGTGGGAACACAGGAATAACACTTTGTGCACCTATAAAAAATGCAGTTCTAATCGTTAATGACAGCAATATGATTATGAATATAATGCATGCATACATAATGCACCTATACGTCATTTTACAGCATTTGTTTCTTGGGCAATATGGATGTCTCTCCTCCTGAGGGAGAACAATGCTACTGCTTTGACTGCATATCTCGATGATCTAAGGAAGCAAAAACTGGTTCTTTAATACATTTAATTTATTTCACTTCCTTCTGATTCTGCTGTCTCTGCTTCATGGATCAATAATTCTGGACCAGTTGTCCTATAAATCTGGACAATGGACTGTCTCTTGTCTCTGGAAACAGTTCAGTTTTGCAATGTAATGTTCCAACAATGAACAATAACCTTGGCAAATCTATAATATGTGTTCCATGTAGACTAGTTCCGAGGCTATACCTCAAATCTGCTTCACTCCAGATGACATGTTGCTTACCTGTCCAAAAAAAAGTGTATTTCTTGTCAACAGTTCCAGGATTTGTCCCTCGAATGAAAGCCTCTACATGCTTCTGTGATTGTGATGAGCTTGAGGTGCAACCTGAATAATGATACCATTCAGGATCACACTCAAACGTTCTGTGTTTGCTGGATCTCGAAGAAAGGTCAGGACATTGGTGTGTCTCCCAACAAGATCTGGACAGTCTTCAATTAAGAAAAAGAATAGCACGCTGAAAGCCTAATCTCTGCTTCTTCTGCTGGGGACATTTGTCTTGTCCTCGCTGTACTCTGGCAATAAAAGAAATTGTTCTGTGATCACTGTACGTTTGATATTGTCTTTTCATCATCAGGATCTTGCAAAAATGCTATTATGCTTGTAAATCTCCCCACCAACAACGGGTAGGACCTCAATACCAATTCGAAATAGGTCAGTATGTTCCTGGTGAGGTCACTATTGTGTGACACCATAAGTAAGTCCAAACAAAGACTCTGTATTGAATGACTTGGGATACTGTGTTCTCTTCCAATTTATATATCCTTGATCAAAATTCGGCATAGCCTTTCTTATCCAGGCTTCAGTGTGCCTCAGTCCAGAGTCAACAAGCTACTTGTGGCTCAATGAATGCAATTCTATTCTTTTACCCTGAAACTAGGATGCACAGAGTGTTTGTACCTTTGTGTCCTATTTACCTTATTTTGCTCAAAGGAAAATGCCTTATAACTGTGCCACAACCTTATCACAAAGGTTCTTTGCTTTTTCACTTGACTGGTCATGCATCCTTCTTCATCGTCATGGATCTCGTCTACACGTGCTGTGGTTCTTCCCAGTTCTCTGTAGCCTTTTCGGGTTGGGGTGCGGGGAGAGGGGTCTCTCCGATTTATGGCTTGATGTCACCAAGGAAGATCCAAGCACTCCTTCCCTGTAACATGACTGCAGATGGCGTAATGTCCTCCACAATAAAAGGGCTGTGCAACCTTTGCTTGTCCCACCTTTTCCTTGTATGATTCCTAACTAAGACAGTATCCCCAGGGTATCATTGAGGTATATGTAACTCTGGAACCTTGTCTGTTGTAGTGTTTCCTTCTGTGTTCTGTTCTGCCCTATACCCTCCTCATCGCTGCAGCTGTCCTGAAATTACAGAAAAACTAGATTTCATGCAGTTCAAGTAGTTTTGCATTTCCAATCCTAACACTTCCCCTGTTGGCTGAGCATCACATCTAACTCTAGTTCGGGACATCAAAGGCAACTGCATTCTTCTGCCAGTCACAATTTCATCTGGCATAAGATGATGGTCAGATCCAGGGTGGTTTCTGAATGCATACCATGCCAGTGGAAGGCAGTGCAACCATCCTTTCTTCAGAGCTAGCTTCAACTTGGCTATCCTTTCCTTTAACAAACCATTGAGCTTCTTGCATATTCCATTTCCTTGTCAATGATACACAGACGAAAACTTGTGCTTTATACCAAGCAACAAGCTGATCTGTTCAAATACTGCATTAACAAAATGAGGACCGTTGCCTGACCTCA
The DNA here is from genome assembly GCF_040938575.1 of Ambystoma mexicanum. NCBI lineage: Eukaryota > Metazoa > Chordata > Amphibia > Caudata > Ambystomatidae > Ambystoma > Ambystoma mexicanum. The sequence continues at coordinate 221,419,164 of NC_090930.1, forward strand.
TCACTTCACAAACTCCCCATCTGGGAAATACTTCCCTCACCAAGAATTTGGCTGGACAGGTAAAGTCCGGGAGTGTGCATGGACCTGCTTCTATCCATCTAGAGAAAGGACACACCACAACAATTAGATACCTGTACCCATTACATACTTGAATCATATCGACATAGTCGATGTGCAAGTGCTGAAAAGGACAATTAGGCCTTGGGATGACTCCTCTGATCACACATAGTGTATGCCCAGTCATACATTTCTGACAGATTATACAATTTATCATAAAAAATGCAACATGCTCTGCTAGGTTTGGTACAAACCAGTCTTCAGCAATAGTTGCTGCTAGATTCTCTCTATTTACATGCGCTGGATATTGTAACTGCTCCAGTGCTATTTTCAGTAGGGCTATAGGCATTATGGGTTTATCAGTGCTGTCTTGTCACCACAAAGCCTCATAGGGTTTTAAGGAACACCCTCTTCGCTTCCAAAGGTTCTTCACTTCCTCCGGTGCCTCCCCTTGGAGCTCCATTAAATGAGTATATGACATTTTATTGTAGCGTTCCGGCTCACTTCTCACAACAATCATTTTCTCATGCACATCAGACATTTCCACATCCATCATTATTTCATCTTCTGTTGCCACACGCTTGGCTTCAGCGTCTGCTGCTTGATTTCTTTGCAAGATAAAATCTGTCCCTTTCGTGTGGGCTGCGCATTTCATGACTGCTATGCCCACTGGTAGTTGTAGTGCTTTAATGAGCCTGTCCAATAAGGTGATGTGCTGTACTGGCGTGCCATCCGCTCGGAGGTAGCTCCACACTAGGCCTGCGTGCACTGTCGACTTCACATAGGCAGAGCCACTGTACACTGTTACTTCCTGGTGTTCATGTCGTTCAATCGCGAGTATCAATGCCACTAATTCTGCAGCCTGTGCTGAATAGTGAGAGGGTAAACATGCACTAATAAGTACTCGAAATTCCCCATTTGCCGTGTGCTTCACCGCAGCGGCACCTGTATATCTTTGTCCATCATTTTGATCGATTCTAGAAGAACCGTCAATGAAGACAATTTCTCTTTCTGCCAATGCATTTTCCTTTACTCTGGGGATTTCATCATAGAATTCTTTATAGTTTGCGCAATCATATATTGGCTCTCCTTCAGTAACCGGCTCTTCTATAAACATAGCCGGGTTCACTATTCTGCATGAAACTATTTTATTCGCTGGATTTGATATGACCACTTCATAAGCAGAAGCTCTTTGTGATGTCAATGTACCTTTTCATTTTTCTAAAATGGCAAATAATGCGTGCTCAACGAATAACGTCATTGGGCATCCCATTACAATGTTTGTAGCTTTCTCTATGGTGAATTCTGCGGCAGCCAAACTTTGTTCACATGGGAAATGAACTCTCATTACTGGGTCTAAAATCACACTGCAGTATGCCAGGGGCTTGTACCCCAGCGTGGTTATAACAGTACCATCCGTGTGTGAAAACAGGTAGAATTCCTCTGCGCAATTGGGAATCCCTAAAACTGGTGCTGTGCAAATAGCCTTTTTAGTTCATCAAACCCTTCCTCCATGACTTCAGTCCACACTATTTTTTCTTTCGTTGCCTGTGCTTTCTTTAAGGCTTGTAATAAGGGCCTGGTAAAAGAGCTGTAGTCAAAGACCCATGCCGTAACATAATTGCATAATCCTAGAAAACTCTGCATTTGTTTTATTGTGTGAAAATAATATCTTCAGCTCTTCAGCTCTTTCAGAGATAACCTTCTTTCCTTCATGTGAAATCAGTTGGCCTATGTACAACACCTCTTGTTGACAATACTGTATCTTCTCTTTGTCAACTTTATATTCTTTCTCAGCAAGTTTAGTCAATAATTCAATGAAATTGCGTCAGCACTATTTGTATGCTGTGCTGCAAACTAAAATGTCATCCACATATTGCAAAACAACACTCTCTACTGCAATGTTGTCAAGTCCATCTGTGGGACTCTATTGAAAATCGAAGGGGACTCACAATACCCTTGAGGCAGCCTTGTGCTTTTCAGACAAACTTGTCTGAACGTAAAAGATGTCAAATCCTGCAAATCTTTGTGCAATGGGATTGGGAAGAATGCATTTTTCAAATCAATCACCGTGAAATAACGTGCCTCAGCAGGTATGTTACACAGAAGGGACTAGAGGGAACTTGGCCTCTACTATCTGGTTTATCGGCATAAATCTTGTATTAAACGGCAAGACCCCCCTTCCCTTTTTTCACTGGGTAAATCGAAGTATTGCATGACGACTGTCACACTCACCTGGGTCTCTGCAGGAGTGATGAAACCTTCTGGACCCCTTCCCTGCCTTCTTGGGATTAGTAGCGTTGTACTGCAGGCACCTGCCAAATAGAGAGGTAGGATGCTTAGTCTACCTGGAAGTGGACCAAGAACCCTCCTCCCTTTGTAGTGTACTGTGATGTGGAATGTAGGAGTATGGCTCACCTTAGGGATTAATTAGGCAAACTCTCCATCCTGAACTAGGCAGGGGCGCTGCGTATCTGGAAACCACAGATCAGGACTTCTCTTGACCCAGAGTCTCTTAAGTCTCTGTTCTGCCACTCAGTGTGTTTCTTCACCCAGCGGAGATGTAGCAGGTAAGTTCGGATTCCAGTTGTTTCACTGGATCTGGTGCCATGGCAGGTAAGTTCAGATTCCAGTTGCTTCACTGGATCTGGTGTTGTTGCAGGTAAGTTTGGATTCCAGTTGCTTCACTGGATTTGGTGCTGTTCTCAGCTCGTGAAGAGGTGAGTATCTGAAGGTAATTTTTCTAACATTTCAGCGTGATCGCTGCGTATTCTTAATCTCTACGAGTTCTGCGAGCAAGAAAGAAGTTGCAGATGCTAATCTAATCCTTGTACTCTCTCCGCACAGGTCTTTTCTGAAGAGTTGGCTGAGAGAACGTGTGCGAGAACTCGGAATGCTGCTCAGAAGTTCCCAAGAAGATCGGGTAAGTGGTGCTGTTGCTTGCATGCGCGCTTGCAAGAATGAGCCAGGAGTCGGGCCTGAG